>NC_141544.1:66212774-66812774 GCF_021556685.1 Rattus norvegicus
GAGCAAGTTCCAGGACAGCCAGGGCTACACAAAGGGGGGGAGGGAACCCTCTCTTTTCTACAGATTTTATTACATTTATGGGGGGTAGGGAGCATGTGGGTACCATGGCACATATGGAGGTCAGAGGACAGTTTATAGGGTTGGTTTTCCTCTTCTACCATGTGCGTCCTGGGTTCTGGATGCCAGTCCTCAGCTTTAGCCAAACGCAAATATACTAACTAGACCATTTTTGTTTCTTTTCTCCTTTTAGGATAAGATTTTACTTTGTGATCAGGCTGGACTAGAACTCGTGATCCTTCTATTTCAGTGCTCCTGGCTCTAGTCAGATCTTTTTAGGATATTTGTAACCACATTTGGCTTGATGCAGATCGCTATATAGCTGATCAGCTTTCACGTGGCTGCCCATCCCCCCAGATTCTGTCTCCCCAGCCATCAGAGTAAGGATAAGTAGGAACTACCTTTGGTTATAGTCCCTTTGGTACTTGTCTCTGTCCAAGGGCAACGTTAGGTTCTCTTGTCATCCTGGTACCAGCATATGGCACTGGAAATCACCCATTAATCTTGTCTCTTGCCACAGAGCTGGAAGTAATAAATGGCATGCAAAAAGTTCCTTTGAATGTTTGCTAAACAGCCTGGGGTTACAGGAATACACCACATGCCCAGAAAGATTTCAGACTCCTAAATGTGAACTATACAGCCCCAAAGTTGAATATTTGAGCGTCCTTTCATACATAAGTTCCTTCCTCATTCCGTCCTGACCAAGTCATTCCTACTATCTAAGAGGTACCTCTAATGACCTAGAGGATCCCACACTGTATCAGGAAAAGGTGTCAACCTTTGTACTCTTCTGGAGCATAAAGTTGGGCTAATAAAATTCTATTCTATAGATATGTTTTGTTTTGGTTTTTTAACAAAGAAGGAAAAATGACAAACATTTCAGGTGGGCGCAATGTTCAGACCTGATTATGGCCCCATGTCTCGGTTGGCATGCGGAAAATCCTGGGTTAAGTTCCCTTAAAACTGGATGTGGTTGCACAAATCTATAAATCTAAGAGATGGAGGCAAGACTATCAGAAGTTCAAAGTCATATCCAGGAGGTCAGGGTCAGCCAGAGCTTCAGGAGACCCTGTCTCTGAAAAGTTCATAGCTTACATTCAGGTTCCTGTAAGAATTATACTTACTTAACCCTGTTATAGCAGCTTTCATTCATGAAGAATGCTTTCAAGAATGAAGAAATAATCCTCAGAAAAATGATGGGAGAAAATCAAAGAATTTTTTTCAATTCAACAGATTAACATTAGATGTTGTACAAACTATCTTAAGTATAGATAATCACAGCATTAACACCACTTGTAATCCAGTGAAGTGAGGCAACTGCCATAAATACAGTATGGTTCCCTACACCTCACTGTAAAGACCTAAGCTGATGCTGTCAAGTTTGATATTTATAAAAGACATCAATGAAGGGTCAAACAATCGGCTTTCTGAATGTATATGCATATGCTGGAATTAACAGTCCAGAACATTTTTCATCTTTTTACTCAACAAGTTTAGTAAATCTCAACCTTCTAGGAACATTAAATTATGCCTAATTATGTAGAATGGATCAGAAAATAGTTCTAACCCTGCATTTCATCAGTTAAAGATCAGGGAGAACAGATAAATCTTTTTCCTAATAAAATTCTTGGATATATAAAAGAAGTCTAGAAGAAGATTATTTTCATGACTTCTGTGTATCAAGTACTCTGCAAGCACTTGAAATACGTCATTCATCTGCTCAGCAAATATCTACTGAGACTATAATCCATGATAGGCAGCTATTCTGCTCTGTTAAGTACTAGATTTACAAGTTTCTCACTGTTTAATGCAAAGGTAAGCCCAACTTAAGACAAGAGACAAGGCAAGAGGTCAAGGTCCTGGTGTGAAATGAGAGATGACTGAGGGGGAAAAAGGAGAGTGATGGTAGGGGAGGGGCAGCTGGGAAGAGCTTCCTGCCAGAAGAAGGTCATGACTACACAGAGGTCCTACTGATAAAGACGTGTGTGTGTGTGTGTGTGTGTGTGTGTGTGTGTGTGTGTGTGTGTGTGTGTGTGTGTTGATTTAAAACTGATTGGTAGGGGGGCTGGAGAGATGGCTCAGTGGTTAAGAGTTCCGAATGCTCTTCCAGAGGTAAAGGAATCTGATGCCCTCTTCTGGTGTGTCTGAGGACAGCTGTAATGTACTCATATATATAATAAATAAATAAAATTTAAAAAAACTGATTGGTAGAAGGACCATGATTTTGAGTTCAAGTGAACCTGACCCCATCTCTCACCTTTTCCCTTGTCTCATACGTGTCATTAGTAAAGAAAAAGCATGAGGAAAGCACCCATTTTTGCATCTCCAAGGCAAAAAAGGAATCATTGTATTATTTACCAATAGTGATTTCATCCAAGAGCATTCTCTTCCTCTATCCTCGCCAATTACCAGATCACATTCTGAGGAAGGTTTTATAAAAACCATAGACATTACAATTCTTCCAGACAATAGACACAAATGGACAAACTCATCCTAAAAAAATTATGTTCAGAGATGGCTCCATCATTAAGACCCCTGAGCCTGGTTCCTAGCATCCATTCAGGACTTTCCCAGTATCCAGGGACTCTGATACCCTCCTCAGGCCTCCTCAGGAACCCACTTGTATACAGATGTGTACGCATAGATATATAGTTTAGCTTCATAGTAAATATTTAAAAACACCTCTTCTAATTTTAGTCCAAATAATCTCATATTTAGCAAGAGGAAGTGTCCCAGGCCTGTGCGGTGTCCCTGGGAGAATCAGGAGTTGAACACCAGCCTCAACTGCTTAGGAAGCTCAAGGTCAGATTGAGCTACCTAAGAAACTAAACATTAAAGTAATGTAGGAAATTGGGGTGCTCTGGATAAGGAAACTCACTTCCCTTCTCACGGAGGGCACAGTGGTGGTTTCTTGATCCTTTATTTGCCTTTAAACAATAATTACTCCCATCATATTGTGTTTTGCACTTGAAAGAGACAATGCAAAAATCACCATGTTTGTCATCAAAATTTACCTTACTCACCTATTGCCAAAACCTCAGGATATTTTAAGACTTAGCTAACCAATCAAAAAAAAATAAAAAAACTTCTTTGCTATGTCATTAGTGCTAACTCATAAAATATGGTAACAGGAAGAATCCAAGGTTTGCTAGATATTCACCAATAACCTACCATTTGCAGGGCAGTGGGCTATTCATTATGGAGTTGTTGTTGAGTAAATCCTAGTCCCACATCTGACCTCCAATGTAGGAGCACATCAAGCAATTAGAATATGAGTGTTTACAGTCCAGGCCACTTAAATGTAGAACTTAAAACATTGTACAGCAAGTGGTGCTGGTGGTGTAACTCAGTTGTAGAATGCATTTCTGGCGTTTGCCATGCTCTAAGTTCATTCCTTAACCCTGAAATATAAGGCTATTAAAAATAAAGCAGCTTCAAGGGTCTAAATCCCAGTCTCATAGCTCAAAGATGAGAAAATAGATGAGAAAAGATCAAGGTCAACCAACTTCCTGCTTTCTTTCCTTAACCTACTTGACAGACACAAGCTGGAGCTGGAAAAGACAGAACCTTCGAAATTAAGAATGTTAAATGGAATCAGAAACATTGGTTTCTGGAATGGATTGTCTACAGGTGGCCATAACTATATTTATTTCATCAAAATGTCATTCAGGAAAGTAAAAAGTGTAGTTTGCTCCACTGGACACATTTAGAACAGTGGTTCTCAACGCTCATGCTGTGGTGACCCCTACCACAATATTTTTGTTGCTACCTCATAACTGCAATTTTGCTACTGTTATGAATTATAATGTAAATATCTGTGTTTCGCAATGAACTCAGGTGACCCCTGTGAGAGGGTCATTTGACCCCAGAGGTCACAATCCAGAGGGTGAGAAGTGCTGACTTAGAGGAACCAATAGAAATGAATTAATGAATTCATTGAAGATAAATGCCTCCTCTAGGCTGCACCAGTTCAAGATACTAAATTGAAATTGAAAAATATAATTGGCAACGACAATTCATGCACAAAGTAACCAAAATAAGATTGTTTTTCTATCAGTCTCATTCTGAAACTCTTCTATCCACGTACTACTTCCTGCACTAATTCAAGTCAGTCTCTTAATTCTCTCTTAATTCTGCAGCAATAAAAGAGCACACCTGCTGTGAGTGTGATGTATATTAAAGTAGGTACTAAAACAGTGAGCAGATGTTAAGGAATACACTTTTGGTTATCCTAAAGATGCTGACATCGAAAAGTTCCCTTATCAACTTCAAAGAGAAAAGACAATTAGAAAGAAGTGGCAGAGCTGAAAGGCTAGAATGTAGCATGCTTGGAAGAGTTCTTACCTAAGATGCATGAAGCCTGGGGTGCTAAGTCAATACTCCACAATATCAAGTGTCTGTATTCCCAATAGTCAGGAAATGTTAGTAGAAGGACTAAAGTCACCCTTGTCTGGACAGTGAGTTCCAAATTTGTCTGGGATACAAAAGACCCTGCGCCCCTGCCCCCCCCCAAAAGAGGAGGAGTAGGAACAAGAGGAGGAGGAGAAAAAGGTTTACACCAGAGCAGGTCAAATTTGGGGTCAACCCAAATTCCTGGAAAAGAGACCTTGTTCAGTTTCCAAATTCTGCTAAGCACATCTTTCCTCATTTTCCTCCATCCAATACTGTGCTGATTTGATATAAACTTTTTTCTTTTAAAGTAGCTTTAATTTTTTAAGGGTAGAATGCATTTGTTACTCCACTGAACAGTAAAATTAATATATTTTTTCTTATGAGCCACCAGATGGCACACAGAGTAAGCAATGGGGCATATTTTTAGCCAATTTAGTTGTTTATTTTGTTGTGATCTTTCTTTTTGTCATTGTTACACATTGGATCTGAGGATGGATTATCAGGTTTGGATGAAAAGTACTTTTACCTGCTAAGCTATCTCACCATGAGCCAGGAGTGATGGACATAAGCATGTCGATAATGTCACTGCTGCTTCAAGACGTGGCAACTTTTCACAACAGATATGATGCCCATTTAGAAAAATGACTGATGATGATGAGATGATCCCCCAGTAAAACTTCAAGGAAAAAAGACAGGTAAGAGGGTGCTCACCTATAATCCACACATTTGGGAAAGTTGAAACCTGCCAAGTTTCAGGCCAACCTGTATCAATCTTTTCAAAAGTAAAGACACATCAACAACAATAAAAACTTGACACAGGTAACGGTATCATTACTTTCTCCCTGTGAAAAAAACAACCTAAGAATGAGGAGTTTACTTTGGTCCACAATTCCAGAGATTACTCTATCACGGTGGTAACATCACAAAGGTAGGAGCTTGATGCTACTCATCAAACTACAGCCATAGTCATGAAGCAGAGAAAAATAATGGCACTCAATTTGTTTTTACATTTTCATTAATCTCAGGACGTCAAATTCTGGTGCTTTGCATATTTAGGGTGAGTAGTCACATCTCTGAAAACCTAGTCTAGAAACGTCCTCACACTCATAGGCTTATCTTTTTGGTGATTCTAGACCCTGTCAAGTGGACAATCAACATTAATCATTAATGGTAGAGTTCAGTGGTATAGTGGAAATTATATGACATACAAGAATCAACTAAAAATAGCCTTCAAGGAAGAAATGTACAATTGCTTACAAAGTAGTCTCCAGAAATGATGTCTTGAAGATATGTCAAAACCTCTGATTTGAATTGAAATAAATAGTAATGTTGTGCACCACCAGTTTATGATATTATGGAAAAATATATCCTTTGGCCTTTGGCTCTCAGACAGTATAACTAGCCTATCATGGCAAGTGTGATCTCTCCAAGCTTCACAAATTTGTCTGGAAAAGTATTATTCGTCAACGTGGAGTAGATGCAACTAGACCATCTGTAAAATACCCAGTCTAAATATAGTAGTAGTATATAGTTACTATGTAATAGAATCTATAATACTATAGAATCTTCTTTCACGAACAAGGGACTTTGCAAAAGTTATGGTTGGAAACAGGAAAATAAATAACACACACATGCTAATAAAATAGACAAATGACAGAAAAATAGATCATATGTAAATAGATGATAAATAGACAATAGATAATAGGTAGACAGACAGACAGACAGACAGACAGACAGACAGACAGACAGAGAGCCATCGTACCTTTAATGCCAACACTTGGGAAGCAGAAGCAGGCTGATCAGTAGAAAGATGATGAGGATGATGAGATGCCTGTTGCCTCATTGGCTGCTATGCAGATCACTAAATTCAAGGCAAGTCTGGTCTACATAGCATGTTCCAGAACTACCAGAGATACACAGAGAAACCCTGTCTTGAAAAACAGAAATACACACACACACACACACACACAGAGAGAGAGAGAGAGAGAGAGAGAGAGAGAGAGAGAGAGAGAGAGCCCAACTTAACTTCATGGATCAGATAACACAAAAGATAAATCATAAACATGCATTTACCAAAGAAATTAACCTTCTAAACCACACTCAACGTCGAGTAGACTAAGGTAAGATCATAACAAATGTTTTCTCTCATGTGCAAGATGGTGAGAATGATAGGCTTCATGTAGCCTCACCAGCTGCTATGTAACTATGTAGTAAAGAAGGAAATATTATTCATAAAGACATCTGTCTTCTACACAAGATCTAAGTAGAGTGTTTAAGACAATAACTGGGCATAGGGCATAGAGCAGAGGTCAATATTCTGTATTAGTTACTTTTCATATTGCTGTGTTAGAATTCCAGACAGACAGTGTAACGCAGGAGTGATCGTTTGAGCTTACAGTTGGGGAGTTCAGTTTATTTTGTTTAGGAAGGTATGACGGCTCACAGCTCTGACCATTATGGCAGGAAATCATGACTCAGCTAGCTACATTTTGGCAAACCAGAAGGCAGAAAACTAAAATGGAAATCAGACTCACCAATATCCTTGAATGTCCACCTTCATCTGTCAGCTAGATCCCATGTCTAAAAAGCCTGACAGCATTCCTGTAAAACTATCTTATTCACCAGATGTAATTGTCATCTCAAAACTTACTGATAAATAAGATCACTCTTTCTAATTGTTTTTTTTTTCCCTGAACTCTGGCTGGCTGTTTCAGTTCAGCTGTTCTGGATCAAAACTCTTCTCCAAGCTGACTGATTCAAACTGGCTTCTCTCAGCTTCTGACTCAATTGCTGTCCTTGGCCTTAAACTAAATCTGGCAATTTTTTCTAATCTTCTGGCTCCTTCTCATCTTTTCATTCTCTGGCTTGTCAACCTGTCTCTGTAAAACTGTCCTAGTAGCTTCCTTTCTGTCTGTCTCTCTGTCTCTGTCTCTCTGTCTGTCTCTGTCTGTCTGTCTCTCTCTGTCTCTCTCTGTCTCTCTCTGTCTCTCTCTCTCTCTCTGTGTGTGTGTGTGTGTGTGTGTGTGTGTGTGTGTGTGCGTGTGCATGCTATTCTCCTGTTCTCTTAAGTTGCCTCTTTTTCCTATTCCTTGTGACAGTTGGGTATATCCTATCTCTGACTCATTCTGTCAGATCATTCTCTGATTCATCACTTTATCTGCCCCTCAATCTGATGTCACTTTCAAACAAGGCTTCTTCCTTCTACAAACTAACTTTATGTACATTGTTTGAGATTAAAGGTGCATACTACAAGTGTGTCTGTATTCCAGTAAGAGGGATTAAAGGTCTGTCATTCCAGCTGGATCTGGAGGACACAGAATATGTTTGGACGTGATCCCTTGAAAGAACAGCCATGTTATTGAATTACAATTTTTCTACATTCCCAAACAGCACCACTAGCTGGAGACTAGTGTTTGAGCATCTGTGCCAGTGGAATACACTCTACCCCACATCATAACAGCTAAACCACAGAGAATAAGTACAAAAAAGCACAAACCAGTTGAAGTTACTCTTGTATTGTTCAATAAAATGAACGTGGCATACAGTCCTAGGCCTGAATTTGGAAATAATTCTTGCCTTTAAATCTATGAAGTTAAGTTCTTGAGTCAGTATTACCACTATCTTGTGATCCACATCTGTATACCATCTGACATATTTTTTCGGGATATTTTATGTCTTCATTTAATAACCTCTGCCAAATGACTTTATCTCATTAAAAATCAATTAGAATCATAAAAGTCATAAAATTAAAGTTGCTGCAAGTATAATGATTCCTTCCAAAGGGCTGTTATTAAAAGGAAACATTGTCCCACAAGCTTGACTTTAACAGTGTGTATTACGCTTAATGAATTGTGTCTAAGCTTACCAACAATAGATACACACAAGGGTTAGAGATGGCTCACCAGTTATGAACTCTTGCTGCTCTTCCAAAGGGAATGCATTGAGTGATACATAATCACATATAACTCCAGTTCCAGGATATCTAATAGGTCTTTCTGGCCTGTATGCTCCTGTAGGCACATGTACGGCTGTATACACTCGCCTGCCTGCTTGTGCATTCTGGTGTACAGACACACATACACACACACACACACACACACACACACACACACACACACACACACACAAGCACACAGGCACGCATTGTGCCAGCACAATGCAACATAATTATGAGACATGAAGTACTGTGGGTCAAACATGCAATATCATCAAGGTAAAATGGGCAATTGTGATTGCACAGTACAGCATTAAAATCGCACATAGTAACACACACCTTTAATCCCAGTATTTGCATGGCAGAGATAGGCAGATTTCTGTGAATCTCAGGATGACATAGTTCCAGGAAGTTCCAGAACAGCCAGGGTAGCATAATGATACTCTGTCTCAAAAGAAGAGGATAGAGAGGAGGAGAAAGAAGAGAAAGAGGAAGAGGAGACAGAGGGGGAGGAAAATGAAAGAAAAAAAGGCTGGAACCTTAGAATATTGTGTTGCTACAATGCAGCATTACAATGGATTGTTTTAATGCCATGATGCAGCATTATGATGGCACACTGACTGAAGGGTCAAAATCCATGCTTTGTAAGGCAAAAGAAGATGAAGGAGGAGGAGGAGGAGGAGGAGGAGGAGGAGGAGGAGGAGCATTGGAATGTTACAATGCAGCACTCTGATGAGATTAAGGGGTATTTATCATGTCACAATGGAACATTTTCTGATATAGTATAGAATATGATGACAAAATGGAGTTTTGTGATGTCATAAGGCAGTCATGTGATTGCACAAAGTCATTTGGTTGCAGTGAAATAGCATTGTGCCAGCACAATGCAGCCCAGTTATGGAAAACAAAGTGAAGGGTTCTAGCAGGCCTGAGCATGGGAAACATGGCAGACAGGTCTTGTCTTTCCCACTTTCTTCTTCCTTGTTAACCTGTTAGATTATATTCCTAAAGTTTGTACCAAGGTTCAGTCCAATTTTTAGCCATTTTCTTATATTTTTGGTTGTGAGCCTAGCCTTTAACGACTGAGCCATCTCTCCAGCCCTAGCCATTTTCTTATGCCTGACTCATTCCTGAGGCTGGTAGCCAAGGTCCAACTATCAAAACATCATGATCCAATCAAAATTTTCCATTTAGCTACCCTAATTAAAATACTCAATCGGAACATACCAACCATCCTGGCTCATTCTAGCACTGACCTCCTTTTTATCCCCATCTTAAAATTAACACTTGCAAAGTGATTTGCTGCTGTGTCTGCCAGATTCAGAGTCAACCACCTTGTTTCTTTGCCTTGCTTAATAGTGGATCTTATTCTGTTTAATTTCTGTTTGGGAATTGATGTTTGAGTGTGGTCTGTGCCTAATCCAGGGTACAGAGGGGAGCACACTACAAGACACAGGTCCTTTCACTATTGTGATTTGAAATAGAGCATTGGGAAATAAAGCAGAGTTGTGTAATAGCGAATGGAGCTTTGTGCATCAAAATGCAGACTCATGATGGTAAAATGAAGGACTGTGTTGTACAGTGTAGCATCAAGGTTAGAGCATCATGTCACAATGGAGCACTGTCAGCTGCATGTCAAAAATGCAGTATTATGATGAGACAAAAACTATTACGATGTCACAGCGGAACACTTTCTGAGATAGTATAGCGTTATGATGAAAGTTTTGGCTGACCACGCCAACACTTGAAAGGCAGAATGGATCATTGCAATGTCACAGTGTGCTGGAATAAGAAGTGTTGTGTGTCACATCAGTATATAGTGACAGAATATTGACATGGAAATGACATGATAGATCTTGATATCAAAATGCAATGCTAATTATGATGTCACCATTACACAGTGCCGCATTAATCTGGTAAAGGAGTTGCAGTGATGTCAAATTCAGGAGTTAATGGCACAAAAGAGCAGGGGTTGTCAAAATACAGCACTGGCATGCCACAATAGAGCTTTGTGATCCCAGAATGCAACAGGATGTTGGCCAAAAGAATCATAGTGATGCTTCATGGAGCTTTATGTTGGCACCATGCAGTGTTATGACACAGCAGAGTTTTGTGATGTCACAAGGCAACATGAGTTAACAGAATGGAACTCTATGATCTTATTGTACAGCACCAGAATAGCGCAACAAGACACTAATGCCCCAGTGCAGTATGAGGATACCTAGAGCAGTGCAACATCACGGTAGAGCACTGTGAGGGCACACTAGGCGTTTGTGATTACATGATGCATTGCTCGAATAGCAAAGCAGTCTCGTTATGAAAAGTGGAGGATTTTGCTGGCACAGTTAGGCACAGTGATACCACACTAGGTCACTGAGATGTGACAACAGAGAACTGTGAAGACATGATAAATTTTTATGAATTTTTTATTTAGAGTTTAAAAAATTAAGACTTATTTTTATTTATATGAGTACACTGTAACCGTCTTCAGACTGACCGGAAGATGTCATTGGATCCCATTACAGATGGTTGTGAGCCACCATGTGGTTGCTCAGTGCTTTTTTTTTTTTTTTTTTTTTTTTTTGGTTCTTTTTTTCGGAGCTGGGGACCGAACCCAGGGCCTTGTGCTTCCTAGGTAAGCGCTCTACCACTGAGCTAAATCCCCAGCCCCTTGCTCAGTGCTCTTAACCACTGAACTATCTCTCCAGCCCCTAAAAAGTTAAAATTTTACACGTCCTTTTCCAAGCAGCCATCAAGATGGCTGAAGTGAAGCAGAAGAGGAAGCGAACCTTCTGCAAGTTCACCTACCATGGCATGGACTTCGACCACTTGCTGGACATGTCCTATGAGCAGCTAATGCAGTTGTAGAGCACCCGCCACAGGTGGTGCCTGGAGTGTGGCCTGAGGCACAATTGGTACTCACTGCTCAAGCCCTTAAGAAAAGCCTAGAAGGAGGCGCCACCCATGGAGAAGCCTGAGGTGGTGAAGACCCACCTGAGGGACGAAATAATTCGTCCTGAAAGAGTCAGCAGCATGGTGGGTGTGTATAACGGCAAGACCTTCAACCAAATGAAGATCAAACCCAAGATGAATGGCCACTACCTGGGCGTGAGTTCTCCATCACCTACAAGCCCAGGAAGCATGGCCTGCTTGGTGTTGGTGCCACCCACTCCTCCCGATTCATTCCCCTCAAGTAGCAGAGGAGGCCAATAAAGACTCGTTACTTGAAAAAAAAAAAGTTAAAATTTGCTCATTTTACTTACTGTCTTAGTTACTGTTCTATTGCTGCGAAGAGAAACCATAACAAAGGCAGCTTACTCACTGGTTCAAAGGTTAGTTCCTGATCATCATAGTGGGAAGCATGGCAGCAAGCAGGGAGGCCTGGTGCTGGAGCGATAGCTGAGAGTTTACATCTTACATTCTGCAAAATGGAAGCAGAGAGAGCAAGACTGGAAATGACAGGCTTTTCAAACCTCAAAGCCCACCTCCAGTGACAAATGATCATATTGGTACATTGGAACATTATAATGTTCCTTTGTGTCTTTAAAATGCTCTGTGGTGACACCACCATGGTATACGTGGGTGATGTTATAATGTTTCACTGTCCCATCCAATGCTCTGCCCTTACATCGCAGTGCTCCACTATACTCTCACCACTGTGCACTGCTGTTTTTCATCATTACAATGCTACACTGTGACGTCACAGCACTACATTGTGATATCATAATGTCCCATCATGACATGGCCAAGCTGTACTGTGATATTACAAAGCTCCACTGTAATATCACAATGTTCTATTGAGCCAATACGATGCCATATTATGATATCACAGTGATTCATAGTGACATACAGTGCTTCCTGGTTCATCATAATACTACACTTAAGCATCACCATGATTGAATACCATGCAGAATTGTGACATCACATATCTCCCTTTTACCATCACAGTGCTATAGAATGTTATCGCTATGCTTCATTACGACATCACAGTAATCACCTGTAACTAGGCCATACTTTATAATCTGTCATGAGCAGTCCACCAGCTGGGAACCAGACATTCAAATATAAGAGTCTATGGGGACCATCCTCACTTAAACCACCACATTTAGAGTGTATCTCGAGATCACATTGCAGCATTCTGATGGTACAATAGACCATTGCAAGGACACAATACCTTTTGTGATGTCACTGTATAACATTGTAAGGGAACAAGTGAGTATGGTGGAAACATAATGGACCACTGAGATGTCACAATACACTGTTTTAGTGTCCCAGTGCAGCACTGTGTTGGCAAAATAGAGCTTTGTCTGTCACAATGCAGCATTGTGATGGCATAACACTTAGCACTGAGATGCCACAAGGGAATGTTGGTCTGGTGCAATTCAGTGTTGTGATGGCATAGAGGAGCATACAGTAGCACAATGATGTCACAGTGGAGTTATATATTGGAGACACTCTGGTGACACATTAGATTACTGTCATGTCATAATGGAGCACCACTCTCTAGCCCTTAGATGGTAAAATTGAGTTATATGATATCACAGGGTAGTACAGAAATAGCATGAAGGAGCATTATGATGTCATAATTCAGCATTGTGACCTATCATAGTGATGTTTAAGTGTAGCATTATGATAGAACAGAGAGTATTGTATGTCATAATGAGTCATTATGATGTCAAAATGTGGCATTGCATTGACACCATAGAACATCTTGATGTCACAGTGGAGTCTTGTGATATCACAATGTAGCATTCGATGTCACAATGTATCATCATAATGTCACAGTATAGCACTGTGATGTCACAGTTTAGCACTCTTATGGCAGAGGAGAGCACTGTGATGAAAACGCAACTGTGTGATGTCACACAGCAACAGTACAATGACACAAAGGAACCCTGACATTAAAAAATGGAGTATTGTGATGACACTATTCACCTTATGATGTCACAAAGCCATACAGTAATGGCACAAGGAAGCATGTACTAGCACAATGGACAACTATGACATCACAGTAGAGCATTTTTATAGCTCATGGCACCAGAGTTGCTGACTGCCACATTGTGATGATATAGTGAGTCATTCTGATGTCATGGTAGAGAATCATGACAACACAAAAAATCTTTTTGACATCATAATGAAGAGTTGTGCTGGCACAGCTGAGCATTGCAGTGTCTCAGTGGATCTTTGTGATGTCATAATTCAGCATTGGGTTGGCATAGTGAAGCATTGTAATATCACCAAATATATCATTGCTGTAGCCCAGCAGAGAATTTGATGACATAAGGGAATGGTGTAATGTTACCAAATACAAATAGGAAGGCGTGATACAGTATTTTATGACATTTGAGTAGAATACTGTGACATAAAACTACAGAACTATGATGACTAGTGAAATATTACATTACCCTAGTAGAATATAACACTGTGGTGCACGATGCAACTTTGAGGTGTCATAATGTGGACTGGTGGTGACAACATAGAATACTGTGTTGTCTCAATGTGAAACTGTTATATAAAAAATTAGGGCATTGTGATGACCTAAGGGAGCACTGTGATGCCACAATGGAACCTTATGATGGCACAGAATAGCACAGTGATGGTACAATGGGACATTGTGATGATAAGTGGGAACATCTGATGTCACAATGGATCACTGTGATATGTTTATTGTGTTGGTCTCTGGAAGATTAGCATGACATGCTGCGTGTGATGGCTTGGATAGGAATGGCCCCCAACAATGCATGAGTTTGAATGCTTGACCCATACAGAATGGCACTATTAGGAAGTATGGCCTTGTTGGAGTAGGTGTAGTCTTGCCAGAGCAAATATATCTATCACTGTGGGGACAGACTTTGAGGTCTCCTCTACTCAAGCTATGCCCAGTGTGGAAATCAACTTCTGCTGCCTAAAGATCAGGATGTAAAGCTCTCAGCTGCTCCTCCAGCACCATGTCTTCCTGGAGGATGCCAGGCTTCCCACCATGATGATAATGTACTGAACATCAGAAACTGTAAGCCAGCTCCAAGTAAATGTTGCCCTTTATAAGAGTTGCCTCGGGCTGGAGAGATGGCTCAGCGGTTAAGAGCACCCGACTGCTCTTCCAGAGGTCATGAGTTCAATTCCCAGCAACCACATGGTGGCTCACAACCATCTGTAAAGAGATCTGATGCCCTCTTCTGGTGTATCTGAAGACAGCTACAGTGTACTTATATATAATAAATAAATAAATCTTTAAAAAAAAAAAAAGAGTTGCCTCATTTCTTCTTGGTCTTTTGGCTAAGATCAAGTGTAGTATAAGAGGTGCCTTAGTCATATTGTCTCTTCACAGTAATACGACCCTAAGACACTATTCTTAATTCCTAAGGCGTGTCTCTAGCCCCGCCCCTTTTTCATGTGTTTTGTGACATTATAAAGTGAATAGTGACACTACAATACTCCAATTTTTTATTTCAGTGTTCTTTTGTGTCATTGTACTGTTGTCTTGGGACATCACACAGATCTGTTTTCATGACAGTGCTCTCCTCTGCCATAAAAGTACTAAACTGTGACATCACAGTGATACATTATGACAGGCAGCAGACAGACAGACAGAAGGACAGACAGACAGACAGACAGACACACACACACACGGAGAGAGATTAATAAAAAGATAAGTCCATTTTTTAAAATTTTGCCTCTTTCAAGCTATTCTTCCCTAAAATAGATTTTTTTCTTTTCTTTCATCCTTCCAGTAAAGTTAAAAACATAAATGTAATCGAATATTAGTATTTTATTGCTGATGTGATCCACAGTTTTTGCCCGCTTTCTTTCCTTTCTTCTCTACTAATACAGTCTCTGTCTTATTTAGGGTTTCTATTCCTGTCATGAAGAACCAAGACCAAAAACCAAGGTTAGGAGGAAAGGGTTTGTTTGGCTTACCCTTCTATACTACTGTTCATCATTGAAGGAAGTCAGGACAGGAACTCTATCAAACAGAACATAAACCTGGAGGCAGGAGCTGATGCAGATGCCATGGATGAGCACTGCTTACTGGCTTGGTCCTCATGGCAATTTCAACCTGCTTTCTTGTAGAACCTGCCGAAGAATGGTTCAACCTACAATGGGCTGGGTGCTCTGACATAAATCACTACTTAAGAAAATGCCTTACAGCCCAATCTTATGAAGGCATTTTCTTAATTGAGATTCCTTCTTGTCAGATGACTTTATATTGTGTCATATTGACATAAAACTATCCAGTACAGTCTACACAAGACCAGGTGGCTTAAAACTCTGTATGCACTTCAAGATGGCCTGAAACTCACTATGTAGACAAGGTTGGCTTCTAAGTTCTAATATTTCAGTCTCGGCCTTTCAAGTGTTGCAATTATAAGCATGCACATGTGAAAGAGAAAAAGTTTAAACAAAATGTAAGACAGGACAATGGTCAGTTTGATTTAGGACATAAAGCTATGTAAAGAATGGGTTCATTTGTGGAACTCAGAACCTGAATTCTGGGCCTCATGCATTTTGTCAGACACCACCACTGAGCCATACCCCTAGCACAGGAGATAAGATTTTACTAATATAATGGTATAGTATAGTATAGTATAATATAATATAATATAATACAATACAATACAATACAATACAATACAATACAATATAATATAATATAATATAATATACCTGCCAGTCCCTTCCTTGTACTAATAGATATGCTTCCCAGATGGCTAATGCATTGCTTTAGTAGTACAAGCAAATTAAAATAGATTTCACTTTTTCCATTGCAGATGGTATTTTCAAGCAACCTTGACTATCACTAGACTACTGTGAAGTGTTTAGCTAAAGACCCTTTAAGGTCAAGTACAAAATGGCTGAGTACATCTACGACAATAATGAAAATGACAGAGCCAATTAGAACATTAGTATATCAAAGATTAAACATGAAAGGAAGCTTCAAAATCTTCTCACCCTAATCTCTTAAATTACACAAGAGAAAATTGAGTGTCAAGACCTGTGGCAGTAGAGTAAGGAGAGGAATAACTTCCAGTGTTCAGCTGAGTAACTATGGTTGATGAGTTTCAAAATAACTAGCAGAGAGGGCTCAGAATAATTCCAATACAAATATAGGATCGATATCTAGGGTGATAGATATGGTAACTACCCTGATCTGATGATTATATATTACATACATGTAGTGCAAGATCATGTCACACAACTATGTACACTGGTACACTTACTCTATGCCAATTAAAAATAAAATGATATTTTTCAAAACATGTAACGGTTCTGAGATTTTTACCATGCTTGTAAGCTAGTATATTACATTACTCAAAGCAGAAGAAATGAGAGATTCAGAGGGTCATGGGTCATAGCAAGCTGCATGAGTTTCTTGTTAATGTTGGTTTCTCCTACTAAGTCTCTTGGGTAGGGAAGAGGATATGGGTCCAAATGGACACTGTACACTCAGGTCTGTTCCACAGCTGAGGAATCCTCTTTGGAATTATTCCATCTTACTGGCTCTCATGAAGTTTGCCCACAATCCCAGCACCCATGACGTGGAGGCAGGAGATTTAGAAGTTCACGGCTATCCTAGCTTCAAGAGATCCTAGTTTTAAAAAAAAATCTACGTGTGGTGGTTGTTCTGCATCTTGAACTCAGAGATCTTCATGCATCTGCCTCCTGAGTGCTCGGATTAAAGGCATATGCCATCACACGTGGATTTAAGCTTTGCTTTAATTCCTTTTCACAAGTTGGAATTTTCCCCTGAGGACCTTAGTTCCATTTAATATCTTTAATATGCTTATCTTTTTGAACACAGGCTTTAGCTCCATTCCATTTCCTGGTTCCTTTATAATCCTTGAGCCATACATTTTGTATTTATCCTTACTTGGCTTGCTAAAACATTAGTTGCCACATGACAGAGTCTATACTAGGTTATTTTGAGAATTCCTTTGCCAAAATATGACAAGTACAGTCTATCATATACGAACATTCTTCCCCCGTGAAATCTCGTGAGCCAGGCCTTTGCAACTCAAATCACCTTCAGCACCGTTCCATTGATCCCTGACTAAAACAGTCCATTGCTTTCCGAATCCAAAGTCCAAATCCACATTCCTCCAAACAAAAACATGGTCAGGCCTATCACAGCAATACCACAGTCCCCAGTACCCACCTCTAACTTAGTTTAGGTTTCATTGCTGAGATGAGATATCATGACCATGGCAACTCATAAAATAGAAAATATTTCACTGGGGCTAGCTTATAATTTCAGATGTTTAGTCCATTATCATTATGGCAAGGCAGCAGACATGGTGCCGGGGGAACTGAGAGTTCTATATCTTGATCTACAGGGAACAGAAGACTAGGTTGCACTGACTAGACTTGAGCATATATGAGACCTTAAAGTCTGCCTCCATAGTAACACACTTCTTCCAACATGACCCCACCTACTCCAACGAGGCCACACCTCCTAACAGTGCCACTCCCTTTACACACATGAGTCTATGGGGGCTCTACCTGTTCAAACAACAACTGTGATGTCCACCTTCAATCCAACCACTCAGTAGGCAGAGGCTGGCAAATCTCTGTGAATGTGAGACCATCCTGGTGTTCATAGTGAGTTCTAGGTCAGCCAGAATCCTGTCTCAAAAAAATGAGAGAGAGAGAGAGAGAGAGAGAGAGAGAGAGAGAGAGAGAGAGAGACTCTTTATGAACTGACAAACTTCTTAGAAGTTTTTGTTATCTGCCTAAATATTGTATAATTTACTTATGAAAAACTTAAATTATGAGTCCTCTCCCTTCAACCCTACCTTGTTTTGACTCATCTTCAGAGCCCAGGACTCAGTTATAATTGACAAAAGGAAAAAGTTCTACTTTGAGAAAAATGAGGTCAAATTGATTTCTGGGTTACTTCTATTTTCAGTCACTATGTGGCATAATTTATCCTGATGTCAGAGGGGACATCCGTCTGAACACTCAGGATCAGTGTTTACACTTAAATTTAGCCAGAGTTTCAACACATTCTCACCAAGTGAATAAGAACATGGAGAACTGGGTGGCGGTACAGGGAAAGGAAAAGGACATAGCAGAGGTGTTTCTGGAACCGAAGACTGTTGCAGACAAAGTGTGTGTCTGACACCAAGGCTGAAAGGTTTAGGTTTGACTAGCCACTTGTAATCTCTACAGTTGCTGTAGAGGTGTTGTAGCCAGCCACTGAGATTTGAATGAAGTATCCCAAAACCTTCGCATCCTAAGACGCCTTTTGCATTTCACCCTAAACTGAAATGCATCTGTCAAAGTTAGGTAGCAGAGAGTACACAGATTGCCTTAAGAACTCTTCAGGCTGAACATATTAATAAGGAGTTTCACTATTGGTGATTCTTATATGCTTGTTTTATTCAATAACCAAGGCAAGACAAAAACCAAATGTTTGTAAAAATCCATTTGTTGTGAATGATTAGATGAATAAGTGAATGAATGAAATAGTGGTGATGGTATTTCCCAGTGTTAATCCCACCAAATGAGTCATTAGCCAACCACTTTAGTCAAACTATACAAGCTTTATTTTCTGGCAAACAGGGCTATCTCCCTAAATTGGGGTTGGGAAAAATGGCATGAAACATAGAAGCTGGTAAGGTTTACATCGCCCCCGAAACTGCAAGACTAGGGCATTTCCAAGGGGTGGGAAATTTCTAGAGGAATTTTGTTTGTGTAGGAACTTGGGAACTTGGCTGAATATTTCAAAATTATTTGACAGAACATCCTATCAGGCTAAGTTCAAGGTCTGAGTCAAACTTCATAGGATGGGGAGCATGTCAAATTCCAGAAACCGGTTGAAGCACAGACAAGCTTGTTTTTTGCAGCAAATGTAAAGGAATAGATGAGATAGATAGATAGATAGATAGATAGATAGATAGATAGATAGATAGATAGATAGATAGATAGATAGATAGATAGATAGATAGATAAAGAGAGAGATAGGTGTATCAGTGTGTCTTCCACAAGCGAAGCTGAGACTCTGAAGTCTCATCATCTGCAGTTATCCTGAGCTATTTGGGACACTGTCTCAAGGTATTCTGAGCTACTTGGGACACTATTAAAAGAGAGAGAGAGAGAGAGAGAGAGAGAGAGAGAGAGAGAGAGAGAGAGAGAAGCTACCACTACCACCAACAAAAAATAATTATTAAATAAACAAATAAACGTTCTTAACCAGAAAGCACCATTCTCTACATTGGGATGTTGAACTACATGAAAAAACAAGAGAGTGAGCTGGGCATAAGCATTCATCACTCTTTGCTCCCTCACAATGAACACCATGTGACCAGATGCTTGGGCTACACAAGCAGTGAGTTTAAGGCCAACCTAGGCAACTTAATAAGACCCTGTCTGAAGTAAAAAGTTAAAAGAAAAAAGCGGGACTGAAGCTCAGTAATATAAATGCTAGCTAGTATTCACAGCCAACAGAAGTTTGGAAATCTAACTTTCCAATCCTGCAGAAACTACAACAAAAGAAACAAAACAAAACAAAACTGCTTTTTTTCCTAATATACTATTGAAACTTTAGATTTTCTTCTAAGCATCCATTATCTGCATATTTTACATTTTCATTATCTTTTAGTTTAAAACATAAGACTTTTCTAGTTTCCCTTGTATTTTTCTCTCATACTAAATTTACACATTGGGTGTTTCATTTCCAAATATTGAAAATTTTTGTGATTATATTGTTATGTTTCATCCCTCATTGCATACTGTTTTGTTTAGAGAGCAAGTCCTATCATATTTATTTAATTTTTTTTGAGACAAAATTTCTATGTGTAGTCCTGTCTGTGTCCTGAAACTCAGTCTGTAGACCAGGCTGACCTAAAATTCAAAGAGATCTGCCTCTACTTCCCAAATGCTGGAATTAAAGGTATGCACCACCACTGCCAGGCTTACATCCTATAGGTGTTTGTTTGTTTGTTTGTTTGTTTGTTTGTTTGTTTGACAAACTCTCTGCCCTGTTAGCCTCCCAAGTGTTGGCTATTGCAGGTAATCACTACCACACCCCACTTTGCTTCTTCTAAGTTATAACACACAAATAAAAGCATATTCCTTTGACTGTTGTGCCTTCCTGACAAAATGAACAGTAAGATATATCCCTCTTCACTCTGGAAGTAGTCTTTGTCCTCAAGTTGACTTTCTTTGACAATAATGTAAATACTACTTTTTAATCTTTGTTTTCCAGACAAGGTCTCTATAACCTAGGCTGGCCTCAAATGTCCTGTGTAGAAGATGACTTTGAACTCTTAATCTTCTAGCCTCCACCTCCCCAGTGCTGGAAACTAGAAACTGGACCACCCTGTCTAGTTTTATAGGATGCTAAAGATTCACTTCAGGGCTTTCTACATGCTCACAAAGCATCCTATCAACCCACCTACAAACCCAGCCCATGAATACTATGATTTAAAACTGGGCATGGTGACAGGCTTGGTGGTACACTTTAAATCCTAGAATTCCAAAGCAATAGGCAAGTGAGTTCAAGGCCATCCTTGTCTACATATAAAGTTCCAGAATAGCCAGGACTACTTAACAGAAAAAAACATGTTTGAAAACACAAACAACAACCAATGGACATGCAGACAGATACCATGCAATGCCAATATTTAGGCAATGAAAGCAGAATGATCAGAAGTTCAAAGTCATCCTCAGTTACCCAAAAAGTTTGAAGCCAGCCTGAGCATGAAACATGAAGGGCTATAACAGGCCAGAGTATGACGTATGTTGCCAGCAGATCTTACCTTCCCTCAGTTCCTCTCCCTTGATTTAGTCACTCCACATTCCTAAAGCTAGCCACCAAGGTCTAGTTCCTTATTTGATCACCTCTTTGTGCCTGAAGCTGATCACCAAGGTCCATCTATCAAAACATCAAGGTCCAGCAATCAAAAATCCCCATTTTTAATTAACATGCTCAATCTGAACCTACCAACCCAACTTGGCTCATTCTAAAACAGAACCCACTCATCCCGGTTTTTTAATTGGATGTTTTATTTATTTACATTTCAAATGTTATACCCTTTCCTAGTTTCCCTTCTGGAACCTCCCTATCCCCTCCTTCCTCCCCCTACTTCTATGAGGATGCTTCCCCACCCACCCACTCCCACCTTTCTGCCCTGGCATTGCCTTACACTGGGGCATCAAGCCATGACAGGACCAAGGACCTCTCCTCTCACTAATGTCCCACAAGACCATCCTCTGCTACATATGCAGCAAGAGACATAGGTCTGTCTGCCCATGTGTACTCTATTGTTAGTGATTTAGTCACTGAGAGCTCTGGGGGATCTGATTGGTTAATATTGTTCTTCCTATGAGATTGCAAACACCTTCAGCTCCTTCAATCCTTTCTCTAACTCCTCCATTGGGGACCCCATGCTCAGTTCAGTGGTTGGCTGCCAGCATCTGCCTCTGTATTTGTTATGCTCTGGCAGAGCCTCTCAGAGACAGCTATATCAGGCTCCTGTCAGCATGTACTCCTTGGCATCCGCAATAGTGCCTGGGTTCGGTATCTGTATATGGAATGGATCCCTAGGTGGGGCAGTGTCTGGTGACCTTTCCTTTAGCCTCTGCTCCACACTTTGTCTCCATATTTCCTCTTGTGAGTTTGTTGTTTCCCCTTCTAAGAAGTACTGAAGCATCCACACTTTGGTCTTTCATCTTCTTGAACTTCATGTAGTCTGTGAATTGTATCTTGGGTATTCCGAGTTTTGGGGCCAATTATTCATTTAGCAGGAAGTGCATAGCATGCGTGTTCTTTTGTGACTGGGTAACCTCACTCAGGATAATATTTTCTAATTCCATCCATTTGTCTAAGAATTTCATGAAGTCATTGTGTTTAATAGCTGAGTATACACACACACACACACACACACACACACACACACACACACACACACACGAGTACACTGTAGATATCTTCAGACACACCAGAAGAGGGCATCAGATCCAGTTTAAGATAGTTATGAGCCATCATGTGGTTGCTGGGAATTGAATTCAGGACCACTGGAAGAGCGTCGGTGCTCTTAACCATTGAGCTATCTCTCCAGCCCCCCTTTTTGACTCTTAAAATTACTCCTGCAAAGCTATTTGCTGCTCTTTCTGTCCTGCGGGATTCTAATTCAGCCACCTTGTTTCTTTGCCTTGCTTAATAAAGGATCTCTTTGTTGGGGTTTAGGACATTGCCACTCAAACCACACAAACACTGATCTTAGTTAAGCAAGAACAGTTTATTGAATGGACACCTTAATAGTGGACATTCAGGACCACAAAAGACTTAGGAGCCTAATTGAGCTATTAGTCTGCTCTCAGAGCAGGCTCTTTGTAGGAAACACAGGTTCAAATGTTTAAAGTACAAGGAGGGGAGCAGCTGATTTACTAGGCAAAGTACTGTCAGCAAACCTTTAAGCTAATGAGTCCTGAGTAAGGTAAGGAGGTGGTGGGTGAGTGGTAAGCGTGGGAATTTCAGAACACTGAGGTAACAGAGTGTGAGTATTATAACCATAATAACCCTTATAGAAGAAGGGAGGGGGGATATGATACAGGGTTTATGTCCGGGAAACCCAGAAAGGGAATAATATTTGAAATGTAAATTAAAAATATCTAATAAATAAATAAAAGGCTGTTATAAGGATTCATGAAGCACTGATGGACTACTTTGCTCTCCCTCTGGCAAGTTGCTCATCAGACAGGTTCATCACCATCTGCCACATGTAGCAGGGGGTGGATCCTCATCCTTGTCCTTAGCAATGAAAGGGGCCAGGGTGGCAAGTCACTGAGCCTATCCCATGCACTGCAGTATCCTGGCTTCCTACTCCTGTAAAGAGAACGTTGTTATCTGGAAGGAGGAAAATGGAACCCAGACAAGACCCATGTGCACGCGGACATGAGTGTTCAGCAAGCTCTATACACTGCGCACCCCTCCCCCACCCACCACCCACCCACCTCTGTGACTATGACCAAATGTTTGCTACCAGGAACTGTGATAGGGCTGAGCTCTCCCTGCTGACCTACTTCCTGGAAGGCCAGTGGAAAGTGAAGGTAAGTATCAGTTATACCATTAGCTCATCGAGCTAGGCAGGGAGGATACCGAGTGGAGGAGCAGAAGCCAGAGACAGCAACTGGGTTCAAGATATGGTCTGGACTCCGTCTGTTGGCCTGCTACCAGCACCATGGCGCACTTTCCTCCCACAGCCCAGTAGTGTTCGTTTGAACCAATAATGGTACCTCAGGCAGTATGTGGCCATCCACGTGGCTGTGCACATTTTTGGCCATCTCATTAGGAAAAGAAGGTAAGTGCCCTGTGCCCAGGATTCTGAGTAAGCTGCCGCCCCGAAGACAGACACAGTGAATGACTATGGGTACAGTAGCAAAGGCTAGCCCATACCAGGACTGCCTATTCCTAGGACCAAGTCCAAACAATTGGGCAGATGGCTCCACCCAGATTCTATGCCCAAGAGTACGACCAGCACAAGCACCAATCTGTTTTTTGCTGTTGTTTGTTTGATTTTTCAAGGCAAGGTTTCTCTGTGTAGCCCTGGCTGTCCTGGATCTCACTCTGTAGGCCAGACTGGCCTCGAACTCAGAGATCCGCCTGCCTCTGTCTCCTGAGTGCTAGAATTAAAAGCATAAGCCACCACCGCCTGCTTCAGCCACCTGTCTCAGCAGGATTCTCTTACTTCATAATTCATGTCAAGCAGAAGGCATCCTGCTAGAAGGGGGATAAAAGGATAAATGGCTTGTTTTAAATATTTTTGGCCATTTTATGTTTTTACCAGCTTAAAATTATAAAATGAAATGAGATGAATAAATAAATAGTTTAAAATAACAAAGTAGTAATTTAATGTCTTAAACATAACTCCTTATTGATTTCATGGGGCTGTCTTTCTGTCAGTCTCTCCCTGGATCTTGAGAGTACCGAGGAAGTGCTCTTACTATTGCTTTTATTTGCTTGCTTATTTATTTATTTATTGTCTGTCTTTGAACAGAGAACAACTTGTCTGTTCCCTCCGCCCACCAACTGGATACCCCTGTAGACATGGTTTTTCTGAGAAATGCTCTTTAAAGCTTGACTTTATAAAGCAAGCTTTCACTCAACCTGTAACCAAGGTAATAGTGCTTTGAGCTTGTTTGTAACTATGCACTTGCTCTGCTTACATACTGTGTACTCAACCCACTCAAAATTAACTGACCTCTGTGGACAATATTGCAATCAGTCTTACTATGCTTATGCTTTGGACTTCCAATGAAATCCACTCCTACAAGCTCCACTCAATGCCCAGCCTCTGACGTACTGTGTTGCCTATTTCTTCATGACCCATTCATATTCCTGACTGAAAACGATGTGTGTGGCATGTGCTGTCTGGGTCTAAGGCCGTGTGCTGAATGCAGGAAGGCATTGAAAGCAATGTCTGCCCCCCAACATAGGTTGGAAACAATATGTGGGTACAGAGTAGCAAAATCTGACTGTCCTGGGTCAGTAAGGCCAGAAGAACAGATTCTTCCTCGTGAGACTCCTGTAAAAGATTAAGATGAAAGACCTTCCTTTCTTTCTGATACCATGTGTGCAGCACTACTCACTGTGCCATTGTTTAGGACTGCTGCTCTCTCAGAGTAGACGGCTGTCTGACTAAAATAGGACCAACCAAAACCATCTGAATAAGCCCAGCCCACACTTGGGTAAGGAAGAGTTAGTTTCTCTGTATCTGTCTCTCTCTGTGTTTGTATCTCAGCCTCCCTCTCTCTCTCTCTCTCTCTCTCTCTCTCTCTCTCTCTCTCTCTCTCTCTCTCTCTCTCTCTCTCTTTATTGTTTTGAAACAGGATCCTACTATATAGCTGCTCCACACCCAGCCACCTCATTTTTACCCTACTGGTGGACAACTATAATCTCAGCTACTTGAAAGGATTGCATGTTCAAGGCCAGCCTGCCTAAATAGCTTTCTTTGTAAGGTCCTACCTCAAAAATATTGTTTTTCTTATTTATTATGTTTTTTTTAATTCTTGTTGTCTTCTTTTTAAAGATTTATTTATTTTTACAAGTACACTGTAGCTATTTTCAGACACACCAGAAGAGGGCATTGGGTCCCATTACAGATGGCTGTGAGCCACCATAGGGTTGCTGGGAATTGAACTCAGAACCTCTGGAAGAGCAGTCAGTGCTCTTAACTGCTGAGCCATCTTTCCAGCCCATTTTGTTTTGTTTTTGAGACAGTTTAAGTATCTAGGCTGATTCTGGACTGACAGAAATCTGCCTTACTCTGCTTCTAGAGTGCTGTGACTAATGATAAGCACCATCACATTCTACAAAAACAGATGGTAGATGGATGGATGGATGGATGGATGGATGGATGGATGGATGGATGGTAGATAGATGGATGGATAGATAGATAGATAGATAGATAGATAGATAGATAGATAGATAGATAGATAGAAATTTAAGGATGAGAGAATATTTTTGTAGTATTGCAGAGTGGCAGAGTCTCTTGGTTCAAGCATTGGGGTGGGAAGGGGAAGAGGAAGATTGGTTAAACCCATAGTTAACCAGAAAGTCCCAAGAACGGAAAAGAATAAATTATTACTAGATGATGAGGGAATTGGACAAGAAAGGGTGATGGGGGTGAATATGGACTATGACACCATGATCAAGGCAACTCTTATAAGGACAACATTTAATTGGGACTGGCTTACAGATTCAAAGGTTCAGTCCATTAACATCACAGCAGCCAGGCAAGCATGGAGCTGAGAGTTCTACATCTTCATCTGAAGGCTGCTAGCATTATACTGGTTTCCAGGCATGGAAGGTCTTATAGTCCCCACACGCAGTGACATACCTACTCCTTCTAACAGTGCCACTCATACAAACCATCGCAATGATATACAAAAGTTAAAATGTCATAATGAAAACCATTGTTTTGCACACTCAAAACCTAGTTAATTAATTGATTTTAAAGATGTATGTATTTTATAAGAATTTTGTCCCTACATAGCTATTATGTTCATGCAGTACACATAGAAGCCAGCAGAGGGCATCAGAACCTCTGGCCCTAGAGTCGTGGACAGTTCCCATCTACCATGGGAATCCATCCTGAGTCTTTTGAGGGTGCAGCGAACTTTATTGGACTCCAATGTTCTTAATCACTGAGACATCTCTCTAGATCCCAAATTAAATGTTTAAGTAGGAAAAATTGGAGCTGGGGAAATGCTCACTGGGTAAAAGCACTTGTCACACAAACTTTGATCCCCGGAGCCCAAACAACAGCAAGCTGAATGTGGAGTATTTGTGTACAAATGCTAACATTTGCGAGTTAGAGTTGGTAGGATCAGTCATTAGAAGATATTCTGCCACACATGAGCTATTACCTTAAGAAAAAATACGTTACTCCAGGTTATTTATACATGACCATAAAACCAGTTATAATTGCCTCAAAAATATGATTCTCATAAATCTTCAGTATATCTTACTGTTTAATTTGGTCTTATTAGTATTAGTATATTTATTGATTGGGGGAGTGCACACCCCACCAAGTGAATATGGAAGTCAGAGGAAAAGTTGAGGGAATGAATTCTCTCCTTTGACCACGTGGCTCTTGGGGATCCAGCTCAGGTTCCCAGTGTTGGCACTGGTCCATCTTACCCCCAAGTTCCTAATTTCCTCTTCAATACACAGTATTGTCACCTACTGTATGACTTTTACCTTCCCTAGGTACTGAATCTACAAAGTGAACATCAATTGGTGAGTGACTCACAGTAAAATTTCCAAGATATTTCTATTGTTAAGAATAACCTTTTCTTTTCTTTTCTTTTTTTTTTTTTTTTTTTTTTTTTTTTTTGTCTCGGAGCTGGGGACCGAACCCAGGGCTAGGCAAGCACTCTACCACTGAGCTAAATCCCCAACCCTGTCCAGAATAACCTTAAACAGACCCCCGCCATCCCCCTCCAGAGCTCTCAGGGATTAAATGACCAACCAAAGAGTGCACACGGAGGGACCCTTGGCTCCAACAGCATATGTAGCAGAGGATGGCATTGTCTGGCATCAATAAGAGGAGCAGCCCTCGATCCTGTGAAGGCTCAGTTCCACCAAGGTGTTGAGGTGGGAGTGGGTGGGTGGGAGTAGGAGCACCTTCATAGAAGCAGCGAGAGGGGGAAAGGGGGTAACATTTGAAATGTAAATGCAGAAAATATCCAATAAATTTTTTTTTTAAAAAAGGCAAAAAGCGTTGGCTCCAGTAGATGGCAAGTAGTGACAGAAAAGGTCCACAGTAGCTTGAGGGTGGACAAGCGGTACATGAAAGGCCTCGCACGCCCACAAAAAAAGAAAGAGAGAGAGAGAGAGAGAGAGAGAGAGAGAGAGAGAGAGAGAAGAAAAAGGAATAACCATGAAGGAAGCTCTTTAAAGTTGAGATCCTGTGCCCGTGTATCTTTGCCTTGCTAACGATGCAAACAATGTGTTTACAAAGTGCATACCCTGTTAGTGTTCAGTAGTGGATGACACTGAAAACCTATGCTTTCTTCTCTCCAAGAGGGCTGGTAAGCAGACTTGGGAAAGAAGAAACACCGTACTTACGTTAGGGTGAAGCAGTGGTTGAAGAAGATTATTTGGTGATAGTCACAGGCCTGTTAGGGCTGTGGTCATTTGGAGCCAAGCAGGTCATTAGGCTGACCTCATGGGGAGATCTCAAACAGCATAACAGATGGGTGCTATTATGGGTCGACACTGACGAATAGCATTTGCTCAAAATAGCACAATGAATCTGGCTCTTGGGGTCCAGTGAACATTTATCATTGGTGATTAATTCTTCCAAGAGTCCATTTGGAAGCTAACAGGGCACTCCTCTCCCTTCCCCTTACCCCTACCCTCTGAGTGTGTGTGTGTGTGTGTGTGTGTGTGTGTGTGTGTGTGTGTGTGTGTATTTAAATAATGAACTATCCAGTAGATTAGTTCTAACTCCCAAACCTAACCTGATCTTTTTCAGGGGGCAATGTATATAGAGAGGGGAGAGGTGGAGACAGGGTTTTTCGGTGTAGCCCTGGCTATCGTGGAACTCACTCTGTAGACCAGGCTGGCCTCGAACTCAGAGATCCACCTACCTCTGCTTCCCAAATGCTGGGATTAAAGGCATGTGCCACCATACCTGACTTGACCTAGCCTGTGCCGAGTTATTACAATACCCTTTTTTCTATCCTTTTAGATTTTTCTTTCCTTTCTTTTGGGGAAAAATGTTAGTTTGTTTGTTTGTCCTGTTGTTTGGAAACAAGCTCTCACTATTTAGCCGTAGCTAGCCTGAACCTATGTACCTCAAGCTAGCTTTAAACTAAAGACCCTTTGCCTCTTAAGCACTTGGATTGCAGGGGTATGCTAACACACCAAGCAAATTTCTCCTATGAAGATACATTTTTTGCCTGTATTCTTAGATAATGTCTACTACAAATGTTAGCATAGCACCTGAAAGAGATTAGTAGATATAACACAGTTTAAAACAATAAACATATTCTCAATGGGTAAAGGGCTCAGGAAATGAGGGTGAGGGTTTTTCTATTTATTTGTTTGTTCGTCTATTGCAGCCCCCACCTCTCCTCCCAGTCCCCCCACATGCGTAGCCCCTCCCCATCCCTCTGTCCCCTTCTTCTCTGAGAAGGGTGAGGTCTCCCTGTGTACCAACACACCCTGACACCTCAAGGGAGGGTGAGTTTTACAACATGTAACATAGTACAACTTTCCAGGAAGGTTGGTAATATTTGGTGGCCTTGAAGATAATGGGATATCAGCAACACTAAAAAGAGAGAGACCCATGTTATGGTTGCAGAAACTGAAGTGATACATTATGATGTGCTCATCTCTGATGTTTATTCCCATAACATTTGGAAAGTGGAAGCAGGAAGATCTGAATTCCAAGGTCCAATTCTGCTACTTAATGAGGTCCAGGCCACACTGAGCTACAGAAGACCCTGTACCAATAAAAAGTAAACGACTGAGTGTTCTGACACAAGCCTTTAATCTCAGCACTCAAGAGATGGATCTCTGAGTTCAAAGTCAGTCTGGTCTACATAGTGAGTTCCAGGACAGCCAGGACTAAGAAGAGACGTCCTGTCCCTAATAAGCAAACAACAAAACAGAAAGGTATGGGCAGCAGAATTGCTACAGATTCAAAGCTAGTCTGGTCTTCATAGCAAATTTTAGTCCAAATATGGCTATGTAGAAAGAGATATCATCTTAAAAGAGAAAGAATATAGCTGAGAGATGACTCTGTTTTAGAACGCATGCTATTCTGAGAACCTGAGTTCTGTTCCCAGTACCCACATCAGGTGGCTCACATGGTCTTATAACCCCAGCTCCAGGGGAATCTGACTCCTCAGCCTCTGTGGACACTTGCATTCCTATATGCATGCATGTATGCATGCATACATACATATAATTAAAATAACAAAAAACAAATCTACCAGTTAGTTCCAGGACAGCCAAGGCTGCTCAAAGACATGAATAGCAAGTGCCAGTTTGACTCTAAAGTCCCCAAACAGTGTGCAAACCTGCCTGTCACTCACACGCCAATGGAGTTTTAGCACCAGCACACTTAAAAGAAAGCTGAAGAATATATAACTGTGCTTGTAGTTAATTTTTTTATTTATTATTTATCAATTTTTAATTATTAGTTTACAAGGAATTAAGTTGCATTGTGCCATTTTTCACACAAGCTATGCTTTTGTTGTTTCTCTGCCCAGCATCGTCCCTGTCTACCCCCCACACCCATCCTCCTGTCCCCAGCAACCCCCTTCCCACTTTCAAGCCAACCAGCTGCACCTTTGCAATGGCCTTGCTTCTCTCCACCATCCACAAGGTGGCTCCCAGCAGCCTGGATCTCAGGCTTCAGGGGCCCCCACCCCCACCCCGCCCAGCAATCTGAACCCATCCGAACCCACATTTCATATGCAAATTCCCACAGGCACATCCACATAGATACAACTAAACCCATTTAAAAGATGTGCATGTGAGAGAAAGTACACGTTTTTGTTTTTCTGAGAGTGGGTCAGCCAGGTGGTATAAATAAGAAATGTTTTATTGTAATTCTGCCCTCAATAGTATTCCTCAAAACTATGAGGCAGCATTTCTCAGAAGACATCAGACTACTAATTTGTTTTGTTTTCTTTAAAAGATTTATGTATTTTGTATGAGTGCACTTAACTGTCTCCAGACACACCAGAAGAGGGCATTGGATCCCATTACAGATGCTTGTGAGCCACTATGTGGTTGCTATGAATTGAACTCAGGACTTATAGGAGCACAGTCTGTGCTCTTTAATCATTGAGCCATCTCTCCAGCCCCACTGGTTTCTTTAAAATGATAAACTGGGCATTGAGGCATGTACTCGTAATCTCAGAAGCCAAAGGCCAGTCTGTCTACATGTTGATTTCCAGACCAGAGAGGGCTACAGAATGAGATCCTGTCTCAACAATTATGTGGGAAGAAACTGGGAGGTGTAAAGGGAGGGGAAAACATAATCAGGATATATTGTGAGAAAAAAAAAATCCAGTCAGCAAAAGAAAAAAATGGTTAAAAAGATTAATAACAATTTTTTTTTTTCTGTTTTCCTGGAACTCAATTTGTAGACCAGTTTGGTCTTGAACTCAGAGATCCACTTGCCTCTATCTCCCAAGTACTGGGATAAAGTGTGTGCCATAACCACTCAGTTCAATAAGAATTTGTGTCTAGTCTTCTTGGAAGCACATCTTTGCCAACTCCAAATGAAATGGGATTTTAAGAACTGAATACTAGGCTTTACTTGAGTTGACTTGTTTGTGACAAGGTTTCTCTGTGTAGCCCTGGCTGTCCTGGCACTCACTCGGTAGACCAGGCTGGCCTTGAACTCACAGATCTGTCTGCCTCTGCCTCCAGAGCACTGGAATTAAAGGCGAGTGCCACCTCCGCCCAGCTGTTTGCATTTTTGAAGGAAGGTCTCAATCTACAGCCCAGCTAGGCCTCGAACTCTTATTCTCCTGCCTGTTTCCCAAATGTTGGGATTATAAGTGTGCACTACAAGACCAGCTGAAGGCGTTTTTTTCTGTCTGTCTCTCATTCTTAAGGTAGTGTCTCTAGTAGCCTAGATCAAACTGGAATTTTCTGTGCAGTCAGCTTTGACCTCCTGATCCTCCTACTCCAACCCTGAGTGCAAGGATTAAAGGCATATTCCACCACATCAAACTTGAGTCAGCTTCTGAGAATTAAATCAGCATAGGAATCCAGGTGTTCAATTCAAAGACTTAAATGGCGTCCAATGTGAAGGGTCTCAGAAAGCCAGATGATTGAGATTTCAGAGTAGAAAGACAGAGTTTGGAGTATTAGGGGTGTAGTTTGGTTGTTAGAGCACTTGGCTACTAGGCACAAAGCCATGGGTGGGCTCTCTAGCACCACAGAAAATCGGTGTAATGGATTACACATGTGACCCTAGTACTCATCACTCAGTGAGTTGAGGCAGGAGGATCAGGAGCAATTCATGAAACTATCAGAGACACTAAACCCACATTCTCAGGTGTGTCTTTCATTCATTTTAATCTCTTTCTTAGCCTTCATGATTAGCCTACATTAAAATATATTTAATAAGCACCCCACCAAAAGAAGCTATTTACCCAAAAGAGGATTCCTGAAATAGAATGATTATCATTTGGGGGTGGGAGAGGGGTGTAGTAATCTCACTGTATCCCAACCTGGCTTCAAACACAGTAAACCTCCTGCCTCACCTCCTGAGTGCTAAAATGACAGGCATTAGTCTCCATGCCCAGCAGGAAATAGAATTACCCTTTGAATGATCACTTGGAGAAAATAGTAGTTGAGGCAGGAAATAGCTGAGAGAACCAAGGCCATGTGGATTAGCCTAAGAAAACTCTAATTTTTTAGCTACATTATCAAAATTATCAGTGAAGGGATAATTGCCCCCATAGACTTCCTTTGTAGAATTCTCCATGGAACACGAATTACAGATATTAACAGCCTGGTTGGGTACCACAAAATACACCAGTATAATCACCATCTTGATGAAATACACCATTGAAAAGACAAGCGATATTTCTAATGCAAAGTTAAATTACAACAAAAGGCCTTACAATCGTGTCTCAATAAATTCTTGAAGCAGACTTCACCATCTTCCGCCAGTTGGCTAATGTAAATTAGACTAAACTGAGCTTGCAACTCATCACAGTTGGAATGTCTACCCGCCAGAAGAAACACGACTACAAATGCTCAGGAGGGTGGAAAGGGGACTTTTATATACTGCTGCTGGGGACATAAGTCTGTGTCACTATGAAAGTTGGTATGGGGGTTCCTCAAACTCCAAAACCAGATGACCCAGGTATCCTGCTTTTGAGTACATCATACCTGAAGTATTTTATGTCAATAAACCATTTGTGTTTTGTTGTATTTATAAAAGATAGAGGGGAGGATTATGTTCTGGGGGAAAGGGGTGCCTCAGCAGGGACCAGTCACATGGTGGTAGAGTATAGAATAGAGTTTATTCAGGGCATGGGGAGTGGAGTTAAGAGGGCAGTAGGGCAGAGAGAGGGTAGAAAAGGCGTAGAGGCAGGCCAGGAGCACGTGGAGAGAAGTGGGAGGGGAACGAGGAGAGAAGGGACAAAGGGGGAAGTGGGGAAGAATAAAGAGAGCAAGACCACAGTGTCAGGCATAGCTGGCTGTTGCCAGATAACTGTGGGGGTGGAGCTTAAGCAGAATGCTAACATGTTTACTACATCAATAAGCTGGAAAATAGAAACAGCTCAGGAGTCCAACAGGTAAAGGGAATGAGGTACGTACACAAGGAAGCATTATGCTTACGAATGCCTTCTCCTTCAAGGATAATACCTAAATTTGATCCCCAGTTACCACACGGTAGGAGAAAACCGACTCCCCTAAATTGACCCTCTTATCTTCACACACCTTTGAGGTGTACGAGCCCCCCAAAGGAAGTGGGGGGGGTGTCTAGATTGCTAACATATTGTTAGGTACATTGTTCAGAAAGAGGTATATGTGCGAGTGAGGGTCCTAGGCTGTTTAAATGCATTATTAAAAGAGATGTTTGCATAGTCCAGAATAAGGGGAGTCCCAGGTAGTTAAACTGATTCCTATGGGTCTTACAAAAGACCCAAGTTCTGGTTGTCTGCACCACATTAAGCACCTCTTCTCAGTCACCTACAACTCCAGCTTCAGGGGCTCCGACACTTTCTTCTGGCCTCTGTGATGACTCCACACACATGTAGACAAACATATACATAAACAAGATTAGAAAGGAGTGAAATCGCTATCATGAAATGCATTTGTATATTGTCTTACTTTTAACATGACTGTCTGCAAAGAGATTGGATCCAGGATAGCCCCCACCACCACCACCACCCAAACACACACACAAACACAGATTCTGTCTCAAGATGCTCAAGTCTAGGCAAAATGACTAAGTACATGTGTATACCCAACCTCATGCTTCTGTATCCTCACCTTTCTTCAGACACAGAACTTCACCTTGAAACTCTGGCTAGCCTGGAACTCACAAAGATGTCTACCTGCCTCTGCCTCCCAGGTGCCAGGATTACAGTCAGGCACCACATCTGGCTCTACACGCTTCGCTTTCATTCTGAGTGGTGCTTAGTACAATGTAGGCTGGATGGAAAAGTAGATAGCAAACTGGGCTGTTTAGGGACTAAACAGCTTTCATATGGATTAGAGCCCAGGAATATTGTCAGTACAGAGGTTGCTTACAAGGCCTGATTTTATCCCTGATACAAGAAACAGAAATTAACCAGGGGCTGGGGGCGTGGTGGTTTATGATAGGATCATCTTACTGTCTCCTTGCACTGAGCATAGCCCTGATCTCATCAGAGCTACTGAAACAAACCTCATTCTCCCCGTGCTCAGGTCTTATCTTATGCTGTTCCTTTCATCAAAACACCCATTTTTCTGACCACCTTGATAACACCAACCACTGCTTAGTTTCTGGACCTATACTGTGAGAAGTTTCTTTCTTGGTTCCTAAAGTTCTGGTAGGCACTTTCTGTAAATTCTGAGACTGAATTGTTTGAAGACAGTGATTTTTAAGATGTCTTTTCCTCTAAATTATTCTTTGGTTCCTGAGAAGGGCAAAAGAGACTTGGAAAATCTGATTAAATTAAAGCTCTAGATTTTCGGGTTTTTTAAGCAGGGTATCTCTGAGTAGCACTGGCTGTCCTGAAAGGATCTCTGTTGGCCTTACAATTCAAGAGAAAGGCCTGCCTCTGCTAACCGAGTTCTGGGATTAAAAACTTGTGCCACCAGGCTCTGAAAATTGAAGCCCTTGAAATGGAAAAACGACTTGAGATTATCCAGTATAACCAATGCAGTCACAGGTTCCTGATTTTGGGGATGGGAGGCAGAATCAGGGCAAGACTCTATGCTGCCTCTGCCTCTGGGTAGTTTGAGGAAAAAGGAATCCATTGTACCAATCCGCAGAACTCAACAATGTAACAATATTTCAATTTGCATGGAGAGGGAGACAGGTGCCTGGGTGTCTACATTGCAATTCTAAACTCAGAGGCAGACTGAAAGCTTGAGTAACTATGACCTTCTACCTCCATTTTAAATGTCCAAATGATTCTTTTTAAAAAAAAGTATTATGTATACAGCATTCTGCCTGCATATATGCCTGTAGGTCAGAAGAGGGCACTAGATCTCATTATAGATGGTTATAAGCTACCATGCGGTTGCTGGGTATTGAACTCAAGACGCTTGGAAGAGTAGCCAGTGATTGCTCTTAACTTCAGCCTTCTCTCCAGTCCCTCACATGATTCTTGAGTTCCTCCTTTCTTTGGTTCTGCTCTCCTTTCTTTTTTTCTTTTGTTGTTTGTTCTCATGTGACCCCAAAATTCTAAGATTGAGGCAATCTGGCCTCAACTTGCCGTTTACCATATATAAGGATGGCTTTGTGCTCCTTCTCTAGCTTCCACTGCCTAGGTCCTGGGTCTTGCAGAATCTGTACACATCTATGCTCTTTATGCATGTCACTCTGTATGAGAACACTGAGGCTGAGGGAGAATTAGTTCCAAGTCCAGCCTGGGTTACAACATAAATCTGAGAGCAACCTGGTTTGGAATGAGACCCTATTTCAAAAAACAGAATGTAAAATGCTAGGCTGGGGATATAGCCCAATATATAAGTGCTTGAATAGCATACAGAAAAAAACCTTAGGAACATTTCATAATAGTGGAAATGGTGGTACATACCCATGCCAGCACTAGGTTGGTAAAAAGGGGATCAGAAGCTCAAAAGTTACCCTTAGCTGCAAGGAAAGTTTAAAGCCACCCAAAGCTATGGAAGACTCAGTTTAATGCCAGCAATACATCACCGCCGCATGCCTGCAATCTGGGCACCTTTAACTCTGGCGATATGGGAAGCAGAGGCAAGACCAAGAGCTTGGCATCAACCTAGGCTACACAATGAGTTCCTAAAAACAAGCCAAAGGCACAAGATGCAACTCTCAGTCCTATGTGCATGAGTGAACAGACACTGAGGCATGTTTGTGAATTTGGGGGGCCAGCCTGGGCTCGACAAAGAGTCTCTATCCCTGCCACACATTTACAGCTGAGAATGTAGCTGTGTAAGTAAGGTATATGACTTGCTACTATGCACACAGCCTTGGGTTAAATGCCCAGCACTGTACACAGTGGTATACTTCAGAACTTAGGAAATGAAGTCCCAAGGATAAACCAAGCCCATTCAGCCAAGGAGAGGCAAGGGGTTCGTGGGAGCCTTGCTTTTCCCGGGAAGCTACTGGCATGGAGAGCCATCACAGTTTAGTTGCTGGTGAGCTGTCTGTGCACCAGCGAATAGCTCTCTGTGGTCAAGTCCATGTGAGTGGCCCCAGTGGAGGGATTAGTGGGGCTACACGTGCAATAAGAGAAGACAATGAGAATGAGTGTGACCACTGTGGGAAATACATTTTAAAAAGTAATACATTGGGGTTGGGGATTTAGCTCAGTGGTAGAGCGCTTGCCTAGCAAGCACAAGGCCCTGGGTACGGTCCCCAGCTCCAAAAAAAAGAAAAGAAAAGAAAAAAAAAAGTAATACATTTTAAAAATATATTCAAGGCCAGCCTGTGCTGCGAGAGACGCTGTCATGAAACAACTAGGTGTCCACCAGTATAGCATCAATTCATAAAACACATCTTGGACAATGGGATCTCAGCATTAAAGGAAAAAAAATCAATCGAGAACATGGATATTTCTCCCATACCTACTCCTAATGCCAATCTGAAAGGGAGCATACTATATGATTTCAAATTTATGGCACTCTAGACACTTGTCAACAGTTAAAGATTGTTTAGCACAAGCAGTGAACTCTATACTATAGTCAATAATATATTGACTAGTCAGTACTGGCTAGGAAGTGTGGTACAAGCATGTAAATCCCAACACTTAGGAAGACAAGTTTCTGGTCTACCTAGAAATTCCAGGCCAGCTAGAGTTACATGATAAAGCCTTAATCAAGGGGAAAAAAAAAACTATAAAAAGTACTTTCTATTTTCCTAATTTGAAACTGCTCCCCAACACCCCACCATAAAAATCTATTTAAAAAAGTACAACAAAACAAACCCACTAAAACAATATCATTTCTCAGATAGCTAAGCATTTAGCAAATCCAGCACAAGGCCATGAGGAGATGCCACAGATGTTAACATTCGGCAGAATGTTATTACAGTAATGGATCCTGATTTGTCTGCAGAGTCTCCATTCTGCTGGAAGAGATAGGAGGAGGGGCTTCTGAAGACCGATGTCCAGAATTTTTAGCCATTCGAGGGAACACAGAATGTTTTTTCTTTGCTTCTTCCATTCCCTTCAGATCGAAATAAAATCTTGACATTGTCTAAGGTGGCATATTTGGTGGTGGGGCATTTTTCTTTGAATCGCTCCTCATTTTACCGCTCCTCATTTTGAAGTTTCTCATGAGCTTATTATTGCTGTAAGACAAATGTTAGAAAAAATTTTTAAAGATTCCATAGTCTTCCCTTAACAAAGATTAAAGCTGGCTGTGGTGGCACACACCTTTAATCCTAGCACTAGCTGAGGCAGGCAGATGGATCTCTGTTGGGTTTGAAGCCAGTCTAGACCTTTTGACTCAAAACAATAAGGAACCCATCTCTGGAATCCCTGAGGTGGTTTTCATGAATGCTAGGATTAATGAAGGAAGAGCTACACTTAAGGCTGCCTCTATACTCTCAGAGTTCACATATTCCATGCGCCCAAATATTCTCAAAGCATAGAAAGTTGTTTTGTACTCATGGACAGATGTTGAATTCTGAAGTCTAATTCAGGGCTGGCAGATGTCTTGTCAGGTAAATGTGCCTGTTACCAGGGAACATGAGGGCCTGGTTTTTTATTGTGAATCACATGTACCATGGCTGTGACATGCCTGTGTCCTCAAACATAATCAGTGATGTAAACCAACAAAATAAATATATCTCAGATAAATATCTCACAATATTTATAAGACCAATGTACACTTTCCTTGGGGCTTTGTCTCACATAGCCTAGGCTGGCCTCTACCTCAGATTCTATACTGTGCTGGGGATGGAATCCAGGTTCATATTCAAGTGAGGTAAGTACTATGCCCACTGAGTTAAATTCCTAACCCCTAATAACAGTCTAAGTTCCACACTTGTCAGGCACATGGTTCAGACTTATGAGAAAAAGCCACACTTGTGAATTCTGTTAGCTATTTTCATCTGACCAAAATGGGAAATTAGAAAAATAAGGTGGTTGCTCTGAGGCTTCTGCTCAGTTATTCAGAAATTCATCTAGACATCTTTCTGTTTTTCAGTTTCCCATGCCTAGAGAGGTACTAAGAGGTTACCTGTGAACACATTCAGGACATAGCAAATTATCTTCCACTCCTGGTTCTGGGATAACACAGGCTGGTAACAGGAAGAGAAAATTCATCCTTTGGGGAGTATCTGGAACCCAGGTGAGACCAGCATGAAATTGCAGGCGAACCCAGCCTTTTCTATCTGCAGGGCACTGCCTGCCATGGACAACACACCATCTGACTCCTGAGTAGAAACAAGCAAACAGACAGCAAAATCAAGGCAACTCCCACCACCTCTCAGTAAACCACTCTTGAATTTGCTCTCTTACATTTGGCTAAAAGTCAAATGCATTTTCTGATAGCTCATCTACTATAAAAACTCTTTATGCAATGTGCACTGAAAGACTAAGTATTTGAAAAAGATAAATTAAGAGCAAGGCATGGAAAACCAGTCAGATGACAGCTGCTGACTACAGGAACCTCTCAGTCACTTTACAGAATTATCCTTAATACTTCTTTTCTTTCTTTCCTCAATATGGAGGTTAAATATAGGACCTCAAGAATTCTACAAAAGACTTTCCCTCTGAGCCAACCCCAACAAACCCTTGCTTTCCCTGTAACAGTGGAGGTAGTCAGTATTTATGGTATTAAATACCATTTTCTCCAATGAACTGGCACAAGTATTCTAACTCAGAGTCCACTTATCTGTAGTATACTACCTTGCACTGATCTGACTAAAAGAGCCATGATTGATAGGAAAAATTTCATACACAATTGCTTCAATGCATACATGCATACATATTTTGGAACAAAAGAAACCAAGAAAGTGAAATGATAGGACCCCCCCCCCCCCACCATGGTCTTACACTGAAAGAATCAATATTATAAACACAGTTCTTCTCTCGAAAGCAAACCTGAGGTTCAATATACTTTCCAAACTTTCAAAAAATAAAAAATCACATGGGAGCATAAAAGAAGATGGAGAGCCAATATAATTCTGAAGAATGATCCTAGAGGGATCTGATTTCAAGATACTCTCCAAAGCGATTCTAAGGTGCCAAGGTCCTGACCTAGAGACTGATGGAATAGAAGACTCCAACACAATGAAACTGTGTAGCTATGCCATCCAGAATTTTGTTTTGTTTGAGACAGAATATCTCTGTGTAACTATGGCTGTCCTGGAACTCACTCTGTAGATCAGGGTGGCCTTGAACTCAGAGATCCACCTGTCTTTGCAAAGCAAACTTTAAAAATGAAGTCTTATGTGAGTCATATTTATCCTCTACATCAGTGGTTCTCAACCTGTCAGTCTCGACCCATATGATAAACTTTTATCTCCAAAAATATTTTTATTACAATTCATAACCGTAGCAAAATTACAGTTATAAAGTAACAACAACATAAGCTCTATGGGTAGGGGTCACCACATCATGAGGAACTATACTAAAGGTTGCACATTAGGAAAATTGAGAACCACTATTCTAGGTTCACTTCATTCTGAAATGTGGTCTCTGATTAAGCAGGCTGCCCTTGACATCATCATAAAGGATGACATTGAACTACCCACCTGCCGGCCTCCACCTCTCAAGTGCTGAGATTACACATATGTACCACCCTACCACAGGAACCTCTTCAGACTTTAACCAAGTCTTCAGAGTTTAACCATGCTTCTATAAAAGAGTAACATTCACATCTTTAGGGAGGTCTTACCAACGGTTTCTGGCAGAAAGGCCTCCACAGAAGAGGGAAGAGGACAACGATTCACAGACATAGACTGAGCAGCTCTCATAGCAATTCTTCCCCAGGCTGCGAATGTGGAGCCTTGAGCTGACGTTAGAATTTCCACTACACCATTCTCCTGCTTCTCACTTTGGCAGCTGCTTGGAGGCCCAATTCCTCTGAAGACCATCTTCGGTTTCTTGGGACACAGCTTTTTGGCCTCAAGAGGTGTGTTGGGAATATACTGCAAATGGAATTCACGAGTATTCAAAAGTGCTCAGAGTTGATATGCAAATTTCACCATTTTTGAAGCGCTACTTCTCCTACAGTGTTGGTTCTCAAAGGGGAGAATATTTTGGCAGTTAAAACCAAAAGCACTGATTGGTCTAGACAGATGGCTCACTGGGGATGATCACTGGACTGGAGTTAGGATTCCAGCAACAATGTGTAATCAGGTGGGTGTCCCCAAGAATGCTTATTACTATAGCTCCTGGGGGGAAGGAGGCAGGTTTGCTGGTGCTAGCTGGCTTTCAGAAGAGCTGAGAAAACTTGAGCACCACAAAGGGGTAGACACACTGATAGGATACGAAAAGCCTCCTTCTGGCCTCTATGTGCACATATGTACAAAATGCACGCATTGCACAAAAAAGATCAAGATAAGATCACAGGTTCAAGACCAGGCTGAACTACAAGAACCCAATCACTCCTTTGTTTGGGGGAATTTGTTTTGTTCCTTTTTGTGCTTGTGGTTGGGTTTTTTGTTTTGGTCTCATTTTGTAGCCTAGGCTGACCTTGAATTTGTGGCCCACTCTCCTGCCTCAGTCTCCCAAGTATTGGGATTGAAGTTTGCAACCCATCTAGCTGTTATCTCGAGGTGACATCGATATTGACCTAGAACTTACTGTGTGGCTGAGGAAGACCTTGAACTGTATGTAGACCCTACTGCCCCCACACCCCCAGTTCTAGGATGCTAGGAGTGTGTCATGCCCAGCTCCCTCCCATACCCAGTTTTGAAAGCAACAAAAACCCTATCGAGATGGAAAACTGCTGCTGTCTCAGAGGGTTTGGGGTAGGTCTAAATACGAAATAATCTTACTGGACTACATTCGAACGTTATACATGTGGAGTCAGAGTGATGCAGGCCTGTAATCCCAGCGATTAGACAGGGGAGGCTGAGGCAGGCAGGAGGACCACACTGTAAAGGATTGCCTCAGCAGTTTACTGCTAGGAACGATGGCTCATGCGTGTAATCAAGGGACTTGGGAGGTAGAAGATAGAGCATTCACAGTTCGTATCTGCTTAGCCACACAGGGTTGAGGGCCAGCCTAAGACACTTAAGAGACCATTCCAGACATCCTGCTGTGTGTGCTGGTTCACATCTTTCATCTCAGGAGGCAGAGGCAGATGGATCTCTGAGTTCCAGGCTGTCCAGGGCTATACCAGGAGACCTTGTCTCAAAAAAAAAAAAAAAACAAAAAAACAAAAAAAAACAAAAACAAAAACCCAAAAAAACAAAAACAAAACAGACAAAAACAAACAAACACAATAAAAATGGTTAAAGGTAGGGGCCAGCCATCTGAGTTCAAACCACACATTTGGTTCTCCCGAAGGTCAGTAACCCTGCCTTCAAGGGGAGATTACATAGAACAATTTCAGTGAAACAGCTCACCCCACGGGGAGAGCCCACCCTCACCCCATCATCATAGCCATCACTTACACATTCTTGTTTTGAATATGAATGTCTCCAAAGTCTTGAATAAACCTCAACTTTCTAAGGAAATCAATAAAAAAAAAATAAAAATAAAGTTAAAACATGACCAAACTGTCCATACTCAGCCCATGTAACAGGGGTCCAAGTGGAGGCACTAACCTTGCCATCCGTACTTAAGCTATGATAACGACACCACTCCCGAAGAGTGTTCCGGGACACCTCATTAATCGGAGGCAGGGTGGGCGGAGGACAGGTGCCTAATATGGTTCTTGCAGGATGTTTGATTCCCTCATACCTCACCTGAGAGCGGACTGAGAAAAGAATAGGAAGAAAGCAATAGCATCCGGTGACTGCTTTACAATTACTCTCATAAACCACCCTGTACATAAAGATAGCTTCTTTTTGTTTTCCTCCAATTATGAGAGAAAAAAACTGAGGAGTTCACTTGACCAAGAGCACACACCCCTTAAAATAGGAGACCCGGGACAGTAACCCACACTTACATTCTAAATTCTAAATAAAATTCTTATTTTAATCATGTTTTTATCTGCCAGTATGCATTCTAGACAGCTGAAATTCCCTTTTTCTGTCTAGTTTGTTTGTTTTGTTTTGGAGACAGGGTTTCTCTATGTAGCCCTGACTGCCCTGGAAATTGCTTTGTAGACCAAGGTGGCCTCAAACTCAGATCTGCCTCTGCCGCTGCCGCTGCCTCTGCCTCTGCCTCTGCCTCCCAAGAGCTGAGATTAAAAGGCAGGTGCGCTTAAGAATATTAAGCATATTTGTTTGCTGGTTTAATTGGCTTTGACGACGACAACTACAGAAACAAACTCTTTGGCTTATCATGTATCAGGACTATCGATGTCATTCAGTTGGGAGGCACACGTACTGCAGGAGGCGTCTGGGTTTCATGGATAAAACTTCACTTAGTGTCAAACGAATATAATGGGAGCACCTACAGCCTAGAAGCAATAGGATCAGGAGCTCAGTCCATCCTCAGTTAAATAAAAAGCCCAGTAGCAAGCCAGATGTGGTGGTACACACCTTTAACCCTAGCACTTTGAAGGGAGAGGCAGGCAGATTTCTGAGTTTGAGGCCAGCCTGTTCTGCAGAGTGAGTTCCAGGACAGTTAGGACTAAACAGAGAAACTCTGCCTTGAGGGGAGAAAATTACTCAAAAATAAACCCCAAAGTCTTAACCGGTTAAGAGCTCTTTAAAAACAAACAAGAAACAAAAAAGCCTGCCTGATATGGTGGTATATGCCTTTAACCCCAGCCCCAGGGAGGTAAAACTGGAGGTGTGTTGGAGGGTGGAGGAGGTGGAGGATTTCTGTGAGTTTGAGGCCAGCCTGGTCTAGAAATCAGCAGGCTAGCCAAGGCAACGAAATGATCCTTGTATCAAAACAGTGTACTTTTTCTTCTTTGACTTCCCAAAGTCTTACTGAGAAATCCATCTCAAACCTACACTAGTTTCTCCAGGACTCTTAAGTTTGATGATACCTGGTGGTTTGTGGTCTATGGTTGAAGAAACATTTAATTCCGAATCATTTAATTCTGAATCATTTAATTCCGTAGGATATTCTGTGGTTGTCTCCTCAGTATATGGGACCAGCGTTAAAACCAGACTTTCTTCATCCAAGTCTCCCTCAGATTGGTTCTGCAAAAAGAAGCAGTGGGGGATTCTGCTTACTTTCCAGGCAAGGCTGCTGGATTCAATGATCGCCAGAGACTTAGTGTTGAAATCAGAAAAAGACTAAGGAAGCAGGATGCTAGGAACTACCAGGCCACTGTGGAAGGACTTCCTAAGTCTCAAAAAAAGCAAAGCATTAACTAGGGAGTGACGCTTCCTTGAGGAAGTTCCTGAAGATCTGGTCCACTCCCCTCCCTTGTCCCATTGAAATCTCTTCAACATCTGTACTTTCAAACTTGAAAATTTCTGTTTCCATTTGTATAGCGCCTTTTCAGAGTTCTCCCTACACAAACCCGCTCCTGTTACTGTAAAAAACAACCCAGTAGTAGGGTAATGGCAAATGCCTTTAACCGCAGCCTCCGGGAGGCTGAAGCAGGCCTATCTAGGCCAGCTTGGTGTACAGAACAAGTTCCAGTACATCCAAAGAAACGCTGTCTGGAAAAACCAAACAATCATAAAACAAACAAACAACAACAAAAAGCAAAAACAAACCCCCAAGTCAAATGATCATGATGAGGCCTAAAAGCAGTGATGCCTTGGCCTGGCCAGTTCTGTCTTCTAGCTTGGTACAGTGGCCCTTATCAAGCCTAGAATCACACAAGCCCCGATGGGGAAACCCACCAACCAGGCATCAGCAGTATTGAACTGGCTACTTCTCCTTAGAGGAAAACAAAAAACAAAAACAAAAACTTCATTTTTTAAATGCTTAAGCTATCAAAAATTTCCACTTAATTTTCGCTCACCTTTGCGATAGGTTTTTACCATAGGTACAGCACTCCTTGCTGGGACAATTTACTACTTTATCTAGGAAGCAGTTCCATTTTACTCCCAGGAAATGCAGTGTCAAGCATGTAGGAAAAAAAAAAAAGTTAACAAGCAGAGAGGATTCCAAGATTAAGGCCTTAAACCCCTGCAGTTCCTGGGAAGCCAGACAGGAGACCTAGAAAGAGTAAAAGAGAAACTCCCAAGAGAAAATCAATTCTCTTAGAAAGAAAAGTTACCTGGTTGTAAGTCTCCTGGCCGAAGAATGACATTTTCAGGCAGGCTTGGGAGAAGACAAAGGCGGCAATTGAATGGATGCCGACTTCTTTTATAGGTAAATGACTCCTTCTACTTCCTGTCTTCCTGTTGTCCAATTGAGCTCTTTCCCCTCCTCCTCCTCTCTCCACCCTCTTCTCTTTGACAGTTATTTTATCAGTTCTCTTGGTCTCAGCAGATAATTGATGGCTCAATGCTGAGTTCTCAAGTAAATCAAAAGCCCGCCCCCCTCCTCCTTTTTAAAAATGTAGACTTTCAAGCTTGTCCTGCTGGCGAATGTCTGTAACCTCAGTGCTCCGGATGCAGAAATAGAAGCAGGAGGGTCATGACCTAGAGTTCTGACTGGATGATATGGAAAGACCCTCCCTCCCTCAGGGTGGTGCATGCTAGTAAACCCCAGTGCAGGGAAGGCTGAGTCAGGAAACATGGAGGCTTTAAACCTCCAAGTTGAAGCTCTAAATCCCTTGCAGTTCCTACCAAGTCTGAGACAGGAGACCTAGAAAAAGTGAAAAAAACAAACTTTTCCACTCAGCCTGGGTTACAGAGTCTTTAAAAGTAAATAAATAAAAAATAAAATAAGAAAGAAAGGAAAGGACAGCCCCCTTCCCCCCCCCAAAAAAAGGTAATCTTTAATTTATTGAGGAATTTTCTGGAAATCTAAATTATGAAGCTGAACCTATCAGAATCATTCCTTTGAGGGTGTGTCCCAGGAATCTGTATTTCCTCAATCCCCTCAGGTGCTTCTTCTACAGTCTAGGAACACTGACCAAATCAAGGTTTGCCAAAACTGGTTCTAGAGATCGGCCATTAATAGCTGACAGCCTTTGTTCCTCCTTGGTGGAATAGAAACTGAACAATGCCCAGAGACTTACGCACAGGCAAGGACTCCTTCCCATGTGGGTATCAGACTCCTGCTTTGGATGATTGAGACAGATGACCTAGTGGCTTGAGGCTTGTGGCCTTGGAGATAAAGCCTGGCTTGTTGCCCAGGTTGTCCTCGAACTTTTGACAATGCTTTTGCCTCAGCATCCCAAGTACAGAGATCACTGTAGGAGCCTCTATGCCCCATTCGCATGCTAGACTTCTTTCTAAGTAAGACTTTCTGACCTCCAAGAGTACTTGCTAGTACACATGTGCCTATATACTGGAAAACATCTATACACAAAATAAAGTTTTAGTTGAAATTTAAAAGACAAGCAACCTTTTCCCTAAAGCTGGACGTGGCGGCACACACGTTTAATCTCAGTGCTCAGAAAGCCAAGGCAGACCACAGCCTGGTCTATAAATAGAGTTCCAGGTCAGCCAAGAATACATAGTGAGGGCTGGAGAGATGGCTCAGCGGTTAAGAGCACCGACTGCTCTTCCAGAGGTCCTGAGTTCAAATCCCAGCAACCACATGGTGGCTCACAACCATCTGTAATGAGATCTGATGCCCTCTTCTGGTGTGTCTGAAGACAGCTACAGTGCACTCACATACATAAAATAAATAATAAATATTAAAAAAAAAAAGAATACATAGTGAGACCTGTCTGACATGAACAAAATAAATAGTTTAGGCAGGTTTATATCGCTAATGCTATTTGATGCCCTTCTAGGGCACTACGTCAGCGCACGCAGGGCAGGACAGACAACCAGCTGCAACAGGGAACATAGGAAACGCCTGTGTTAATGTGACGAGGCAGTGGAAATGAAGACAAACGCCAAAAATTTATCTTCTTGTACAAAAAAAATAATCAATCAGTCAGGTGTAACGGCATACATCTTTAGGGCTAGTATTTAGGCAGGGGGCAGAGACCAACAGATCCCTGAGTTTGAGATTTGTCTTGGGTACCCTGTTGGCTATACCTGAGACCTTGTCTCAAAAACAAACAAAACACTAACAATTTTTTTTATTTTATTTATCCAATTTTATGGTCTTATATTTATTTCTTCTGGCTTGCTTTTGGATCATTTTGTTCTTTCTAAAACAAAACAAAACAAAGAACAAAGCAACCAAACAAACAACCGAAGTTTTTTCTCCAAGCCTCATGTAGCCCAATCTGTTCAGTTTGCTGGTAGTTCACCCTGAGGTCTTAGTTGTTCTGCCTCTAACTTGCTAAGGGTCTGATTCGAAGCACCGTACCATAGAGCCTGGCTGAGGGACCGGAGAGATGACTCCCTGGTTACAAGTACTCATCTGAAGGACTGGGGTTCTCAGCACCCACATGGTGGCTTAGTGCTGTCTACTGTGCAGACCCAAGGGAGTCCAACACCCTCGAATACACCCCAGCAAGGTGAATATCATCAGGCTAAGGCTCACAAAGAAACAAACAAACAAACAAACAAACAAACAAACAAACAAACAACAACAAAACCTTCCTGGAAATCGGACTTGGAGAAGGACAAGGGCAAAGATCTAGTTGAGAAGATGTGAGACTATGGGCATCTCATGTACAACTGTCGTTCAAGACTGGTTAAATAAAAAATAAAAATATAAAAAAGCAGTCCCTCTTTTTTGGGGGAAAGAGGTCTCACTGTAGAGCTCCAACTGGCCGGCACTTGATATGTAGACCAGGCTGGCCTAAAATTCACACAGTTTTGCATGTCTTTCTCAATACAGCTGAGATTAAAGGCAAGAACCACTCCCAGATAACGAGAGCCCTTTTAAACTAGGTGGGGCAGCTCAGGCCTCTAATCCCAGCACTTGGAATCGAGATAGCGAGTTCAAGGCCAGAATGATCTGTACAGTTTACAGCAGCCAGGTTAACACTAGAAGCCCTCCTAAACACCTCCCATTTCCTTTCCCGCCCCTCAAAAGGGTAAGATTTGGGGCTGGAGATGTAGGGCTGGTAGAATGTTTGCCAAATGCTCACAATGTCTTGAGGTTGGTTCTCAGCATCACAAAACAGCAACCAGAATATTATAAAAGTGGGCATGGTGTTGCACACCTTTAATCTCAGCATTTAGCAGGCAGAGGCAGGTGGATCTCTGTGAGTTCCAACCCAACCTAGTTTAAATAGGGAGTTCCAGGCTAGCCAGAACTACATACTGAGGCCCTGACGAGAGAGAGAGAGAGAGAGAGAGAGAGAGAGAGAGAGAGAGAGAGAGAGAGAGAGAGAGAGCAAATCATTGGCTTTGTGTGGTGCCTCATGCCTATAGAATCAATAGTCAGAAGGCTGAAGCATAAGAATCACTGCAAAAATACAGAGGCGAATGCCAGCAGCAAACCACTGAACTGAGAATAGGTCCCCCGTTGAAGGAATCAGAGAAAGAACTGGAAGAGCTTGAAGGGGCTCGAGACCCCAAAAGTACAACAATGTCAAGCAACCAGAGCTTCCAGGGACTAAGCCACTACCTAAAGACTATACATGGACTGACCCTGGACTCTGACCCCATAGGTAGCAATGAATATCCTAGTAAGAGCACCAGTGGAAGGGGAAGCCCTGGGTCCTGCTAAGACTGAACCCCCAGTGAACTAGACTATGGGGGGAGGGCGGCAATGGGGGGAGGGTTGGGAGGGGAACACCCATAAGGAAGGGGAGGGGGGAGGGGGATGTTTGTCCGGAAACCGGGAAAGGGAATAACACTTGAAATGTATATAAGAAATACTCAAGTTAATAAAAAAAAAAAATGAATAATAAAAAAAAAAAAAGAATCACTGCAAAGTAGTTCAGTGGAAGACTGGGTACCTAGCTCCAAGCGTGCATAATGCTTCAAGTCGGATCCCCAGTCCTTGCGCGCGCGCGCGCGCGCGTGCGTGCACACACACACACACACACACACACACACACACACAATATTTAAAAATAAATATAGCAAGATATAGTGGTGACACAGGCCATTAATCCCAGCACTCGCAGAGGCAGAGGCAGAGGCAGGGGGCAAAGGGGCAGAGGGGCAGAGGGGCAGAGAGGCAGAGGCAGAGGGGCAGAGAGGCAGAGGCAGAGGGGCAGAGGGGCAGAGAGGCAGAGGCAGAGGGGCAGAGAGGCAGAGGCAGAGGCAGAGGGGCAGAGAGGCAGAGGCAGAGGGGCAGAGAGGCAGAGGCAGAGGGGCAGAGAGGCAGAAGCAGAGGGGCAGAGAGGCAGAGAGGCAGAGGGGCAGAGAGGCAGAGGGGCAGAGGCAGGGGCAGAGGGGCAGAGAGGCAGAGGCAGAGGCAGAGAGGCAGAGACAGAGAGGCAGAAAGGCAGAGAGGCAGAGACAGGGGCAGAGTGTTTGCCTTAGCATGCATGAGGCTCTGGCTTCAATCCTCATCACCTTGTAAACCAGGTTTGCTTGTAGTGGCAGAAGCCTGCAATCTCAGTTTTGTGTAGATCGAAGTATGAAGTTCAAAGTCATACTCAGCTGTGAAGCCAAGTTCCACATTAGCTGGGCCAAATATCCCACAGGAGAGCCTATCTCAAAGTAACAACTACCTTGTAGACTGGGCTAGCTCAGTGGTAAAGAAGGGGCCCACTACTATCTCTAAAGCACGTGCCGGTGTCGAGCATTTAAGATTTGTTTAAACTTCACCATTTTTCACCATTAGTTCTTTAAATTTGCATTTGTAAGCATTCCTGAAATAGGCAAAGATGGATTTCGGAGAAGGAGTAACTTGACTCCCCATATAGCAGCTGTTGGGTTCTCCTTTACTGCCCTGGATGCCTTGGGCAAAAGGACAGATAGACTGGTAGTTTACACTTAGGTCAGCACAAGCCTTTAGGAACATTCCAAGCATACCTTGAGACAGCTGTAGAATGTCTGTTGCTAGAAAACTTTCTCTTTTTGAGACAAGGTCAGCTCAGGCTAGCTTGTCTCTTCCTCCCTTGAGTGTTGGGATTAAAGACATGGACCATCACAGCTGGAAGCAGTTGGTTATAGACTTTTGCTTTCAAGAGTCCTGCCTGGTGGATTCTAGGTGACTCTGGAATCATTTCTGCCTGGCCAATAGAGAAGCACTGACCTGAAAGTCTAGCAGATGGGTGCCTGGTGTTAAGAGGGTATGATTGGTTCAAAATACAAGCTTCAATAACTATCATTGCTCCTAAGAGGCAAGACTGTGATTGGTTCAAATAAATGACTACGGGGTTGGGGATTTAGCTCAGCGGTAGAGTGCTTGCCTAGCAAGCACAAGGCCCTGGGTTCCATCCCCAGCGCCGGAAAAAAAGAAAATAAAAATAAATAAATAAATAAATGACTACACTTATTGCAAACAAGAATTGTGATTGGCCAAACCTCTTCCTCTCAGGAAAATTAAGCCAGCCTTTCTGGTTCAGTGACTCAGCTGGAAAGTCTCATTGCTCTTGTATTGCCCCATCATGTGTTATAATACATGTTTTTGAGGTGGAAATTCACTGTGTAGTACAGGCTACCCTTGAATTACTGATCCACCAAAGCTGACTTGATCACGTCTTTTAGTCTGGATGACTGCCCTAGAAGATCCCTTGTTCCTCTAAGCTCTGACTTGTTTCTGTTGTTTCTATTTTTTGAGACAGTCTCAGGGAACTTAAATTGACTTCCTATGTGGCCAAGGATGAACGTCAACTTCTGTCTCTGCTTCTCAGGAGATAGGATCACAGGTATATGCTACCACATGCAGTTTATGCACCACAAGGGACCAAACCCAGGGTCTTGGGCATGTTAGGCAGGCACTCTAACCATTGAACTATATCCCTTTTCTTCTTGACTTCTTATCTTGTCCATGTTGAGCTACAGCCCTTGATTGCTTGTCTGCTTTGCCCACAAGGACCCCAGCCTCATAGTCCTTGAGGTCAAGACCCTCTGGCTGCCATTCAGTCTTCTTGGTAGTTCTAGCCTGTTGACTTAATCAAGTGCCAAAGCCTAGTTGTATTATTTCAGGGTCTGTTATCCCTCAACTGAGATTATGGTCTGATACCATAACTGCCTCACCTACCATCACAGAACATCCTCAGCTGTGTTGTGCCCCTTTCCAGCGCATCCCTGACAGACCTTCTCAGCACTTCATCCTATGAGGCTGTGCGAAGAACACCCCCTCACAGATGCGCCCTCACTTACCATTGCCATCCCTGCCGGCCTGTTTTCTTCAGTTTCATCATCCCTTCTTTGCCTTCAAACTTGAATATTTCTACCTGGGTCAGCATTGGTTTTTCACTCTGGCTAAGACTCATCTTAACACTGACTCTGTCTCATTTCCTAGGATTCTTGCTCCACTGTTGTGTCCTGAGCCAGGAGAGACTGTTCTCAATGGGATTAATTCTTGATGGTCCATGACTATATTCATGCTCTCCTGCTCTGTTGGGGATTGTTCTTCTAACTCCTGCCAGCTCGTGCCAGCAGGTCCTTGGGTGCATATTCTCTTTCCTGTTTTGCCAGGCCAGAACTTTCTCAGCTAGTTATACAGGACCTCATCCTGCAGAGAACTTAGAAATATGTGTACGCCTGTGTGCTTGCACACCAGGGTTTCATTAAGTCACCTAGGCTGACCTTGAATGTACTATAGCCGGGCAAGTTTTAACCTGTGATTTATTTTCCCTACCTCCAGACTGGCTGAAATTATAGACCTCGGTCACAAGGCCTAGCTGAGAATCACCTTTTAAATTTTTTTCTGAATTATTCTGCCTCTGCTACCTCGTTATTAATGATTACTGTCAAACTTACATCCACCCTCACCATTTATCAGTATCCAAGTCAACTTCTATCCATCTCGGGCACAGCACACACATGGTGCACAGACAGACATACAGGCAATAATACACTTATACACATAAAATAAAAATAAAATCTCAAAACTTAATTAACTAAAGTGTAATCTCATTACTTTATGTGTTTGGTTTGCCTGTTTGTGTCTGAGTGCACCACATGTGAGCTTGATGACGTAAAGGTCCAAAGACAGTGTACACTCTCTGGAACTAGAGGTATAAATGGTTGTGGGCCTCTATCGAGGCGCTGTGAACCAAGCTCTAATCTGCTGGCGAAAGGACAGCAGCTGCCTTGCAATCCAGATGTTTTCCCATTTTTCAGGGCTTTGCACCTTTGTGCCTTTAGGTTCACTTCCATCACGGGTTCTTCAAGAAGCACCCGGAGAAAGACAGTGGCTGAGGTAATATGGTTGCATGTGGGTGCCACCAAGTAGACCCCTCCAACCAGCATAGGGAGCATGAGACTTGTCCATTAGAGTTGCAGCACCCTCGGTAGCTACTGATGGGGAGAGCAAGGAGAGTGGAGTAGTGTATGATGGCCTCAGCTATGCACACACGTGGGAATTGTTACCGGTAGTCTAGAATGGGTATTTCCAGTTTCTTGGCGTCTTAGTTAAGGAACTAAAGAAGCACACGCAAGTTGCCAAATAGCAAGGAAACTTTATTCAAAACCAAAGTGATAGCTGCAGATCAGATGAGGCAGCAGGAGTTCACGGAATTAAGAGTACTCGATGGCATGAGTTACTGTTTGGGACCTGTTTTGTATTTGACTATGTGTCTATGCATGACAAATGTGTCTGGTTCTGGGGAACTTAGAAGAGGGCATCAGATTCCCTGTAACTGGAGTTACAGGGGGTTGAGAGCCACCAGGCAAGGCATGGAGAATCTAATCCTGGTTCTTTAGAAGAGCAGCCAGTGTTCTTAACTTCTTTTTTTTTTTAATATTTTATTTATTTCTTATATGTGAGTACACTGTAGCTGCCTTCAGACACACCAGAAGAGGGCATCAGTTCTCATTACAGATGGTTGTGAGCCACCATGTGGTTGCTGGGATTTGAACTCGGGACCTCGGGAAGAACAGTCAGTGCTCTTAACCACTGAGCCATCTCTCCAGCCCGTGTTCTTAACTTCTGACTCATCTTTACAACCTACATTTCTTTATTTTCACTGGCAAATTTGGACTATGTGTGCTTTTGCTCAAATGCAGTCTTTCCCAGGATGAAAGTCCAATTTTGCATGGCCATAAGGTGAGAAATGAGATTTTCCTCTAGAAGTTTAATCAAAGGACACAATCTTACTGCACAATCACCCAAAACTAATTCAGGCTGGATTAGGCCCCTGCCTTCCCTAAACCCAGATATGTCATAGAATATATTTGAGTAGAATCAGAAGTAGGGGGTTTTTTGAAAGTGTCTAGGAGGAAGCAAATCATTCTATTGTTTGCAGTGTGGACCACATGCACATTTATGAGGGTGGGGATGCCAGGAGCAATAGATGAGGGGTCTGTCAGCAGCCCAAGCTAAGTGAACTTCCAAGTCGCTAAGCCTCCCAGTGCTTGCCTGGCTCAGAATGAAGCTGGTCTAAGTCCTCCAAGGTATACAGGAGGATGTGCAGACTCAAATGCACTGCCAGCTTCAGCACCAGCTCAGGAGAAACATGGTTAACCCGGCATCAAGGAGACGACAGACTTCAGGCAGAGCTGGAGGCCAATGCTGCAAGAGTCAGGCGTGAAGCACGAGTGATAGTGGACAATGACAACTCAGAAAGAGCTCAGAAAACTCTCAGAAAGAGTATGAAAGCCAGGATGGGGTGCCCCATGTGCCAATGCAGCTGCATTCGCAGTGGCTTGAATGACAATGTCCATCGGGGGTTCCTATTGGTAAATACTTGGTCTGGAGTTGGAATTGGTATCTGGGTAGGTCAAAGGAGAAGCAGGCTTTGAGCTCTCAAAAGTTCCTTCTCGGCTTCCTGCTTGCAGTCTGAGATATATGCCTTCTAATCCTGTTCTGCCTGTCAGGGAGTCATATTCCCCCTGGAAACCATACCCCCCCCCCCCAAAAAAAAAAACCCTTTCTCCTCTGGGTAATCCCTGTCATGGTGCTTTACCATAGCAACAGGAAAGTTAACTCCTACAGGTGGCTACCGCTTTAGAGCACATGGTACTACATGCAGTAAACACACAGCGGTGCTCTGGAGGGAGGCAGCAGGACAGAGGCACTAAGGAGATGGGAGTGGCATCAGCTTTCCTGGATCAGCAGCAGCTTAAGCATGCACAGACTCTGCCAAGAAACTCAAGGAAGAAAAGACTCTTTAGATTGTGGCTGAGTGTCCATCCTTATGTCCATGAAGTAAATGGACAAAGATATCACATATAATGACCTAATAACTAGTTGGACTCTGCCCCCATGTCTACTTGTCATGAATCATGACACTCCTGGAACAACTAAACAATGTGTGCCAAGTTGGCTGCACTGAGCCCTTGGGGACTGAACATAGCCTGTGCATTCAACGAGCAAACACACACGGCCAGCCTTTCTAAAAGCCCCACGATCACTCAATGGTCACAAACCTCAAGGTCTTGTTGAGGGAGACCATGCAGGTTAGCCGCCATCAGCTCCAAGCGCTCTGGTTCACAGCTCCGAGGACATCTGTATCTTCCTCTCTCCTTGAAGCCTTAGTCTCAGGATTCCACCTCACCCACACACTGACCCCCAAAACCAAGACACTAGCATTCATGACTCGCTCAACTGGGAGAGGAAAACCTGCAGAGCTTTCCCAAATGACTACTTAATCATTCACCTTCCAGTTGCCATTAGCAAGTTTTCTGTGACACTTGAATGTACTCTTGAATACATATGTGTGGTATTAGGGAAAATTTCCCACTAGCTGAGGCTGGATTCAAGTTTCTATCCACCTGCTGCAGTTTAAGAGCTGGAATTACAGGTGTGCGCCACTGTTCTGAGCTTGAGATTTTAAATAACATACACATATTGTGCCTGTGTGTGTATGCCACAGTGAACTGGGAAGGGGAGAATTATTTATTGGAAATCAGTTTTCTCCTTCTACTATATATAGGTTCCAGGAACCGAACTTGGGGAATCAGGCACCTCTAGCTGTTTTATGTTCCTTGGTGTTTTGCCTGGATGTGTGTCTGTATAAGGGTGCCCTGAAACTGAAGTTACAGACAGGTGTGAGCCACCATGTGGGTGCTGAGAACTGAACTCAGGTTCTCTGAAAGAGCAGTCAGTGCTTTTAACCCCTGAGCCATCTCTCCTGCCCTCTACAAGTTTTAAATACTGATTCTTTAAGGCATTTACAATTCCTGTTGTTTGTTTTAAGGTAGGAAAAGGCGTTTGCAGTTGTTTTCAGTACTGGGAAATAAACTAACATGTACAGAGCATTAAATACAGGTCAGATCTCTGTTCTAGGAAGCGGACATGAGACTTGACAAGGTTGTGGATTCTGTCTTTAGCACCATGGGGGGAAAACGGCAGAGCTTCACGAGAAGCCGCACATGGGTGTGGCCCACAGGACAATCAGGAATCCAAGGTCCTTCTCCCAGATTACCCAACCTTATCTCAAACAAACAAGATTGCAATTTGGGACCTCAGGATAAAACAGTTCATCTTTTCATTCAGAGGAAGAAGTCAAACAATAACCTGAGGCAGTAAAAGTGTAAAGTGTCAGTGCAATTGGGTTCCAGGATTCTTGGAATGAGTCGTGGGGCACCAGGCTTGCATTAAAACATCTACCCACTGAGCCATCTCCAAGGCCTGTAAGTTTAAAACGAGTTGGTCACGCTGACATATCGAAGAAGGCATTCCAGGAAAAAGATAAGGCTCTCTGGTGGGGTTTACACAGAGTAAGAAATGGAAGGGCAGGGTTGCTAGAGGGGATGTCAGAGATAAGGGAGGAAGAAGGTAGAAAGGAAAGGCTTGAGGGTCATCTGGAGAGTTTTGGTTTTCCTCAAAGTGAAATGAGCTCTAGGAGACGTGATGACCTGACTCATTTCCAGCGGATCTTTTGTTCAGGTGAATGTTTTCCCAAGTCCCCCCCCCCCCACCACCAATTCTGGGCTGGTTAGATGGCTCAGTGGTTGAGAGCACTGACTGCTCTTCCAGAGGTCCCGAGTTCAAATCCCAGCAACCACATCAATCTGTAATGAGATCTGATGACCTCTTCTGGTGTCTCATGACAGCTACAGTGTATATAATAAATTTAAAAAATTTTTCCTGCTGGGTGCAATAGAGTAAACCTTTAATTCTAGCACGCGGGAGGCAGTGGAGAGTTCAAGGCCAGATTCATCTCCAGGACACCCTGTGCTACACAGGGAAATCTGCCTCACTCTCCTTCCCAACTCTTATCTATTAGGATACAACTGTAGATAATCTGTGCATCCCATTACTCAACGGTTAATGCTGCTTTTACTTTACAATTTCTCATGTGCTGTAGTGTATATATGGAGGTCACTAAAAAAACTTTGGGGACATGTCCTCTGTAAGTAGTCCTTGCTGTTCTGGAACTTGCTATGGAAACCAGGATGGGATTAAATACATGCATAGCCACAACTAGCCACTGAAAAACTCACATTGACTTTTCCCTTTTACTATGTGGGTGTTGGGGACCAAACTCAGGTAGTTAGACCTTGGTGACAGGTACTTTTACCTGACTATTTACCTCACTGGCCCCATGTTTTAAGATATTCTGTGTTATATATTCTATAACCATGCTAAGAATGTCATTGAACTTCTGACATTGTTAGTTCTGGGACTACAGGTGAGGGCCACTATAGTCCATTTACTGAGTGCTGATTTCACATAGGCCTTCAAGCACGCTAGACAGCACCTCACCAATGCGCTGCTACATCCTGAGCCCTTTCTCCGCAGTATCCTGACTGAGAAAAGTTTATTACTCCAGACTTTAGAGCTGGGTTATGACAGAAGCAGGAAGGCTGATGAGTTCACGATGGCCTGAGATAAGTTCAAGACTAGCCTAGGATCCAGTGAAACATCTCAAGATAAAGGATATGAGAGCGTGAGCTGGAGCTGGCTCAGTGGACTTGCTGCTTTTTCCCAGAGGCCCCAGCAGTTTGTTCTCAGTATCCATGCTCGGCAGTTTACAGCTACCTGTGTTGTAACTCTAGCTTCAGAGGATATGATGTTCTCTTCTCGCTTCTATGGCTATCTACACACACATGCACACATACATATAACTTAAATGGGCATGAAATATACAAACTTTTTTTGTGTGGCTTTGTGAGGTTTACATAGGGATATGGTGGTTTCCCAAGAATGAGACTCGATAATGGTAGTATGGTAGATCTTATACAAGAGGAGGTAAACAAGCTATTTGAATGGTGTGATGGTTATTATCAGTTATTAACTTCCTTCAGAAATTTGGGTTAATTTAAGAGTGTCAGAAACAGAAAAAAAAGGAGCCTACTAGGCTCACCTAGTAATTACCCTAACCACAGGTATAATCAGGACTGATTGCTTCTTCATGATTAGATTCACATTAAATCTTTTCTGGCAAAGCAATTATCAGTAATAACGCATGTCCCATTGTGTCACATTAGAGACACATTTTTTATTTATTTTTATTTATTTTTTTTTACCATTCCCACTAATGTGGCCTTATGCTTAAAGTAACTTGGGGGAAACCCACTGTTTGGTGGTTAGTGAGTGGTACTGGGGTTTGAATCTAGGCCCTCATGTATACTAAGGCTCTCATTTACTGTTCAGCCCTTTTCATTGAGACAATCTCACCATACTGACCCAGCTGGTCTTGTGTTGTGTGTAACCTAGGCAGGCCTTGAACACACATGACGTTCCTTTTGCTGGGACTTGGAGACTCTCATCACTAGTCCCAATTCACAATATAATTTTGACAACACTCCAACTGACAAAATATTTTCCTGGCATAATCTTGGATATCTAACTAAGTTGTAATATTAGAAAATTTTCACACCTTGGCTCACCATTCTCTCCCATTGGAACACAATCACACGTATGCACCCTTGTCAGGGAGGGCACAAGATTCTTCATGTCGACTCTCCACCAACAATGGTTTGGCAAGGCCTTATGACTGAGGTACCTACACTTGGAACTTTCCATGCCTTCTTAGAGGAAAAATGGAGGGCTTTCTAGTGATATCACATGTCATGATTCCTGGGGTTGGGGATTTAGCTCAGTGGTAGAGCGCTTGCCTAGCAAGCGCAAGGCCCTGGGTTCGGTCCCCAGCTCCGAAAAAAAGAAAAAAAAAAAAGAAAAAAAAAAAGAAAAACATGTCATGATTCCTACTGAAATCTACATGCAGGTATGCTGCACACACTTGTGGGCAGGAACCTAACTCTGGCTGGATTCTAACATCATTTGAAAAACCAATGCAAATCTTATCTCACTCCCCCAGGAACAGATCAGAACACTACCCGTCTGTCTGTTGTGGATTTCATCCAAGGTACTTGTAGTACTGATCACCAGCTCCTTGTCCTTTTCAGACAAGAGAGGGAGGCAGAAACAGGGTTGGCAGTTGAGTGTATGACATCAACTACAAACAGTAGGGGTCCATCAGGAGATGATAGAAGCCTAGCAATCTCACAGAAAGCTTCTGCCCTAACTTATACTCAATCCCCCGAGGGAACCAGCAAGCACCTTTCTGTTCCTTTATGGAATAACTGCATTGCTGGTACAGAGGATACAAAGTGGTTGGTGATGGTGGCCTTCATTCCCATCACACCCTGAGCACATGGTTGTAGCCTGGCTCTTCCTGGCTTGGGACAGAGCCCCACCCTACCTCTCTCTGTTCCAAGCATTGTTCCAAAGTCCTCTCACACAAGATGTCCAGAGAGGCAGAACGAACTCAGGGGAAAAGTAATCAATCAAACAGATAACAAAAACAAAAGCCACAAACCAGATTTGGTATAATATTTTACAACAGCAGAAAACAAACCCAAATACTGAGCACTAACATCACACTACAAACCAGGGAAGGGGACACGCAGAGGCTACAGGCACAAGCTAAGTCTTTACAGTTGACCACTGAACTGGCTGTGACCCCACTGTGCTGGTGACAGGACTAGCAACTGTTACATCTGGACATGTCATAGTCCTGCCCTAGGACTTACCTGCAGCAAACATAGAACACTTTACTTTCACACAAGAGAAAGAGGCCACTCCCAGTGTTCAGTCATCACAATGAGCAGAGGACCTTTTGGTGGCCTCCGTGGCTTTGTCTAAACTGCTTGTACTTAAGCATCAACTAACTTACAATATCCCATCACTCCTGGGTGAGATGGGCACCTTCAAAGGTGTGGGTTTCCATCAGTCTCAGTGTCAGCTGCAGTTCTGCTGATCACGCCACAAGAGTGAGTGATGCCAGTAGCCTGTCCAACCTTAAGAGATCCGTTCTTTATCCTTCAAGGCTCTTAGTTAAGATCTTGTTCCTAGAAAACAAATTTATCCATGGATTCATTCATTTACATATTTCTTCCTTCCCCACTTCAGCATCCCCTTGCCCCCCATCTGATGGAGTCTCAGGTAGATCAGGCTTGCCCTGAACTCCTAATAATCTATCCCAGTCTACACTACATTGAGTGCTGAGATTACAAATGGTCTGCTGAGAATACAAGTTAAGAGACCAGAACCAGGAAGGAGCTAAGATTTAAAAATAGGCAAGATCTGTTGGGAATGTATGCATGAACCTTTGAATTTGATCTCCACACTGCATAACCCAGGCCCCAGGGCACCATGTAATCCCATGCTCAGAAAGTGGAGACAGGACAGTGAGAACTTCAAGGCTGGCTTCAAATTGCTAAGTGGTGGCTGTGCATGATTTTCATCCCTGTACCAAGGAGGTAGAGGCAGGCTGTTGGTTGAGGTCAGCCTGATCTACAGAGCTTAGTTCCAAGACTGCCAGTTAGAGAAAAACAAAAACAAATGAAACCAAAATAACACCTCCCAGAAAATTAAAGGGTTTTCACAAAATAGGGTCTCAATATGATCTAGGTGAGCCTTGGTTCCTAGCCATCCCAAAAGTAGACAAAAACCTGTTAGTATGGCTTAATGCCAAGCAGGAGGCAGAGGCAGGCAGACTTTTTTTGCTTCAAGTTTGAGATCAGCACAATCTACATAGCAAGATCTGTAAATGCAGCTCCTTGGGAATATACTTACATGATTAAGGTAAGTAATATTCGACACAGCTAATTGAAATTAACCTTTCCCTCGGGCAGCACACACCCACAGCACTCACTTATGGACACACTTGGGGCACAGCATGTTATCCTCCAGGTGTGGGGGCGGAAATGTGCAGGCCGGAAGCAGGAAGAGGGCAATCGCTTTCCCTTTCTTATCGGGTACCCAGGCTTGTCCAGCATGGAACTGTAGTCGAACCCAACCACTTGAGGTTGCGGGAAGGCTTGTCCCATGCACCACACACCACATTTCCCCTGTGGAACCAAAGAGATTTAACATGAACACACCAGAGTTTCAGACTAGACTTGATGCTTCTCTGAAATGCCAGCCCTGAGGTAAGACTGGGAATCCAACCTTCATCTCAATCCATTTTGTTACCTACAGTGAATGTACACAAGAGACCCTCAGGGCTTTACTTTAGGGCTGTAGATATAGCTCTAATGGTAAGGAGTTTGCTTTAGACTGCTCTAGTGATCCTAACACATCACACGTACACCAAACAAACTCCCAGAAAACTGCTGGGGTGGGGGTGCTACATGATTTCAATCCCAGCACTAAGGAGGTACAGGCTGTCAGGTTGAGGTCAGCTTGATCTACAGAGCTTAGCTCCAGGACAGCCAGAGTTAGAGAAAAGAAACAAAAACAGACAAAAAAAAAAAAAAAAAAAAATCCTATAAAAAAATCCCAAACAAACAAAACCAAAAAGCACCTCCCAGCAAATTAAAGGGTTTTCATGAAATAGGATCTTATCACGAAACTATGGCGGCCCCACTAGTTACAAGATCCTGCTTCTGCCTCCCAAGTACTATGGTTGAGTCCTTTGCAAGAAGTGCTCAACCCCTAGCATCTTTCTCGCCCTAGGACCACCCATTATCATCAGGCTAAGCAGGATTTTCCTTCATGACATCTCTGCTATTCTTACAACAGGGGCTCTCTGAATTTTGAAAGTCTCATGTAGCCTGGGTTGAATTTAAACTGCCCATCCACCTACTCAGGCATTGGAATCAACATGTTTGAGTATGTGCTTGCTTTACTAAGAAGAAACTGTAATCAGTTACCCTCACCAACTTAACAGATGCCAAGAGAACCGAGTCTTCAGCCCTGTCCTTCAAATGAAAAATGTAAGAGGAAGAAAGAACACCAAGCACATCTTGCTTCTTGTGTGGGGAGTGAGTAATCTGAAGTTATTTTCAAAGTGTGACTTCCTGGATCAACGGCCTCATTATTTCCTGAGTAGCTGATGGAAATTCAAGGTAAAAGATCTTATGCCTGCCCTAAAGTCTAAGATGCGTTCTTGTCTCATGAGATGATTATGGTGCATACTCCATCACTCAGAGGCAGAGGCAGAAGGATCCATGAGGCCAGCTTCATCTACAGACAGATAGTTTTAGGAGAGCCAGGGATACACAAAGAAACACCACCTCAAAAAACCAAAGGTGATTCTTCTCAACACAAAGGAATACTAGGTCTCAGTCAGGCCCCACCCAAAATGGAACTCAGAAACAGTAGCATGGGCGAGGTCCAGGAATCACTGGTGGCTGTGACTCTAACCTCTGACTTACCATAGGTCTCCGATGTTGCATTGGAAGGCACTGCCTCCAACTTCTTAGCATTGGCTGCTATTCTGGCCCAAGATGCCAACACTGCCTCTGAGGCAGATGTAGTTACCACCGTGGTGCTGACTTCCTCATAGAGCACAGGAGGATCAACGAGAGCAGGTATCTGCTCCTCTGGTACAGTGACGATCTCCAGGGGAACTGTCACCTGAGACTCTTCCCCAGGTTCCGTCTTCATTTTTTTCCGAGGCATCTTCAACCTGGCCTCTTTGGCTGAGTCAGGAACATTCTTCAACTCGGGCTAGGGTTTTATAGATAATGGGAAACATTACGAGCTGACAGGTCAGCAGGTAAGACACTCATTGTGAAAGACCTGAATTCGCATCTCCATGATCCACACATAAAATGTTACATGAAGTGGCTCACATATATAAGTCTAATGCTCCTGTAATAGGATGGGAGGTGGAACCAGACACCCCTGGCCAACTAGTTTAGTATATCCATCAGCCACAGAGACTTGTCTTCAAACAAAGAAGGCAAGAACACCCAGTGTTGTCTCCTAACCTGCACAAACTCACTGTAGCACATGCACACCACTCACACATAGAAAGCTGTGAGCGAGGTGGGGGAACGAGATGACGCAGCAGTCACAAGCATTAACTACTTCTGTAGAAAATGCTTCTTCCACCACCTGAGTGGTATTTCACTATTATAACTCTAGATATGGAGAATTCCATGCCATCTTCTGGCCTGAGGGCACCAGGAGCCCATGTGGTATACATACATACATGAAAGCAACTCATACAACCTGAATTTAAAGAGAGAGAGACAGACAGAGAGAAGAGGGGAGAGGAAGAGAAAGCAGGGAGAGGAAGAAGGGAGAGGGAGGAGATCAGAAATGAGGCCTTGGAGGAAGTTTTCTGGTAAATGTATAGATTCAGTTAGAAAGAGTGAATACAAAAGATATAGCAAAGCTAGAGAAATTGCTCAGTGCAACAGCTGCCCAACGTGTGCAAGGCCATGGATCCAGTGCCCAGTACTTAGCGAGATAACCCAAGAGGATGATGGGAGTTAGAATACGCCACCCTCCCAAACAGCTTCTAAGTGTACTTCCCCTGAGCCCAGTGCGGCATGCCTGTGCCCTGTTACTCAGGAGGTGAAGGGATCCCTTGGCCTTAGTTCTTCAAGACTAGCCTAGAAAATATAGTATGTCTCAGTCTAAAAAACCAAAGCGCTGGCCAGGTACTCAGGGTGCAGAGGCAGGAAGTCTGCTATCAAGTTTCAGGCCAGCAAGGGCTACAGAGTAAAACCCCATCTCAGGCTAATTAACAAAAACAGGAGTCATCCAAGTACGGTGGCCACACCTGTAATCAATAAGACTTCGAGAAAGGACGGTCTTGAAGTTTTTAGGCCAGCCTAAGCTACATATAACCTCAAAACAAAACAAAAAAAAAAAAAAAAAAAACCAAACCAAACCAAAAACAAAAACAAAACAAAAAACCAAAAAACAACCCCCCCCCCAAAAAAAACAAAAAAAAAACCCAAAACGTGGTTGGGTAGGTTAGGGATTGTGCAGCCCAGTGGTAGAACATGCATTCCAGCACCAAAAATGCAAAGGACCCACCTTACTTCAATTCCTCAACTCCATTTCCCTCTGCCACTATCCCTTAAGGTGCAAGGTTACATGCGGGGCTTGGGAGGGCAGTGCATGCCTGCGATCTTACCAGTGGGAGGTAGGTGGACCTTGAGCTTGAAGTCATTTTATTTTCACAGGCTGACTCCAGGCTAGCCTGGGCTAATACTAAATAGTCTCAAAAAAATATATATATATATAGTTACCATTTGATCTGGGAAAGCCCTTGCAAGGAGTCGTTTATAAGCATCTAATTTCTAAGACAAAAAAAAAACAACAACAACAACAAAGTCGTTAGTGTAGTTCTGGCTGCCACACTCCCGCTCAGCCGCTCAGCCAGAGGCCCCCTCTGGGCCCCCACCTGGCCTTTGCTGCTCAGCTTCATCTCCTGGCACCAGGCCCGCAAAACGTCTCGGTGAATCAGGTTCACGGGGGGCAGATGCTGTGGAAAAGGAGGAACAGGTACCTTCCTACGAGCGTGCCCTGGAGTCTCAGGATCTTGTGCACTTTTCTCCTCTGGTTTACAACCTGAGGGACAAAAGGGATACAGTTAGGTAACAAGTTTTGCACACCTGTAGAGAATTCAATCCTGGCCTGGAGAGACGGCTCAGTGGTTAAGGGCACTGATTGCTCTTTTTCCAGAAGTCCTGAGTTCAGATCCCAGCAACCACATGGTGGCTCACAACCATCTATAATGGGATCTGATGCCCTCTTCTGGTGTGTGTGAAGACAGCTACAGTGTACTCACATACATAAAATCAATCAATCAATCAAGCAATCAATCAATCAAAGAATTTGCATCCCATAATCCCTTTTGGTTCTTTACCTATGTAGCAACCCTCTTATGTAGAGGTGTGTGAATGATCAACTAAAGACTATATAGACTGACTCCAGGGTAGAGAGTCGAAAGCCTGGACTCCTCAAATCCCAGTGTTCCTTGCTAAGCCTAAACAAATGCGCTAGGCCTGTTGTTCTGAGGAGTCTCCAACAAAGAATGAGTTAGGTACCATTCTAATCCAGGAGACTGACTAATGCCATAGATCTGAGCTGCTCAACACTTAGTGTTGCCTGGTGTTTTCACCACAGGAGAAAATGCACTGGCCTGCCCCAGCCATAGCAGCACTCTCACCTCTGTGCTTCACCCAGTTCCAATTCTGTAAGATGCCTAGAACAGATCACGGACAGACAGACAGACTGTAGAGATAGTAAGCACCGCTAGAGCTTATGCAGATACCACCCCTCCCGCCACGCACGCGCGCACACACGCACAGCTCTTCTCAAGACTGGGGTCATCCCCACTTAGTTTTAGGATAACAAGTGCAAACTGTTCTCGTTGCCTATTAGCCTCAAAGCACAGGGACTACCCGAGGTAAGTACGTCACGGGAGTTTAATAATGGTAAGAACTGGCTGTGGCAGCAGGAAGCACCTCACTTGACTGTGTTCTGTTGTTGTTTAATTGTTTGTTTTTAATGAGGTAAGAACCTAGCTAGATCTCAGACGAAGTGCAGAGCTAGCAAAAAGCAGAAATTACTCTCGTCCCCAACCCCTGTTTTTACACTTAAGGGAAACTTAAGTTTCTTAGACGATTAAGACTTGAGCATCTCCAGACTTACCGTCATCTTTCTCTGACTTTCTTTGTTTCTTCCCCGTTGCTTTAGTCTTTGCAGAAGACGTGCTCGGTTGGCTAGACATCTGGCATTCCACTTCTTCCCTTGGCTCCTCTGCACGCCCCTGTGGACAGGGGAGTGGGTTACAGAGTTGCCTGATGTCCTGAGACAGCATAGCCCTTCACTTGCTCTAAACTAACTCATATCTAAGGTCCCCAGGAGGTCAGCGCACGTGTTTACCAGTGTGCATTCTCATGGGACATCATTTGAATAACCAACCTGAGTTATAAAGTAGGGAAGCAATGGTCAGGGAAAGAGAGGGAGTCAAAACGAAAAGCAGGCTTAGCGCCACATGACTGTAACCCTAGTAGTGGCTAAAATCAGGGCCAGGCCAGCCCAGGCTTGTAGGGTTTTTCTCTACATAGCCTCCCTGGCTGTCCTGGAACACAGAAGTACCCCAGTCTTCTTCTTAGACCCACCCACTGTGGGACTATCTTAAAGGAAGGAAGAAAAACATTGCAGTAGCTGTAATCTTAGCACCTAGGCAGTGAATGCAGGTGTGGGGGGGTGGGGGTCACCAAGGGCCAACCTTTGGCTACAGGATAAAACAAATGAAATAGCTATGAACAAAGCAACAGAAGATAATGAAAACTACCCAAGAGTAGTTCCCTCTTTGGGGAAGAAAACCTTACTCTATCTTCTCATATCCCAAATATTTTCCCCCAGTCCTTGGTTCTAGGCTCACCCAAAGACTTTGTAGCCAGGGTGATGTACCAAAGACATTGTACCACTTCCATGGCTGACTTCCCTTCAGAGCCTCTCAGACATGGCCTAGGGACACTTTCCAATTGTGACAACAGCCTGGTGACATGTTAACACCGACCGATCTCTTCTTCAGTTCTTATACCTGACTCCCATCCAAGTCTTAATTCAAAGGTTATTTTGCCAAATCTCTATAAAATCTACCACATATTACCTCATTTCCACTTGTCAATTGATTCCATCTGATTTTAAACTCCACAAGAGTGGAGCCCCTTCCCCTTTTATTGCGGGCAATGGATAATAAATATTCTGCTTAATTAAGGGAACAGAGATTACAAAAACAAAACAAAAGCAACAACAACAAAACTAGAAACGATCCCTAAGCACAGAAAAAACAAACAGGCAAAAAAACCTAACAAGTATTAGGCCTCTTCTAGAAGATACAAGACTAAACACACTCCTTCCCTTTATATAATTTCCTAACTACTACTGTATTTTCAGGACCAAAAGTTTAAAGCTTATTAAGCTGGGTGGTCATGGCACATGCCTTTATCCGAGTTCGAGGCCAGCGTGGTCTACAAGAGTGACTTACAGGACAGCCAGGGCTACAGAGAAACCTTGTTTCAGAAAGAAACAAAATCAAACAAAAAAGCCAGGAGAGGTGGCATTGGGGAGGAAAACCAGCCCGGTTCACAGGACAAGTCCCAGGCCACCCAGGGCTACAGAGAAATCCTGTCTCCCAAAAAACAAAAAACAAAACAAAACAAAACAAAAACTCATTAAATAAATAAGTAAAAACACTAGGTCACTTCGCTGGAAAACCCAGATCTTTTCCAACCCCCACCTTCCCACCCCCCGCCCCCGCAAGAGTGGGAGTAAGTGACAAATTAACATTTGCCTGTTACTAGACACCTCGGTACTTTTTTATATCACAACAGGAACTAGCTTCAGAAGGACAATAAGACTTATATTCGCCTCTTTATAAACTACTCACTTTTGGACCTAACAAAATTTGTACACTAGAGAAAGCTGGAAACGGCTGGAAGGAGCCCTGGAAAGTGCTCAGGATTCTGGCTACTACAGTTAGTTAGGAACCAGCAGAGCCTGTCAGTCAGGTCTGTCTTCTCAAACCTCCTCAACTCTGAGGACCTTTGGATATAAACAAAAGGCCTAGAAGCCAGGTAACAGGCATTTCTGAGTTAAGCCCTCAGGTCTTCTCCCGGCCATTGGGGACTCCAGTTCCTTCCGAGGCTCGGTTCATATCCTGTTTTATCCTGTGACCATTTCCCTCCAGCTACCGCATTCTAAATTCCTTTCTGGCAAATCACAACCTCCTCTCCTAACACATCTACAACCAGGCCCGCGGGCCTCGTGCAAGGCCACGTCAGAGAGGGCGGGCGGAGCCACACACCTACCTACCTTAAAAAAAAAAAATTAAAGTGTAACAAATTGTAACGCTCCTTCTTTTCTTCCCCAAACAAGGCTGGGTATACTCCAAAAAAGAGGCCCTAGACTGACTAGTTTGGAAAGCCGACTTGTAAAAACAGGTCTCACCTTCTTGCTTCCAGACGGCTCCATCTTGAATTTAGATGAGACCTCCGAAAGAAAGTTCTCCTAGCTTCCAAATGACCTATGGCCTCCTTCGGCTTTTAAAAGTCTCCTCCTACTTCCTGTTGTCTTGAGGCCCTCTTCCGTTCCCCTCCCCTCCTGGTCCCACCCCCAACAAAATTGTGATGCTAAAGTCTGGTTTGTGGCTAATTTTAATAAAGCCGCTATTGTGTGGTTTGATTATTTTTGCTTTTTTCCTCTGAATTTCTTTTTTTCTTTTTCTTTTTGGAGGCAGGGTTGCCTGGCCTGAAATGCTTTATATACCTATGTTTATTGTACTGTCTGGGACTCGGGAATACAGAGATTTAAAGGAGCGAGCTGCCACGCCCTACTCCTGGCAACTGTAAATCTGGGAAATTTTAAACTGTAACTATTGCTGGGCGTGGTGGCGAATGCCTTTAATCCCAGCATTCGAGAGGCAGAGGCAGGTGGATCTCTCTGAGTTTTCTGGCCAGCCTGGCCTACATGGTGGGATTCTGTCTTTAAAAAAAAACAAAACCCAGCTCCGAAAAAAAAAAGAACCAAAAAAAAAAAAAAAAAAAATAGGAAAGGAGGGAGGGGGGGAGGGATCGAGGGAGGAAGGAAGGAAGGAAGGAACCTCTAAATATTGCTAAGGGAAAGTGAAGTTCCTAGAGAATTCTGAACAAGCTGTATAAGCAGATTGCAAATTTACCTAATGGAATTAGCAACCTGGACAGGAATGAAAACAACCCATTTCTTGTGACTCCAGAATTCTTTTACTATAAGACCACAGGGGGGTTGTATTGTTTCTGTGGTTTTGGGCTCTCGCAGGACTTTGTTTCTGCATACTAATCAGTCTACCACTGAGCTACAATCCCAGCCCACAAAATTACAACTTTTGTAAATCCTCCCCATCCAACCCTCCTTTTTTTTTTTTTTTTTTTTTTTTTTAAGTTCTCCATAATAGAAGTCCCTAGGGACCCAGAGCACTCTGAGATTTTCCTGTCTCTGACTCCTGACTGCTAAGATTCAAGGTGTGCCCCCTCACGCTGGGCCTGGGCTTGAGTTTCTGATCTTCTAGCCTCCTCAGGATTGGAACTCTGGCCACCAAGCCTGGCTTCAAACCTTAACTTTCTATCTGCCAACTGTTAAAAGGTTTTGTTGGTGCTAGTTGGTTTCTCTGTGTAGCCTGCTATCCTGGACCTGGACCAGGCTGGCTTTGAATTCACATAGATCCTCTCGCCTCTGCCTCTAGAGAGCTGGGACTAAAGGCATGTACTGCCAGCAGACTTTTTTTTTTTTTTTCCCAATAAAAAGTTTTTAAAGTCTACTGAATATGTAGTGAATTCTGGCAGTAAAATTCAGTCACTGTTTTGCAAATGATGATGATTTGTGGGAAACTATACTGGTAACTTGCTTGCCCAGTAAGTGAACATTAAGCTTGACTCTCTATTATGATGTCAGAGGATGCCCTCAGCACCACCATCTCCCACAAAAACAAACAATCAAAAACCAAACCGATCAACAAAACCAAACAACCAAACAAACAACAAACTGGAAAAGTTCCTTTTGAATATTCTCTGCAAGAGAGTAGAGATGTGAAGTGAAAGACTATGTTTAGAAATAGTGGGCTGGAGAGATGGCTCAGTGGTTAGAGCACTGACTGTTCTTCCAGAGGTCCTGAGTTCAAATCACCTCATAAAGGTAAGACCTGCGACGTATCTGTAACTGGTGTGCTGAAGAGGTGAAGGAAATGGATCTCAAGTCAGAAGCTAGCCTGTACTACACAAAGAGTGTCTGAAATAAACAGAGGATACCTCCCAGGGGTAGAGTGCTTGAATAACGTACTGGATGAATTAGGTTCAATCCTCAGGTAAGTTACCCACCCCCCATCCCTCATGCCAGCACTCTTATCTCTGGATAAGAACTAGTAAGACTTACTAGTTAAGATTATTAGAAAGTACACCTTGGTGGGTTGGGCATGCTGCTACACACCTTTTCATATCAGCATAGAGGCAGGTGGATCTCTGTGAGTCTTAAACTAGCCTGATCTACATAGTGAGTTCTTGAGCTGCCAAGCTTAACATGAGTCTTTGTCACAAACAACAACAATTAACAACTAATAGTACATCTTTTAAAAAATAGGAAGTTTGCCAGGCATTGGTGGTGCAATCTACAGAGTGAGTTCCAGAACAGTCAAAAAAAAATCTTGTCTAATAATAATAATAAAGTTCTTGTTCAATAGTTTTTCCCCCCCTCAGTGTAATTGGAGAAAACATGAGTTTGGAAACATGGAGATTTATTTGTTTACCTTGTGTTCAGATCATGGCATGCATTTACCAAGGCTGTCCATTGAAAGTCGGAGGACTATTTCTACATTAGATAGGTGCGTACTTCATAGGGACCTTCCAACTAAAAGGAAGAAAAGATAGACACGGATCTGTGGCTGCAGGTAATGTGACTGAGGTGGTTGTAGGTAGAGAGTCTGGACACAGAGAGGTTGTGGGGATTAGGGTAAGAAGCACAGACTGCAAAGTCCAACCTCCCCTTAGCAGCTTGCGTCCCAGCACATGACCTAACACTGTTGGAGGACTCTCCTCTGCAAAACAGGGGTAACCAGGACAACAATAGCTCTTTCTCAAAGGGACTGATTGTGTCCTAAGAAATCATCATCCTCGTGGGGTACGCCAAGAAAGCTAGCGTGTTGAAGGCTGAGGCAGGAAGTTTTAGAAATTGGGACCAGCCTGAGCTACATGTCTAGACGATGCTTCAAAAATAACTAAACGGGGGTTGGGGATTTAGCTCAGTGGTAGAGCGCTTGCCTAGGAAGCGCAAGGCCCTGGGTTTGGTCCCCAGCTCTGAAAAAAAAAAGAAAAAAAAAAAAAAAAAAAAAAAGGCAAGCAAAAACAACTAAACGGGCTGGAGAGATCGCACAGTGGTCAAGGGCACTAAGTGCTCTTCCAGAGGTCCTGAGTTCAATTCTCAGTAACGACTTGGCTCACAACCATCTGATGCCCTCTTCTGGCAGGTGGGCATACATGCAGACCGAGCACTCAGTAAAAACAAAACAAAAGCAACTAAACACCAGCCAATGGCCACGTGTGTCTCTCACAGCAGAAAAAGTTGGAGCAATGTCAGATTTAGATGCTTCTATTAGTGGGAAGAGGTAGAATACAGATGGGAGAGCTGTGGGGAGTTCTTGCTCTGTTTTTCTTTGTTCTTCCCTGTCTTGATTGATTGATTGATTGATTGATTGATTGCATCAGGTCCTTATAAGCCTGGCACTTGATATGTAGACCAGGCTAGTCTTTTTTTTTTTTTTTTTGGTTCTTTTTTTCGGAGCTGGGGACTGAACCCAGGGCCTTGCGCTTCCTAGGCAAGCGCTCTACACTGAGCTAAATCCCCAACCCCCAGGCTAGTCTTTAACTTGTAGCAATTCAACTTTATTCTCCCAAGTGCCGAGACAGATAAGTTTTTCTATGTCCAGCTTGGTTTTTGCATTTGTTTGTTTTTTAAAGATTTATTTATTTTATGTACACGAGTACACCGTAGCTGTCATCAGACACACCAGAAGAGGGCATCGGATCTCATTACAGATGGTTTTGAGCCACAATGTGGTTGCTGGGCATTGAACTCAGGACCTCTGGAAAAGCAGTCAGTGCTCTTAACCACTGAGCCATCTCTCCAGCCCTGTGTTTGTCTTGAGATAGGGTTTTTTATAGCCTAAGCTGCTAATCTTTAACTTGCTGTGTAATCAAGGCTTGCCTAGCATTTCTCTTTTCTTTATTATTATTACCCTTTCTTTCTTTTTACAGATAGAACTGTGCTGTTGAGGCCAGTCTTGGAACTGCTAAACTCTTGGGCTCAAGCAGTTGTTCTCTTCAGCTTTAGAAGTGCTGGAACTGTACATACATGTCTCCAAGGCCAGCCCTTTGGAAAAGGTATGATGTATTGATTTGTTTTTTGTTGTTGTTCTTATTGTTTTGTGTCTAGCTCTCACTATATAGTCCCGGCTGTCCTAGACTTCACTGTATAAGCCAGGCTGAACTTTTTACTTGTGTGGATCACTCATCTCTGCACCTGAGTGCACAGACATACAACGAACAAGTATGCATGGCTAAGTAAGTACTAGTAGAAGAAATGAATGAAGTTAATGAGTACCTAAGTTTACCTGAAGGTGAATTTTCCCAAGCCTATTGTACCATGTGTGGCCATTTGACAGGTGGTTCTGTTTTTTTTTTTTTTTTTTTTTTCTTTTTTCTTTTTTTTCCGGAGCTGGGGACCGAACCCAGGACCTTGCGCTTGCTAGGCAAACGCTCTACCACTGAGCCAAATCCCCAACCCTGACAGGTGGTTCTGAATGGAGAGACTTAGTAAAAGTTGTTTCTGTTCTACCAGGCAGGCCACAGTACTGGTTTTAACCTCTGCTGTGTATTCCTAGAAGGCTTTGGTCCAAAGCTAGGCTTGTTTGATATGTCAACAGAGATCAATTTAAGTGCCCAAAGATTTCACTGATCTGCAAAAGTCAACAGCAGTTCCTTCTCAAGGGGGTTGGTATTGTAACAAGCACAATAGAATCTGGCCCATCTTATTTTGTCTTTTTTTTTTTTTTTTTCAGAGCTGAGGACCGAACCCAGGGCCTTGTGCTTGCTAGGCAAGTGCTCTACCACTGAGCTAAATTCTACCTTTGGGGCTGGGCATACTGGCATGTTCATTTTATCCTAGCATTTGGGAGCAGAAGCAGTCAGATCTCTGTAAGATTGAGGCCAGCCTGGTCTACATAGGGAGTTCCAGGACAGCAAGAGCTACACAGTGAGACCAGTTAAACAAGACAACCACAACAAGCCAGCAACAAAAGCAGCATCAACAGTAACAGAATGGTACCTTTGGTTTGAGGTGCTTAGTGCCAAGACTGATGCCTTTGATTTGACCCCGGTGACCCTACTTTCCTGTAAGTTGTCCTGCTTCCACATAAATTTACTGTGATATATACACACAATAAGTAAATATACGTAGTTGAAAAAACCCTGCAATTTATTACCTCCTATAAAAGAAAACCATTGTCTTTTACTTCTAAATTTTAAATTCTTTTAAGACCTTTCTTTCCTTCTTTCTTTCTTTCTTTCTTTCTTTCTTTCTTTCTTTCTTTCTTAATTTCTTAATTTCTTTCTTTCTTTGGGTGTCTGTGCACACACCATAGCACATGTGTGAAGGTCTGAGAACAACTTTTGGGAGTCAGTTCTCTCTTTCTACCTACCAAGTAGGTCTCAGGGTTGGAACTCAGGTCATCAAGTCTGGCCACCCAGTAGCTGGGATTGAGCACAAGCCACCTGTACTCCACCACTTGACTATACTCCCAGCTCTTTTTCTACTTGCTGTTATTTGAAATCAGCTCTGGTTAAACTGCCCAGCCTGGCCTTACACTGCAGCCCTAGGAGGCCTTTCACAGCACTGTGCTACCAAGCTCCCCTTAAATAAACACACAATTGCCAACATTGCCAGATCTCTGACAGAACCTCCCATTTAATGCAGTACTGTCAAAGATCTGAAATTAAATTCTGTCTACCATTAAGGGATCTGTCCCTAGTTAGAACATATTTCTGTGTTTTCATTTGGTCTTTAGAAATAAGGTCTTGAATGAACGAAGGTTGAACGAAATAAAGTCTTGTCTGTGTGCATGTATGTTGAGCTTCATTAAAGAGTTCAACGAGGGCTGGAGAGATGGCTCAGTGGTTAAGAGCACTCAGAGGTCCTGAGTTCAATTTCCAGCAACCACATGGTGGCTCACAATCATCTGTAATGGGATCCGATGCCCTCTTCTGGTGCGTCTGAAGACAGCGACAGTGTACTCATATATAATAAATAAAACTTAAAAAAAAAAGAAAGTCAGCAACACATATGTGTCAAGAAAATCCTCTCCGAGTTTATCTACACCCCCAGCTACAAGTGTGACTTTAAGGGGGATGCATAAGGAGGCCATATTTGGTGACTCAGGCCTTCCAAGTTACTCAAGAGCCTGAGGCAGGAAGATTACAAGTTCACATTCATCCTGAGCCACTTAGGGAGACTGAATCACAAATTTAAAAATTAAAGAAAGGGCTGGGGATCCATGTGTGATGGCTATCTCCTGTAACGGCCCAGCACTGGAGAGGCACTCAAAGTGATCCTCTGTTACATAGTAAGTGGGTGGATGTCCTTGTCTCAGAAACAAACAAAATGGTTGAGCTTATTGCTAAGCAGTAGAGTGCTTGCTTAGCAGTGCTTGAGGTCTTTGTGCAATGTCTAGTGTGGCAAGAAAGAAAAAGAAAGGGGCCAGAGAGATGGCTCTTCAGGTAAAGTTGACTTATACTCTTGAGTTTGATCCTAGGACCACATGACTGAAAAAGAGACTAACTCTCCATAGCTGACTTCTCACTTCCACATGTATGCTGTGACATACACACACCACAGACAGACAGACAGACAGACAGACAGACACACGCACGCACGCACAGCACAGACCCATACATACACAAAACAAACATAAATAAAGATTGGACAGTGACTTTAGGGACTATGTTCTCTGCTTCTACCTTTATGTGGGTGGTTCTTGGGGTACTTGGGATGTTGGTAGGACAGCAGCTTGCTGAACCATTTCCTTGGCCTCTGATCTTCTTTACATATTTTCTCTAGTAATACTGTGATCTTGTGGGGTGTTTTATTTGTTTTCAAGACAGATTTCTCTCCCTCTCTCTCTCTCTCTCTCTCTATATATATATATATATATATATATATATATATATATATATATATATATATGCATACATACATATATGTGTGTGTGAATGATATATATCATATGTATATATTATATTATATATTTAAAAATAAATGGGAAGGGCATGTGGTGGCATGGGGAGGGTGGATGGGGATGGGGCTTTCCCCTAACTGACCTCTCTCTGCCTCTTGGGCTGGAACTCAGACCCAGAACTTGTCACCAAGCCCTAGCCTAGCTGTTCCCTCAGCTGTGCTCTGCTTTTTCACTTTCCTTATTAGCATCCCCATTCCTAATTAATTGTCCTCTGGGGGAAATCACTCCACAGGCCTCCCAGGTTTTTACTTTCTGACCCTCCAAAGTGCTAAATGCCAAAGAAATTGTATGTCCTAGGGCCATCATTAGCACCAGACAAGATTCTGTAAACATTTGAAAAGATCTCACCTTGTGGTTAACACATTATAACAAGGACTTAAGTGGACCAATTAGAAAACTTCCGGTGGTAGATTCAATGGAATAACACTACAGGGCTCAGCAGAGACTATGTGACTCTTATTTTTTTTTCCATCTTTATTAAATTGGGTATTTCTTCTTTATATTTCAAATGTTATTCCCTTTCCCAGTTTCCATGCCAAGATCCTCCTAACCCCTCACCTCTCCCATTCTATATGGGTGTTCCCCTCCCAATCCTCCCTCTATTACTGCCCTCCCCACAAAAATCCCGTTTACTGGGGGTCCAACCTTGGCAGGACCAAGGGCTTCCCCTTCCACTGGTGCTCTTACTAGGCTATTCATTGCTACCTATGAGGTTGGAGCCCAGGGTCAGTCCATGTATAGTCTTTGGGTAGTGGCTTAGTCCCTGGAAGCTCTGGTTGGTTGGCATTGTTGTTCATATGGGGTCTCAAGCCCCTTCAGCTCTTTCAGTCCTTTCTCTGATTCCTTCAACGGGGGTCCCATTCTCAGTTCAGTGGATTGCTGCTGGCATTCGCCTATGTATTTGCTGTATTCTGGGTGTGTCTCTCAGGAGAGATCTACATCCGGGTCCTGTCGGCCTGCACTTCTTTGCTTCATCCATCTTATCTAGTTTGGTGGCTGTGTATGTATGGGCCACATGTGGGGCAGGCTCTGAATGGGTGTTCCTTCAGCCTCTGTTCTAAATGTTGTCTCCCTATCCCTTCCCAAGAGTATTCTTGTTCCCCTTTTAAAAAAGGAGTGAAGCATTCGCATTTTGGTCTTCTTTCTTGAGTTTCATGTGTTCTGTGTATCTAGGGTAATTCAAGCATTTGGGCTAATATCCACTTATCAATGAGTGCATACCATGTGTGTTTTTCTGTGATTGTGTTACCTCACTGAGGATGATATTTTCCAGTTCCATCCATTTGCCTATGAATTTCAAAAAGTCATTGTTTTTGATAACTGAGTAGTATTCCATTGTGTAGATGGACCACATTTTCTGTATCCATTCTTCTGTTGAAGGGCTTCTGGGTTCTTTCCAGCTTCTGGCTATTATAAATAGGGCTGCTATGAACATAGTGGAGCATGTGTCTTTGTTATATGCTGGAGCATCTTTTGGGTATATGCCCAAGAGAGGTACAGCTGGGTTCTCTCTCTCTCTCTCTCTCTCTCTCTCTCTCTCTCTCTCTCCCTGCCTCTGCCCCTGCCCTGCCCCTGTGTGTTTGTGTGTGTGTGTGTGTGTGTGTGTGTGTCTTGTATACATGTCCCAAGCAACTTATACACACGTATTCTTACACAACTAAGCTACTTAGTACAGTCATTTTGCTTGCAGGATATTTGATTCTTTGTTTCTTTTTTATTTTATTTTTTTTTGTTTTGTTCATATCTTGCTGTGGTTGTCATTGGTTTACAGAGACTACCAGAGTCATAAAGTTTTGCTATTGTACTGCAGGTGATCTTAAACTTGAACTCCTGCTACCTCAGCGTCCCAAGCACTTAGAAAAACAGGATGTGCCACCAGACTCGGGTCTTCATTTAGTCTTGCTTCTTCTCAATCTTCCCAGTGAATATTGTTCTCGAAGGACACATGTCTGATGTGAGTGATGCACCTTGGAGTCCCGTTGGTTTCAAAATGGCAATGGCTAAGAGAACAGGAAAACAAAACAAACAACAACAAAAACAACAAGAAAAAACACTCTAAATGAATCCTTTTATATAGATAACCATCCTCGAATGTGAGACATATGAATGAGAATGCTTCCTCGAGGTTCTATATTTGAATGCTTGATTCCCAGTTGGTGGAATTGTTTAGGAAGGATTAGGAGGTGTGGCCTTGCTGGAAGAAATATATGACTGGGGGGGGGTCGGGGAGGTGCTTTAAGGTTTCAACAACTTATACAATGTCCAGTTATCTCTCTCTGCTTGGTGGTTGTGTCTCAAGATGTAAGCTATCAGCCCCATGTCTGCCTGCCTGCTCTCATGCTCTCCACCATCATGGTCATGGACTCATGCTCTGAAACTATAAGCCCCCAATAAGCTCTCTTTTCTAAAAGTAGCCTTAGTTATGAGATCTCTTCACAGCAATAGAAAAGTAACTAAGACAGAATGTTTTATATAAAGTAGGGTAGTTTGGCAGACATCAGGACTCATACCTGTAATCAGGAGAGAGATTCATACCTGTAATTGCCTGGGAGAGTGGGGTAGAAGGATTTCCACCAATGTGAACAATCTTGTGCTATAAAACATAAGGGCCAGAGGATAGCTCAGCAGTTAAAGCACTTGCTGCTATTCCCAAGGACCAGGTTTAGTTCCCAGTTTCCTGTGTGGTTCACAACTGCCTTAACTCTAGCTTTTCCTTCTGGCCTCTGCACATCCACCTATCCTGTCGTATACATGCAGACACAAATAAGAATAAACCTTAAAAGTGTAGGGAGATAAATGAAAGCAGCCTAATTTAACCCCATAGTTTGTTTGTTTCTTTTTTCCTCCAGAAAACCCTTAACTTTTATTAACATTCTTCCAGCTTTCAGTTTTACCCAGTTCTGAAACAAGGAGGCTGTTATGGTATGAATTACCTTCCTCTTGAGACAGAAGCATCACCTTGCCCAAAACAGTAAAACGAACGCAGATCAGAAAGATTGCTAATAACTGCAGCCTCAAAGAAGAGGCAGAGGTAATCACACCTCTCAATTCACACTAGCTTGCCTTTCATTTGAGCTCCTGAAAGGGAAGCAAAATGTGGCTGAAAACACAACCCACAAACTTCCCTTATTGCTGTGTATTGTGAGCTCAAGCACCTCTGGAATGCAGTGTGCATTGATTTTGACCATGGGCCTTTTCTCTCATTTATTTTTCTACCCCTTTAACGTCAGTGCATCAGTGAGCCACCTGTCTTCATGGGTTCGAAGTGTTTATTATCACTGGAGAAAATCATAATGATCAGGGATGGAGTGACATTTTTCTCAGCTGCTCTCTGGGATTGTGGTGGCAACACACTGAGACAAGGTAGACATAGAGCGTTCTGTGCATTCCCAGAAGTTATTTAATCACAATGCAGAGACATAGTCCTGGAAGGCACCAGAATGTGGTACTGACTGCTACTGAAGTGTGGCTTTGCAGAATTTACAGTGGTGCATATAGAAACAATCTGCTAGAGCTCTGGATTATAGGGAGATGGCTGTACTGTACACAGATGAGAAGTCCGGAAATCTTAGAAAATACATTGATATTGGCGCTCTATTTCAGTTTTTAAAAGTTTTCTTATGTTTCACCATGGAGCCCTGGCTGGCCCGAAACTACTTTGTGGACCAAGCTGGCCTCAAACTTAGAAGGTCCTGTTTGTCTCTGCCACCCACGTTCTGCAACTGAAGGCATGAGCCACCATACCCAGCTTGGTCCTCTTTAAAACAAAACAAAACAAAACAAAACAAAACAAAACAAAACAAAACCCTTTTATTAGTGTGGTGTGTGTGGAGAGGTGGGGTATGTTTGTCACAGTACATGTGTGAAGGTTTGAGGTGACTATGAAATATGTTCTCTGTTTCTCCTTTATGTGGATGGTATTTCAGGGGTGGAACTCAAGTTGTTAGATCAACAGACTGCTGACCCATTTCCTCGGCCTCTGACCTTCCTTACATATTTTCCCTATTGACACTGTGATCTTGTGTTAAAAGTACTTGCTAGTTTCTGGAAGATCTGAGTTGGGTCCCCAGCACCCACACAAGGTAGGAAAACTTTGCTTTGTCTGTTTGTTTATAAAACCAGGTTTCTCTGTGTAGCCCTGGCTGGCCTGGAACTCACTCTGTAGACCAGGGTGGCCTCAAACTCAGAGAGTTTGTTGCCCCTCGTGTTTTGGGATTAAAAAGGTGTGCCAACAACACCTGGCATGATCTTGTGGATTTTTTCTTTTTTTAAAAAAGATTTATTTAGAGACCTCACCGCCTGGTCAGGTGGGCACTCCTGAGGCTGCAGAGCAGAGGAGACCACCAACACTGCCCACCCCTGCCCACATCCCTGGCCCAAGAGGAAACTGTATAAGGCCTCTGGGTTCCCGTAGGGGAGGGCCCAGGAGCGGCAGGACCCCTGCGCCTGAGACACCGCCGGAACCTGAAGGAAACAGACCGGATAAACAGTTCTCTGCACCCAAATCCCATGGGAGGGAGAGCTAAACCTACAGAGAGGCAGACACACCTGGAAAACCAGAAGAGACTGCACTCTGCACACACATCTCGGATGCCAGAGGAAAACACCAAACGCCATCTGGAACCCTAGTGCACGGAAGCTCCTGGAAAGGGCGGCGCATAACTTCCTGGTTGCTGCCGCTGCAGAGAGCCCGTGGGCAGCACCCCACGAGCGAACTTGAGCCTCGGGATCACAGGTAAGACCAACTTTTCGGCTGCAAGTGACCTGCCTGGTAAACTCAAGACACAGGCCCACAGGAACAGCTGAAGACCGGTAGAGAGGAAAAACTACACGCCCGAAAGCAGAACACTCTGTCCCCATAACTGGCTGAAAGAAAACAGGAAAACAGGTCTACAGCACTCCTGACACACAGGCTTATAGGACAGTCTAGTCACTGTCAGAAATAGCAGAACAAAGTAACATTAGAGATAATCTGATGGCGAGAGGCAAGCGCAGGAACCCAAGCAACAGAAACCAAGACTACATGGCATCATCGGAGCCCAATTCTCCCACCAAAACAAACATGGAATATCCAAACACACCAGAAAAGCAAGATCTAGTTTCAAAATCATATTTGATCATGATGCTGGAGGACTTCAAGAAAGACGTGGAGAACTCCCTTAGAGAACAAGTAGAAGCCTACAGAGAGGAATCACAAAAATGCCTGAAAGAATTCTAGGAAAACATAAATAAACAAGTAGAAACCCATAGAGAGGAGACACAAAAATCCCTGAAAGAATTCCAGGAAAACACAATCAAACAGTTGAAACAATTAAAAATGGAAATAGAAGCAATCAGGAAAGAACACATGAAAACAACCCTGGACATAGAAAATCAAAAGAAGAGACAAGGAGCTGTAGATACAAGCTTCACCAACAGAATACAAGAGATGGAAGAGAGAATCTCGGGAGCAGAAGATTCCATAGAAATCATTGACTCAACTGTCAAAGATAATGTAAAGCAGAAAAAGCTATGGTCCAAAACATACAGGAAATCCAGGACTCAATGAGAAGATCAAACCTAAGGATAATAGGTATAGAAGAGAGTGAAGACTCCCAGCTCAAAGGACCAGTAAATATCTTCAACAAAATCATAGAAGAAAACTTCCCTAACCTAAAAAGAGAGATACCCATAGGCATACAAGAAGCCTACAGAACTCCAAATAGATTGGACCAGAAAAGAAACACGTCCCATCACATAATAGTCAAAACACCAAACGCACAAAATAAAGAAAGAATATTAAAAGCAGTAAGGGAAAAAGGTCAAGTAACATATAAAGGCAGACCTATCAGAATCACACCAGACTTTTCGCCAGAAACTATGAAGGCCAGAAGATCCTGGACAGACGTCATACAGACCCTAAGAGAACACAAATGCCAGCCCAGGTTACTGTATCCTGCAAAACTCTCAATCAACATAGATGGAGAAACCAAGATATTCCATGACAAAACCAAATTTACACAATATCTTTCTACAAATCCAGCACTACAAAGGATAATAAAGGGTAAAGCCCAACATAAGGAGGCAAGCTATGCCCTAGAAGAAGCAAGAAACTAATCGTCTTGGCAACAAAACAAAGAGAAGAAAAGCACACAAACATAACCTCACATCCAAATATGAATATAACAGGAAGCAATAATCACTATTCCTTAATATCTCTCAACATCAATGGCCTCAACTCCCCAATAAAAAGACATAGATTAACAAACTGGATACACAACGAGGACCCTGCATTCTGCTGCCTACAGGAAACACACCTCAGAGACAAAGACAGACACTACCTCAGAGTGAAAGGCTGGAAAACAACTTTCCAAACAAATGGTCAGAAGAAGCAAGCTGGAGTAGCCATTCTAATATCAAATAAAATCAATTTTCAACTAAAAGTCATCAAAAAAGATAAGGAAGGACACTTCATATTCATCAAAGGAAAAATCCACCAAGATGAACCCTCAATCCTAAATATCTATGCCCCAAATACAAGGGCGCCTACATACATAAAAGAAACCTTACTAAAGCTCAAAACACACATTGCACCTCACACAATAATAGTGGGAGATTTCAACACCCCACTCTCATCAATGGACAGATCATGGAAACAGAAATTAAACAGAGATGTAGACAGACTAAGAGAAGTCATGAGCCAAATGGACCTAACGGATATTTATAGAACATTCTATCCTAAAGCAAAAGGATATACCTTCTTCTCAGCTCCTCATGGTACTTTCTCCAAAACTGACCATATAGTTGGTCAAAAAACGGGCCTCAACAGGTACAGAAAGATAGAAATAATCCCATGCGTGCTATCAGACCACCACGGCCTAAAACTGGTCTTCAATAACAATAAGGGAAGAATGCCCACATATACGTGGAAATTGAACAATGCTCTACTGAATGATAACCTAGTCAAGGAAGAAATAAAGAAAGAAATTAAAAACTTTTTAGAGGGGCTGGGGATTTAGCTCAGTGGTAGAGCGCTTACCTAAGAAGCGCAAGGCTCTGGGTTCGGTCCCCAGCTCCGAAAAAAAGAATAAAAAAAAAAAAAAACTTTTTAGAATTTAATGAAAATGAAGGTACAACATACCCAAACTTATGGGACACAATGAAAGCTGTGCTAAGAGGAAAACTCATAGCGCTGTGTGCCTGCAGAAAGAAACAGGAAAGAGCATATGTCAGCAGCTTGACAGCACACCTAACAGCTCTAGAGCAAAAAGAAGCAAATACACCCAGGAGGAGTAGAAGGCAGGAAATAATCAAACTCAGAGCTGAAATCAACCAAGTAGAAACAAAAAGGACAATAGAAAGAATCAACAGAACCAAAAGTTGGTTCTTTGAGAAAATCAACAAGATAGATAATCCCTTAGCCAGACTAACGAGAGGACCCAGAGAGTGCGTCCAAATTAACAAAATCAGAAATGAAAAGGGAGACATAACTACAGATTCAGAGGAAATTAAAAAAATCATCAGATATTACTATAAAAGCCTATATTCAACAAAACTTGAAAATCTACAGGAAATGGACAATTTCCTAGACAAATACCAGGTACCGAAGTTAAATCAGGAACAGATAAACCACTTAAACAACCCCATAACTCCTAAGGAAATAGAAGCAGTCATTAAAGGTCTCCCAACCAAAAAGAGCCCAGGTCCAGACGGGTTTAGTGCAGAATTCTATCAAACCTTCATAGAAGACCTCATACCAATATTATCCAAACTATTCCACAAAATTGAAACAGATGGATCACTCCCTAATTCCTTCTATGAAGCCACAATTACTCTTATACCTAAACCACACAAAGACCCAACAAAGAAAGAGAACTTCAGACCAATTTCCCTTATGAATATCGACGCAAAAATACTCAATAAAATTCTGGCAAACTGAATCCAAGAGCACATCAAAACAATCATCCACCATGATCAAGTAGGCTTCATCCCAGGCATGCAGGGATGGTTTAATATACGGAAAACCATCAACGTGATCCATTATATAAACAAACTGAAAGAACAAAACCACATGATCATTTCATTAGATGCTGAGAAAGCATTTGACAAAATTCAACACCCCTTCATGATAAAAGTCCTGGAAAGAATAGGAATTCAAGGCCCATACCTAAACATAGTAAAAGCCGTATACAGCAAACCAGTTGCTAACATTAAACTAAATGGAGAGAAACTTGAAGCAATCCCACTAAAATCAGGGACTAGACAAGGCTGCCCACTCTCTCCCTACTTATTCAATATAGTTCTTGAAGTTCTAGCCAGAGCAATCAGACAACAAAAGGAGGTCAAGGGGATACAGATCGGAAAAGAAGAAATCAAAATATCACTATTTGCAGATGACATGATAGTATATTTAAGTGATCCCAAAAGTTCCACCAGAGAACTACTAAAGCTGATAAACAACTTCAGCAAAGTGGCTGGGTATAAAACTAACTCAAATAAATCAGTAGCCTTCCTCTACACAAAAGAGAAATAAGCCGAGAAAGAAATTAGAGAAACGACACCCTTCATAATAGACCCAAATAATATAAAGTACCTTGGTGTGACTTTAACCAAGCAAGTAAAAATCTGTACAATAAGAACTTCAAGACTCTGAAGAAAGAAATTGAAGAAGACCTCAGAAGATGGAAAGATCTCCCATGCTCATGGATTGGCAGGATTAATATAGTAAAAATGGCCATTTTACCAAAAGCGATCTACAGATTCAATGCAATCCCCATCAAAATACCAATCCAGTTCTTCAAAGAGTTAGACAGAACAATTTGCAAATTCATCAGGAATAACAAAAAACCCAGGATAGCTAAAACTATCCTCAACAATAAAAGGACTTCAGGGGGAATCACTATCCCTGAACTCAAGCAGTATTACAGAGCAATAGTGATAAAAACTGCACGGTATTGGTACAGAGACAGACAGATAGACCAATGGAATAGAATTGAAGACCCAGAAATGAACCCACATAACTATGGTCACTTGATTTTTGACAAAGGAGCCAAAACCATCCAATGGAAAAAAGATAGCATTTTCAGCAAATGGTGCTGGTTCAACTGGAGGGCAACATGTAGAAGAATGCAGATCGATCCATGCTTATCACCCTGTACAAAGCTTAAGTCCAAGTGGATCAATGACCTCCACATCAAACCAGACACACTCAAACTAATAGAAGAAAAACTAGGGAAGCATCTGGAACACATAGGCACTGGAAAAAAATCTCCTGAAGAAAACACCAATGGCTTATGCTCTAAGATCAAAAATCGACAAATGGGATCTCATAAAACTGCAAAGCTTCTGTAAGGCAAAGGACACTGTGGTTAGGACAAATTGGCAACCAACAGATTGGGAAAAGATCTTTACCAATCCTACAACAGATAGAGGCCTTATATCCAAAATATACAAAGAACTCAAGAAGTTAGACCGCAGGGAGACAAATAACCCTATTAAAAAATGGGGTTCAGAGCTAAACAAAGAATTCACAGCTGAGGAATGCCGAATGGCTGAGAAACACCTAAAGAAATGTTCAACATCTTTAGTCATAAGGGAAATGCAAATCAAAACAACCCTGAGATTTCACCTCACACCAGTGAGAATGGCTAAGATCAAAAACTCAGGTGACAGCAGATGCTGGCGAGGATGTGGAGAAAGAGGAACACTCCTTCATTGTTGGTGGGATTGCAGACTGGTACAACCATTCTGGAAATCAGTCTGGAGGTTCCTCAGAAAATTGGACATTGAACTGCCTGAGGATCCAGCTATACCTCTCTTGGGCATATACCCACAAGATGCCCAAACATATAAAAAAGACACGTGCTCCACTATGTTCATCGCAGCCTTATTTATAATAGCCAGAAGCTGGAAAGAACCCAGATGCCCTTCAACAGAGGAATGGATACAGAAAATGTGGTACATCTACACAATGGAATATTACTTAGCTATCAAAAACAACGGCTTTATGAAATTCGTAGGCAAATGGTTGGAACTGGAAAATATCATCCTGAGTGAGCTAACCCAATCACAGAAAGACATACATGGTATGCACTCACAGATAAGTGGCTATTAGCCCAAATGCTTGAATTACCCTAGATGCCTAGAACAAAGGAAACTCAAGACGGATGATCAAAATGTGAATGCTTCACTCCTTCTTTAAATGAGGAAAAAGAATACCCTTGGCAGGGAAGGGAGAGGCAAAGATTAAAACAGAGACAGAAGGAACACCCATTCAGATCCTGCCCCACATGTGGCCCATACATATACAGCCACCCAATTAGACAAGATGGATGAAGCAAAGAAGTGCAGACCGACAGGAGCCGGATGTAGATCTCTCCTGAGAGACACAGCCAGAATACAGCAAATACAGAGGCGAATGCCAGCAGCAAACCACTGAACTGAGAATAGGACCCCCGTTGAAGGAATCAGAGAAAGAACTGGAAGAGCTTGAAGGGGCTTGAGACCCCATATGTACAACAATGCCAAGGAACCAGAGCTTCCAGGGACTAAGCCACTACCTAAAGACTATACATGGACTGACCCTGGACTCTGACCTCATAGGTAGCAATTAATATCCTAGTAAGAGCACCAGTGGTGGGGAAGCCCTGGGTCCTGCTAAGACTGAACCCCCAGTGAACTAGACTGTTGGGGGGTTGGTGGCAATGGGGGGAGGGTTAGGATGGGAACACACATAAGGAAGGGGAGGGGGGAGGGGGATGTTTGCCCGGAAACCAAAGAATTATTATTAAGTATGAAATAAATTAAAAAAAAAGGAAAACAAAAGATTTATTTATTTTATGTACATGAGTACAATGTAGCTGTCTTCAGACACACCAGAAGAGGGCACTGGATCCCCATTACAGATGGTTGTGAGCCACCATGTGGGTGCTGGGAATTGAACTCAGAACCTCTGGAACAGAAGTCAGTGTTCTTAACCACTGAGCCATCTCTCCAGCCTGATCTTGTGGATTTTTGTTAGTTTGTTTTTATTTTGTCTTAAGCTTTAAAATTGTTGTCTCATGGAGCTACCCTATTAGAAATAAATAAATAAAATTGTTTTCTAGGAGTTGGGGTATAGTCAGTGGCAAAGTATTTGCCTTGGACATGCAAGGGCCTAGTGACAAAATTAATAAAAAAAATTATCTCCAAATGAGGCTATCTGAGGTATTGCCAGATTTACACTATAAAGAGTAAAACAAAACAAATGCAAGTTCGGGCTATCGATAAGGCTCAGGGCGTCAGAGTAGCATGTTGCTCTTGCAATGCAACTGAGTTTGTTGCCCAGCAAGCATGTTAGGTAGCCCACATGGCCTGGAATTCCAGCTCTAGGGGTTTTGATGGCACTTCTGGCATTGTGAGCACCTATGCTCGTGTTCTCACATCCTTCCACCACATACATGCCTGTAGTTAAACAATAAAATAGCCAGCTATCGCGGTGCATGCCTTCAGTTCCAGCCACTTGGGAGACAGAGGCAGGTGGTGCATCTCTGTGAGTTCAAGGCCAGCCTGGTCTATATAGGCAGTTCAAAGATAACCAGGGCTACAGAGAACCTGTTTCAGAAAAAAAAAAATATAAGTTACAAGCAGCTATAGTGGCAGATGATAGCAGTCCTTGCTTCTTAGGTAGCTGAGACAGGAGTTTCTGTGGCTAAGAGCACTTGCTACTCTTTCAGCACAAACAGAACCTGTTCCCAGCATTCATATGGGGGGTTTACAATATTTAACTCTAGTTCCAGGGACCTAATATCCTCCTCTGGCCCCTAAGAGCACCATACACATAGGATTCACTTACATACACACATATACACAGGCAAATAAATAAACACATAAAATAAACTTTAGAAGAAAAAAAAACAGACAAACAAAAACAAGAAGAAATGTCTTCACTTGTCTGTGTCACAAAGTTAGCTCCTATCCAGTCTGGGATCTATAGTGAGCCACTCCCCAGCCTCTAGAGAGGCATCCTTTTTAAAGATTTAGTTTTAAAGTTTTATTTGCACATGTGTATGGGTGCCCAGGAGAGGGCTCAGCTCCTCTGGAGTGGGAATTACGGTTAATGATGAACTACCTTGTGTGGGTGCTGGGGACCCAACTCAGATCCTCTGGAAAAGTAGCAAGTGCTCTTAACTACTGATTCTTGTACACCCCCATATGGATTCTCTCTAGCCCATAAAGTTGGTTTTAAAAAGTCCTCGATATGCCAGATGAGATGTTGGATGCCTTTTGTCCTGGCACTTGGAGGCAGAGGCAGGTGGATCTCTGTGAGTTTGAGACCAACCTGATCTACTGAGGTAGTTGCAGGGTAAACCAGAGTTATTATATAGAGAAGGAGGTGGAAGAGGAGACAAAAGGATTTAACCCAGAGCCTCCTGGATTATGCTAGGTGAGTGTTTTACCAGTAAGGTAGATCTCCAATTCACCTTTTAATTTTATTTTGAGACAAGTGTCTCATTAATTTTATAGGCTACTTTAAACTCACTCTGTGGTTCAGACATGGCTTTGAACTTGTGACCCTTCTGACTCAGCTTATGGAACAGAGTTATTACAGGCAGTGCCATGATTCTATGTTATTTTTTATAACACAAATACATAGTTTTTATTTGCCAATTAAAATGAATAGGTAACAGGTTCACATAAAAAGGCAGAAATGAAGAGAAGGAATGTGGTCAGGCTCTGTGATAAACTAAAATATTTACTGAAGAAGAATATGTCAGTGTTTGACTTTACTTATCCCAAGCCAAAGGAGAATGGTATTTCAGCAAGTGTGTGATAGGTTATTTCTCCGATAGTGAAATGAGCCAGTTCAAACCAGATTAGATTATATATAGGCAGGTTTATTGGGAAGCTGCTCTCCAGTGGGCAAGCTCAGTGGCCCAGGGCCAAGAACAGGGAAGTCACCATGGGGAGAGAGTAGGGGAAGGGAGAGGGAAGAGAGAGAAAGGGGAGAGCAAGAGATCCAGAGAGACCAAAATGTCTAGATTAAATAGGGAAAAGCCTCTGGGGTAAAGGCAGCCCAGCTCCAGGACTTCAAGTTCAAGGTTGGGGGCAGGGAATGCCAGGTAGGGACTGAGGGATGCTGAGAGAACCTGGAGGCCAGGTCTGCTTTTATATGTAAAATATGCACCTCAGTCCCTCGTTCCCTGGTCTGCAACCAGTGTGTGCAAACATTCTCTCTACTACAGCGAAATAGCCCTTCTGCTTGTGTTGGCAAGTTCACTAGCAAGGGTCAAGGGTCAGGTCCAGCAGTTCTCTGTTATGGGCCAGCATTGATGGGAATTTAATGAAGAGCACCTTGTGTTACAAAGAGTTGCCTGATGGGAGTTAGACTTTAGGAATTTCACCCTGTAAGGGTCCTGTTAGTGGAACTGCATGCTGGAGACCATGAAGCCCAGAATTCGAGGGATTTTGGTGAGACTGAAAGAAAAGCCAGTCGTCCTGTGAGACATCGAAAGGGTAAAAATTCCAGGAGAAGAACTTACTAGATATGAGGAACTGAACATAGCTGCTGGAGGGTAGTTTAACTAGGGGCATCAGTATTGTCACATTTCAGTCAAAGGGATGCGGAGAGGAGGATGCACTCAGGACTTGTGTGGTCTTAGCTCTTAATACCTGAGGCAAGGGCTCATTTAGTGCAGGATGTTTTCCGTGTATTGTTAAGGATCCAGACCTCTGGGCCACAGGAGCGGTGCTGCCACTTCTGGAAATATCTGTTGACAGGAGCTGTTATATACAGTACACTGTAGCTGTCCAGAAGCCTACACTGTAGGCACACCAGAAGAGGGTATCAGATCCCATTACAGATGGTTGTGAATCACCATGTGGTTGCTGGAACTTGAACTCAGGACCTCGGGAAGAGCAGTCAGTGCTCTTAACCACTGAGCCATCTCTCCAGCGATAGGAGCTGTTGTTATTCCTGATGCAGGTCCACACGAATGCAAGGATCTATTTTACTCACTTCTTTGAAAACAAAATCAGAGTTCAATGAAAAGAGGAAGGGAGGGGTTCGAGGTCATCCTGGCCTACATCCCCAGCGACATTTAGGTTAGCCTGTCTCAAACAGCAGCAACATCCCAAGAAAAACCTCCATCAAACAAAAGGTCAGAAGAGAGGAGGAAAAGCCTGGGTCTGGTTCTGTATGTTTGTAATTCGAATTATTCTGGAGGTCCCAGGCAGCAGGATGAGAAGTAGCTGAGTAGCTGGGGCTATCGTTCAGTAGGCGAACACTTACCTAGCCATACGTGAGACACTAGGTTTAAACCCCAGAAGCCTGATCAATACATAAAGAAATAAAATTAGAGAGCCTGTTGTGGTGGCACTTGTCTTTCTTTAATCCAGCACGTGGGAGGCAGAGGAAGTCAGATGTCTGAGTTCAAGGTCAACCTGGTCTATAGAACAAGTTCCAGAACAGCCAGGGCTACCCAGAGAAACTCTATCTTGAAAATCCAATGAACAAACAAGCTAACTAACTAATTAACAAACCAAAAAGTTATTTTCCTTATAAGGCAGGGAGAGATAAGGAGAGTGAATAATATGAAGATTTACTACTTTTTAAACAAATTTATTTTATTGTTATGTATGTATCTCCACAATGAGATCAGATGAGAGTGTTTAATTTTCTGGATCTAGGTTAAAAGTGGCTGTGAGGTGTACAAAGTGGGTTTTGAGAACCAAACTCAGGTCCTCTGGAAGAAGAACAAACACATTTAACTGCTAAACCTTCTCCCAGCCCCTTTCTTTTGTTTCTAAGGGGCTCACCAGTTTGTCCCAGCTAGTCTCACCCTCCTAAGGCTGCATCATGTACACACTAAGAAATTTCTAGACTTCTATTAAATGAAAGTAATGACAGCATCTACCACAGGGTCCACATGAGAAGAAAATTAAGTCATCAATGAAGAAATGATACACAGTTACCAGTCTGTGCAGTTATAATTTTATTATTATATAAATTCATTTATTCTTCCAAAGAAGAATAGATAGGGGTCTATGAATCTCAGGATGCTGTCCCGCCAAGGATGACCTCCTTTTCCACTTGGTTATTCCTGTTTAACCAAGTGTTGGTTCCCAGCTCTGCTCAGCTTGAACAGTCTTAAAGGAGATATTAATTAATCATGATAATCATGTGTAAATACTTCTTTTGAAAATGATGAACTCGGGGCTGGAGAGATGGCTCAGTGGTTAAGAGCACTGGCTGCTCTTCCAGAGGTTCTGAGTTCAAATCCCAGCAACCACATGGTGGCTCACCACCATCTGTAATGAGATCTGATGCCCTCTTCTGGTGTGTCTGAAGACAGCTACAGTATACTTCTACATAATTACATAATAAATAAATAAATATTTAAAAAAAAAGAAAAGGATGAACTCTAACCATTGATTTAAACCCACAAAAATTACTAAACAATATTTGCTAATAAAACCAAACACTTTCGATAGGTTTTGGTGCTTAGACTCTTGCATGTATTTGTCCGTCTGCCTGTCTCTGTGTCTGTATGAGTTTTTGTGCACCACCTGCATGTGGGTGGCCTCAGATCCAAAGGCCCCTGGAGTTATAGGCAACAGTTAACTGTTAGACGTTGTTAAAACTGGGTTCTCTGCAAGATCCGTAAGTGCTTGTTACCTACTGAGCTAATAATGCTCCATCCCAGGAAAATAAAGGTAAAACATGCGCTTTACAGACTAGCCTAGTGGTGCGTGCCTGCAGTCTGACATGTGGGAAGTGGTGGCAGAACGACCTGGGGTTCAAGGCCAGCCTAAGTTAGAGAGTGAACTTCAAGCCTGGGCTGTGTGAGACCAAACTCAACCCCAAGTCCAAGTCCAAGCCCAAACCAAACCAAACCAAACCAAACCAAATTTTCCATCAGTTATTAATGCTAATTCTTTCCTCAGTCATCCATGGGCGTTCTGTAAAGGACGGAAATGCCTGTGTGCACTAAAGAAAGCTCTTGGTGACTAGTTGGATTTAACAGCAGCAGTCCCGGTTGTCTAGTTAGCTTCAGCTTCAGAACTGCCTCTGTAGGTAGAGCTCAGTGCTGTCACGGAGATACTTTTAATAACGTGTGAGCCAAATGGGGAGGTCCTGAGTGATGTGTACCAATGACACTGAGGTCTTTGTGGACAAGGAGGAAACAGATGAGGAAGTAGCACATTTGGAGGGAGGGGAGAAGAATTTCAGTGATGTTACTAAAATGAGGAGGCAGAGAACAATACAGCTGGAGAAATACATGAAGAGATCCTCACACAGATGGGTCAGAAAACACTACATCGACAACTAGTGCATTTAACTCAGCCCAGATGTCTAAGCAGCTAAGCAGAAGATTCACCTACTTAACAGATGGTAGATACCTCTGTTTTTCTTCAAGGAGCAGGAATGTAAATGTAACAGCCAGATTAAAAAACAATATCTTCAGTGGGGCATGGCGGCAATGTGTTTAATCCCAGCACTCCTGAGACGCTGGTGGAGCTCTGTAAATTTGAGTGCTATTACACAGAGAAATCCTAGCTCGAAAAAAGCTCAGAGCACCAACCAACTAGCCATCTAAACAAAAACTACAAAAGAAAACAATATCTTCTTGGGCTGGAGAGATAGTTTGGTGATGAAGAGCACTGGCTGCTGATCCAGACATTGACCAGCATCTACATTGGAGCCTTATAAGCAGCTGTGGCTTAAGTCTTAGGGGGTTGGATACCCTCTTCAGGCCTCTGTGGGGACTGCACGCATGCGGATGCCCAAATACAGACTCAGGCACTCACACACATAAAAGTGAATAAGATCTAAAAAAAAGAAAAAGAAAGACTTTATTAAACAGACTAGAAATGTCCAACTGGAAGTGAAGCAACTGTCCTGACAGAAGGCTGCTCATGGCTAGTTTGACTTCTTTGCACAAGGCTATTAGGTTCTGTCTAGGTCACTGCTGAACATGTAGCACCAAGAATAGAGTTCCCTTCCCCCCAGAAAACAATTAGTTTTTATTTATTTTAAACTATTTGTATGTGTGATACTGGCGGTACTGAAGTCCTTGTGGATGAGGAGGCACTAAAGGGGAAGCGACATATTCTTTGTTTAAGGGTGTTTCATCAACATATCAGTGGGCATTGTCTTTAGAGAGACTGGAAAGTTGGCAGGTTCTGGTCACTCTCTTAGGCCCCCAGCACTGGGGCACAGCAGTACAGGTCAGCCCAAGGATGTTCTCTCCTGTTTTCTTTTACAGTAAGTAAATCGAGAACACCCAGCTTGGTATCCAGAATGCATTCCCAAACTGCCCCTTGTGTCTTCTCTCCATTTCTCCTTGGTCTGTAACAAGAATACTCCTCGTTCAACATCAGGCTAACTTTGCCACAGGTCAAGACATCTTGCTTCATTTACCAATCCCACCACTGATTTGGGCAATGTAAATCTTCCATTTTTCATCTGACGCGTCAGCCGATACTTCCGTGGTCATGTGATTACCGTAAAAAAGCGTGAACTCGGGGCTGGAGAAGTGGCTCAGCGGTTGGGAGCGCCGGCTGCTCTTCCAGAGGTCCTGAGTTCAAATCCCAGCAACCACATGGTGGCTCACAGCCATCTGTGGTGGGATCTGATGCCCTCTTCTGGTGTGTCTGAGGACAGCTGCAGTGTACTCAGATATAATAAATAAATAAAATATTAAAAAAAAAACATTTAAAAAAAAAAGCGTGAACTCTGTGTTCCTCGTCTGCTTCAACTCACAGCCTGTGGCTGGAAAGGAGATATTCAGTTTATCTTGACACAGGCATCAGCCAGGAGGTGCCCAAGATCATGGTGTTTTGTTTTGTGTGTTTGTTTCTTTGTCCTTTGTTTTTTGTTTTTGAAAAAGGGTTTCACGTAGCTCAGGCCAACCTGTTTCGCTATGTAGTCAAGGATGGTTAGGACCTTCTGATCTTCCCAAGGGCTGGGATTAGAGGTGGGAGACATCACACTTGGCTTCTATAATAATGTCTGGATAAGACAATAGTATATGATCATGATGGAGCTGATACATTGTTCATTGCTAATGAAAGAGGAGTAATTGTACAACACAGTGCTATGCCCCAATGGTGCTGCTGGTGATGGCGTCATCAACTCCTATGCTTCCAAAGTCATCCAAGTATGATGCAGGCAGTTCCAGATGGTCACAGTGCTTCATCATGTCAACGCATTACATCATGTCATACCTATGCGTTTACTGCAGCATCCATACTTTTACTGCTATTTTATGATTTATTCCTTTCACTTACAAAAAAAACAAAAAAACAAAAAAACAAAAAAAAACAAAACAAAACAAAAAAAACCTGACAAGTCAGCCCGAGGCAGGCCTTTTAGGAGGTATTCCAGAAAACATTGTTATTATGGGGATGACAACTCTGAGTATGCTTCTGCCCCTGGGGCCTTCCACCAAGACAAGATGTGGGCAGTGATATTGATTATTCCAACTCTGTGAGGGCCATGGCTGATGTGTGCTTGTTTGTAGTTTAGCTTTGAACAAACAACTTTTAAAAAATAGGAGGAAAAAAAAAAGAACACTAGAAACATTTGTAGAAAAATAAACAGAAGTGTCGGGGAGGAGGCAACACATACTTGTAATAATAGCCAGGCATGGTGGCTCAGACATGAAATCCCAGCTCTTGGGAGGTTCAGGCAGCAGGATTATTATGAATGAGTTTGAGGCCTTTCTGGGTTACAGGAACAACAACAACAACAACAGCAGCAGCAGCAGCAACAACAACAAATGAAAACGGATCATAGGAAAAGAAAGAAAACAAAACAAAAACTAAAACCACACCAAGCCAGAACAATTCCCCAAACACCTAGTTCCTTGTAAATGGCACTTACTAGCCTGCCACGATGCAGCTTTTAGGGCTGGAGTTTGCTCTGGTTAGGACAGGGAATGAACAGTTTGCAAATGTGAGATCTTAACACAAAACTGAACACTAGGGCAGACTGCAAAGAGTTTGCATTTATGTTACACACACACACACACACACACACACACACACACACACACATGCAAACAGTGAAGAAAGGGATGAGAAGAGACTGGTCAGTAGCTACAAGGTACTGGTTAGACAGAGAGACTAAGTTCTAGTGTTCAGTTCACAGTAGAGTGACTAGAGTGAATAATTGGCACTAATGAGGGCACTCAGGCTGAACCAGGACCAGAGACATACGGGATAGTTTGAGAAGACAAATGGTAAGAGGTTTTTCATTAAGACTGTTAACTCCTGTCAATGACAGTGCTGTCTTAGTTTGCTTTGTAGTGCTGTGTTAAATACCGTAATGAAAAACTAACTCGATTAAGAAAGGATTTGTTCCATCTTCTAACTCTTGGGTCCTGATCCATCACTGAGGGAACTCAGGAGAGGAGCCTAAGCAGAACTGCTGAGGAGAGCTGCTCATTGGCTTTGCACCCCATGCGGTGCTCCCATTTACACAACCAAGAACCACCTTCCCAGGTGTGGGCTGGCCTTATTGATCAACGTGAACTGAAAGTCTCAGACTTGTCTACCAGTCAATCTGATGGAGGCATCTTTCAGCTGAGGTTTCCCTTTCGAAATACGATTCTAGCTTGTTTCAAGGTGACAAAACAAAAAATAGACAGACAAACAAAAAACCAAAACAACCAGTGCATGTATGTATATAAATTACACACATTGATGTAATATTATTGAGCAGCAAACAGAAAACAACTATTAATGCATTCAACACTTAGGTGCATCTCCAAGAGTTTGAAGAGCCATCTCAAAATGTTTTATGCTGAATGATTGACATATTTCTGTAGTGACAACATTCGAGAAATAGATCGCAAAGTAATGGCTTTTAGGGGTTAATAAGAGAGTACATGGGGACAGCAAGGGAAGCGAAGTGAGTGAGACTATCAGTATACAAGATGGAGGATCCTTGTGGTGATTGAGATGCTCACCATTTCAACTCAGCATCAAAATCTGGCTGAAATACTGCAATACAATTCTGCGAGCTATTGTGACTGGGGTCATTGAGCAAAACACATGGGGTCTTTGTGTCATTTCTTACTCCTGCATATAAATCTATAATTATCACTAAATAAAGTTTTTAATAAAAAAAGCAAAAACAAAGAATATGAACTCATGTTCCCCTCTCCCCCAACTCCCATCCCCTCCCCTCCCATATCTCTCCCTCCCTCCCTCCCCCCTTGTGGTTGTTTTTTTCTCCTTCCCAAGTGGGACTGAGGCATCCTTGCTTGGGCCCTATAGATGGTTGACTTTTTGTAGTTCTGTGGACTGTATCTTTTAAAAGTATTCTGTATTTTTAAAATTTTTTTTAGCTAATATGCACTTATTAGTAAGAACATATCGTGCATGTCCTTTTGGGTCTGAGTTACCTCACTCAGGATGATATTTTCTAGTTCCATCCATTCACCTGCAAAACTCAGGATGTCCTTGTTCTTAATAGCTGAGTAGTTTTCCATCATGTAAAAAAACCATATTTTCTGTATCCATTCTTCTGTCATGAGACAACTGGTTGTTTCCAGCTTCTGGCTATCACAAATAAGGCCATTATGGACATAGTAGAACATGTGCCTCTGTGGCATGATGGGGCATATTTTGGGTATACTCCCAAGAGTGGTATTCCTGGGTCTTTAGGTAGGTCTATTTTTAATCTTCTGAGGAACCTCCAAATTGATTTCCAGAGTGGTTGACCTGGTGTTGGGTGGGGGAAAAGGACTGATGCCCCAAGGGCTAGCAGAAAGAATGGAAAAAGGAGACCTTGGGAGGAAGGAGGTTGGAAGAACCCTCCAGAATGTACCAGAAACCTGGGGAGTGAAAGACTCTCAGGACTCAAACAAGGGGGACCCTAGATAAAATGCCCTACAGTGGGGAGAAGGGCATCAAAAGATTTTGGAGTTGCTATTCCACAGTCAAAACTCTGACCCATAATTTTTCTTGTCTGAAGGAAATGCAGGGATGGAAATGGAGAAAAGCCTGAGGAAAAGAAGGTCCAGCAACAGGCCCAAAAGGGGATCCAGCTCAAGGGGAGGCCCCAAGACCTGACACCATTACTGAGGCTATGGGGTGCTCACAAAAAGGAACCTACCATGACTGCTCTCCAAAAGACCCAACAAGCAGCTGAAAGAGTTAGATGCAGAGATGTGCACTCAACCAATAAACAGAAGCTGCTGAACCCTGTGGTTGAATTAGGTGAAAGTTGGGGGAAGTTGAGGAGGAGGGTGACCCTGTAGGAGGATCAGTAGTCTCAATTAACCCGGACTCCCAAGATCTCTCAGACACTGAATCACCAACCAGAAAGCATACACCAGCTGAGATGAGGCTTCCAACACATGTGCAGCAGAGGACTCCTGGGTCTGGGTTCAGTCAGAGAAGAGGCACCTAACCCTCAAGAGACCGGAGGCCCTAAGCAATTTAGAGGTCTGGTGGAGTGTATGGGATGAGGACATCCTTGTGAAGACTGGGGGTTGGGGGGAGAGAGGAGGTAAGGGATGTGGAACAGGCAAAGGGTGGACCAGGAGGGGAATAAAATCTGGAGTGTAGGGTTGGGGATTTAGCTCAGTGGTAGAGTGGTTGCCTAGCAAGCACAAGGCCCTGGGTTCGGTCCCCAGCTCCGAAAAAAAAGTAAAAAGAAAAAAAAATCTGGAGTGTAATAAATAAATAAATAAATAAATAGGGATAAAAATTATCAACTCAGCAGGGCATGGTGGCATGTGCTTGTAATCACAGTGCTTGGAGGACAGAAACAGGTGGATCTCTGTGAGTTTGAGGACAGTCTGGCCTTCCTGGTGATTTTCAGGTCAGCCAGGGCTACAAAAATAAATAAATAACTGATATACATGTACTGTATGCAGTCACTGGGTGTTATAATCTCCACAGGCTCATTGTGGTTTTGAGTAGGGATGGTGAACATTTTTCATTTATTTACAGGTCCTTTGTAAATGCCTTTATTTGAGAAATGCCTGTTCATATGTTTTCCTTATTTTGTACGTTTAATTCTGGTTCATGTAGGGGTGATCAATGTGTGGTTGACCATGTACAGAGCGTTTTGAGCTGCAGTCATGGGTTCTAGAAGTTCTGGATTTCCACAAAGGGCTGTGATGAAAAGGGTGTGAGGAAAAGGGGAATGGTCAGCCCCCTTCAGAGGGCTCAGTAAGAGTGGCAGGGCACAGGGGAAGACTGGACAGAAGTCAGCCAAAGCAATGAGGTTTGGGTATGACAGAGGAGATAGGTGACTCGATCATTTTACCAAAATGATTGTAGATGTGAGACAAAAGCAAGAGACTGGGAGAATTGGGAGGACAAGGAAAATGTTTTATTTTTTACTTTTTAATTGTAAAATGGAAGGCAATCAAGAAAATTTACGTTAGTAGGGTAGAAAAAAATGTACATCTTTCTTAGTAGTGGACAACTTGCATTCTAGAATGGCTGGCACAAACCTTAGTTAGACCAACGTGATAACGACTTCACTGTGGAAACACCCAAGACACAAACTATAGGGATAACCCTTCTGTTGCCTTCCTCTTCTCCCGGGGAAGTTGAACCTTTTACATGTGGAAATGTCCTGGAAATCTGCCCCATATTCATTCATTCATTCATTCATTCATTCATTCATTCATTCAGTCTGTCTGTCTGTCTGTCTGTCTGTCTGTCTGTCTGTTCCTCTTCCTCCCTCCCTCCATCTGTGTGTGTGTGTGTGTGTGTGTGTGTGTGTGTGTGTGTTTAATGTACATACACTTGCATGTCTGTTGTGTAGTAGGTCTGGTCAGTGAATTGAGAGCCTCATACATTCTCAGCACCCTCTTTCACTGGTGCATTTCTAGCCAGAATGCTGTTTTTAGGTCATAAGGAGTGGATCCCCTGTGCCTAGTTCATGTGGGTTTCCCAGACTTGTTGAGCAGCACATAACTAGAGGGCAAACTTGGCACACTGCCTTAGTCATGGTCTGGGTGTTAGCTATTTAAGCAGAGCAAAGAGAAGAACAATGGAGGAAGATGAGGGGTGACTGCAGTGCCTTCGAGTAAGGCTCAGATTAATGTCAAGGACAAAGAGTCCTAAGTGACCACTTCCTGGCATTGATTATCATGGTAGGATCATTTACAACCCTTTGATAACAAGGACATCTTCCTTGGTTCCCTCAACACTTGGTTTGACTCCACTGTGTCTTTTGGTCTGACCTATTCTTTCTTTAAGTGTTTATTGAACACTGTCATGATTAATCAGCCATGACAGGTGCAGGTGATGTTACAATGAACAGACAGAAAGACTTGTGATTGAGATTGTTTCCTAGTGCAAGGAGGCTGAAATAAGAAAAATTATAAACTATAGCATAATATAGAAAAACTGGGCAAGGCAAGGGATTCAGAGACACAATGAAGGGCTGCATCCAAGAATACATGTACTGGTTGGTCTTGTGTGTCCACTTGACACAAGCTGGAGTTATCACAGAGAAAGGAGACTCCCTTGATGAAATGCCTCCAGCTGTAATGCATTTTCTCAATAAATCATCAAGGGTGGGAGGGCCCATTGTGGGCAGTGTTATCCCTGGGTTAGTAGTCCTGGGTTCTATATAAATACAAGCTAGTAAGCAGCACCCTCCATAGCCTCTGCATCAGTTCCTGCCTCCAAGTTCCTGCCCTGTTGAGTTCCTGTCCTGATTTCCTTTGGTGATAAACAGCAATGTGGGAGTATAAGCTCAATAAACCATTTCCTCCCCAACTTGCTTCTTGGATAAGATGCTTTGTGCAGGAATACAAACCCTAAGACAATACCTTTTAGACAGAGTTCAGTACTGCTCCAGAATGCAAACGGGAAAACCAAACAAAAACTGAAAGAAATAAATAGGCTATTCTTTTAAATGTTGATGGCAAAACTGAGTTGCTAAGCTCATGAATACTTTGGATATGGTGATCATGAAGGTTTACAAATGCTATGCTACAACTATTTTGTGCATGAGAAAATGAGTTACAGAATTGAAAAAAAATTTTAAGTCTTCTCCTGTCTACTCACTAAGAAGGTTGACATGGAGGAGTCTGATGAAACAGCAGTTTCCAGAGCTGCACAGAATGTTCTCCCACGCCTGGTCCTGTTTTGTTGCAGTGATAACATGAAGAATAAATCCAGCTCTTCTGGGGCTCCAAGCAAAGTTGAACTGTCTGTAATTTACAAGGTCATCACAACTTCTCATTAAAAATGAACAGAACTTCTGCCCTTTTCAAGTGCATAAGTTCTGTCTCCCAGTGTTTCTTATTAAGAGCTAAAGGTCTGGCAGTGTGGGCTCAGTTCTTAAGAACTTGAAGCTGGATGCCAATTAGCTTTTCCTAGCCAAAGCACATTCTACTGTTTTCTTACCAAGTCTTAACTTCCTACTTCTCTCTTGGTATGAAAGTGAATATTCAACCAGACATGGTGGCACATACTTTTAATCCCAACTTGGAAGACAGAAGCAGGTGATCCCTGTGAATTCAAGGCCAGCCTGGTCTTCACAGAGCTAGCTCTAGGACAGCTGTTACTATGTAGACACTCTCAAGAAACAACAAAACAACCCCCCCCAAACAAAAACAAAACATAATAAAACAACCCAAAACTAAAACACACACACACACACACACACACACACACACACACACACGCACGCACACGCACACACACACACACACACACACACACACACACACACGGAGGGAAGAAGGGAGGGAGGGGAAAAGGGGGAGAGAGAGAGAGAGAGAAAGAGAGAGAGAGAGAATATGTTGAATATGTTACAATGGCTTGACATTTTATGATCTGTTTAGCCATATTGAGTTGGGAATTATGTCATATTAAAAGCAGAAGACTCGGACTTCAGAAATTGCTTGGTGACTAAGAGCATTTACTGCTGTAGCAGAGGACCTAGGTTCAGTTTCCAGCCCCTATCCCCTATGTGGTAGCTTATGGCTTCCAGTAACTCCAGTTCCGAGGATTTTGACACCTTCTTCTGTCCTTAGAGGACATCAGGCACATGTGTGGTACACATACACACATACATGCAGGCAAAACATCCATACACATAAAATAAAAATAAATAAGCCTTTAAAACAAAGCAAAGACCATTTTTCTTGTGGGGTATTCACCAGAGAAGAGTGCTTGGATATGGGTTTAAGCCAATAGAAAATCTTTATTTGATAGCCAGAAACCATATTAGGTGTTTGGGATTCTGTTGTAGCTTTCGAATTTTCTCATGATGAGCTTTTAAGCACAAAACCCATGTCCTGGGCTGACATACTTCAGTAAACAAGAACAGTTAGCCAGAAGCAAAAATACAGAAGCCAAAAAGTAAGATTAGTACATTAAGAGACTTTCCCAGAACTATGGACTTTGATGGATTAGGTCTTCTATTAGTAGCTGGTACTATTTATGTGCTGAGTTTTATGTCCTGAATGGTATTTACATCATGGAGTCAGTTGTGGTAAGGTTTGGGGGTCTACTAGGGTCTGGGGCCCTACCCTATTACAATTTCATTGTAGTATTATTTCCTTAGATAACATTAATCATACAGCCTTTCTGCCTTTTATTTATCTTGTGATATGTGATAAATTGCAGTAGTCAACTGATTTTGTCCTGTTAGTTTCTGTAATCTCTTTCTAAAAGGGCATAAGGCCTAGTGATTAGTATTAGATATGTAGAACAACAGGTGAATTTAGAGTTGATAAAAAGATAAACATAGGATGACAGAAGCTTGTGCAGATGGGATGGTTTTGCCATTTTAACCAAGTTTTGTTTTTGGGTGGGATCTTAAGGAATTACCTGGTAATTAAAGTTCATTTTTTTCTCATACATTATATCCCAACTGTAGTGTCTCCTCCCTCCGCTCCCCAGTCCTCCATGTCCCCCATATCCCCTTTTCCCCAGATTTTTTTTCTTTCTCTATCTCCTTTCAAAACAAAAGGAGGCAGGCTTCCCAGGGATATAAACCAAACCTAGGATAGCAAATTACAATAAGACTAGGCATAAACCTTCATATCAAAGCTGGTTGAGGTAAACCAGCAGGAGGGAAATGGTCCCAAGAACAAGCAAATGCATCAGACACCCCTCACCCTCCCATTCCCACGGTCAGGAGTCCCCCAAGAACACCAAGCTACACAGCCATAATGTATGGACAGAGAATCTAGCGTCCACAAGCTCTGTACTCACACAGGTCCTAGATTTCTCACTGGTGCTTTGAGGTCCCTCTGGCTCTGCCTAGTGTGTGGATGTGGGTCTGTGCATCTGCTTCCATCCAGAGGCTGGATGATGCCTCTCTGATGACAACTGGTCTAGGCACCAACCTCTGAGTGTAACAGAATATCATGCTTTTTCTTTTCTTCCTCCCTTCCTCCCTCCCTCCCTCCCTCCTTCCCTCTTTCTTTCTTCTCTCTCTGTCTCTCTCTCTCTCTGTCTCTCTCTGTCTCTCTCTCTCTCTCTCTCTCTCTCTCTCTCTCTCTCTCTCTCTCTTGCCAGTAGTGTTTGGTTCTGTTCTGGGTCTCTGGGCTATCCATCATCTGGTTCCTGGTCATCCTGGCAGTGTCTGGCATGGGGTTTTTCTCACTGCATGACCCTCAAGAAGTTGGGCCAGTCATTGGTTGGACACTTCCACAAGTTCTGTACCAATATCTCTCAGGCCGGACAGATTGTAGGCCGAAGGTTCCATGGCTGAATTGATGTTCCAGTCCCACTTCTGGGAGCTTTACCTGACTCTAGAAGATGGTTAGGGCAAGCTCTATGTACCCCATTCCTAGATTCTTTGCTAGGACCCCTCTCATAGATTCCATGAAGTTTCCAGTGCACTAGATTTCTACCGTAAAATGACTCCAATTCCAGTTGTCTCTCCCAGTTCTCTCCCTTCATGCTACCTTATCCCAGTGATGTCCCTTTGCAGCCTCATTCTTCCTGTTCTGATTCCCACCCACCCCAAGTCCACCTGTAAGATCTATCTCTGGTTCCCGGGGAGATCCTTGCATCCATCCTTGAGCCCTCCTTGTTACTTAGCCTTTCTGGGCCTGTGGATTGTTCTTAAAGCCTCAGTCTTTTCGTGTGTGTGTGTGTGTGTGTGTGTGTGTGTGTGTGTGTGTGTTTTCTTTGTTTCTTTTTCTCTACCCCTCTTTTTCAACACCACCCATGATTCTGCTTTTGGTTAAAACCAAACAGCCAACACAAACAAGCTCACTGCACTCTTGTGTTGTGACTTCTGTGTGCTTCCAGGCTTTCACACCAATATCCATCCTCACTGCGAACGATTTGGCTAAAAAGGATGCAGTTCTTCTCTCATTAGGGACTCTAACTGCAATACAATTAAAATGGAAACAAAAGGGAAGCACCAGTTGTGTGGGAAGCATTCTACATTCCTTTTAATTACAAGTAATGGTGCTTATATGCAGAACGATATGAACATATAAAGAAAATGAAGATTAAAAAAAAAGTCTGTCCTTCCCTTCTCCCCAAATGGTACCCCATGGGATAATGAGAGAATGGATATAAAAATGAACAATGGTTGGGCTACATATGAAGACAGAACTCTGGGAATAGAATTGTAATTTAGTGGTAAAGTGCTTATTCAGCATGTGGAAGGCCTTAGGCTTAGTTCCCTGCAGCAGGGATTAAAAAAAAAGACAAAGAAAGAAAAAGGAAAGTGTTCTTCGAGACACAATGTCACTGTTGATCCCAGACTGGCTTTGTTCTTTCTGTTCTTCTACTGCTTGATGAATGTTCAACCACAGGCAATGTACCACCACCCTGAACTTAATGTTTTGAACATATAAATGTTTTCAAATGTCCAGTGAAGCCTACATATATTTAGCAGAATTTCTACCAAGAAAGAAATGACTTGATGTAAATAATAGACCATTCTGAATTCAGGGAGTTTGGGTATTTTCTTCTTTCTATCTGGTATCTTCCATTAAAAATACCAATTGTAATGTGAGTTGATGGCATGTGCGTGTCATCTCAGCTACAGGAAGGCTGAGGGTGAAGCGTCAATGATTTCAGATCAGCCTGGGCTACAAAAATTATCTCAAAAAACCAAAACCTACCAGACAATAAACATAAACACACAGGAAGTGATAACACAAGAGATCGTCTGGCCTGTGGATAGAGGTGAGTGTGAGAAGGCTTGCGTAGCCGGCAGGAGCCTTAGGTCCCGTGTACAGCACACAAACAAACAAGCAAACAAGAAGCCCCTCCCTCAGTCCCCTCCAAGTAACAGCAACAAACAGCAAAAGCCCAGACTGCCAATTCAGAACCCTCAGCAACCTGCCCAGGACCGCAGCTTCTTTATCTGTAACAAACAGCCCAGACACCACCATAGTTTTCATTGGGGAGACTCACTTGGTGTCCCAGACTTTATATGAAGATTATTTTAAACTGAAGATATTAGAGATCCAGTAGATATAGGGGAAGGGGAGCAGGGAGGGGAATCTTGAGGCTTAGCTTATCTGAGTGAAGCAGGAGCTTCTGGAAACTGTGACCATGATAAATCTCTCCAGGGAGTTCCTGGTCAAGAAGGAAAGACTATACACACTTACATAAACAAACATTATCTCACACCTTCCTATAGCCTTAGTTTGCCTGAGATCCATTCATCTTGCTCAACGAAATGCATTTGCTTGTCCTACAAGAACATTCATTTTCCTATTAGGCATCTACAACTTTAACTTTAAGCAGTTATTGAACCAGCTATTTCCTTTTTATATGGAAATAAAACTTTTTTTTTTTTTAAGAAAGGATCTCATTTAGCCAAGGTTGGCCTTGAATTCCTTATGCAGCAGAAGGCAGATGACCTGAATGGATTGTCCTGCCTTTATTTTCAAAGTACTGGGATTACAGCCTTAGGACATCCCATTTGGCTTATAGATGCCTCCCCCCACTCCATTCCATTATTTTGGCTTTTGACAATTTAATTTGCAGTCTCTAGGTACTTCAGATAGAACCATAGAGATCTTTTTTTTTTTTTTTCTTATAAGGAACTTAAACTTGGGCTGGAGAGACGGCTCAGCGGTTAAGAGGACTGACTGCTGTTCCAGATGTCCTGAGTTCAATTCCCAGCAACCACATGGTGGCTCACAGCCATCTGTAATGGGATCTGGCCCTCTTCTGGTGTGTCTGAAGACAGTGACAGCATATTTATATACATAAAAAATAAATTATTATTTAAAAAAAAAGAAAGTTAGACTTGGCTGTAAGCCAGACAGCTGTCTCTAGTAATAGTCCAGGAGACCAAACAACAATGTCTCTAGTATATGGTTCAAAATGGCAAGACTTAGCAACAGGCAGATAACTTTACTTGGTATTTCCATGGGGTCACACAGAGAAAGCCAAATATGCACCCTTCAGCAACTCCCTAGGGTGCCCTTCTCTGAGTCCGCTGTAGCTTCTCCATATTCGCAGCCTGTATAACCAGGGCACACTGAGTTTCTCCTTTACTCCCTAAGGTTCTCTCTTCCTTGCTCTGAACTTTTGCCAAAACCCACGCTAAGTGCCTTGATACAGTCAGCATCAAAACTGCGTTTTCTCTTTTTTTTTTTTTTTTTTTTTTTTTTTTTTTTGGAGCTGGGGACCGAACCCAGGGCCTTGCGCTTCCTAGGCAAGCGCTCTACTGCTGAGCTAAATCCCCAACCCCGCGTTTTCTCTTTTTATTTGATTGCTCTTTACTTATTTCCAGAGCTGTGAGTTTCATTCTTACAATTTAGAAATTTTTCTGAAACAGCTTGTAGAGTCAAATAAATATTTATTTGTTATGGTGCTTTCTATATAGTCTCTATTTCTTTTAGCTCTTGACTGAAGTTTTTGCATTTTTTTTTTTTTTGCTGATGTTAGTTCGAACGCTCTTATTTCAAGAAAATCAATCTTTAAAACGACAGAGAGATCAGTGAGAGTGAGCTGCAAATAAGCCTGCTAGTCTCTAAGCTCTTGAAGAGTCTCAACACATATACTGCATTCTGATAGGTTGCTTCTCTGCTGGTGAAATGAGCCAATTCAAGCCAGATTAGAATATGTCACAGGCAGGTTTATTGGAAAGCTGTTCTTAGATGGGCCAGTTCACTGGCCCCAAGGACTAAGGTTAGGGAAGTTTCCACGGTGAGAATTGGGCAAGGGAAAAGAGGAAGAGAGAAAGGGCACACAGAGAGAGAGAAGAGAAGAGAAAAGAAGAGAAGCGAAGAGATGAGAAGAGGGAGGAGGAGGGAGAGGAGGAGGAGAAGGAGGAGGAGGAGGCAGAGGAGGAGGAGAAGGAGGAGGGGAGAGGAGGGGAGGGGGGAGACAAAAATGTCTGGATTACATAGAGAAGAGCCTGTAGGGGAAGGGCAGCCCAGCTCCTGGGCTGGTATGTGTCTACTGAATTTGGTTGTAAAGGAAATGAGAACATTCAAACATTGGTTGTAGCAGAGAATTTGTTAAATTGCTTTGATTCCCAGTGGGTCAAAACCGAGGTGCATCCACCCAAAAGCCCTCTGGATTCGAGAATGAAAGATATACCCACATCTCACACACACACACACACACACACACACACACACACACACACACACACACAAACCCGCCCACCCACCATCTAATTTTAATATGTCTTGACAAGCTCAATGGCTGGCCATTTCTAATCTTCCCTGCAGCTAACATATATTCTCCTCTCCAATGTTTCTGGTCAACTTGCTAAATCAACATTTCATCTCTGCTACCCCAGAAGCAATCAGGGGAGTGGCCCCTAGGGACCACTGACTGGTTAAGTGGTTTAACAAATTCGCTCCTTTAGTCTGTGAAAATCAAGTGTCTTCTTCTTTTCCTCCTCTTCTTCCTCCTCTCCCTCCTCTTCTTTCTCCTCCTTTTCCTCCTCCTTCTCCCTTTTCTCCTACTCCCTCCCTCCTCCTCTTCCTCCTCCTCCTCCTCTTTGAGAGAGGGTCTCTCTATGTAGCTCCAGCTGTCGTGAAACTTGCTGTGTAAATGAGAATGGCCTTGAATTCATAAAGATCTACTCGATTCTGCCTCCCTGGTGCTTGGATCAAAGGTGTGTGCCGCATGTCCCTTTATTCTTTATTCAAGAAGATTAGGCCTTAGATATTACATCCAAGTTTTAAATTGAAAATAAATACTCTGTCACAAAATGCACACATCACCACTGAAAAGAAAGCAGTCAGGTGCAGGCTAGTTAAGTGTGCAACAATGAAAATATCGTAAGAGGAGGGATGTAGAGCTCAGTGCTAAATATCTTCTTCCCATAAGCCAGGCCCTGAGTTCATTCTTTATACTGGGGGGTGGGAGCAGGGAAAAGCACCATCGAATACTAGATGGACTGGCATTTTAAAAAAAGATTTATTTTTATTTCAATGTGTGTGTGTGTGTGTGTGTGTGTGTGTGTGTGTGTGTGTGTATACTCTGCGTTCTCACAGATACCAGAAGAGAAGAACACCAGAAGATCTCTGGGAACTAAATTTATAGGCCTTTTCGAACTATGCCAGATATGGGTCCTAGGAAAGGAACCTGTGGGAAATCAGCACTCACTTTTACCTGAGAAGCCATCGCTCCAGCCCTTGGATTGACATTTTTGCTGGTGTTCAATGTGCTAATATTTGGAAAAGAGCCCTTCTACCGCTGCCCTCAGTGGTATCTCGCTTGGCTTACTCATCTTCCCTGCCCGACTTTCCCTCAGGTTTTGTTGCTGTTTGCTTTTTGAGATGGGTTTTACTATGTATCTTTGGACGGCATGAAACTTGACATGTAGATAAGGCTAGATTCCCTGTAGTACACCTGGTCATCAACCACTCATTGAAAAAAATATTTTATCTCATGCACATAGGTGTTTTCTCTGCAATGCATGCCTGGTGTCAGAGGGGCCCAGAAGAGGGTCTCAAATCTTTTAGAATTGGACCCAAAAGTGGTTGGAATTCATCACGCGTGACACGATTCAGAATCCTTTGGACAAGCAACCAGTGCTGTCAACCACTGAGCCATCTTTCCATCACCTGCTTCAGTCATTCCTAAGTGGAACTCTTGCTTGAACTGGAGTTGGAAGTAGGTAATAAGGCTTTAAAATCATGGGAAATAATCTTTGGGAATATGGCATGTTTGGAGTATTCTCAGATTGTGTACAAGTCTAGGGTGATGTCTAATTGCAATAACCTGTTACATAGGGGCAGAAGCAGGAAGGATGAGATATTCGAAGTCATCCTCAGGTATCATGCAAGTCTGGGACCAGGTAGCAATATAGGATAATGGTAGTAACTGCTTATCTGCTTTGGGTACACTGGTCAGATGGAGGCTCATTCATAACAGGTTCTACAGAGAAATGATGTAGCTCATTCATGGTCTTTGACTTTTGTCCCATGGTTATGTCACTCAGAAGGCTGTGAGTTTTCCAAGTTTCTTTTGTGATAAAGCAAATTTAGGGAGAGCAATAGAGAGCACAGCCCTGTCTTAATGAGAACCATCCCCTTTTTCTATGTGAATGAGTTCATCCAGTGGATGAATGTGCATTTTTAAAATCAAGGGAATCATCACTGTAAGCACTTGATCCATTTCTCCGCTGTGAAGCAGAGTTGCTAGGCTGTGTCATCCCAATGTGAGGCTGAACACAGTTCACACAACTTTACTGTAGGGTTTGGGCTAGAATCCCAGTGCCCCCAGGCCCAAGGCTTTAGGCATTAGCAGTTTATATGTACACAGTACAGACAGAGGCTTTGTTTGAGACTTAGAAGGCAGTACTCCTTTGGCATTTTTAAAATCTCCAGAATATTTGAATAAATGCAGCCTCACAGCATCTTGCTATGTAAACTATCAGAGGCACCCAGAGTAACAGTAACAGCTTGGAGAGACTCTAATAGTCCCTCTTTAATTTTGGGCCTGACACCTGGTAACATTTCCAGCTATAAATAGAGTGAGGGAGAAGGGAGGGAAGCCAAAGAGATTTTCTGCTGCTGTCTCAATACATTGAATGAGAAGGAATTAGTAAAGAAGAATTAAAAAAAAAATCCCATCTAGAAATGAATTAGGGGCCCATTCTGCTGAAGGTTCTGTAGTTAAAGCACCCTGAATTCTAATTAGGTTTGCAGGACATCTTGAAACTATGGGTGGGGCTGCAGGAAGCTGAATAATCTCTCTGCCATTAAAACTGGGTTGAAAGGCCCCAGGACTCAATGCTATAAACTTAGAGACAAGAGCCATGTATCCTCTTCCAGGCTCATTCAATGCCAAGCTCTCCAGCATCAGGAGAGCAGAGAGGTTAGTACGAAGAAGGCAGGCAGAGAGTGTTCAAATGTCCCAACTGTGTCCCCAAAGAGGATGTCGTTAGTGTCAGTGAAGTATCTCATAGGCAAAGAGCAAAACAGCAATTCTTTTCCTTATGCTGTTTAATGTGTTAGTGGGCAAATAAAATGAAGCCTTTCCCTTCGCAGTGTTTTCACTTCTCTCTTAGTTCTCTTGACCAAATATAGAGGATTGGGAGGTTGGAGAGATGGTAAGTTCACTTGCAAACTCCAGAAGATTGGAGTTTGACTTCAGTTGACTCACAACCATCTTTAACTCCAGCTACAGGGGATCTGATTCCTCTGACATTTTGTAGGCTTGCATTCTGACACACGTGCACTCATGTGTTCACATTCACAGGTAGATAGATACACACCTATACATAATTGAAAATGTAAATATTAAAATCTATAGTTTTTCTGAAAGCATTGCAAATTAAATTAAATTCTACATGCTAGGAAGAGTCTCTGTCACTCTGTTGGATCCCAGCCTGGAAATCCAAGGTGGTATGAAGGTAGAAGTAATCATGCTGGGTCAATGAATATTCTGTCAGCGCATTTGAAGATAAAGAGCACAGACAGAAAGGTCAAGCAGGTGAGGCTCAGCTCCCAGTCCTCTTGCCATTGACGTTATGATCTCCAAAACCAGTGTTGGACTTTTTGTCAGTTATCTGAGAGAATCCATCTAAAGGGAGGAAGAGGGGTTGAAGGGATGGCTGAGGGGCTAATAGTACCTTCCAGAAGACTGAAATTCAGCTTCCAGGAAGCACATTGGACAGCCACCACCTGTAACTCTAGGCCCAGAGGATCTGATTCATTCTTCTGGCTGCTTAGAGCACGCTCATACTTGTGTGCCTGAGTGTCTGCACCACGCGCGTGCGCGCAGACACACACACACGCGCGCGCGCACACACACACACACACACACACACACACACACACACCCCACTATACATAAATAAAAACTTAAAAACACCTAAAAGAAGGAAGGACTTGTTGATTTATGGTGTCAGAGACTCAAGGCCCATGGTGAACAAGCATGGTGAAGGGTAGGTAGGACAGAGTTGCTTACCTCCTAGCAGTCAGGAACTGGAAAGGGCAAGGGCCACGATACATTTTTCAGAGGTAGGCTAATGCCCTACCTCTTCCTGGTTTCTACCATGTGCTGAGTGCCATCATCTTATAAATCCACAAAAACACCAGAACCAATGTGACTTATAGAAGAAAGGGTTCATTTTGAGCTTACAATGTCAGAGTCTGTGTCCATCATGGAGGACAGCATAGCAACAGGCAAGCAGGCATGGTGCTGGACGTAGCTGGGAACTCATACCCTGAGACACAATTGTCAGCCAGAGAGAAAGAGAGCTATCCGGGATTGGTGTAGAGTATTGAAATGTCAAAGCCCACCCTCAGGGTCATACCTCTCAATCCTTCCCAAACAGTTCCATCAACTGGGGACCAAACATTCAAATATGGGAGCCAGTGGGGGCCATTCTTATTCAAATCACCACAGAATTAATCCACTGTTAATGTCTAAATTCCCAATAATCATCTCTTTCCCAAAGACCATCAGTTGCAATGCAGCTTTTGACAGTCATTGAGAAATATTTCTTATTCAAACAATATCCTTCATCTCCTAAAGGTGCTGAGTGAATGAAACAAGAAGAATTCCTTTCCAGGACCTACTGTGGGGTTGGCACTTAAGCATTCTTGGTTGCGTCTCTTCCTTGGAATAGCAAGAGACACTATTGACAAGGTCTCGATATGTATTCCAGGTTTGCCTGGAAATTTAGTATGTAGTCCAAGCTGGCTTCAAACTCACAGTGATCCTTTTGCCTCAGCATTCCATCTACTGGGATTATAGGGCTGTCACCATCAATTCACAATTTTTTATTAGATGAATTAATTCAACTAACATTTTTTGCTTTATTATTTTTGACTTTAATGTCAAGTAAGGGATGAAAAACATTATTCTACTTTCCAAGGAAAAACTGCCGGTCTCAAATTTAAGAGTATGCTCAAGTGTGTCCTCATCTCTCAGTACCTCATCTCTCAGTTGGGAGAGCTGATCCTCCCCATCCCTGGTGTCATGAGAGCAGGTGAGCTGACCCTGCTCCTCTCTGGGTGCAGCATTTGGCTCTGCACCTCACCTGGGTAGCACAGTAGGGCTAGCCCTGGTTGAGGGAATTTAAGTGAGCCTTCCTTGTGGGCAAGAGCTCAGGAAAGCTGGCCCTAGCACTGGTCTACTGTGAGGTGACCTGAGCTGGAGGGGAAATGCCTCCTCACCCCTCACCACCTGAGGCAGTTGAAAGAGTTGATAGTTCTAGGGGTCCTGAGAGTAGATGAGCAGACCCTGAACCTCCTGGGTGTGCAGGTCCTACACCTTGGCCATGCAGCACAGTAGAGCTAGCCTTGGTGGAAGGGACACAGGTGAGTCAGCCCTGAGGGTGAAAGCACAGGAGAGCTGGCCCTGCCATTCATCTAGCATGAGATAGCATAGGTGTGTGCACACATGGAGGGGGGACGGCCGTGAGGCCCTCCTTTCTCTTCCTTGCCACCTGCAGTAGCCAGGAGAGCCAGCCCTGGGGTCATGAGAGCAGAATAGCTAGTCCTGACCCCTCACTGACTGTAGCACTCAGAGTGAGCCCTGGGCAATGGAGCTGACACGGGTGAGTTAGACCTGAAAGTTTGAGAGCAGGAGCTGGGCCAGACCACCACAGGATACAGAACTTGGGAGAGTGGGTCTTGAGCCTTGACTGGGCAGCACAGTGGAACTGGTTCTGGAGGAAGGGTGTAGGTGAGCTGGCTCTGAGGATGTGAGAGAGGAGAGTTGACTCTGCCTCCAAAGATGGTGGCATTGGGTGGCCTAGCCAGAACAGTGCTGGAGACCTTGCTCTGGTGGTGCAGATAAGGGAGAGCCAGTGTGCTGACCAAATTGACTGTCACCAGCCTCAGATTCAAGGCTCTGAGCTGACCTACCCCCAAATCGATATGATCTGCTAAGGGTTGGGGTGCAATGAAGTTGACCCAGGGACACAGGATCTCCATGACACAGGGCAGCAACTAGATAACCCAGAGGAGTCATAGTGAAGATACAATATTGATATATCCCACAGCAGCCAGAGGTCTTGGGCTAGCCTGATGATTCATTGCAACGAACATTTGCAAGGGAAGATGTGTAGACAGAGGGATGTACTGTGGGACACACTGTGACACACTATAACTTCCATGATGAGATGCTTTTCTTTTTTTTTTTTTAATTTATTTAATACGTAATAATAATTCTTTGGTTTCCCGGTAAACACCCCCCTCCCCCTCCCCTTCCTTATGGGTGTTCCCCTCCCAACCATCCCCCCATTGCCGCCCTCCCCCCAACAGTCTAGTTCACTGGGGGTTCAGTCTTAGCAGGACCCAGGGCTTCCCCTTCCACTGGTGCTCTTACTAGGCTATTCATTGCTACCTATGAGGTCAGAGTCCAGGATCAGTCCATGCATAGTCTTTAGGTAGTGGCTTAGTCCCTGGAAGCTCTGGTTGCTTGACATTGTTGTACATATGGGGTCTCGAGCCCCTTCAAGCTCTTCCAGTTCTTTCTCTGATTCCTTCAACGGGGGTCCTATTCTCAGTTTAGTGGTTTGCTGCTGGCATTCGCCGATGAGATGCTTTTCTATGCTTTTTTGTTTGTTTGTTGTGTGTTCACGTGTGCGTATTTTATTTAGGGGGTGGAGGTTAATACTCTTCACTTGAGCCTCATTGGTTCCCTAGAAAGCATCTCTTCTCAACAGTAGCTCCCAATTGGCTGACATTGTCTGCACCAGCAATCCTTGGTCTCTCAGGCAGTCTTCAATTAGGTCCTCCTGCAAAAGATGCTTTGTGGCTGTGTGGGGTGGGGTGGGGGACTGGGGAGCATTTACATAGAGGTGGCTCTGCTCTCCCTGCTACACAGGCAGGGGCAGGGGAGTATGCATGCAAAAGAAACAGGAGAATGGCTAAAGCACCCTTCTCAGATACTAGGATGAACAAAAAACTTACTGAACTGATCAAGGAAAGGAGAAAGGAAAAATAGATGGGATTGACCATGAGAAATTATTTTCAGCCAGGAGTCACTAAATAAATCTTTGCCAACCTCTCAGTAATGATGACGGTAATGCTTCCTGTCTTCTTTGCTTGTCTACTTTGTCTTTCAGTGACAGACACTCACCCAGTTACCTTTCCAGTAAGTCTCGTTCAGCCCATAAATGCAGCGATCTCTCACATTTGAACCCATCACCTTCTTAATTAAAAACTAATTGTTCCACAAAAACATACAAATTGCACATACGTATTGGCTCCCTCGCAATATTTAGAAATGTGTATATGTTGCCTTATATTTGTAATCAGAGGAAACATGCCTGTCTCCTCAAGTGTTTATTACTTCTTGGTTGAAAAACGACATTCTAAACTTTTCTCCCAGCTTTTTGAAATACACAGCACTTTATTGCCATCCATGGTTACCCCACTGTGGAAAATCATACCTGAATGGCTCTTATAATCTTTTCCATTAAATTGGTTATTAGTCTTCTTATATTCAGCTATCTTTCCCATTACACTGTAAGAGTCTTCATGGCAGTGGTCATGCCCTGCCTGAAGTATCCAGCTGCCTCGCTCTTCCATTGGCCTCCTAGAAACTAATTTCATTTATTACAACTTCTTGAAAAGAGGTGTTCATTATTTTCCATGTAAAAGTTCTTCATGTCCTAAAACTAATATTAATCTGCTTTTGGTATTATACTTTAAGTCATTATTGTACATTTTTCCCCTTTAAAAATAAGGTGAACACCCTTTACACATAAGGGTGTTTTGTCTGTGTGTATGTGCATCCCACAACTTTGTATCACATGCACAGCACCCGTGGAGGCCAGAAAAGGGTGTGAGATTTCTAAGACTGGAATTGCAGGTTCTTCGGAGCTATTTGCTGTGGATGCCAAAAAATGAACTGGGCCACACCTTCGCTTGGAGGCCTACATAAGGACATTGGAAGAAGGAAGATTCACTCTTCTTCAACTGCTTGCACTTACTTGCCAGCACATCTGTTGGAACCTACTTCTTCAGGATTCCAGCTTCTACAGAAGACCAGCTAAAACAAGTAGCCTCGTGGGACTGAGCAACTACTAGATCCTTGGACTTCCTTCCCATTCACAGCTGCCCGTTGTTGGGTTAGTTGGACTGCAGACTGTAAATCATTGCACTTAATTCCCACAGTATACAGGGACATTCTTTAAGTTCTGTAACTCTAGAGAACCCTGACTAATACACTTGTTATTTTATTTCTCTTTGTGCAGAATATCATGCTGGCAGGAATAAATGTTAAAATGGGTCCTTTATTTCGTGGACAGGAAACAGAGATTGGGGAACTGAGAAAGAGGCCAGAGGGAAACAGCCTTAGCATCTGCTCCCAGACACCTGCTTCTTCCGACCACGCACCATCTCTTGATTTCTGTTACTTCCTAATGATGTCACCATAGTAGAAATTCTTCAAGAGATTACTCCATTGGCCAGGCCATAGCATCTGATTGTCTCTAGAAACATCTTTACATACACCTGGAAGAGTAGCTATCAGCCCTCTAGCTGTTTCTTAATCCAGTAGGTCAACCATCATGATGAACCCTATACTTCAGTTAGGCTTTCCTTTCCTCCTTTCCTTGCCTTAAGTTCCTAAGTTCTAAGCCCAAGACAGGTGATTGCTTTTCTTTTCTTGACGAGATAGCTGAAAACCACCAGCTCTAGACCATCCAAGCATTTCAATAAGGACTCATTTTTCACAGAGTTGCAACCACTGGTATCTTACTAAACTTTTTGAATTAAAAGATCTTTTTGCCCTCCCCCCCTTTTACAGCAGTAGCTGTTCATAAATCCATGGATTTATTTAAGCACAGGTATAGTCCTAAGAATATTATACTAAATTATTATGAAAACAAAGGTCTATATTGAAGTTGCTTACACTTATCCCACTCTAGCTTCAACGTTCCCTTCCCCTTTTTTTCCTCATATTTATTGTTTTTTTATCTTTCTTTTTTTATTTTAATTTTTTAAAATTTATTTAATACTTAATAATAATTCTTTGGTTTCCAGGCAAACATCACCCTCCCCCCTCCCCTTCCTTATGGGTGTTCCCCTCCCAACCCTCCCCCCATTGCCGCCTCCCCCCAACAGTCTAGTTCACTGGGGGTTCAGTCTTAGCAGGACCCAGGGCTTCCCCTTCCACTGGTGCTCTTACTAGGATATGCATTGCTACCTATGAGGTCAGAGTCCAGGGTCAGTCCATGTATAGTCTTTAGGTAGTGGCTTAGTCCCTGGAAGCTCTGGTTGCTTGGCATTGTTGTACATATGGGGTCTCGAGCCCCTTCAAGCTCTTCCAGTACTCTCTCTGATTCCTTCAACGGGGGTCCTATTCTCAGTTTAGTGGTTTGCTGCTGGCATTCGCCTCTGTATTTGCTGTATTCTGGCTGTGTCTCTCAGGAGAGATCAACATCCGGTTCCTGCCGGTCTGCACTTCTTTGCTTCATCCATCTTGTCTAATTGGGTGGCTGTATATGTATGGGCCACATGTGGGGCAGGCTCTGAATGGGAGTTCCTTCAGTCTCTGTTTTAATCTTTGCCTCTCTCTTCCCTGCCAAGGGTATTCTTGTTCCCCTTTTAGAGAAGGAGTGAAGCATTCACATTTTGATCCTCTGTCTTGAGTTTCATTGGTTCTAGGCATCTAGGGTAATTCAAGCATTTATCAGTGAGTGCATACCATGTATGTCTTTCTGTGATTGGGTTAGCTCACTCAGGATGATATTTTCCAGTTCCAACCATTTGCCTACGAATTTCATAAAGCCGTTGTTTTTGATAGCTGAGAATATTCCATTGTGTAGATGTACCACATTTTCTGTATCCATTTCTCTGTTGAAGGGCATCTGGGTTCTTTCCAGCTTCTGGCTATTATAAATAAGGCTGCGATGAACATAGTGGAGCACGTGTCTTTTTTATATGTTGGGGCATCATTTGGGTATATGCCCAAGAGAGGTATAGCTGGATCCTCAGGCAGTTCAATGTCCAATTTTCTGAGGAACCTCCAGACTGATTTCCAGAATGGCTGTACCAGTCTGCAATCCCACCAACAATGGAGGAGTGTTCCTCTTTCTCCGCATCCTCGCCATCATCTGCTGTCACCTGAGTTTTTGATCTTAGCCATTCTCACTGGTGTGAGGTGAAATCTCAGGGTTGTTTTGATTTGCATTTCCCTTATGACTAAAGATGTTGAACATTTCTTTAGGTGTTTCTCAGCCATTCGGCATTCCTCAGCTGTGAATTCTTTGTTTAGCTCTGAACCCCGTTTTTTAATAGGGTTATTTGTCTCCCTGCGGTCTAACTTCTTGAGTTCTTTGTATATTTTGGATATAAGGCCTCTATCTGTTGTAGGATTGGTAAAGATCTTTTCCCAACCTGTTGGTTGCCGTTTTGTCCTAACCACAGTGTCCTTTGCCTTACAGAAGCTTTGCAGTTTTATGAGATCCCATTTGTTGATTCTTGATCTTAGAGCATAAGCCATTGGTGTTTTGTTCAGGAAATTTTTTCCAGTGCCCATGTGTTCCAGATGCTTCCCTAGTTTTTCTTCTATTAGTTTGAGTGTATCAGGTTTGATGTGGAGGTCCTTGATCCACTTGGACTTAAGCTTTGTACAGGGTGATAAGCATGGATCAATCTGCATTCTTCTACATGTTGCCCTCCAGTTGAACCAGCACCATTTGCTGAAAATGTTATCTTTTTTCCATTGGATGGTTTTGGCTCCTTTGTCAAAAATCAAGTGACCATAGGTATGTGGGTTCATTTCTGGGTCTTCAATTCTATTCCATTGGTCTATCTGTCTGTCTCTGTACCAATACCGTGCAGTTTTTTATCACTATTGCTCTGTAATACTGCTTGAGTTCAGGGATAGTGATTCCCCCTGAAGTCCTTTTATTGTTGAGGATAGTTTTAGCTATCCTGGGTTTTTTGTTATTCCAGATGAATTTGCAAATTGTTCTGTCTAACTCTTTGAAGAACTGGATTGGTATTTTGATGGGGATTGCATTGAATCTGTAGATCGCTTTTGGTAAAATTGCCATTTTTACTATATTAATCCTGCCAATCCATGAGCGTGGGAGATCTTTCCATCTTCTGAGGTCTTCTTCAATTTCTTTCTTCAGTGTCTTGAAGTTCTTATTGTACAGATCTTTTACTTGCTTGGTTAAAGTCACACCGAGGTACTTTATATTATTTGGGTCTATTATGAAGGGTGTTGTTTCCCTAATTTCTTTCTCGGCTTGTTTCTCTTTTGTATAGAGGAAGGCAACTGATTTATTTGAGTTAATTTTATACCCAGCCACTTTGCTGAAGTTGTTTATCAGCTTTAGTAGTTCTCTGGTGGAACTTTTGGGATCACTTAAATAAACTATCATATCATCTGCAAATAGTGATATTTTGACTTCTTCTTTTCCGATCTGTATCCCCTTGACCTCCTTTTGTTGTCTGATTGCTCTGGCTAGAACTTCAAGAACTATGTTGAATAAGCAGGGAGAGAGTGGGCAGCCTTGTCTAGTCCCTGATTTTAGTGGGATTGCTTCAAGTTTCTCTCCATTTAGTTTAATGTTAGCAACTGGTTTGCTGCATATGGCTTTTACTATGTTTAGGTATGGGCCTTGAATTCCTATTCTTTCCAGGACTTTTATCATGAAGGGGTGTTGAATTTTGTCAAATGCTTTCTCAGCATCTAGTGAAATGATCATGTGATTTTCTTCTTTCAGTTTGTTTATATAATGGATCACGTTGATGGTTTTCCGTATATTAAACCATCCCTGCATGCCTGGGATGAAGCCTACTTGATCATGGTGGATGATTGTTTTGATGTGCTCTTGGATTCAGTTTGCCAGAATTTTATTGAGTATTTTTGCGTCGATATTCATAAGGGAAATTGGTCTGAAGTTCTCTTTCTTTGTTGGGTCTTTGTGTGGTTTAGGTATAAGAGTAATTGTGGCTTCATAGAAGGAATTCGGGAGTGATCCATCTGTTTCAATTTTGTGGAATAGTTTGGATAATATTGGTACGAGGTCTTCTATGAAGGTTTGATAGAATTCTGCACTACACCCGTCTGGACCTGGGCTCTTTTTGGTTGGGAGACCTTTAATGACTGCTTCTATTTCCTTAGGAGTTATGGGGTTGTTTAACTGGTTTATCTGTTCCTGATTTAACTTCGGTACCTGGTATTTATTTGTCTAGGAAATTGTCCATTTCCTGTAGATTTTCAAGTTTTGTTGAATATAGGCTTTTATAGTAAGATCTGATGATTTTTTGAATTTCCTCTGAATCTGTAGTTATGTCTCCCTTTTCATTTCTGATTTTGTTAATTTGGACAGACTCTCTGGGTCCTCTCGTTAGTCTGGCTAAGGGATTATCTATCTTGTTGATTTTCTCAAAGAACCAACTTTTGGTTCTGTTGATTCTTTCTATGGTCATTTTGTTTCTACTTGGTTGATTTCAGCTCTGAGTTTGATTATTTCCTGCCTTCTACTCCTCCTGGGTGTATTTGCTTCTTTTTGCTCTAGAGCTTTTAGGTGTGCTGTCAAGCTGCTGACATATGCTCTTTCCTGTTTCTTTCTGCAGGCACTCAGCGCTATGAGTTTTCCTCTTAGCACAGCTTTCATTGTGTCCCATAAGTTTGGGTATGTTGTACCTTCATTTTCATTAAATTCTAAAAAGTTTTTTTTTTTTTTTTTGGATTCTTTTTTTCGGAGCTGGGGACCGAACCCAGAGCCTTGCGCTTCCTAGGTAAGCGCTCTACCACTGAGCTAAATCCCCAGCCCCTCTAAAAAGTTTTTAATTTCTTTCTTTATTTCTTCCTTGACTAGGTTATCATTCAGTAGAGCATTGTTCAATTTCCACGTATATGTGGGCATTCTTCCCTTATTGTTATTGAAGACCAGTTTTAGGCCGTGGTGGTCTGATAGCACGCATGGGATTATTTCTATCTTTCTGTACCTGTTGAGGCCCGTTTTTTGACCAACTATATGGTCAATGTTGGAGAAAGTACCATGAGGAGCTGAGAAGAAGGTATATCCTTTTGCTTTAGGATAGAATGTTCTATAAATATCTGTTAAGTCCATTTGTCTCATGACTTCTCTTAGTCTGTCTACATCTCTGTTTAATTTCTGTTTCCATGATCTGTCCATTGATGAGAGTGGGGTGTTGAAATCTCCCAATAGTATTGTGTGAGGTGCAATGTGTGTTTTGAGCTTTAGTAAGGTTTCTTTTATGTATGTAGGTGCCCTTGTATTTGGGGCATAGATATTTAGGATTGAGAGTTCATCTTGGTGGATTTTTCCTTTGATGAATATGAAGTGTCCTTCCTTATCTTTTTTGATGACTTTTAATTGAAAATTGATTTTATTTGATATTAGAATGGCTACTCCAGCTTGCTTCTTCTGACCATTTGCTTAGAAAGTTGTTTTCCAGCCTTTCACTCTGAGGTAGTGTCTGTCTTTTCTCTGAGGTGTGTTTCCTGTAGGCAGCAGAATGCAGGGTCCTCGTTGTGTATCCATTTTGTTAATCTATGTCTTTTTATTGGGGAGTTGAGGCCATTGATGTTGAGAGATATTAAGGAATAGTGATTATTGCTTCCTGTTATATTCATATTTGGATGTGAGGTTATGTTTGTGTGCTTTTCTTCTCTTTGTTTTGTTGCCAAGGCGATTAGTTTCTTGCTTCTTCTAGGGTATAGCTTGCCTCCTTATGTTGGGCTTTACCATTTATTATCCTTTGTAGTGCTGGATTTGTAGAAAGATATTGTGTAAATTTGGTTTTGTTATGGAATATCTTGGTTTCTCCATCAATGTTAATTGAGAGTTTTCAGGATACAGTAATCTGGGCTGGCATTTGTGTTCTCTTAGGGTCTGTATGACATCAGTCCAGGATCTTCTGGCCTTCATAATTTCTGGTGAAAAGTCTGGTGTGATTCTGATAGGTCTCCCTTTATATGTTACTTGACCTTTTTCCCTTACTGCTTTTAATATTCTTTCTTTATTTTGTGCGTTTGGTGTTTTGACTATTATGTGATGGGAGGTGTTTCTTTTCTGGTCCAATCTATTTGGAGTTCTGTAGGCTTCTTGTATGCCTATGGGTATCTCTTTTTTTAGGTTAGGGAAGTTTTCTTCTATGATTTTGTTGAAGATATTTACTGGTCCTTTGAGCTGGGAGTCTTCACTCTCTTCTATACCTATTATCCTTAGGTTTGATCTTCTTATTGAGTCCTGGATATCTTGTATGTTTTGGACCAGTAGCTTTTTCTGCTTTACATTATCTTTGACAGTTGAGTCAATGATTTCTATGGAATCTTCTGCTCCTGAGATTCTCTCTTCCATCTCTTGTATTCTGTTGGTGAAGCTTGTATCTACAGCTCCTTGTCTCTTCTTTTGATTTTCTATATCCAGGGTTGTTTCCATGTATTCTTTCTTGATTGCTTCTATTTCCATTTTTAATTCCTTCAACTGTTTGATCATGTTTTCCTGGAATTCTTTCAGGGATTTTTGTGTCTCCTCTCTATGGGTTTCTACTTGTTTATTTATGTTTTCCTGGAATTCTTTCAGGCATTTTTGCGATTCCTCTCTGTAGGCTTCTACTTGTACTCTAAGGGAGTTCTTCACGTCTATCTTGAAGTCCTCCAGCATCATGATCAAATATGATTTTGAAACTAGATCTTGCTTTTCTGGTGTGTTTTAGATATTCCATGTTTATTTTGGTGGGAGAATTGGGCTCCGATGATGCCATGTAGTCTTGGTTTCTGTTGCTTGGGTTCCTGGGCTTGCCTCTCGCCATCAGATTATCTCTAGTGTTACTTTGTTCTGCTATTTCTGACCGTGGCTAGACTGTCCTATAAGCCTGTGTATCAGAGGTGCTGTAGACCTGTTTTCCTGTTTTCTTTCCGCCAGTTATGGGGACAGAGTGTTCTGCTTTCGGGCATGTAGTTTTTCCTATCTACAGGTCTTCAGCTGTTCCTGTGGGCCTGTGTCTGGCGTTCACCAGGCAGGTCACTCGCAGGAGAAAAGTTGGTCCTAACTGTGGTCCGGAGGCTCAAGCTTGCTCACGGGGCACTGCCCAAGTCCTCTCCGCGGCGGCAGCAACCGGGAAGATCCGCGCCGCTCCCTCAGGGAGCCTCCGTGCACCAGGGTTCCAGATAGCGCTTGGTGCCCTCCTCTGGCGTCTGGACGCGTGCAGAGTGCAGTCTCCTCTGGCCTCCCAGGCGTGTCTGTCTCTCTGAAGTTTCAGCTCTCCCTCCCATGGGACCTGGGTGCAGAGAACTGTTTATCCAGTCTATTTCCTTCATGTTCCGGCGGTTTCTCAGGCGCAGGGGTCCTGCCGCTCCTTGGCCCTCCCCTACGGGAACCCAGAGGCCTCATACAGTTTCCTCTTGGGCCAGGGATGTGGGCAGGGGTGGGCAGTGTTGGTGGTCTCCTCTGCTCTGCAGCCTCAGGAGTGCCCACCTGACCAGGCGGTGAGGCCTCTCTCCCACGGGTTTTGGAGCAGAGAGCTGCTGCGGGCTGGGATCCTCAGGTGTGGGACTTCCGGTAAACACAGGAAGTGCCCGGTCCTAGAGGAAATTTGCCTCTGTGTGTCCTGAGTTCACCAGGCAGGCCTCCCGCAGGGGAAAAGTTGGTCCCACCTGTGGCTCCAAGGCTCAAGTTTGCTCGTGGGGCACTGCCCAAGTCCTCTCCATGGCGGCAGCAACCTGGAAGATCCGCGCCGCTCCCTCCGGGAGCCTCCGTGCACCAGGGTCCAGATGGCGCCTGGTGTCCTCCTCTGGCGTCTGGACGTGCTCCATATTTACTGTTTTAATAGCATCTTTTAGAGCTACAATTATTTGTTATTTAGTGTGTGTGTGTGTGTGTGTGTGTGTGTGTGTGTGTGCGTGTGTGCGCGTGTGAGCCACAACAGACTTGTTGAGGTCAGAGTTCAACTTGTAGGAGTCAGTTCTGTCCTTTCACTATGTGGGTCCCAGGGATCAAGCTCCCGATGTCAACCTTTACCTGTTTAGCGCTATTTTACTGTCTCTTAATAGGATTTTGTTTTTGGATATGGTCTCCTGTGTCATGGAATAAGGTCTTGGGCTATAAGTGACAAGCACTAGCAGCCTTTCTTCCCTTCTCAGCTGTGTTACACTTGAGCAAATCCATTCCATTCATTGAGTACAGTAGCCTCATGTGGCCACATGCCTACAAGTAATTTAGAGTTTACTGCTAAAAAATGTTTCGGACTCTGAGCACATGTTTGTTTCCACAACTGGATGCTGTATGTATCCTGTTTGAAGGTTGGAGTTGTGTATGTTTGTTGTGTGTTGTGTGTATATATGTGTCTGTGGTATGTGTGGATGCAGAGCCATGAACATAAGTAAATCTCAGTGAAATTGATGTGTAAAACTAGGATTCAAGTTGAGATTAATGGCCTACCTATCTCAGAAGAGGGACATTATGTTTTGGAGTTTGAGATCTTGAGGAAAGACCACAGATTCAATCCAGATTATAATTAGTGAAATTCATTAAAGTTGCTAACAGGACAGCAATCTCTAGGCCAAACTTAAAATTATCTCAAGAAGGGGGTTGAAGGAAGAAGTTTTAAAAAGGTAATAACCATAAGAAAACCTTGAGTATCTGTATAAGCAAGCCAAGAGCTGTTCTGCTCTGCCAAGATTAGGTAGTAATCAAGACAACCTCAAAGCCATCCTTGAATGTCTGCATAAGCGGGTTACAGGAGCCAAAAAGCTAATTAGTCATATTGTACATAAGCATATGGACACAGCAGTACATTTCTGGTTGGGGAGGGGGGTCACTGAGTCAGGGTTACTGAGAACATGTCTTTCACGGCCTGGAGTCAGAAACAAATGGCCAGTAGGTACCAAGATGGATGTGTAGCATGAAATGGAGTATCTTTAGCCATCATAATCATATGTCTATAGTCTCAGTGGGAGGAGGCAGGATGATCAAGAACCAAGGTCATTCTTGTCTACATAGTGAGTTTGAGGCCAGCCTGGGCTACATAGAAACCAGGAAAACCACCCCATGAAGAAAGCAATCATATTGGATTATGGTTTACACTAATACTTTTAACGTAATTACCTCTTAAAGACCTTTTTCAAATATTGCCCCACTGTTAGATAGTGGGTCTTAGAACTTTAACATGTGAATTTTTCATGAGTGCAACCGAGCCCATAACACACTCCTAAAGTAGGATGAACAAAGGGGGAAATTAGTAATTATCAGTGATTAAACATTTAGAGGAAGGACTTTGCAGAGCTAAGACTTACACATGTGAGAAATTAGAGTTGGTTTAAGACTTACACATGTGAGAAATTAGAGTTGGTTTTAGTCTTTGTATCCCTGAGTTCACGGAGCTAAACCACAGAGCTTAGGGAGAAAGCCAAGACATAAACTCTGTGTTTTGCAAGCATGTAGATCTGAGCTCGATCCCCCAGAACTCACATAAACAAAACAAAACAAAACAAAACAAAACAAAGAAAACAACAAAACAAAAATGTAGTGGTATACATTTGTAATGTCAACACAAGAGAGCTGGAGTCAGAAGGAACACTGGGACTTACAGTCATCCAGCCAAGACAAGAGTACTTGGTGAATTCTAGGCTCTGTGTCAATAAAAAAAAAAAAAAAAAAAAAAAAAAAAAAAAAAAAAAAAAAAGGAAGAAGAAGAAGAAAGAAAGAAAGTAAGAAAAAGAAAAAGAAAACGAGAATGTGGACCATACCTGAGAGCTGTCCTCCAACCCAAACAAAAAGCAAAGGAGAAAAGAAGACAAACACTTAGAACTAAATTAAACCAGTCTTGCAGATATTAGTAACAAAAGACACTACACTCAGAACCACAGAAAATAAATGGGTTGAATCCGTCAATTGACCCAACCGAGAAATTTTGAGGCTATGGATAGGTGAGGAGAACCTGATACTTTCTATCATGTGGCAGAGAAAAAATCAAGAAGTGTCTGGGATGTTGGGGACACTAGTGATTCTGTGACAGAATCCTAGCAGAGAGGGAGTCACCCCAGGGAGTCCCTGAGTTGTGGACAAGGTTTCCCTAGAATTTTCAGGGAAACAGTGGTCAGCATAGGCTTGATCCAAGTGATGCCAGGCTAGGAGGCTGGCCAAGAAAGGATTAGAGGCAGGAGTATGGGACATCTGCACAGCCTAGATAAAAGTGTTCCTACCAGGCAGACTGAGAAATTCAGGACTCACGGAACGTGAGGGACAACACTGAGAAGTACTTTTGTTTTGGCAAAGGGAAATCATTAATCCTAGCTCAATCATGGCTCTCGCCATTTCTAATAAGTTAACAAGCAAGAACAAAAATAAAAAGCAAAAGCAAAAGGGAGCCAACACTTTTCAAGTAGTTTAACTGTATCCAGGAAAGACCTCAAGGGTAAATTGGCCAGTCATAAGAAAAGTCAATCAGTGGACCCAGAGAAAGAATCAATAACAAAACAGCTTCCATCTGTGGCAGAGGAAACGACAGTGAACAGCTCAACTGCACTGCACGTGCCGAACAACTTCATGAGAAACATAAGCACCACAGCCAGTTTTCTTTTTGTAGGGTGGAGAGATAGGAATGTCTTACGTAGCACAGGCTATCCTCAACTCACAGTCCTCTTGTCTCTGCTTCCTGAATGATGAGAAAACATATGTGAGCCATCACACTCAGTAAAGATACCCCCCCCTTTTTTTAAAAAAGATTTTATTCATTCATTATATATAAGTACATTGTAGCTGTCTTCAGATACACCAGAAGAGGGCATCGGATCTTTGTGAGCCACCATGTGGTTGCTGGGAATTGAACTCAGGACCTCTGGAAGAGTAGTCAGTGCTCTTAACCGCTGAGCCATTTCTCCAGCCCGTAAAGATACCTCTTTTTTTTTTTTTTTTTTTTTATTAACTTGAGTATTTCTTATATACATTTCTTTTTTTTAAATTTATTTAATACTTAATAATAATTCTTTGGTTTCCGGGCAAACATCCCCCTCCCCCCTCCCCTTCCTTATGGGTGTTCCCCTCCCAACCCTCCCCCCATTGCCGCCCTCCCCCCATAGACTAGTTCACTGGGGGTTCAGTCTTAGCAGGACCCAGGGCTTCCCCTTCCACTGGTGCTCTTACTAGGATATTCATTGCTACCTATGGGGTCAGAGTCCAGGGTCAGTCCATGTATAGTCTTTAGGTAGTGGCTTAGTCCCTGGAAGCTCTGGTTGCTTGGCATTGTTGTACTTTTGGGGTCTCGAGCCCCTTCAAGCTCTTCCAGTTCTTTCTCTGATTCCTTCAATAGGGGACCTATTCTCAGTTCAGTGGTTTGCTGCTGGCATTCGCCTCTATATTTGCTGTATTCTGGCTGTGTCTCTCAGGAGCGATCTACATCCGGCTCCTGTCGGTCTGCACTTCTTTGCTTCATCCATCTTGTCTAATTGGGTGGCTGTATATGTATGGGCCACATGTGGGGCAGGCTCTGAATGGGTGTTCCTTCAGTCTCTGTTTTAATCTTTGCCTCTCCCTTCCCTGCCAAGGGTATTCTTTTTCCTCATTTAAAGAAGGAGTGAAGCACTCACATTTTGATCATCCGTCTTGAGTTTCGTTTGTTCTAGGGATCTAGGGTAATTCAAGCATTTGGGCTAATAGCCACTTATCAATGAGTACATACCATGTATGTCTTTCTGTGATTGGGTTAGCTCACTCAGGATGATATTTTCCAGTTCCAACCATTTGCCTACGAATTTCATAAAGCCGTTGTTTTTGATAGCTGAGTAATATTCCATTGTGTAGATGTACCACATTTTCTGTATCCATTCCTCTGTTGAAGGGCATCTGGGTTCTTTCCATTTTCTGGCTATTATAAATAAGGCTGCGATGAACATAGTGGAGCACGTGTCTCTTTTATATGTTGAGGCATCTTTTGGGTATATGCCCAAGAGAGGTATAGCTGGATCCTCAGGCAGTTCAATGTCCAATTTTCTGAGGAACCTCCAGACTGATTTCCAGAATGGTTTTACCAGTCTGCAATCCCACCAACAATGGAGGAGTGTTCCTCTTTCTCCACATCCTCGCCAGCATCTGCTGTCACCTGAGTTTTTGATCTTAGCCAATCGCACTGGTGTGAGGTGAAATCTCAGGGTTGTTTTGATTTGCATTTCCCTTATGACTAAAGATGTTGAACATTTCTTTAGGTGTTTCTCAGCCATTCGGCATTCCTCAGCTGTGAATTCTTTGTTTAGCTCTGAACCCCATTTTTTAATAGGGTTATTTGTTTCCCTGCGGTCTAACTTCTTGAGTTCTTTGTATATTTTGGAAATAAGGCCTCTATCTGTTGTAGGATTGGTAAAGATCTTTTCCCAATCTGTTGGTTGCCGTTTTGTCCTAACCACAGTGTCCTTTGCCTTACAGAAGCTTTGCAGTTTTATGAGATCCCATTTGTCGATTCTTGATCTTAGAGCATAAGCCATTGGTGTTTTGTTCAGGAAATTTTTTCCAGTGCCCATGTGTTCCAGATGCTTCCCTAGTTTTTCTTCTATTAGTTTGAGTGTGTCTGGTTTGATGTGGAGGTCCTTGATCCACTTGGACTTAAGCTTTGTACAGGGTGATAAGGATGGATCGATCTGCATTCTTCTACATGTTGCCCTCCAGTTGAACCAGCACCATTTGCTGAAAATGCTATCTTTTTTCCATTGGATGGCTTTGGCTCCTTTGTCAAAAATCAAGTGACCATAGGTGTGTGGGTTCATTTCTGGGTCTTCAATTCTATTCCATTGGTCTATCTGTCTGTCTCTGTACCAATACTATGCAGTTTTTATCACTATTGCTCTGTAATACTGCTTGAGTTCAGGGATAGTGATTCCCCCTGAAGTCCTTTTATTGTTGAGGATAGCTTTAGCTATCCTGGGTTTTTTGTTATTCCAGATGAATTTGCAAATTGTTCTGTCTAACTCTTTGAAGAATTGGATTGGTATTTTGATGGGGATTGCATTGAATCTGTAGATTGCTTTTGGTAAAATGGCCATTTTTACCATATTAATCCTGCCAATCCATGAGCATGGGAGATCTTTCCATCTTCTGAAGTCTTCTTCAATTTCTTTCCTCAGTGTCTTGAAGTTCTTATTGTACAGATCTTTTACTTGCTTGGTTAAAGTCACACCGAGGTACTTTATATTATTTGGGTCTATTATGAAGGGTGTCGTTTCCCTAATTTCTTTCTCGGCTTGTTTCTCTTTTGTATAGAGGAAGGCAACTGATTTATTTGAGTTAATTTTATACCCAGCCACTTTGCTGAAGTTGTTTATCAGCTTTAGTAGTTCTCTGGTCGAACTTTTCGGATCACTTAAATATACTATCATGTCATCTGCAAATAGTGATATTTTGACCTCTCTTTTCCGATCTGTATCCCTTTGATCTCCTTTTGTTGTCTGATTGCTCTGGCTAGAACTTCAAGAACTATATTGAATAAGTAGGGAGAGAGTGGGCAGCCTTGTCTAGTCCCTGATTTTAGTGGGATTGCTTCAAGTTTCTCTCCATTTAGTTTAATGTTAGCAACTGGTTTGCTGTATATGGCTTTTACTATGTTTAGGTATGGGCCTTGAATTCCTATTCTTTCCAGGACTTTTATCATGAAGGGGTGTTGAATTTTGTCAAATGCTTTCTCAGCATCTAATGAAATGATCATGTGGTTCTGTTCTTTCAGTTTGTTTATATAATGGATCACGTTGATGGTTTTCCGTATATTAAACCATCCCTGCGTGCCTGGGATGAAGCCTACTTGATCATGGTGGATGATTGTTTTGATGTGCTCTTGAATTCGGTTTGCCAGAATTTTATTGAGTATTTTTGCGTCGATATTCATAAGGGAAATTGGTCTGAAGTTCTCTTTCTTTGTTGTGTCTTTGTGTGGTTTAGGTATAAGAGTAATTGTGGCTTCATAGAAGGAATTCGGTAGGGCTCCATCTGTTTCAATTTTGTGGAATAGTTTGGATAATATTGGTATGAGGTCTTCTATGAAGGTTTGATAGAATTCTGCACTAAACCCGTCTGGACCTGGGCTCTTTTTGGTTGGGAGACCTTTAATGACTGCTTCTATTTCCTTAGGAGTTATGGGGTTGTTTAACTGGTTTATCTGTTCCTGATTTAACTTCGATACCTGGTATCTGTCTAGGAAATTGTCCATTTCCTGAAGATTTTCAAATTTTGTTGAATATAGGTTTTTATAGTAAGATCTGATGATTTTTTGAATTTCCTCCGAATCTGTAGTTATGTCTCCCTTTTCATTTCTGATTTTGTTAATTTGGACACACTCTCTGTGTCCTCTCGTTAGTCTGGCTAAGGGTTTATCTATCTTGTTGATTTTCTCAAAGAACCAACTTTTGGTTCTGTTGATTCTTTCTATGGTCCTTTTTGTTTCTACTTGGTTGATTTCAGCTCTGAGTTTGATTATTTCCTGCCTTCTACTCCTCCTGGGTGTATTTGCTTCTTTTTGTTCTAGAGCTTTTAGGTGTGCTGTCAAGCTGCTGACATATGCTCTTTCCTGTTTCTTTCTGCAGGCACTCAGCGCTATGAGTTTTCCTCTTAGCACAGCTTTCATTGTGTCCCATAAGTTTGAGTATGTTGTATCTTCATTTTCATTAAATTCTAAAAAGTTTTTAATTTCTTTCTTTATTTCTTCCTTGACCAGGTTATCATTGAGTAGAGCATTGTTCAATTTCCACGTATATGTGGGCATTCTTCCCTTATTGTTATTGAAGACCAGTTTTAGGCCGTGGTGGTCCGATAGCACGCATGGGATTATTTCTATCTTTCTGTACCTGTTGAGGCCCGTTTTTTGACCAATTATATGGTCAATTTTGGAGAAAGTACCATGAGGAGCTGAGAAGAAGGTATATCCTTTTGCTTTAGGATAGAATGTTCTATAAATATCCGTTAAGTCCATTTGGCTCATGACTTCTCTTAGTCTGTCTACATCACTGTTTAATTTCTGTTTCCATGATCTGTCCATTGATGAGAGTGGGGTGTTGAAATCTCCCACTATTATTGTGTGAGGTGCAATGTGTGTTTTGAGCTTTAGTAAGGTTTCTTTTACATATGTAGGTGCCCTTGTATTTGGGGCATAGATATTTAGGATTGAGAGTTCATCTTGGTTGATTTTTCCTTTGATGAATATGAAGTGTCCTTCCTTATCTTTTTTGATGACTTTTAGTTGGAAATTGATTTTATTTGATATTAGAATGGCTACTCCAGCTTGCTTCTTCTGACCATTTGCTTGGAAAGTTGTTTTCCAGCCTTTCACTCTGAGATAGTGTCTGTCTTTGTCTCTGAGGTGTGTTTCCTGTAGGCAGCAGAATGCAGGGTCCCCGTTGCGTATCCAGTTTGTTAATCTATGTCTTTTTATTGGGGAGTTGAGGCCATTGATATTGAGAGATATTAAGGAATAGTGATTATTGCTTCCCGTTATATTCATATTTGATGTGAGGTTATGTTTGTGTGCCTTCCTTCTCTTTGTTTTGTTGCCAAGACGGTTAGTTTCTTGCTTCTTCTAGGGTATAGCTTGCCTCCTTATGTTGGGCTTTACCATTTATTATCCTTTGTAGTGCTGGATTTGTAGAAAGATATTGTGTAAATTTGGTTTTGTCATGGAATATCTTGGTTTCTCCATCAATGTTAATTGAGAGTTTTGCTGGATACAGTAATCTGGGCTGGCATTTGTGTTCTCTTAGGGTCTGTATAACATCAGTCCAGGATCTTCTGGCCTTCATAGTTTCTGGCGAGAAGTCTGGTGTGATTCTGATAGGTCTCCCTTTATATGTTACTTGACCTTTTTCCCTTACTGCTTTTAATATTCTTTCTTTATTTTGTGCGTTTGGTGTTTTGACAATTATGTGACGGGAGGTGTTTCTTTTCTGGTCCAATCTATTTGGAGTTCTGTAGGCTTCCTGTATGTCTATGGGTATCTCTTTTTTTAGGTTAGGGAAGTTTTCTTCTATGATTTTGTTGAAGATATTTACTGGTCCTTTGAGCTGGGAGTCTTCACTCTCTTCTATACCTATTATCCTTAGGTTTGATCTTCTCATTGAGTCCTGGATTTCCTGTATGTTTTGGACCAGTAGCTTTTTCCGCTTTACATTATCTTTGACAGTTGAGTCAATGATTTCTATGGAATCTTCTGCTCCTGAGATTCTCTCTTCCATCTCTTGTATTCTGTTGGTGAAGCTTGTATCTACAGCTCCTTGTCTCTTCTTTTGGTTTTCTATATCCAGGGTTGTTTCCATGTGTTCTTTCTTGATTGCTTCTATTTCCATTTTTAATTCCTTCAACTGTTTGATTGTGTTTTCCTGGAATTCTTTCAGGGATTTTTGCGATTCCTCTCTGTAGGCTTTTACTTGTTTATTAATGTTTTCCTGTGCTTCCCTAAGTGTGTTCAGGTCTTTCCTGAAGTCCTCCAGCATCATGATCAAATATGATTTTGAAACTAGATCTTGCTTTTCTGGTGTGTTTGGATATTCCATGTTTGTTTTGGTGGGAGAATTGGGCTCCGATGATGGCATGTAGTCTTGGTTTCTGTTGCTTGGGTTCCTGCGCTTGCCTCTCGCCATCAGGTTATCTCTAGTGTTACTTTGTTCTGCTATTTCTGACAGTGGCTAGACTGTCCTATAAGCCTGTGTGTCAGGAGTGCTGTAGACCTGTTTTCCTCTCTTTCAGTCAGTTATGGGGACAGAGTGTTCTGCTTTCGGGCGTGTAGTTTTTCCTCTCTACAGGTCTTCAGCTGTTCCTGTGGGCCTGTGTCTTGAGTTCACCAGGCAGCTTTCTTGCAGCAGAAAATTTGGTCTTACCTGTGGTCCCGAGGCTCAGGTTCGCTCGTGGGGTGCTGTCCAGGGGCTCTCTGCAGCGGCAGCAACCAGGAAGACCTGTGCCGCCCCTTCCGGGAGCTTCAGTGCACCAGGGTTCCAGATGGTCTTTGGCTTTTTCCTCTGGCGTCCGAGATGTGTGTGCAGGGAGCAGTCTCTTCTGGTTTCCCAGGCCTGTCTGCCTCTCTGAAGGTTTAGCTCTCCCTCCCACGGGATTTGGGTGCAGAGAACTGTTTATCCGGTCTGTTTCCTTCAGGGTCCAGCGGTGTCTCTGGCAGGGGTCCTGCCGCTCCTGGGCCCTCCCCCACGGGAGCCCAGAGGCCTTATACAGTTTCCTCTTGGGCCAGGGATCTGGGCAGGGGTGAGCAGTGTTGGTGGTCTCTTCCGCTCTGCAGCCTCAGGAGTGCCCACCTGACCAGGCGGTTGGGTCTCTGTCTCACCGTGTCTGGGAGCAGAGAGCTGTGCGGGCCGGGCTAAAGATACCTCTTAAGAAGCAAGTTACTCTTTCATACTTTCATACATATATAAGGCTCCTCCCCCAACCAGGGATCATCTCATGTCCTCCCAAACACACAGTTTTATAAAGGACTCAAAATAAAATTTTACAGATAGAAATGATAATATCATAATAATAGTCAACTGATTTTTATCTGTGTATGTGTGATATATGTGTATTTGTGTGTGTGTGTATGTGTGTGTATGTGTGTATGTGTGTGTATGTATGTGTGTGTAGGTACATTCCCCTGTGTGTGACCATGTGGGACCAAAGATTGATGTCAGGTATCTGTGTCTTTAAACCTGCAACCTTATCATCATCGGCGTCGTTATCATCATCATCATCATCATCATCATCATCATCATCATCACTATTGCTATTTAAAGGTTTTTCCATTTCATGTATGAGTGTTCTATCTGCATGTACACGTGCATGCCAGAAGAGGGCATCAGATCACATTATACATGTTTGTAAGCCACCATGTACTTGTTGGCAATTGAACTCAGAACCTCTGGAAGAGCAGTCAGCGCTTGCAACCCCTGAGCCATCTCTCCAGGCAACAACTTTATTTTTTGAGACAACGTTTCACTGAAGCTGGGACTCACTGTTTCAGAGAGCTGGGTGAGTGAGGCCTGGGATTCACTTGTCTCTACCCTTGAGTCCTGGGCTTAGAGGTACCATGACTGGCTTTTATGAACATTCTGGAGTTCTGAACTCAGGTATCTTTGCTTGCAAAGCAAGCACATTATACAGAACCATCTCCCAAGCCCCAAGTTTGACTTTCTTTTCTTTTTTAAAAAGATTTATTTACTTATTTTATCTATATGAGTACACAGTAGTTGTCTTCAGAAGAGGGCTTCAGATCCCATTACAGATGGTTGTGAGCCACCATGTGGTTGTTAGGAATTGAACTCAGGACCTCTGGAAGAGCAGTCAGTCCACTGAGCCATCTCTCCAACCCCCACATTTGATTTTCAATAACCAGAAATGTGAAGCTATCCACATACTCACAGACAAGAATACTGAAAGCAGATTGTCATAATCATATAATGAAATACTGCTCAGGAATAAAAGGGGTTGCCAATGTGTGTGTGTGTGTGTGTGTGTGTGTGTGTGTGTGTGTGTGTATGTGTGTGCATATATATATATATATATATATATAACCTTGATAAACCTCAAAGTAATTATATTGAGAGAGAAAAAAGACAGAAAAAAAAAACAGAAGAAATTCAACAATGGTGATGAAGAGGAACTAGGCAGTTGCCTAAAGACCGACATAGACTAGGTTCCCAAGGCTATCCAGGATCTTTCATGAGATGAAATTGTTCATTATCTTGACTTTTGAGTTTGCTTTCATGAAGGTATATATTTATCAAAAGGTATGAAATTGTCTCCTTTAAAAGATATCAATTATATTTCTTTTTAAAAAGTTGTGATTAGGGCTGGAGAGATGGCTCAGCAGTTAAGAGTGCTGGCTGTTCTTCCAGAAGTCCTGAGTACAATTCCTAGCAACTACATGGTGGCTCACAACCATCTATAAGGGGATCTGATGCCCTCTTCTGGCATTTGGGTGTACTTGCAGCAGAGCCCTCATATATTAAATAAATAAATACTAATGAATTAATTAATAAATATTTAAAAAATTTGTGATCATTGGCAGGAGTTCAAGCTTTTGGATGGATTTCTTTGGGAAGATGTTATATGCTAACTTGTACTTACATTTAATTTGTACTCTAAAATCCTGAGGTGCAATTGCCATACCAATGACTTGCTCTGAAGACATGTTTTTCTCCTCACAGACTTTTGTCTTTGTTTTCTTAGACAGAGGGTCATGTAGCCTAGGCTAGTGTCCAGTTTTTACTTCTGATCCTACTGATTTTAATTCCCAAGTGTTATGATTATAGGTTAATGACATGCCTAGTTTATATGGTGTTAGGGACTGACCCCAGAGCTTCATGCATGTTAGGCAAATACATTCTTTTATCTGAGTTACATCTCCACCCCTATTCACAGATACCTTTTTTTTTTTTTTTTTTGTGACAAGCTCTCTCAATGTAACTCAATGAACCTTGCTGTGTAGCTCAGGCTAGCCTCAAAATCACAGGGACAGAGAGATACGGAGACTTGCGTGTCTCTGCCTAAATGTTGGGAATAAAGGCCTGTGCCACTCTGCCTGAGTTCCACACACTGTTGTTTAGCCATAGATGCCTTCAGCTTCATTTGCAGTGAATCCTACTCTTCCAGATGGGACTTTTGAGCCTCTACAGCCTTATATGACATTTGGACAGCAAGATATTGGATTTAGTGCTCCAGGTCAATGGAAAGAGAATGGACAGGGGATACCATTCTGGCCAGGTCTGTAACAACTAACAGGCTGGGTGATCCTCACAACACGAGGGCCTGTAGTCAGTTTCGTTTGAGGATATTATGTTTTCCTCTGGAATAGGGTCACTTTATGTGCCAGGACATCTAGCTCTCCTAGAGATGATTTACGTTCACAACTTTCATGGGGAGGAGGAGAGGCACAGTGATCAGGACTTGCTGATTACCAACAAGGTCAACAACAGATCTTTTAATCTTTGCGATGCCCGACGTTAAATAATGCAAGAGCCATTTAGGAGCACTCCTGCACCAGCGCACTGAGCTGCTGGGAAGCTCTGGAGCTTGGCTATTCACAGTGTCTTTAGCAGGGCTCAGCCTCACCTGCAAGCTTATTAGCAATTCTGAATCTCAGGCTTCTCCCAGACACGCTGGATCAGTATCTGCATTTTAACAAGGTCTCCCAGTGATTGGTATGGAAATGCGAGAAACTCTGTCTAAAGGATTCTCCTTCCTGCCACTGCTTAAATACTGCTATGACTTTGAGAAAGTAATTTTAAGTTATTACCAAACACTGGGAGGGGAAAGGAGAGTAGAAGCCACTTTATATTGCTCAGAAGATTTGGGTAGAGAAGCCTTGTGAAGCTTTTGCACACAGGCTGCTTGTCCACTATAACAATTATTATTTTTATAATCGGGAGGGGAAGTTCCCTTTTAGTGATAAATTGTTTTTGTTTTTGTTTTTGTTTTTTTGACAGAATCTGGGATCTCCTGAGATATGGGCCTCTGGATACACCTGTGGAAGGTTATCTTGACTTCATTCATTGAAATGGGAAGGCCCATTTTAATTGTGGGTGGCTTCATTCCCTAGGCAGGAGATCCTGGGTTGTGTGAATGGAGAGACAGAGAATTGAGCAGATTTGAAACAGGCAAGCGTGACAGGGCGTGTCTTAATCAGAATGAACTGCCATAACAGTTGAAATAACAGAAATGTGGTTTTTCTCATGTCTGGACTATAGACGTTTGAGAACAGAAAATCCTCTCTTTCTTCTTCCCACTTCTTGTCTGCCTCTCTCCCTTCTCTTCTACACCTCAGATACCATCATGAGGCCACAACCATAAACCTTTATGACTCAATGTAGCCACATTCGTACCCAAAGGTCCCATTACCAAACAGCATTATGCTGAGAAACTAGGAGTTTCAACATATGAGGCCTAAGTGATGGAAAACACTTGTAATCCCAGAACTCAGAAGAGACCAAGTCAGGACTGTTAGGGATTTGAGGCTAGCCTGGGCTACCTAGTAAGAGCCTATCATATACAGACAAAAATCCAAATAGTCACCAAAGCATCAACACTTGAATTTTAGAATACAAACATACAGTCAATTACAGACAATACATTTGCTGATAATGCCATTACTATATTTTGCTGTGCATGACAATTTTGGTCATTAGAATTTAAATGACACAGAATTAGATGATAATGAAGAATTTCTTTTTGCAGAAATACTCTCAATGTTCAGGCGTGCCTGTAGTTGTTCAGATGGTTGTGACAGCATTGGTGGAGTCTGGAGCCTGCAATAAGTGACTTCTGCTGACTCATTCTAACGCTTTGCAGTTTGATAGGGAGACAGTACAGGACTGGCTTAGTTAGCTTTCTATTGCTGTGATAAAACAAGGCCGTGTATTAGAATGTTTAACTGGGTTCACAGTACCAGAGGCTTAGAGTCCATTTTGGCTGAGCAAAGTCATAGGGGCAGGAATAGCTGAGAGCTCACAGCTGGAACCTCAAGTAGAAGGCAGATAACTGGGAATTGCCGGGTATCCTGAAGCCATAAAGCCCACCCCCAAGTGACACAGCTCCTTCGCCAACTCTATAATCTTTTCCAATCTGTTCTACCAACTACAGACCAAGTCCTTAAGCATAGCTTATGGGGCCATTACTCATGTAATGGAATACACATTTCCCTCAGATTCTCTAGCTGTTTGCACTGTCATTTTCTCTTTGAAACATTTGGGATTACATATGTCGCAGGCCTCAAACGTCAAATTACCTCAACCTCATCTGTGAATATCTTAGAAAGTGAGTTGCTTTGCTTCAAAACTTCAAAGCCACACTCAAACAGATGTATTATCATTACTGGGTTACTTCAACCCACAAACCCCACTCAGGACTCAACAAGTGGACGGTAATATCACTTACAAAATGGCAGAAGTCACCCCTTTTCCTCTCTTTCCTTTGTATTTCCAGATGTGCTCCAGGGCGATACATGGGCCTTAGTTTTGATATCTCTTTACTTTCTTTGATCAGTGCTTTCTTAGTTCTTCCTTATTTATTAATAATTTGTGTTTTCAAACCTAGTAGGTTTTTATTATTTTATTGCTTTTGAGGAGATCAGTTATTTTGTAGAATTTCCTTCAAATTGTGTTTTTCCATTACTATACATATAAGAAATATGTTTTTGGCAAGAACACTATAGAATAGTACTGTTTGCTTCTTTTCTCACTTATGTAAAGTTAAGTTTTTTAATATAATTTTTTCATACAATCTATTTTGATCACATTCTTTTACTCCCTCCCCACCCGCTTAGTCCCTCTCAGATCTGATCACCCCTTCTCGTCTAATTTCATGTTCTTTCTTTCTGTCAGTTTGCCTCTTAATGTCCTTTATTGGCATGGAAATACAAAGTGTACATTTTTAATTAAAATGGTATTTGTCACTTGGTTTGGATGATGGCTATGATACTTCTCCATCATGAAATTTGTCAGTAGATAAATGATAGTTATTTTATTGAGATATACTTTGAGATCAATTATGTACTTTCAGTTCTCCCATCAAAGTTTCTTCTATGTTTATTGATTGTTGACAACACTGCCTCAAACGACTTATTACTTCAATGTCTGTTGAATGCTATTTTCTAATAGTAGTTACATTTTATTTATTGCACGTTTGTGTACATGTGGTTGGAGTTGAAAGCACTTTTTTTGCCCTTGCAGAGAATCCACATTCATTTACAATTGTCCCTAACTCTAGTTCCAGAGGATAGGATATCCTCTTGTGAACTCTATAGAAACATGTACTCGTATACTCACACAGATAAACAGACACACATACACACAATTACACATAATCAAACACAGAATACATCTTAAAGAAACCCACATACCACAACAAAAAGAAAATTATAGACCAACCTCTGAGGTAAACATAATTCCAAAATATTTCCAGCAGAACTTGACAGGAATAAAACAAAGGTGTTTACTTTTTCCACTCAGTACAATGCTTGGTGTTTCAGTCAGAGTGCTAAGATAAGCAGAGGAAATAAAAGGGAAACAAACACCAAACTGTCCTTTATTGCAGATGATCCAGTGCCAAACAGAAACTCTATAGACCCAACCAGAAGACACATAATGGTTGTCAGCACTTTCAGCAAAAGGTACATTCTACAGTATTAACATGCACGTATCAACAGCCTTCCTATAGACCAACAACGAACACGCCAAGAGGGAAATCCTTCAGGATGCCCTCAAAAATAAAGTGAAATTTCTTGGAATAAATCTCTACAATGAAAACTTTAAAACACTGAAGAAAAACACTTAAGCTGGAAAGGCTTGTGATGCTCATGGCCTGGAGTCAAAATCATTTTTTTTTCCAGAAAATTTTAACAGGTTTATTTATAATTGTTATAAAGTTGAACTGTTGAAATGTGTTCACTGAAACATTTTGCTTGCATTAATGCTTTACATCTTGCATTTATATTAAAAATTCACACACAAATGAACGTGGAGAAACTGCCAATACCTGATTCTGTCCCCTATGTTTCCACTCGCAATCATATACTTAGGTACCTTTGACCCCCATGGAAAAAATATCTAACATTCAGAACTACTGATAACAGGAAGAAGAGGAAAAAAAATTTTTTTTTTTTGAGAATGAAATGTTTCCCCTCATAGTGGACTCTTAAGCACGTTCTCCGCGTATGCGGCGTGCTAGCTGGATGTCTTTTGGCATAATTGTTACACGTTTGGCATGGATAGCACACAGGTTGGTATCTTCAAAAAGGCCAACCAGATAGGCCTCACTTGCCTCCTGCAAAGCACCAATCGCTGCTCTCTGGAAGCGCAGGTCTGTTTTGAAGTCCTGAGTAATTTCTCGCACCAGACGCTGAAAGGGGAGCTTGCGAATCAGAAGTTCAGTGGACTTCTGATAGCGTCTGATTTCTCGGAGTGCTGCAGTACCAGGCCTGTAACGATGAGGTTTCTTCACCCTCCAGTAGAGGGCGCACTCTTGCGAGCGGCTTTTGTAGCCAGTTGTTTCCTGGGTGCTTTACCACCAGTGGATTTGCGGGCAGTCTGCGTTGTACGAGCCATGGTATGAGCACCTCCTTACTTACCCCCCTTCTCCTTCGGCTGGAGCTCAGCAAGCAAGAGGCGGCGCTGGCGTTAGAGAGCGGCGGCGGCGCGGCGAAGGCTGCGAACACCGGAGTCAATATCATTTAAATGGCTCTTACCAAAGCAATCTATACATTCAGAGCCATCAAATAATCTGTTCCCACACAGATTATTCACAGAAATAATAAAAAGGACCTTAAACTTAGGTAGAAGTCCAAAGACACTGAATTTATGTTATAGAAAATTTCCTTCTTATTTGTTGATTTCTTTAATTATAAATAATTAATATTGCCTCAGATATTTGTTTTACGTATTGTGTTATAATGCAGTGCAATTTCATCTTCTTGTTTGAATGGTCTCTGTTTTGTCTTTTGGGATCTTTTTCATGACTCCTGGGCCCCAACTCAAGGTGACTTTTCTTTTCTTTTAGCTCTTCCTTATGGTTTGATACTATAACATGCTCCAGGCTCATTTTGTGTAGTTCCTGCCCCAGTCTCTGAAAGGGCTTCTTCTCCAAGGAGTGCTGATTCCTTTTATCGGAGGTAGGTGTTATAAAGCAGGATCTGAATCTCAATATGTTCTTGTTGCTATGGGGATATTGTTACTTAGGCCTCCCAACCCAATAAGACACAAATATATACAAATTATGTATACTTAAATGTATGTTAATGTGTACAAATAAAATACTATATGTTTACATATTTAAACACATGTATATAGCACTTACATATATGCCTAACTATAAATAGTTTTATGTGTAAACCACCCACATATTTATCAAGTTACACATGAATGAATTGATATTGATTTTTCAAACTGTTAGTAAATTGATTGTTCAAGGCAACTACTCTTAATTTTATAGTAGTGAATAAAAAATATATTAAGATATATATGATTTAGTATTTATGCTCACCTGCTTTCTTATTACATTTTTAGTTGATTACTAGTTATTAACTGTAGTCAGCATCATACACATTGAAGTCCAGAAACAGTCCAAAAGATGTCATGTGTTTTCTCGAGCAGCTGTTGCTATGACTTTGCTGTCAGTGACTATAACATGGAATTTTGAGCTATAACAAGCCATTGTCCTTCAGTGGTAAGCTGTTTCTGTCAGGTAATTTCTTCACAGCAAGTGGAAAGAAAAGTAGGACACACACAGACATGGACACACAGACAGACAGACACCCATACCACACCCATCTACTCACCCCCACATACACACCCTTAGGATTTTATTAAAGACTAAAAGAAAGAATTTTTGTGATGATATCTTGAAAGAAACTTGATAACTCCTGCTAGAGAAACAAGCTAGGTTCACAAAGACATGCCTTATGATTTTATCTATATCAGAAGACTATATTTTATAATTTGTTTATGGTTGGTAAGTGTAGTTACACAATTTAAAAATTAAGAGGGTAGGGGCTGGAGAGATGGCTCAGAGGTTAAGAGCACTGACTGCTCTTCCAGAGGTCCTGAGTTCAATTCCCAGCAACCACATGGTGGCTCACAACCACCTATAATCAGGTCTGGTGCCCTCTTCTGGCCTGCAGGCATACATGCAGGCAGAAAGCTGTATGATGTATACATAATAAATAAATAAATAAATAAATAAATAAATAAATAAATTCTTTAAAAAATTTAGAGGGTATATGATGAAATTATTTCATTCTTTTCTGCAGTCACAGTGATTCTCTTTTGAGGGCAATCTTTAAAAATATATTTGTTTGTTTATTTAACTGTTTTATCCACTGGGTCCAGTTAGTACTTCCCATATGTATACGGGGATAAGGTCATCCACTGGGGCATGGAGAACTGTGATCATGCTCCCAACTGCCAATAGCAGTAGCTTCTCTGCTAGGGTGGGGGTGGGAGGATCTTGGCAAGCCCCTCCCACCTCTGGACATTCTTGTTGTGTATTGAGTATTAGTTTGTATTGAGCTGTATTTTTTGTTTTTTTTATTAAGTAGTTATGCAATGTATTTTGTGTAAAAGGCAATGCATGGTTCATAGTAACTGCACAATGTGAATGGTACTATTATTATGTTTGAGTGTTTAAGCAGAAGACACTACACACTATTTCCTTATATGCCAGGAATACTGATTTAAGTTATCCCGAAGTATTGAATGCCCTTCCTTTAGCATCCCTGTCAGTATTTATTATTACTATTTTTTAAATAAGATTTATTTCTAGTTATTTTGTCTCCAGCTACCCAGGAAAGTCATCTTTGGGGCAATGTGCTGATTTGAATGGTAAGTCTTCGGGGGCATTTTTCTTTCTTCCCCTTGTACATATGTAAAGGTAAACTTTTAGAAAACAAATTGGTAAAATTGGTTTTTTTCTTTTTCTTTTCATCCCTCTCATAGCTACATATTAGAGTTCCCTTCAAGGATGTAAGGGGTTTGGGGCAGGCGTTGTAAAACAGGTAATTGTACCCTGAGAAAAGCACTTTAGACACAGTGGAGATTCTAAGTGAGGGTAAGTGACAGTTTGGCAGTAAGAGAGGACATTTCTCCCCACCTAAGTTGCTCCTGACAATGGACGCTGAACTAGGCTGATCAAATGTGACTGCTATCATCAAAATTAGTAATGCATGAAGAACCTTTACCAAATCCTCCATTACCGTGACTGTCTGCAGGGAAGAGTGGATCCCTTATGGGGTGGCTGTTCTGCTTGCTGTTCCATGTGCAAAAGGGACATTGTGGTTTCCAGGACAATGTTAAAAGGACCTGCATCTGCTAATTCCTCTGGGCATCCTTTAGCACTCACATTTTCAGAACACGGCTGATTTTTTTTTTAAAAATTGGTTATTCATTTACATCCTGATAGCAGCTTCTCCTACCTCCTCCCCTCTCAGTCCCACCTTTTCCCCTCCCCTCCTTCCCTATCCTCCTGCCATCCACCCCTTCTCCCCTTCTCCTCAGCAAAGAGGAGGCCTCCTATGGATATCAACTAGCCTTGGCATATAAAACTGCTATAAGATTAGGCACATCTTCTACTGAGGCTAGACAAGGCAGGCCAGTCAGGGATCCAGAAGCAGGCAATGTAGTCAGAGACAGCCTTGTTCTCACCTTAGGAGCCACACAACTGTGCAGCCGTTAATACATACAGAGAAGGCCACTGACTTGAGCAGTGGGATAATTAGACTATCTCTTTTATTCTTTAATTTGTGCCATTTACATTAATTTAGTAGTTCTTTCAGCAAAAGCCTTGGCTAAGTTTATATCCTTGGTTTTATATAATCCTCACATAGAACAGCCAAATTTTTGATGGCCACAGAAGGGATGAGTTAGCTTGTTCATAGCTTTTTAGATGCATCACAGTTTTTGTCTTAACCCAGCTAGCTCCCAGATAATTGAGACTGGACTATTATCTTTCTTTTTCTTTTCTTTTTTTTTTTTTTTATTAACTTGAGTATTTCTTATATACATTTCGAGTGTTATTCCCTTTCCCGGTTTCCGGGCAAACATCCCCCTCCCCCCTCCCCTTCCTTATGGGTGTTCCCCTCCCAACCCTCCCCCCATTGCCGCCCTCCCCCCATAGACTAGTTCACTGGGGGTTTAGTCTTAGCAGGACCCAGGGCTTCCCCTTCCACTGGTGCTCTTACTAGGATATTCATTGCTACCTATGGGGTCAGAGTCCAGGGTCAGTCCATGTATAGTCTTTAGGTAGTGGCTTAGTCCCTGGAAGCTCTGGTTGCTTGGCATTGTTGTACTTTTGGGGTCTCGAGCCCCTTCAAGCTCTTCCAGTTCTTTCTCTGATTCCTTCAATAGGGGACCTATTCTCAGTTCAGTGGTTTGCTGCTGGCATTCGCCTCTATATTTGCTGTATTCTGGCTGTGTCTCTCAGGAGCGATCTACATCCGGCTCCTGTCGGTCTGCACTTCTTTGCTTCATCCATCTTGTCCAATTGGGTGGCTGTATATGTATGGGCCACATGTGGGGCAGGCTCTGAATGGGTGTTCCTTCAGTCTCTGTTTTAATCTTTGCCTCTCCCTTCCCTGCCAAGGGTATTCTTTTTCCTCATTTAAAGAAGGAGTGAAGCATTCACATTTTGATCATCCGTCTTGAGTTTCGTTTGTTCTAGGGATCTAGGGTAATTCAAGCATTTGGGCTAATAGCCACTTATCAATGAGTGTATACCATGTATGTCTTTCTGTGATTGGGTTAGCTCACTCAGGATGATATTTTCCAGTTCCAACCATTTGCCTACGAATTTCATAAACTCGTTGTTTTTGATAGCTGAGTAATATTCCATTGTGTAGATGTACCACATTTTCTGTATCCATTCCTCTGTTGAAGGGCATCTGGGTTCTTTCCAGCTTCTGGCTATTATAAATAAGGCTGCGATGAACATAGTGGAGCACGTGTCTCTTTTATATGTTGAGGCATCTTTTGGGTATATGCCCAAGAGAGGTATAGCTGGATCCTCAGGCAGTTCAATGTCCAATTTTCTGAGGATCCTCCAGACTGATTTCCAGAATGGTTTTACCAGTCTGCAATCCCACCAACAATGGAGGAGTGTTCCTCTTTCTCCACATCCTCGCCAGCATCTGCTGTCACCTGAGTTTTTGATCTTAGCCAATCGCACTGGTGTGAGGTGAAATCTCAGGGTTGTTTTGATTTGCATTTCCCTTATGACTAAAGATGTTGAACATTTCTTTAGGTGTTTCTCAGCCATTCGGCATTCCTCAGCTGTGAATTCTTTGTTTAGCTCTGAACCCCATTTTTTAATAGGGTTATTTGTTTCCCTGCGGTCTAACTTCTTGAGTTCTTTGTATATTTTGGAAATAAGGCCTCTATCTGTTGTAGGATTGGTAAAGATCTTTTCCCAATCTGTTGGTTGCCGTTTTGTCCTAACCACAGTGTCCTTTGCCTTACAGAAGCTTTGCAGTTTTATGAGATCCCATTTGTCGATTCTTGATCTTAGAGCATAAGCCATTGGTGTTTTGTTCAGGAAATTTTTTCCAGTGCCCATGTGTTCCAGATGCTTCCCTAGTTTTTCTTCTATTAGTTTGAGTGTGTCTGGTTTGATGTGGAGGTCCTTGATCCACTTGGACTTAAGCTTTGTACAGGGTGATAAGGATGGATCGATCTGCATTCTTCTACATGTTGCCCTCCAGTTGAACCAGCACCATTTGCTGAAAATACTATCTTTTTTCCATTGGATGGTTTTGGCTCCTTTGTCAAAAATCAAGTGACCATAGGTGTGTGGGTTCATTTCTGGGTCTTCAATTCTATTCCATTGGTCTATCTGTCTGTCTCTGTACCAATACCATGCAGTTTTTATCACTATTGCTCTGTAATACTGCTTGAGTTCAGGGATAGTGATTCCCCCTGAAGTCCTTTTATTGTTGAGGATAGCTTTAGCTATCCTGGGTTTTTTGTTATTCCAGATGAATTTGCAAATTGTTCTGTCTAACTCTTTGAAGAATTGGATTGGTATTTTGATGGGGATTGCATTGAATCTGTAGATTGCTTTTGGTAAAATGGCCATTTTTACTATGTTAATCCTGCCAATCCATGAGCATGGGAGATCTTTCCATCTTCTGAGGTCTTCTTCAATTTCTTTCCTCAGTGTCTTGAAGTTCTTATTGTACAGATCTTTTACTTGCTTGGTTAAAGTCACACCGAGGTACTTTATATTATTTGGGTCTATTATGAAGGGTGTCGTTTCCCTAATTTCTTTCTCGGCTTGTTTCTCTTTTGTATAGAGGAAGGCAACTGATTTATTTGAGTTAATTTTATACCCAGCCACTTTGCTGAAGTTGTTTATCAGCTTTAGTAGTTCTCTGGTGGAACTTTTGGGATCACTTAAATATACTATCATGTCATCTGCAAATAGTGATATTTTGACCTCTTCTTTTCCGATCTGTATCCCTTTGATCTCCTTTTGTTGTCTGATTGCTCTGGCTAGAACTTCAAGAACTATATTGAATAAGTAGGGAGAGAGTGGGCAGCCTTGTCTAGTCCCTGATTTTAGTGGGATTGCTTCAAGTTTCTCTCCATTTAGTTTAATGTTAGCAACTGGTTTGCTGTATATGGCTTTTACTATGTTTAGGTATGGGCCTTGAATTCCTATTCTTTCCAGGACTTTTATCATGAAGGGGTGTTGAATTTTGTCAAATGCTTTCTCAGCATCTAAGAAAGGATCATGTGGTTCTGTTCTTTCAGTTTGTTTATATAATGGATCACGTTGATGGTTTTCCGTATATTAAACCATCCCTGCATGCCTGGGATGAAGCCTACTTGATCATGGTGGATGATTGTTTTGATGTGCTCTTGAATTCGGTTTGCCAGAATTTTATTGAGTATTTTTGCGTCGATATTCATAAGGGAAATTGGTCTGAAGTTCTCTTTCTTTGTTGTGTCTTTGTGTGGTTTAGGTATAAGAGTAATTGTGGCTTCGTAGAAGGAATTCGGTAGGGCTCCATCTGTTTCAATTTTGTGGAATAGTTTGGATAATATTGGTATGAGGTCTTCTATGAAGGTTTGATAGAATTCTGCACTAAACCCGTCTGGACCTGGGCTCTTTTTGGTTGGGAGACCTTTAATGACTGCTTCTATTTCCTTAGGAGTTATGGGGTTGTTTAACTGGTTTATCTGTTCCTGATTTAACTTCGATACCTGGTATCTGTCTAGGAAATTGTCCAATTCCTGAAGATTTTCAAATTTTGTTGAATATAGGTTTTTATAGTAAGATCTGATGATTTTTTGAATTTCCTCCGAATCTGTAGTTATGTCTCCCTTTTCATTTCTGATTTTGTTAATTTGGACGCACTCTCTGTGTCCTCTCGTTAGTCTGGCTAAGCGTTTATCTATCTTGTTGATTTTCTCAAAGAACCAACTTTTGGTTCTGTTGATTCTTTCTATGGTCCTTTTTGTTTCTACTTGGTTGATTTCAGCTCTGAGTTTGATTATTTCCTGCCTTCTACTCCTCCTGGGTGTATTTGCTTCTTTTTGTTCTAGAGCTTTTAGGTGTGCTGTCAAGCTGCTGACATATGCTCTTTCCTGTTTCTTTCTGCAGGCACTCAGCGCTATGAGTTTTCCTCTTATCACAGCTTTCATTGTGTCCCATAAGTTTGAGTATGTTGTATCTTCATTTTCATTAAATTCTAAAAAGTTTTTAATTTCTTTCTTTATTTCTTCCTTGACCAGGTTATCATTGAGTAGAGCATTGTTCAATTTCCACGTATATGTGGGCATTCTTCCCTTATTGTTATTGAAGACCAGTTTTAGGCCGTGGTGGTCCGATAGCACGCATGGGATTATTTCTATCTTTCTGTACCTGTTGAGGCCCGTTTTTTGACCAATTATATGGTCAATTTTGGAGAAAGTACCATGAGGAGCTGAGAAGAAGGTATATCCTTTTGCTTTAGGATAGAATGTTCTATAAATATCCGTTAAGTCCATTTGGCTCATGACTTCTCTTAGTCTGTCTACATCACTGTTTAATTTCTGTTTCCATGATCTGTCCATTGATGAGAGTGGGGTGTTGAAATCTCCCACTATTATTGTGTGAGGTGCAATGTGTGTTTTGAGCTTTAGTAAGGTTTCTTTTACATATGTAGGTGCCCTTGTATTTGGGGCATAGATATTTAGGATTGAGAGTTCATCTTGGTTGATTTTTCCTTTGATGAATATGAAGTGTCCTTCCTTATCTTTTTTGATGACTTTTAGTTGGAAATTGATTTTATTTGATATTAGAATGGCTACTCCAGCTTGCTTCTTCTGACCATTTGCTTGGAAAGTTGTTTTCCAGCCTTTCACTCTGAGGTAGTGTCTGTCTTTGTCTCTGAGGTGTGTTTCCTGTAGGCAGCAGAATGCAGGGTCCTCGTTGCGTATCCAGTTTGTTAATCTATGTCTTTTTATTGGGGAGTTGAGGCCATTGATATTGAGAGATATTAAGGAATAGTGATTATTGCTTCCCGTTATATTCATATTTGATGTGAGGTTATGTTTGTGTGCCTTCCTTCTCTTTGTTTTGTTGCCAAGACGATTAGTTTCTTGCTTCTTCTAGGGTATAGCTTGCCTCCTTATGTTGGGCTTTACCATTTATTATCCTTTGTAGTGCTGGATTTGTAGAAAGATATTGTGTAAATTTGGTTTTGTCATGGAATATCTTGGTTTCTCCATCAATGTTAATTGAGAGTTTTGCTGGATACAGTAATCTGGGCTGGCATTTGTGTTCTCTTAGGGTCTGTATAACATCAGTCCAGGATCTTCTGGCCTTCATAGTTTCTGGCGAGAAGTCTGGTGTGATTCTGATAGGTCTCCCTTTATATGTTACTTGACCTTTTTCCCTTACTGCTTTTAATATTCTTTCTTTATTTTGTGCGTTTGGTGTTTTGACAATTATGTGACGGGAGGTGTTTCTTTTCTGGTCCAATCTATTTGGAGTTCTGTAGGCTTCCTGTATGTCTATGGGTATCTCTTTTTTTAGGTTAGGGAAGTTTTCTTCTATGATTTTGTTGAAGATATTTACTGGTCCTTTGAGCTGGGAGTCTTCACTCTCTTCTATACCTATTATCCTTAGGTTTGATCTTCTCATTGAGTCCTGGATTTCCTGTATGTTTTGGACCAGTAGCTTTTTCCGCTTTACATTATCTTTGACAGTTGAGTCAATGATTTCTATGGAATCTTCTGCTCCTGAGATTCTCTCTTCCATCTCTTGTATTCTGTTGGTGAAGCTTGTATCTACAGCTCCTTGTCTCTTCTTTTGGTTTTCTATATCCAGGGTTGTTTCCATGTGTTCTTTCTTGATTGCTTCTATTTCCATTTTTAATTCCTTCAACTGTTTGATTGTGTTTTCCTGGAATTCTTTCAGGGATTTTTGCGATTCCTCTCTGTAGGCTTTTACTTGTTTATTAATGTTTTCCTGTGCTTCCCTAAGTGTGTTCAGGTCTTTCCTGAAGTCCTCCAGCATCATGATCAAATATGATTTTGAAACTAGATCTTGCTTTTCTGGTGTGTTTGGATATTCCATGTTTGTTTTGGTGGGAGAATTGGGCTCCGATGATGGCATGTAGTCTTGGTTTCTGTTGTTTGGGTTCCTGCGCTTTCCTCTCGCCATCAGATTATCTCTAGTGTTACTTTGTTCTGCTATTTCTGACAGTGGCTAGACTGTCCTATAAGCCTGTGTGTCAGGAGTGCTGTATACCTGTTTTCCTCTCTTTCAGTCAGTTATGGGGACAGAGTGTTCTGCTTTCGGGCGTGTAGTTTTTCCTCTCTACAGGTCTTCAGCTGTTCCTGTGGGCCTGTGTCTTGAGTTCACCAGGCAGCTTTCTTGCAGCAGAAAATTTGGTCTTACCTGTGGTCCCGAGGCTCAGGTTTGCTCGTGGGGTGCTGTCCAGGGGCTCTCTGCAGCGGCAGCAACCAGGAAGACCTGTGCCGCCCCTTCCGGGAGCTTCAGTGCACCAGGGTTCCAGATGGTCTTTGGCTTTTTCCTCTGGCTTCCGAGATGTGTGTGCAGGGAGCAGTCTCTTCTGGTTTCCCAGGCCTGTCTGCCTCTCTGAAGGTTTAGCTCTCCCTCCCACGGGATTTGGGTGCAGAGAACTGTTTATCCGGTCTGTTTCCTTCAGGGTCCGGCGGTGTCTCTGGCAGGGGTCCTGCCGCTCCTGGGCCCTCCCCCACGGGAGCCCAGAGGCCTTATACAGTTTCCTCTTGGGCCAGGGATGTGGGCAGGGGTGAGCAGTGTTGGTGGTCTCTTCCGCTCTGCAGCCTCAGGAGTGCCCACCTGACCAGGCGGTTGGGTCTCTCTCTCACCGGGTCTGGGAGCAGAGAGCTGCTGCGGGCCGGGATCCGCGGGTGTGGGACTTTCGGTAAACACAGAACGTGCCCGGTTCTAGAGAAATTCTGCTTCCGTGTGTCCCAAGCTCACCAGGCAGCTTTCTTGCAGCAGAAAATTTGGTCTTACCTGTGGTCCCGAGGCTCAAGTTCGCTCGTGGGGTGCTGCCCAGGGGCTCTCTGCAGCGGCAGCAACCAGGAAGACCTGTGCCGCCCCTTCCGGGAGCTTCAGTGCACCAGGGTTCCAGATGGTCTTTGGCTTTTTCCTCTGGCGTCCGAGATGTGTGTGCAGGGAGCAGTCTCTTCTGGTTTCCCAGGCCTGTCTGCCTCTCTGAAGGTTTAGCTCTCCCTCCCACGGGATTTGGGTGCAGAGAACTGTTTATCCGGTCTGTTTCCTTCAGGGTCCGGCGGTGTCTCTGGCAGGGGTCCTGCCGCTCCTGGGCCCTCCCCCACGGGAGCCCAGAGGCCTTATACAGTTTCCTCTTGGGCCAGGGATGTGGGCAGGGGTGAGCAGTGTTGGTGGTCTCTTCCGCTTGCAGCCTCAGGAGTGCCCACCTGACCAGGCGGTTGGGTCTCTCTCTCACCGGGTCTGGGAGCAGAGAGCTGCTCGACTATTATCTTTCTTTAACAAGCTTTAACTACACCACAACTGAGCAGTATTACTCTATTTTAATTCTCTAAACTAATTTGGCTACCTCCCAGTCAAAACCTCTGTGATACTTGCATTTTAGTACTGATCCACTCCACGTATTTTCTCATGGTCTGTCCTGTACTTTCTCCCCAAGGCTCCCACTTCCTTTCTCTCACGCTCTTTCCCTTGGCTGGGAGGAAGTCCAGCCCTATTCGCTTCCCTGCTTAGTCATCAGCTGATCATCTAGCTTTATTGGCCAATCAGGGAATAATTGGGGATCAATGTTTATATAATACTAAAGAGAAGATTCTTTTTTTTATTATTAAGACTTATTTATTTTATGTATGTGAGTACACTGTAGCTGTCTTCAGACACCCCAGAATTGGGCATCAGATCCCATTACAGATGGTTGTGAGCCACCATGTGGTTGCTGGGAGTTGAATTCTGAACCTCTGGAAGAGCAGTCAGTGCTCTTAACCAGCTAAGCCATCTGTCCAGCCCTAAATAGGAGTTTCTTAAAAATAAGGATCCCAACTAGATATGGGGGCACAGAAACCAACATTTGAATACTACAAGGATAATTTTTACATAGGGCACAATAACATTATGCCTACTTTAACTAGGACAAAGAAGATACAAATAAATAATCCAGGCATGGTGTCCTGTATCTGTAATCTCAGCTTTTGAGAGGCAGAGGCAGCAAGAGTATGAGTTTAGAGCTAGCCTGTGTGACATAGACCCTGTGTCAAAACCCACAAAAAGCAAAACCAAAAAATTGTATGAAAGTATTTCATGTCTACTTGTTGTCTGACTCTCTTCCTTTTTTATTTAACAAAGACAAGCTACCAGATCCTGGAAGTCATAAAAATCCAGGGAAATTTATACAAGCTCTTGTCTATATTCCCGCATACATTCCACTTTTTTCTTTATTCCCAGTGGGTACTGAGACTCTAAATCAATTTCTAATTTGGTCAAACTTCATTTATTTCGTAACTATTCATCATGTGCCGACGCTTGTCCTGTTCTGTCTCATCTTTGACAATTATCAAGGGGTTCCTAAGTAAACAAACAGAGGAAGCTTTCTTTGGTTTAGGAGAACGCAGATTTCATTAATTGCAGAATCAATTTAGTCAGCCTCTGACTATTAGATCAAATCAGGAAGTGCAGAGACCAGGAAATAATTTTAAACTAGGGACACGTCAACTTGGGTAAAGATGCCCTTGGACCCTTTAGAACTAAAATGCACACTTGGCTGGCTAGTCCTGGCTGAGTGCAGGTGTCGAAGCTCAGCACACAGCCAGTTCTGAAGGTGACCTGTTAGGGAGATGTAAGGCTTCCAGCCAGGATCAGAAAAGGAAGGCAAAAGTCAATACACTTTCGGAATCATCTTATATCACACCTGATGGTCTTTTGCTCAAACCCTACCTTTGACCATTCCATGGGGGAAATCAAGCTTCCATGCATAAATTTGGGCATGTTTCTCCTCCAAACCACACCACCTGCTTTCTGTGGTACTATATCCTCTATCAGTCATTGTTAAATAACACTGGGGGAGCAGATTTCCCCTGATGAGGATTATTAGCCTATCTTGTCTTCTAAGTCTAAAGCTTAAGTCATTCAGTTTCACTTGTATGGACTGTTTTGTTACCAGAAAATGTACCTGTTTTAAAATCACGTTTTATGTTAAGTGTTGCTGAGATGATCTGTGCTTCTGTAAATAAATGTATGCATGGCCCCTTGTTCATAGATGCTGGGGGTGTGGGGGGGGCTATGTAAGAGCGAAGGTGCTGATTCTTGGAATAGTCAGGCTTTCAACTACAAAGATGACATAAAAGTCTGTGTCACTTTCTTCTTTCTTCTTTCTTTTCTGTAGATACACACAGTCATCTTTTAATATCTTGCTTCAAAGTATTATAATCTAGGACAACAGCAAGAATGTGGTTGGTAGAAAATACAAAGGAAAAAGTCAAGGCTTCATAGGTTCTGAAAATAGTTAGGTGTAGTAGTTTTCAAGTTAAAGATCTCACTGTCTCCCCCCAAATTCTGTGGTCTTGAAATAGAATCTTGAACATGGAAGAGATTAGAAGTGCAATGCTCTAAAATTTTCTTTTCTGTTCAGTATGTCCAATATGAAATTAATTTTGAGATGGGGTCTCATTATGTAATTCTAACTAGCCTGCAACTCATTATAAGGACCAGATAAGCTTTGAGCTCAGAGAGATCTGCTTAGCTCTGCCTCACAAGTGCCGGGATTAAAGATGTGCACCACCATGTCTGACTTTTCTTCTTCTTCTTCTTTTTTATTAGATCTATTTCTTTACTTACATTTCAAATGTTATTCCATTTCCTGGTTTCCTGTCCATAAGTCCCTATCCCCTCCCCCTCCTGCATATAGGTATTCCCCCTATCCATCCCCCTTACTGACCTCCCCCATATTCCCTTGCACTGGGGGTCCAACCTTGGCAGGACTAAGGGCTTCTCCTTCCACTGGTGCCTCAACATGGCTATTCTCTGCTACATATGCAGTTGGAGCCTTGGTTCAGTCCATGTATAGTTTTTCCGTAGTGGTTTAGTCCCTTGAAGCTCTGGTTGGTTGGCATTGTTGTTCTTACGGGGTTGCAAGCTCCTTCAACTCTTTCAATACTTCCTCTAATTACCCCCAAGGGGGTCCTATTCTCAGTTCAGTGGTTTGCTGCTAGCATTGACCTCTGTATTGGACATGCTCTGGATGTGTCTTTCAGGAGAGATCTGTATCTGGTCCCTTTCAGCATGCATTTTTTAGCTTCATTAATCTTATCTAGTTTTGGTGGCTGTATATATATGGGCCACATGTGGGGCAGGCTTGAATGGCTGTTCCTTGAGTCACTGCTCTAAACTTTGCTTCCATATCCCCTCCTATGGATATTTTTCCCCCTTTTAAGAAGGAGTGGGAGTATCCGTATTTTGGACATTCTTCTTCTTGAGCTTCCTGTGGTCTGTGGATTGCATCTTGGGTAGTTCCAGCTTTTGGGCTAATATCCACTTATCAATGAGTCATGCCTGACTTTTACTTTTCTTTATATATAGTACACTGATTCCAATTATTTCAGTTTTAATTTTGCTGTTCATATAGTCATGACTGTGGGGCCATTCACTGGGTCTAGATGAACACACCAGAGCCACACCATTACAGTAAACTGACTCTCCCTCCCCTGAAGCCACCAGCTGTCAGGAGTTCCTTAGCTAGGCGTTGGATTTGTTGAGTCTCTCCCTGTTCTATGCTGCAATGTTGACTGGTCTGATCTTATGCAGGTCTTGAAGAGCACATGGCTTTAAAGGGGAGGAAATAATGGCTATTCCTCTGTGTCTGGTTTTCAAGAGGTAGAGAAAGAGCAGAAGACAGAAAGTGATTAAAGGCAAAGGTTGGAATTAGAGATTGAGTGCAGAAAGATATTACATATTAACTCCCTCAGCTACACAGTGAACAGAATGGGATAATGAGCCTCTGTCTTTTCATCACCTAGATTTTACAACTCCTAAGAGTTTGCTGCATTTGCCCCTATTTTGTTCACTCCTCTTTTTTGTTTGCTTGTGTTTTTGCTTTTTTTTTTTTTTTTTTTTTTTTTTTTTTTTTTTTTTTTTGAGACCAGGTTTCTCTGTAGCCCTGGCTGTCCTGGAACTTGCTCTGTAGACAAGGCTAACCTCAAACTCAGAGGTCAGCCTGCACCTGCCTCCTTAGTGCCGGGATTAAAGGCATGTGTTACTACTCTACCACTGACTGATTTCCTCTTTTTTTTTTTTTTTAAAGAGTGAATCTCAGACATTACGTCATTAACACAATTCAGAATATGTTTTCAAAAGTACATGAATTTTTATAAAAGCCATACTGTCATTATGACTTGCTAAATTTAATAAAAAAATTTGACTTCATTCAACAGGAAGCTCATATTCAAATTCCACTAACAATTTTTTTTTATCATTTTTCATTTTTGAAGGCATACATTGGGTTACCTGGTTTTCTTTTTTTTTTCTTTATCTTTATGAACTTGAGTATTTCTTATTTACATTTCGATTGTTATTCCCCTTCCCGGTTTCCGGGCCAACATCCCCCTAAACCCTCCCCCTCCCCTTCTATATAGGTGTTCCCCTCCCCATCCTCCCCCCTTCACCGCCCTCCCACCAACAATCACGTTCACTGGGGGTTCAGTTTTGGCAGGACCAAGGGTTTCCCCTTCCACTGGTGCTCTTACTAGGCTATTCATTGCTACCTATGAGGTTGGAGCCCAGGGTCAGTCCATGTATAGTCATTGGGTAGTGGCTTAGTCCCTGGAAGCTCTGGTTGCTTGGCATTGTTGTTCATACGGGGTCTCGAGCCCCTTCAAGCTCTTCCAGTCCTTTCTCTGATTCCTTCAACAGGGTCCCGTTCTCAGTTCAGTGGTTTGCTGCTGGAATACGCCTCTGTATTTGCTGTATTCTGGGTGTGTCTCTCAGGAGAGATCTACATCTGGGTCCTGTCGGCCTACACTTCTTTGCTTCATCCATCTTAACTAGTTTGGTGGCTGTGTATGTATGGGCCACATGTGGGGCAGGCTCTGAATGGGTGTTCGTTCCTTCTGCCTCTGTTCTAAACATTGCCTTCCTATTCCCTACCAAGGGTATTCTTGTTCCCCTTTTAAAGAAGGATTCACATTTTGGTCATCCTTCTTGAGTTTCATGTGTTCTGTGCATCTAGGGTAATTCAAGCATTTGGGCTAATAGCCACTTATCAATGAGTGCATACCATGTGTGTTTTTCTGTGATTGGGTTACCTCACTCAGGATGATTCCAGTAACAGTTTAAAGTGATTTTGTTTACTACTTAATTTATTGAAATGATACCTACTTAAGGTCTACCTTTTACATTTGGCTATTAACCACAACCAGCATCAAAGAGAAGCTTCTTATTTACAGAGCACAAGCTTTCTCTGTGTTGTCTACCTCTAGCTCTTTCATACCTAGGGACAGCTTCATCCTTGAGATGTTTGAGTCTATCCTTGGCATTGCTCCTCTCACACTTGTATTGTTTTCATTGGGAAATCCTGTACTAGATGGCTGTAAAAGTATCTTTTATTCACCAGCTGTAATTGTCATATCAGAGGCTTACACTGAGTAAGCTCACCCTTTCTAGTTCTTTCTGAACTTAGGCAGGTTAGTTCCACATAGCTATTCTGACTCAAAACTCTTCTCCAAGTCTACTGATTCAAGCTGGCTTCTCTTGGCTTCTGACTGAATTGCTGCTTTGATTGACCTCAGACTAGCTCTGCCAATCTGTTTTAATCTTTTGACTCCATATTCTCTGGCTTGTTCTGTCTTTACCTGTGTCTAGCTTGTTCTCTCTGCAACCTGTGTCTGTAAAATTGTCCTGATAAATACTTCCATACATGCTCCTTTCCCCCTTACTGTCCTTAAGTAACCTCTCTGTCTTGTGCTGTTCTTGTGAGATTTGGGTGTTTTCTATTTCTGACTCACCCTGTCAAATCTTTCTCTGATTCATCATTTTGTCTTCATATACTAAGGGCATGCCTGTATTACAGACAGATCGTACTGCAATCCAGAACTTGTCTTTACTCCAGACAGATCACATAGACCTAGAATGTCATTTGATGTGATCCCTTGACAGAGCAGACATATTGCTAGGTTAAAATTGCTCTACAGTGCCTTCAGTAATTTGGGTGCCTATCAGCAAATGAATGGGTAATATAACCACACTTTATACATATCACATAGGTATTTAGCCACAAAGAAGAAAGAAATTAAGTCACTTTCAGGAAAATGGATAGAACTGGAGATTACTATGATAAAAAAATAAAACAGTCTCACAAGGAAAAATGCCACAAGTTTCTATGTTTCCTTTTTGTGCAGATTCTAAGAGAAAGCAAGTGAGAGTATATACAGAAGGATCCTAGAGAGTGAATATGACCAACATCCATGGAAAAAACAGCCCATTGTTTCGTATTCCGGGTATGTGACAAAATAAATCTCTAATTGTTTCTTACCACCCACTAGGAGACAACATCATTTTAATGACTGACAAGGCTGTTTTGTTCCCTCTTCCGATGTTTAGAAATTTTAATATTCAAAGATGTGCTTCTATATACATTTTTTATAAATAGTAATATTTATAGTTTCTGTTCAAAGCATTTACCTCTCATGGTTTGATCAATTGATATTAATCCATTAATAGACTAAAACCCCCTGCTTTTAAAGAGTTAAAGATAGTCACCTGCCAGTTTTTGGCAGGTCATTTCTCTCTTCTTTGATGGTAATGAGGACCTTTTAGTAGGTATAGCGGCAATACTCTCAGAAGGTGTTGACAATGTGCAAAAGCAATAACAATATTAACCATGAAGTGTTAAGAGTTGAATTTAAAATAATTAATGGAGATTAAGGTTCCTACAGAATAAAGATGGTGAAAAATTTCACTTTCTCATTCTTGGTCTTTTTGTTGTGGTGAGACATTATAACTATTCTAATCTTTTGGATTATTATAGACTTGTTCAAGGTGTTCATATATTCTTTAAATATTTTTCAGTCAGACTTGAATTTTTTTGTATGTGCATGAGCCTTTTGCCTCCACATTCGATACTGTACTTTGCATGTGCCCGATGCCTTCAGATGCTGTAGGAGCACCCTAGAACTGGAGTGACTATAGTTGTAAGAGTCCACGTTGGTTCTTGAAACCAAACCTATGTCTTCTAAGAGCAGCCAGTGTTTTTAACTACCAAGCCATTTGTTTCCACATTCTTGATCTAATTTGGTAGGCCATGTGTGGCTAGGAATTCAGCCATTTCCTCTAGATTTTCCAGAGTTTTTGAATTTCTAATCTCTCACATTAGCTTACAAAATCATAGGCTTCTATGTAACATTTTCACACATAGTAACTTTCAGTTGACTCTCCCACAACTCTTTCCTTATACCCTGCTGCTCCCCTTTCTCCCTGTAACACTTCACTTCCAACATTCTTTCTCAGTCGTGACTGAATGAGACTAGCTCCCGCAGGCTCATGTATTTGGATACTAGGGATCTAGTTCATGGAACTGTTTTGAATGTGTGGCCTTGTTGAAGGAGATATATCATAATAGGGTAGGTTCGGAGGTTTAAGAAGCCCATTCTGTTCCCAGTGAGTTCTCTATCCGCCTCCTGCTTAGGGATCAGTATATAGCTCTCAGCTCTATTCCAGTGCTATACCTTCCAACTCCCTTGTTCTCTGCCATAATGATCAAGGACTCACCCTCTGAAATATATGTTCCAATAAATTCTTCTATAAATTGCTATGGCCATGGTGCTTCTTCATTGTAGAAATGTAACTAATGCACCCTTCTATTTAGCTCTATTATATGCCCTAGCCCCTGTAGAAAGAATCTTTTGTGCAATGTATGGAAGCTTCATCTGTCAATAAAATAGCCTATGGCCAATGAGCTAGGGCAGGATTAGAAGGTGGGACATCTGGGAGAGAGAGGGAGGGAGAGAGAGAGAGAGAGAGAGAGAGAGAGAGAGAGAGAGAGAGAGAGAGAGAGAGAGGATTCTAGGAAACAGGGGCAGGGGGTTTTGCCCCAGACACAGAGGAAGACAGTTGCATGAAACTGAGTATCAGGTAGCCGGCCATGTGACATAACAGAATAGAGTAAATGGATAGATAATTAAGTTATAAGTTAGTCAGGGAACAATCCTAAGCTATTAGCCTAGGGTCTTATTCATATATAAGAAGTCTCACAATCATTATTTTGAGGAACAAGGAGGAGTGGAAAAACACGAGGTTCTGGATGGCACCAACTACAAACTCCTCCCTTTGCTGTCTCTGTTTCCTGTCACAGGGGTTTCTTCCTATTTTTGTCTTCTTGCTATATTTTCTCCTATCTGAATATATGTATTGAAAAGTTAGAGGCTGAAATTGCATATAAGACAGAATATATGATATTTGTCTTTCTGACCCTGGGTTACCTTATTTAAAACATTTTCCAGTTCCATCCATTTTTTTCCCCTCAAAATTTGTGCTTTTGTTTTTCTTTAGAACTATATAAAATTCCATTGTGAAAATGTACATTTTCATTTACTGTCCATCTGCTGATGGACATCTAGGCAGATTCCATTTTCTTGCTACTATGAAAAGAATAGCAATGAATATGGATGGGCAAGCGTCTGCTGTAGGATAAGGCTTGCTTTGGATGGATGCCACAAATGGTGGGCATGGGACAGATGATAGTGTTAGTTTTCCCAGTTTTAGAAGCCTTCACATTGATTTCCACAATGAAAGCACTGGGTTACCCTCTTACCAATAGTCATAACAGTTCTATTCTTTCCACGTCCTTGTCAGCATTGACTGTCATTTCTTTTCTTTTCTCTTCTCTTCTTTTTTCTTTTCTTTTCCCTTTGTTTCTTTCTTTTTCCTTTTGTTTGTTTCTTTCTGTCATTTGTGTTCTTGATGGTTTACATTTTCATTAGCCTGAGAAAGAATGACAAAGTAGTTTTAATTTTCCTTTTTCTGATGACCATAGATGTTTAAAAAAATACTTTATTTGTAACCATTTAAATTGTCTAATACTTACACCAACAAAGACAGGAGAGACATAAACTGAGGTAAAAACTTGCTAGCTCAAGGAGGTTACTTTATTTTGTTAACTATATACAAGATATCAGTTTACAAGCCTGATCCTACAACTAAACTGCTAGCTCTTTAGGAATCTCTTTCTGTCTGTGTCATTCTACAGAACTAGTCTACATTGAGTTCCTCCAAACCCCAGAAGGCTCCTTAACTCTCTTTCCCAGAATACTATTTTACCTGCGTCCTGCCAGCTGCTTCTCCGTTGTTCTGCTGGCCCAAAGAGAAATTCCCTCTCTTACTCAAAGTTCCTTTCATAAAGGCTCTTCCAAGCCAAAAGAGAGAGAGAAAGAGATAGAGCTTTCTCAAAGGTTCAGTTCTTTACAAGAAATCTTTATCTCACTTCACTGAACCACTTCGCTGTGTATTGGGGGGGGCTGTCTCCAAGCCAAGTCAATAGGGGCCAAACCATTTCACTTTACCTTAGTTTGAGGCTAGTCAACTGACTTTGTCTAGGGTCATAGAACAAAGAGCACAAGACCTCTTTGATGCACCTTGACTTAAAATAGGCAGAAACTTTCCATTCTTTACTATTCTTGTCACACCTTGGCTTAAAATAGGCAGAAACTTTCCATTCTTTACTATTCTTGTCTATGGAGGTTTTTTTTTTTTTTAGAGGCACACACAAACTGCATTTCTTCAGGGCACAACTAACTACATCGGACAAAAGCAATATCCAGTTAAGCTTTCATATTTGGTTAACATTTAGGTTTTCTATGTACTATAATTAAATATCCTCTAGCATTTATTGGCTAGTTGTATTTCTTCTCTTGAAATTATCTCTTCAGAAAATTGGTGCATTCGTTGATTGGTAACTTTGTTTCTTAGGTGTTCAGGGTTTGAAGTTCTTTACTTGCTCCAGGTATTAGAGTTAGATTTTCTCCAATTCTGTCGAATGTTTACTCTGTTAGTAGTTTCTTTTGCTGTACAGAAATATTTGTATTTCTTGTGTTCCTTTCTGTCACTTCTTGGGAATATTGCCTGTGCTATTGGGAGATCTAGTTATAAATTCATTGCTTATACTCATGTCCAAAGTGTTTTTCCATAGTTCCTTTATGATTTTCTACAGTAATGTTTAGAAATGCCTAGGTATATTTCAAATGTCATGAATTCATTTTAACTTGATTTTTATGAATTATTAATTAATTTTTCAATTTTTTCTTTTATTGGATATTTTTTCTATTTACACTTTAAATGTTATTCCCTTTCCTGGTTTTCCCTTTAGAAACCCACTATGCCTTCACTACCCTCCCCCGCTTCTATGAAGGTGCTCCCTCAACCACCTACCCACTCCCTTCTACCTTCCCACAATGACATTTCCCTACACTGGGGTATTGAGCCTTGATAGAACCATGGCCTTCTCCGCCCACTGATGCCCCTTAAGGCCGTCTGTTGGGGTTTGTCCTGAAGTTATCTGTATTTTGATGCTAATTCCACTGCCCCAAGGACAGCTGCCTAGTCACTATTCAGGAATCAGGTGAATTCACCAGAACTTTTTCCCCATTGAATTTGTAAAGTACAGGTGAGGGGCAGGTACAGGATAGAAGGAGGCCTGTCATTGGAAGAGAAGGAAGGATGGGCGGGAGAAAAGTTTGAAGGAAGAGGAAGAGACTAGAACAGGAAGAGACAGGAGGGAGAGAGAAGCTGTGGCAGGACGGTGGAGGCTGACGTTAAGATCTCTGTGTATTTACAGGTTGTTATTAATGTTCCTAAGGGATGGGTGGTACTGGGCTTTGTATGTTTAGGTGGGCAATTATATCTTATCAATTGAATCTAGGGTTATTGTGTTGTGTGTTCTTTAATGTGTAGATTTAAGTGTAATGGAGTGTGGGGCGACTGGTCTGGGCCGCCGCGGAGTTAGGATGTGTTTCCGACAAGATATCTAGGGATATCTTGGGGCACCTTGGGGACCCAGCGAGGTAAAAGTCAATTATACTTTTTTTATTTTTATATTTTTACAACAACAGCCATCCTCTGCTACATATGGGGCTGGGGTCATAGGTCCATCCCTTTGTACTCTTGAGATGGTGGTTTAGTCCCTGGGAGCTCTGGTTGGTTGGTATTGTTCTTATGAGGTTGTAAACCTCTTCAGCTACTTCAGTCCTTTCTCTAACTCCTCTACTGGGGTCCCAATTCTCAGTTCAATGGTTGCTTGTGAGCATCCACCCCTGTATTTGTCAGGCTCTGGCAGAGCCTCTCAGGAGACAGCTATATCCTGTCAGCATGCACTTCTTGGCATCCACAATATTGTCTGGGTTTAGTGGCTGTACATGGGATGCATCCCCATGTATGGCAGGCCCTGGATGGTCTTTCCTTCAGTCTCTGTTCCACACTTTGTCTCTGTATTTCCTCCTGTGAGTATCTTTGTTCTCCCTTCTAAGAAGGCCTGAAGCATCCACACTTTGGTCTTCCTTCTTCTTGAGCTGCATGTGGTCTGTGAATTGTATCTAGATTATTCCAAGCTTTTGAGCTAATATACACTTACCAGTGAATGTATACCATATGTGTTCTTTTGTGACTGGGGTAACCTCACTCATGATGATATTTTCTAGTTTCATCTATTTGGCTAAGAATTTTATGAAGTCATTGGTTTTATTAGTGAGTAGTACTCCATTGTGTAAATGAACCACATTTCTGTCTCCATTCCTCTGCTGAAGGACATCTGGGTTATTTCCAGCTTCTGGCTATTATAAATAAGGCTGCTGTGAACATAGTGGAGCACATGTCCTTGTTATATGTTGGAGCATCTTTTGGGTATATGCCCAGGAATGGTATAGCTAGGTCCTCAGGAAGTACTATGTTTAGTTTTCTGAGGAACCTCCAGACTGATTTCCAGAGCGATTGTACCAGCTTGCAATCCTACCAACAATGGAGGAGTGTTCCTCTTTCTCCACATCCTTGCCAGCATCTGTGGTCACCTGAGTTTTTGATCTTAGCCATTCTAACTATTGTGAGGTGGAATCTCAGGTTTGTTTTGATTTGCATTTCCCTGATGACTAAGAATGTTGAACATTTTTTTTTTTAGGTATTTCTCAGCCATTCGATATTTTTTGGATGAGAATTCTTTTGTTAGCTCTGTATCTCACTTTTGGTAGTGTTATTTGGCATTCTGGAGTCTAACTTCTTGAGTTCTTTGTATATATTGGATAATAGCCCTCTATCAGATGTAGGATTGGTAAAGATATTTTCCCAATCTGCTGGTTGCCGTTTTGTCCTAATGAAAGTGTCTTTTGCTATACATGGACTGACCCTGGGCTCCAACCTCATAGGTAGCAATGAATATTCTAGTAAGAGCACCAGTGGAAAGGGAAGCCCTTGGACCTGCCAAGACTGAACCCCCAGTGAACGTGATTGTTGGGGGAGGGCGGTAATGGGGGGAGAATGGGGAGGGGAACACCCATATAGATGGGGAGGAGGAGGGGTTAGGGGGATGTTGGCCCAGAAACCGGGAAAGGGAATAACAATCGAAATGTAAATAAGAAATACCCAAGTTAATAAATATGGAGAAAAAAAAAGTGTCTTTTGCCTTACAGAAGCTTTGCAGTTTTATGAGGTCCTATTTGTCTATTCTTGATCTTAGAGCATATGCCACTGGTATTTTGTTCAGGATAATTTCCCCAGTGCACATGTGTTCGAGGCTCTTCCCCACTTTTTCATCTATTAGGTTGAGTGTATCTGCTTTGATGTGGAGGTCCTTGATCCACTTGAACTTAAGCTTTGTACAGGGTGATAAGAATGGATCAATTTGCATTCTTCTACATGCTGACCTCCAGTTGAACCAGCACTATTTGTTGAAAATGCTATTTTTTTCCATTGGATGGTTTTAGCTCCTTTGTAAAGATCAAATGATAGTATGTGTGTGCATTCATTCCTGGGTCTTCAATTCTCTCTGTACTGTCTCTGTACCAATACCATACAGTTTTTTTTTTGTTTTTTGTTTTTAAATCACTATTGCTCTGTAATACAACTTGAGGTCTGGGATGGTGATTCCCCCAGAAGTTCTTATATTGTTGAAGACAGTTTTTGCTATCTTGGGATTTTTGTTATTCTAAATGAATTTGCAAATTGCTCTTTCTAACTCTGTGAAGAATTGAGTTGGAATTTTGATGGGGATTGCATTGAAACTGTAGATTGCTTTTGGCAAGATGACCATTTCTACTATATTAATCCTGCCAATCCATGAGCATTTGAGATCTTTTCATCTTCTGAGATCTTCTTTAATTTCTTTCTTCACAGACTTGAAGTTCTTGTCACATAGATCTTTTCACTTGCTTGGTTAGAGTCACAGCGAGGTATTTTGTATCATTTGTGACTGTTGTGAAGGGTGTCATTTCCCTAATTTCTTTCTTAGCCTGTTTATCCTTTGAGTAGAGGAAGGCTTCTGATTTGTTTGACTTAATTTTATATCCAGCCACTTTGCTGAAGTTGTTTATCAGGTTTAGGAGTTCTCTGATGGGATTTTTGGAGTCACTTAAGCATACTATCATATCATCTGCAAATAGTGATATTTTGTCTTCTTCCTTTTCAGTTTGTATTCCTTTGACCTTTTGTTGTCTCATTGCTCTAGCTAGGACTTTGAGAACTATATTGAATAAGTAGAGAGAAAGTGGGCAGCCTTGTCTGGTCTCTGATTTTAGTGGGATTGCTTCAAGTTTCTCTCCATTTAGTTTAATGTTAGCTACTGGTTTGTTTTATATTGCTTTTGATATGTTTAGGTATGGGCCTTGATTCCTGATCTTTCCAAGACTTTTACATGAAACCGTGTTGAATTTTGTCAAGTGATTTCTCAGCATCTAATGAAATGTGTGTTTTTTTCCCCCCCTTTGGGTTTGTTTATATAGTAGATTAACCTGATGGATTTCCATATATTGAACCATCCCTACATCCCTGGGATGAAGCCTACTTGATCATGATGGATGATTGTTTTTATGTGTTCTAGGATTTGGTTTGCCAGAATTTTATCGAGTATTTTGACATCAGTGTTCATAAGGGAAATTGGTTTGAAGTTCTCTTTCTTTGTTGGGTCTTTGTTTGGTCTTTGTTTGGCTTAGGTATAAGTATAATTATGGCTTCATAGAAGGAATTGGGTAGCATTCCTTCAGTTTCTATTTCATGGAATAGTTTAGATAGTTTTGGTTTGAGGTCTTCTATGAAGGTCTGATAGAATTCAGCACTAAACCCATTTGGTCCTGTGCCTTTTTTTGGTTAGGAGACTTTTAATGCCTGCTTCTATTATTTTATTTTAGGAGTTATGAGACTTTTTAGATGGTTTATCTGATCCTGATTTAACTTTGGTACCTGGTATCTGTCTAGAAATTTGTCCCTTTCATCCAGATTTTCCAGTTTTTTTGAGTATAGGCTTTTGTAGTAGGAGCTGATGATTTTTCAAATTTCCTCAGTTTCTGTTATGTCTCCCTTTTCATTTCTGATTTTGTTATTTTGGATCCTTTCTCTGTGCCCTCTCATTTGTCTGATTGAGGGTTTACATATCTTGTTGATTTTCTCCGAGAACCAGCTACTGATTTTGTTGATTCTTCCTATAGTTTGGTTTTGTTTGTACTTGGTTGATTTCAGACCTGAGTTTGATTATTTCCTGTAGTCATTGGGTGTATTTGCTTCTTTTTGTTCTAGAGCTTTCAGGTGTGCTGTCAAGCTGCTAGTGTTTGTTCTCTCCAGTTCCTTTTTGGAGGCGCTCAGAGCTATGAGTTTTCCTCTTAGCACTGCCTGCCTGCCTGCTTGGTTGCTTGCTTTCTTTCTTTCTTTCTTTCTTTCTTTCTTTCTTTCTTTCTTTCTTTCTTTCTTTCTTTCTTTCTTTCTTTCAAGATTTATTTATTTTTTGTATATAAGTACACTGTAGCTGTCTTCAGACACACCAGAAGAGGGCATCAGATCTCATTACAGGTGGTTGTGAACCACCATGTGGTTGCTGGCATTTGAACTCAGGACCTCTGGAAGTGCAGTCAGTGTTCTTAAATGCTGAGCCATCTCTCCAGCCCCCTTAGCACTGTTTTCATTGTGTTCCATAAATTTTGGTATGTTGTGCCTTCATTTTCATTAAATTCTAAAAGGGCTTTAATTTCTTTCTTTCTTTCTGCCTTGACCAAGTTATCATTGAGTCTAGGGGTGTTCAACTTCCACGTATCTGTGGACGTTCTTTCACTATTGTTGTTATTGAAGACCAGACTCAGTCCCTGGTGATCTGTTAGGATGCATGGGATTATTTCTATCTTCTATCTGTTGAGGCTTCTTTTGTGACTGATTATATGGTCAATTTTGGAGATTGTACCGTGAGGTGCCAAGAAGCTATATTCTTTTGTTTTAGAAAGAAATGTTTTATAGATATCTGTTAAATCTATTTGGTTCATAACTTCTCTTATTTTCTCTGTGTCTCTGTTTATTTTCTGTTTACATGATCTGTCCATTGATGAGACTGCACTGTTGAAGTCTCCCACTATGATTGTGTGAGGCGTAATGCTTGCTTTGAGCTTTAGAAGTTTCTTTTGTGAATGTGGGTGCGCCTGTATTTAGAATTTAGATATTAAGAATTGAGAGTTCGTCTTGGTGAATTTTTCCTTTGGTGAATATGAAGTGTCCCTTCCTTATCTTTTTTGATAACTTTTGGTTGAATGTCTATTTTATTCGATATTAGAATGGCTCTTCTAGACTGTTTCTTGGGACCATTTTCATGGATAAATTTTTCCCAGCCTTTTACTCTGAGGAACTGTCTGTCTTCGTCACTGAGGTATATTTCTTCTATGCAGCAAAATGCTTGGTCCTGTTTATGTATCCAATTTGTTAGTTTATGTCTTTTTATTGGGGAATTGAGTCCATTGATATTGAGAGATATTAGGGATCAATGACTTTTTTCAATTATTTTTGTTGTTAGAAGTGGAATTATGTTTCTGTAGCCACAGGCTGCAGGCTATCTTCTTTTGTGTTAGTTGAAAGAAGATTACTTTTCTAGGATGTAGTTTCCCTCCTTATGTTGGAGTTTCCATCTATTATCCTTTGTAGGGTTGTATTTGTGGAAATATATTGTGTAAGTTTGATATTGTTATAGATTATCGTGGTTTCTTCTTCTATGTTAATTGAGAGTTTTGCTGGATACAGTAGCCTGGGCTGGCATTTGTGTTCTCTTAGGATCTGTATGACGTCTGCCTAGGATCTTCTGTCTTTCATAGTCTCTGTTTAATAGTCTGGTGTGATTCTGCTAGGTCTGCCTCCATATGTTACTTGACCTTTTTCCCTTACTGCTTTTAATATTCTTTCTTTGTTTTGTGCATTTGGTGTTTTGACTATTATGTGATGGGAGGAATTTCTTTTCTGGTCCAATCAATTGGAGTTCTGTAGGCTTCTTGTATGTTTATGGGCATCTCTTTCTTTTGGTTAAGGAAGTTTTCTTCTATAATTTTGTTGAAGATATTTACTGGCCCTTCAATTGGTAGTCTTTGTTCTCTATTATACTTATTATTCCTAGATTTGATCTTCTCCTTCTGTCCTGGATTTCCTGGATGTTTTGGGTTAGGTGCTTTTTACATTTTGCATTTTCTTTGACTGTTGTGTCAATGTTTTCAGTGGTATCTTCTGCCCCTGAGATTCTCTCTTCTATCTCTTGTATTCTGTTTGTGATGCTTGTGTCTATGATTCCTGATTTCCTTCCTAGGTTTTCTATCTCCATGGTTGTCTCCCTTTTTGATTTCTTTATTGTTTCTATTTCCATTTTTAAATCCTGAATGGTTTTGTTCAATTCCTTCACCTGTTTGGTTTTGTTTTCCTGTAATTCTTTAAGGGATTTTTGTGTTTCCTCTTTAAGGGCTCTTACCTGTTTAGCTGTAGTTTCCTGTATTTCTTTCTTTTTTCCCCCAAGTCCCTTTACTGTATTTCTTCAAGGGAGTAATGTATGTCTTTCTTAAAGTCCTCTACCATCATCATAAGATGTGATTTTATATCACAATCCTGCTTTTCCAATGTATGGGGTATCCAGGGCTAGCTGTGGTGGTGGATGCAAAGTGGTCTTGGTTTCTGTTGCTTAGGTTCTTAAACTTGCCTCTCTCACAAGTTATCTCTGGTGTTATCTGGTCTTGCTGTCTCTGACAGTGGTTTGACCCTCCTCTAAGCTTGTGTGTCAGCACTCCTGGAAGACGAGCTCTCTCCTGGGTGGATCTGGGTACAGAGATGTGGCATAGTGCCATCGTTGGGTACAGACAGAAATTTGAAGGATCCTGTCCCAGACTGCTTCTTGGTTTCTGTGTCCTGATGGCTCCAGGCAAGTTCTCTGAGCAGAAATGGTGGTCTCATGTATGATCTCAGGTATGTCAGCACTCCTAAGAGACCAGCTCTTTCCCAGCAGGATCTGGCACAGAGAGCTGTCGTACAAGGTTAGCTCTGGGCACTTTTCGGTCAAGGAATTTTGCTCCTTGATTTCTTCAGTAAGAGCATTATTCATTTTCTATGCACTGTCACAGTTTCTGTGGTTTTCTTTTCTCTTTCTTTTCTTTTCTCTCTCTCTCTCTCTCTCTCTCTTTCTCTCTCTCTCTCTCCCTCCCTCCCTCCCTCTTTCTTTCTTTCTGTCTTTCTTTCTTTCTTTCTTTCTTTCTTTCTTTCTTTCTTTCTTTCTCTCTTTCTGCTATTGACTTCTAGAATTATTGCACCATGATCTGATATGATACATAAAGTTATTTTGATTTGTATGTATTGGTTATGTCTTCATTTGTGGTTCAGAAAGGTGGCCTGTTTTAGAGAAAGTCCCACAGGCCTCTGAAAACAGAATGTGCATCCTGCTTCCACTGGATGGAATATTCAGTAAATATCTCTCAAATCCATTTGATGTATGATGTAGTTTCACTCTGTGGCTTGTTTGATGATTTTCAGTTTGAATAATCTAGAGATGATAGTGGGGTATTAAGGTTACTCTCTGTTAATGTTTCAGTGCCTATACGGCCTTTTATATCTATTAGTGTATATTTTTTTTAAAGTGGAAGCCTCCACAGTTTTGTTCACTTATATTTATAATTGTTGTGTATATGATGAAGGGGTTGGAGAGATAGCTCAGTAGTTTAAAATTCATACTGCTCTTGTAGAAGTTCTGCATTCAATTCCAACTAGTTACTTTGGGGAGCTCACAAGTGCCCATGAACCTAGCTCTATGGAGCCCTCATCTTCTTCTGGTTTCTGTGAGAACTGCTCAGTCTATATTGTATTACTTGTGTGTATATATTTTCAGGCTTGCTCATTTGCTATTGGGTAACCAATTGGTATATTCTTCCTTGGGTTCACCTGTTTCTTCTGTTCTCAGAATCCTGTGGTGTCTTACAGTTCTCTGTCTAAGGTTGGGGCTTTGTGAGCTTTCCTTCATCGACACTGGCATGTCTACTGGTGTTGTCCTTGTTCAGGTCATGTTTAGGCTATCATATTGGTGAGAGTTCATGGTGTAGATTCTGACATTTCTAGAAGATACGGTCTCATGGTAAGCTTCTTGTTCTTCTGGTCTTGCAATCTTTTTACTTCCTCTTCCTGTAGTAATCACCAAGCCTTAGGCCAGGAGTTGTGTTGCAAGTCCGTCCACTGGGACTAGACGCCACAATGCTGCGTGCTTTTGGTAGTTAGTTATTCTTTAATCACCAAGACTAATCAATCTGTAAGTAGCTGATGGCAGTATTTGTACTTTTAACAGCTCTTCGTACATCTAGGGAGGTGAGTAGATTGGGACTTCTCAAACCTCACTGCTCGAGACGTAGTTAAGTTCCTTTAGTAAAATCACATTTAGTGGATGTGCTTAAAAACATTCATGTTCTTTCTGTCGGTAAACATTTCCCAAGAAATGACAGAAATGATATTGCTTCAATATGTGAATGCATACTTTGAGGTGTGAAGAAAAATAAATGTCATTGTTGGTGCTAACATATTTTATGTTCCGTGGGACTTTGCGTATGCGCAAACTGTATCCAGCTCAAAGCAAAATGGTCTTTAAAGTCAGTTGGAAACCTTAAATTCCGTAGTTATTGTTTCCAAGTTGTACTGTTTATTTGTAGGTATTCTATTTATTGCGAAATATTATTTGATATTGAAATATTCACTTTACATTCTCTACTTACCTCTAGGCTTGATCTACTATCAACATAGCTTTTCTATGTAGCATTTGGGTTTTTTTGCTACTTATGAAAAACATAACAATGGTAACTACTCTTTCCTGGGCAAATTATTCATAGTCCTAGAAATACAGAGTTCAAAATATATTTTTAAAGGCTACATTTAAACTTTAGTTATGTCTCGAGCTTCACATTTAAAAGAGATAAAAGAAAATGGAATAGAAGAGAACCAAAGGCAACTTAATGGTGGTACACTGTTCTACATTTGAGTGATATAAATTCATTAGAATCTCTGAGCTATGAAGGAAAACAACAGCCCAGTTCTCTGTGCTTGAATAAACAAGGTGGGAACTGCCTCTTCCCAAACTTTTAATCTTTTTTCAATTTCTCTGCTGTCTCTTCGTATAATTAGTGGCCAATCCTTATTAATTTATTGGCATTTATTATGCTAATGTTAATTCATGCATATCTAATATGCTTTGATGAGAATTGGGAGGAATTTTCCAATATGATGGACTGATTCTAACGCAGCATTTATGGGGAGAAAATGAAGAATTTCACATGAGTCTCTCCACAGTTTACTAATTAATTACTCACACTTTAGGATACCCGAAGTGACACTGACATCCACAGTAAATGAAAGAGTAGAGGTTTGCGGACCAGGCCATGTCTATGTTGGTGTAGAGCACTTCCCTTATGGAAGCCAAATGAAAAGCAAGTGACCCAGGACTCATTCTCTGAAAGCTCTCCTTCTAAGTCACATATCATAGGCTGGACAGCTTACAAATGGGGGGTGATGCCTTTTAGCAGGGAGGCTGTATGGGCTGGAATAAGCACGGTTTCCTGACCCTTCTTTCTGAGCATTCTCTCCCTCTCCCTCTCCCTCTCCTCTCCTTTTTCCCTCTCTTCCCCTCCCCTTCCCTTTCCTCCACTCCCCTCCTCTTTTTTCCTCTTTTTTTCTTCTCTTAAATGCCTCCTCTCCCTCTTCTCCTTCTCCACCCTCCCCCAACCTCTCCTATTTTCCTCTAACTAAATCTATGCTGATCTCCACAAGTCAGGAAAATGTACCAAAGTCTCTTTGAAAAGCCCGCAATATCTTCCTCCTAATATTTTATACTAGTGGTAGCCCTGAACCAAGGCATAAAACATTCCTTTTCCTCAGTACCATTTCTCAGTTACAGACAGCCAAATGATTCCCCATTGCCCATTACCACCCCTACCCCACCCCCATAAATAAAGGTGCTCAGAATAACTGAACGTCTTCATGTAAACTCCATAAATTGTGCAAGATTTTCCTTGGGATATTGAGCCATGACTGAGCTGAGGAACTGACTGATCCTCATAATGACCAAATATCTTTGACTGTCATGAGATTAAGGGTAGCTAGACATCTAGGATCTAATTGTAATAAATGTGCACTCCAGAGGACTTCATGCTAACCTGATTTTACTCACTGATAATAGCAGTCTTCAACATGGGTCATTGCTGCTGATAATTAAGGGCAAAGATTGTGCAATGAGCACTCTCAGGTGAAAGCTAACAGAGATGAGGACAGACATAACTGCCTTTTCCTTCTGCTCTTCCTTCTTCCTACTTCTTTCCCAGTTGCAACCATGTGACTGCAGTCCCGTGATACTCCTCTTCTATTCCACAGTCTGGATAATCTTGATTCTCTAGAGTTTCTAGTGTATTGAGCTACCTCTTGATATCTTTGCTTTTGTTTTGTTTTATAGTTTACTTAGGGTGCATTTAGGGGGATTGAGTTTTGATGGGTCATATTTCTCTATTTCCCCAAGATAAAGAGGGGACAGTGGTGGGTTGAATATGCTTGGCCCAGGTAGTGAGACTATTAGGAAGTATGACTTTGTTGAAGAAAGTATGTTACTGTGGGGCCTGCTGCCTCCTCCTAGCTGCCTGTGAGACAGTCTTCTTCTGTTTGCCTTTGGAACAAGATACAGAACTCTCAGCTTCTCCAAAGCCATGCCTGCCTGGATGCTGCCATACTTCCTACAATTTTGATAGTGGACTGAAAGTCAGGACCTGTAAGCCAGCCCCAGTTAAATGTTGTCCTTTATAAGAGTTGCCTTGGTCACTGAACCCCCAGTGAACTAGTCTATGGGGGGAGGGCGGCAATGGGGGGAGGGTTGGGATGGGAACACCCATAAGGAAGGGGAGGGGGGAGGGGGATGTTTGCCCGGAAACCGGGAAAGGGAATAACACTCGAAATGTATATAAGAAATACTCAAGTTAATAAAAAAAAATAAAAAAAAAAAGAGTTGCCTTGGTCATGGTGTCTCCTCATGGCAACAAAAACTCTAAGACAGGGACCAAAAGTGTTTACTCACTTATGTTAGGGTCTGGGTTGGTTATTATCCACTTAGGAAAGCAGGGTGAAGACTGGAAAGATAGCTTAGTCAGTTACGTGCTTGCCTTGTCAACATGAGGGTCTTAGTTCAGACCCCATTTAGTAACTAGATGTGGTGCTATGTGCTTATAACTTTGGGGAGCCGTCAACCAGCACATTCCTCTGGCTTACTAGACAGGCATCCTAGTCTACAACTGAGTATATAGCCAGTGAGATAGCTATTCTGTCTCAAGAAGGATAGGGCCAGAGGAAGGACAATGGGGTCTCTCTCTATTTCCTTCTTTCACACACACACACACAGACACAGACACAGACACAGACACAGACACACACACACACACACACACACACACACACACACACACACACCCAAGAAAAGAGATAGTAAGAAATAGCTTCTGCAAGAAAAAAAAAGAGAGGGATGTATTGGTGTTCAGAACAGAGGGGTAGAGCAGTTCTTGGCGGCCCAGGGAGTGGCAGCTGTGCCCAGCTCAGGGCTGCTTGAGACACAAATTAAAAAAAAAAAAGAAAAAAAAAGATGGATGTAATTTTGATTGATGGATAATGCTTTGAAATTAGGAAGAAGAAGCAGGTTGAATGAAGAACATGTTTGAAACATGGAAAACAAAGCGAGATTGTACCCTCAAACTAAAAAGCTTGATCTGTCCATGCTGTCAACGGACAAGACTCCTCATCGACTAATGTGGAGAAATAGAAAATGCGTCTATGAGGAGGGTAGGGTACTTTGAAGTGGAGATTGGTAATGGAAAAGGTCATTAATAACATTTGAAACCCATGTCAACAGATTTCATGGTCATATCTCTACATTCTATACAAACGTAGCTTTCAGTAAGTGCCCTGCTGTGCATTACATGTCTGTGACCTGGGTTGGAGCAATGGGGTCACAGTTTAATATATTCTTGATGCTGGACACTTATCCCTGGTCTATATACTTAGACTATTCCACCCCATTTTATTTATATTCAACTATTTTCCTCTTTCAGAGTACATGGATAAAGATGGAGCCAGGCATTTTAAGGCTAACCTGGGATCTCTGTCTCAAAGAAAAAGGAAGAAGGAAGAAAAGGAGAGAAAATTAGCAGGCAATGTCTAATGGAGGATGTTTTATACATAGCTTAATAAAAATGAACTTTGAAATTGTAGTTGGTTAGAGGTAGATTTTGCCAAAACTTTTTCAATGGGAAGCTACGATAAACCACAGCAGAGCATGCATCCCCTGTAAGCTTTCTTTCTTCTTTTATGGTGGGAATAAATTTCTGACAAATTGGCTTTGTATAGATAAGATACTAGCTAGAAAGTTAAAATAAAAATCAGGTGTGTGTGTGTGTGTGTGTGTATTATATACATATATATATGGAATTATATACCTTATATATTAAATTATGTTAAATCTATATACATTGATTTGTATACATTAATTATATTCTATTATATCTATATAAAATAATCTACATAAAATAATTATTATGTTAAATCATATATTAAATTCAATGTATATATATCTTTAACTGAAGTTTTTAGAATATCACTGGATTTTTTTTGAAAATGTATATTTACAAACACAATGTGTGCCCATGCCTTTCCTTAGATTTACTCTGTGTGAACTGAGGAAGTATAATGCCACAGCGGATAAGAAGAGTCTGATAGATAAAGGCTTAGTTATATCGGTAGCTGAAAACATCAACAATGTCAACAGTCATTTGAGTTTCAGTATAAAGCTGCCAGTCAGACAAAATGGTCAGATTAAAATGCAAATGCCGATACCTTAAATACTTGTGCTACAGCACAGGAAGAGAGAGGAACAGCTCAGTAATGCACACCCCAAGGAACAGGGATGATGCACAGCTTTTCAATTTTCTAGAAGTTCCGTAAGTGGAAAACATACTTCAGTAAATTAGGCTTTTATTAGAGCAGGTTTCCTTTTTTCATTTAGGAAGGGAAAGAGAAGATCCGCCTCTAAATCTCTTCCCGTTTCGTCTGCTCTGAAAGCTTTAAAGAAAGAAAGGTAGTTTTTGATTATCATGATCAGTAAGGGTAGCATCTGTCCCCTCTGAAAGACAGGGCCAATCCATGCTCAGTAAAAGTAGCATCTGTCCCCTCTGATAGACAGGGCCAATCCATTGCCATTGTCAATATGTCATAGTGCGTGCTCCCTTCATGTTTAACTTGCTTTGTTCTAAACTAACTGTATCAAGTAGATGTAATTTATGACATTACTTTCCTTATCCCGTAGCCTTCCATTTGAGTGGAAATGACTGACAAACAGAATTGGAGCATTTGTTCTTAGACTGTATGGAAGCGTGGGCTTCACACTTTCTTTGTGTTTCCGCTGAGTTCTGTGATCATTAGGATAAGTGAGCTGGGGACTGCGGTTCACCTAGACCACAGGAGCATGGTGATTTATGAAAATTTACATCAGAAAAGCTCTGGGCAAAAATAAGTTTGGGAGTTTTGTCGGCTGTGATCTTCAGCTTTTGGAGCAGGTTAGCCTAGGGACTGCTTGTAGAAGCCATCTGTAAATGTGCATTTGCTTATTCTACACACCATTAGCTGTCTGACCCTCCCCCAAAATACCAGGGCAGGGGAGCCCAAAGATTCCACTGCAATTATAGAGAAACATACAAATCTGATCGCTATGCCTGGTGGGGGAACATATTCAGTATAGTCTACTGAGAACCCAAAATTCTTTCAAAAATTTTTAAATTTAGTTTTATGGAATCTTATTTATTCTTTGACAATCTCATACATGTATACAATGTGTCTTGTTCCTATCCAAATTCTGCCATCCTCCCATCTTACTCTTCCCAGACCATCACCAATATGTCCTTTTATCAACTTTATGCCCTTGGCCTCTTTTTTTTTTTTTTTTTTTTTTTTTTTTTAGGCAGGGTTTTTCTTTGTAGCCTTGGCTGTCCTAGAATTTTTTTATATGATCCACCGAGTCCAGTTTATTTATTTTTAAATATTTTTGTTCATTCTAGAAATTTCCTATCTGTGTACAATGGATCTTATAGTTTGGGTCATGAGCCTAGCCTTTAATGGCTGAGCCATCTCTCCAGCTCAACCATGTGTCTTGATCTCATTCCTCCCAGGTGTTCTACCTCAAACTCTCCCTCACACGTCTTCTTCTCAACTTCTTATCCTTGTCTCTAATTTTATTTTTCACCCATTGACCTCTGCTCACCTGCTCATGAGTGTGGATGATCCACTGAGGCAAGAGGAGCCTACTAGTGGTCACCCTTTGTCATAGCTTCAGTTGTCAACTTTATAGGTGATTACCTATGAAGAGGCAACCTCAATGAAGAATTGTCCAGGTCAGATTGGCTTGTGGCCATACCTGTTAGGCATTTGATTATATTTGAGGTAGGAGAGCTAAACCTATTTGGAAGGTTCCAACCTCATGCAGATGGGCCTGAGCAGTATAAGAAAGCTAACTGAGCAAGCCAACAAGCAGTGTTCCTCCCTGGCTTCTGCTTCAAGGTCTTCACTTGAATTTCAGTCTTAACTTTCCTCTACAGTGGTCTATTACCTCTTAGATAAAATAAACCCCTTTCTCCCAAAGTGCTTTTGCCTATGGTGTTCATCAGAGCAGCAGAAAACAAACAGACCTGAAGAAAATGGACTCTCTGACATCTGTCAACTGCCAAAAGCCCAGAAAATAGGGTTGGGCCCTAGTAGGTTTTCCCCAACCCATGATGGAACGTTTAGTTCACTTGATCTTGTGTAGGTCTTGTACACATCATCACAGGGGCTATGAGTTTGAGTTTAACAGCTGTCTCATGCCCCCAAGAGTATTTCACAGCATTCTTTCCCTCCCTCTGACTCTTACAATCTTTTAGCCCACTGTTCCACAATGTTCCCTGTGTCCTGTACATGTGGGTGGGGGCAGGTTGCATGGTCTCAGTACTTTACATGGTTATGAGTCTCTGCATTAACTTCTACCTTCTGCAATAAGAAGCCTCTCTTAGATGGAGAGCAGCACTCATACATACATCAAAAAATATTCTAAACACAGTTGGACAACATGATCATTTAAACAAACAAACAAACAAATAATCGGGCAGTTTTCTTTGAGGGCCTATGACCTCTGTAGCTATGGGTTTTGAGCATGTTCACAGTATCAGACATGAATTGCTTCCTCTGGAGCAATCCTCAATGTCAATCAAGAAACTGGTTTGTTATCCCCATAAATAGTCTCACCACTACTGTACCAGGAGGCACAACTTGCCTGGCTAGTTGTAGCATGCAGGGTACAGTGCTGGGCAAAGACCTTTGATGTCTTTTATTGTTCCCCCAGCAGCCTGAATATTACCTTCTAGTACTATTAAAGCTAGTCAGCAGAGAGAAAGTGTTTCCCGGTCAGTTCAAGCTTGATTTCTCCATGTTCTGCAAGCAAAGTGTAGTATCTTCAGCAATAGGATCTTAACAATAGGCAAGTTCTGCCTCCTGGTACGACAGTCATGAGACTCCTTATGGGAATAACAAACCCGTTTCTTGCACCTATAACCATCTGGTTACAGTGTACAACCAAAGGCAATGGCAATAGCTTGTGTCATGCTCATTGCCTTTTGAACCTTCATGAACAATAATTCCTAGGGACATAATCTGGGCGGGTCATTGACATTCTTGTTTGATAGCCAATGTTTTCAGGGAGTAGCACTGTTCACCTATACACAATATGATTATTTAAATTCTCTCTCTCTCCCTCTCTCTCCCTCTCCCCCACCTCTGTCTCTCTCTGTCTCTCTCTCTCTCTCTGTCTGTCTCTCTCTGTCTCTGTCTCTCTCTCTCTCTCTCACACACACACACACACACGTCTATATGTATATAAAATTAACTTACACATGATTGGATTTTCATAAGGCTTCTTTATGCATTCTTGGTTTTGGCTAATCTACCACCTATGCCCTCCATTCCCCCATCTATTTGCTTCTATCCCCACTTAAATATTTAGCCTACTGCATTCCCTCATCCTCATCATTCATGGACTATGTGCTCTACTATTTTGTCTTACTACATTCTTTATACACGAGGTGCAAAACTATAGGTTTAAGTGCCTTGCCAAACATACTTCATTTTGAAAATTTTCTGCACTTTTAGTTCATGAGCGTATATATGTATGTGTGCACATATGTGTTTGTGCTTGTGTGTGAGTGTGCATGTATGAGTGGAGGTCAGAAGACAAGTTACCTGCTGTTTCTTAGAAAAATTATCCATGTCCTTTCTCATTGTCCAGGGTTTCTCATTGTCCTGGAGCTCACCAATTTAGGCTGGACTGGAGAGCTAATAAGTCCCAGGGATTCTCCTGCATGTTCCCAGTTCTAGGACCACAGGTAAATGCACGACTGTGGGAATCCAGTGACACACATAGGAAAGTAAGGCTCCCAGTCCTCAGCATAGCATCTCTGAAGACTTGCTGGATTATCAGCTTCCGTCCATCTAGTGTTGTTAGCAAGAGCATAGGGAATCTGCTTCAGATTAATGGGTGACTAGCCTCAATCGAGAAGATGCATAAGAGGGAAAGTCTGGGAGGAGACTGTTCAATAAATAAAGAGCATCCAATGGGTTGGAACTGTTCAGTTCAGTTTAGAGGCCCTACATCTGCCAGACAGAAAAATTGAAGTATTTATGCAATAAGTATAAGACAAAATAATGGAAATGAATGTCAAAATAAAAGAATACTGCAGAGAAAGCAGCTGAGAACTGCTCTGGTGATTTTATTTTTTAAGGATAGAAATTAATGTTCTGCACCTTCAGATTGGCTTGCAGTTATTAAAAGAATGCATAAACCGGAAATCTGTGTTTACTGCTTTTTAGCACTTACTAGCAGTGTGGTTTTTCTTTACAAACATGCTAAACATGTGAATACTGTCATGATAAGTTATGAATGGGGATTGACTTTTCTGCAGTCACTCTGTATATGGGGGTCTGAATTTAAAAGAGACAGAGTAGTTTTTTTGAGTGCTGGCTGGGGGACCATCTACTGTTTTCTTTGTGGTATCTGCAGAGAGCGCTAGAAAGCTGGAGGACCAATAGCTAATGCCCAGTTCCCAGGACCAGGAGCTCCTGTCTGGAATGCAGACTCTTCCATTTATGACTAGCAGGTGCCTGTGGGTTGCACAAAATGAGAAGATTCGGAAGCTGGGAGCATTAACTCATTCCCATGGTTGGTCAGAAGATGGTATTAGAGGACTCAGAGTGATGGCTCAATGGTTAAGACCACTAGCTGCTTTTCCAGAGGACCTGAGTTCAATTCATAACTGTAGCTCCAGCCTCAGGGGCTGTGATATCCTCTTCTGGATTCCATAGACACAAGGCATGTGGTGCACACACCTACATACAGACAGAACAGTCATACACATGTGATATATATATATATATATATATATATCATATATATCATATACATACACACACACACACACACGCACACTCACACACAAGGTACTAGAAATAAGATGATTTGTGGGATTACTTTTTAAATTCTAGAGTCTTATTAAAAACCAAGATATTTTTGGTTGGGTGTTGGTACATATCTTTAATCCCAGAACTCATGAGGCAGAGGCAGGAGGATCTCTGTGAGTTTGAAGTCTGCCTGTTTTACAGAGTGAATTCCAGGACAGCCAGAGGGTACATAGAACCTTTTCTTGAAAAGCCAAAACCAAAACCATGTAAAAAAATGAAAAAAAACCAAAAACTGAAACCCAGGATTTTTCTCACATTTTGTACATCAATGCTTTCTTATGCTGTTTTCTCCAGCAGTCTCCTCATTGAAATATTCAGCTAATAGCAGTCACTCACAGACTTACCAGGTAAAGGGCTAAGAGAGTCAAAGTTCCCATGGCTCAACTTGGTGGCCTAAGATTGATGAATCTTTTATGACTCAGGGAGAGAAGGGACTTTGAACTTTTGACCTTCACAGGAGGCATGACGGTTCATGCACACCTACACACATACAAGCACATGAAATAAATAAACATTCATTTTCAAATGTTGGTCAATGATAACTAGCTGATCCCTTCCTGTTGGTGAAAAGACTTCATTTTTCTTTTTCTCTATTTCATTGCTAAGTGTCCAGTGGCTATCAGCCAGTAACAACTTTTTATTCATGAGTGGCTCCTTAGATCAGTGAAGATCTGGGCCTCTCCTGAATTTGCTTTTCTTGAGTCTTACCTTTAGGCCCGGACTTGACACTGGGGAAGTGGTTGTTAGCTGGAGGTCAGAATTTTAATGAGCCAGAGTCAACTGTGTTTCTGAGAAGTCAACTGTTCCTACAGAATCAGGATTGGTAGGGCTGGAGCTAGAGTGGGAGGCTATCTGCTGGCCCCTCCCCTATCTCTGTGCATTTGTGGAATGATCCAAAGGCAACATGCATTTTTATTATGCTTGTTCAATGGAGCTCAGTGGCATATCATTTCCTGCCTCCTTCCTCTTGCTGTTGATCCCACAGTGTGACATTTGTTTCGCTGATGACACCGAGGCTGGCTGTCATAATGTCATCTGATAAAACATGATCTGGTTTGTGACTGTAGCAGCAAATGCTGCTATTATCTGATTATTTCAAATGTCTTTGCTCTTGGTCTAATTCTCTCTGCGTTGCTTTCCCCAGTCGTCGGAGGTCAGCCTGGTGCTCAGGGCCAAGGTCTCCTGGTGAGTTCATAGATGCTAGTTAGGGTCAGGGAAGGAAACAGCTAAGCATGCTTCTGGAGTTTAAAGCACATCCTTCCCCCCTCCATTCTTCTCAGTTACATCCACAATCCTATTTCCACAGGAGGAAAACTGCGTGAGTTTGAGAGTTCACTTGATTTTTCTTTTCCTTAGGAAACTCAGTCTCACCTAAATTGCTTGGCTTGTCTTGCCAGTGAGCTGATTCCTGGACTCACACTGCATTTCTGCCTGTGTCTGTACACCCTGAGTTGAGAAGCAAGTGTTCAATTGGGCTCTGTCTGCCTCTGATGTTTCCACCTTCTCCTCCAGGTTTCAATATGGGGAAGTCTAGTTCCAAACAAATGACAGATAGCATTTTTTGACTAATATGAAATTGTTCTCATAGCTGAAAGAGAAGTTAAGATGCAATAATAATTACTTTACAACACAACTTTTAGCAAGTAGATAGGCCATTATTGAGATTGCTGTTTTGCATCAAACCTAAGTGTTCAGAACTAATCTTTATGAAGTACCTGTATTTTTGCTTCCTCTTCTCATTTACAGCATTCTACTCCATAGTTTAATAATGACCTATTTGCCGTTAAGTCTGCAGCTGGATTCTATCCTGGACGTGCTAACAATATATAAAGTCGGAAATTCCCTAGCTTCACAGAGTGATGGAGTAGCTGGATGTGTCAGGAGGTGTGGAAATTGGATGGACTCACAATATGAAATAAAAGAATCATGGCTTTGTAGAGAAGAGGCCAAAAAAATGTAAATGAGCAAGTCTAACACTTTTTCAGAAATATAAAATTAGGGTTTAACGACCATGCAGTTAAACCTCAGAAGTGCAAGGGATATCTTTTCCCTCCCAGATATGAGACCAGAAACTGCTAAAAAATTATTGTTAAAGAACATGTTTGTGACCTAAATTTGTGTTATTACAGATGTCTGAAAAATAAAAGATGACAAAATTCATAGACCCAATCATGTTTTGTGGTAGGAAGGCAGGGTTCCACAGATTAGCTAGCAGTGTGTCTGGCTTGTATATAAAATTATGTAAACTCATCTATTAGACATGTTTCCTTTATGATTTCTTTTACAGCATGCCTCAAGTTGCAATCTACATAATTTCTTAGAATTTATTTTGAAATAATTTCAGATACATAGAAAAGCTTTTTAGAATGGAGTTCCGTGTATGTATCCTTCATCTAGATTTCAAAAACTCTTATTATTTTGCTGCATTTGTTTGCTAGCAAACTCCATGTTACTCCTTTAACCCTTTACTTCTCATTTCACATTTTAATAATCTTCCATTATTTCATAATTGATTTGATACTATCAAAATCAGAAAACTCAAAATGATGACATGATTATATAAGCTTCAGACCTTGATACACTTTTCTTACTACTACCACCAGAAATGCAGTATTTTTTCTCCAGTTCAGAATTCAACACTTGATCCCAGGTTGTACTTCAGAAGTCATCAGTCTTTAAGCTTGGAGACATTAGCTTCTAAACATCTTATGATGCTGCTGCATTTTTTTTAACATTAAAAAAAATCCAAGACTAGATCTGGCATTCAAGAGGAAGGAATTCTGAAACAATGTTCATTTGTTAATGGCTCCTTCTGTTTTCTTGAATTCATTTAAATATGCCTGCTAGTATCATGTTAAGTGCCTAATACTCTCTTTGCAGATTTCAGTTTTTTATCGAGATAAAGTCTCATGTATTCTATGCTTGCCTCAAACTGGAGAGGCTTGTAGGTGAGGATGTCCTTGAACTATTGATCCTCTTGCTTCTACTTTTCAAGAGCTGTGATTAGAGGCATGTACCACTACATCCGGTCTTACGTGTGCCAGGCAAGTACTTTACCAACTGATTTATATCTTCAGATTCCTAGATTCATGATTTGAAATTATTGGGCCATTGAAATAACTCAGTGAAGGTTAAAAACACTTCTGTGTAAACTTGAGAACCTGAGTTTGATTTTTGAAATCCATGGTGGAAGGAGAGAACTGACTCCAGAAGATGGTCCTTAGCTCTCTATACACACATCATAGTATAGTCAGTCCACTTGTATTCACACAAATATCACCTGTATACATGAACACACACACACACACACACACACACACACACACACACACACACACACACACATCATGCACCCATGCAGATACACCCATGTACACTAAATTAAATAATGTTCTCTCAGTTGTCTTCATTTTGTCTATTCTTTTTTTGTCTGTAAATTGCAGTCAAGCAGTTATGTTATGCATGAGAAGCTGGTAGTTCTCATGGCAAAAAGAGACTGTTACAAAAAAGAGACATGTGACAAAAGACTTAGAGACAAAGGCAATTACAATGCGCAGTGCAACAGGCCAGCTTCTGATCATGTAGGTGTTCTTGGCTCCCAAGACCCTTGAGAGTGCTGTGGAGGTAGGAACAGGTAGATGCGTACTTGAAATGGATCTATTAAAGCTCATGCATAGGCTGCTAATGCATGTATTAACAGTGTCCCAGAGAAGAATGCTGTCCTTATTATCTTTGTCATGGAAAAAAAGAACAAGAAAAAGAAAAAGAAAGAAAATCCTAGAGGAAGACGTGGTGCTTTCCAGAGCTACTCCTGTACAAATATCCTAGGAAAGAAAGTCCAGCCAAAGTGCTGATAACAAGGTTATTCTAAGAGCTTATGGAGGACTGACCCAGGACTCCAACTGCATATGTAGCAGAGAATAGCCTTGTTGGGCGTCAGTGGAAGGGGAAGCCCTTGGTCCTGCCAAGGGTGGACCCCCAGTGCAGGGGAATATGGGGGGCAGTAAGGGGGCTGTATGGGGGGAATAACCATATGGGGGAGGGGAACAGGAGGGGATGGGGGCTTATGGACAGGAAACCGGGAAGGGGAATAACATTTGAAATGTAAGTAAAGAAATATATCTAATAAAAATTAAAAAGAAATAAGAGCTTATGGACTAACTCTCAACTGCTGGCCATTCTGCTGTTTTATCATTGGCTATGCTTATTCTCAGTGATACTGTATATTGACTTTCACTGACCTGTGCAGTTCTTGTCTGTGGTACCTGAGACCTGACGACCTGAAAGAATGGGGCAGGCTACGGTCTATCGGTGTAGACAACCTTATGCTTCTGTTTTAGTGTTCTCTTATACGTGAATGAAACAGAAAAACAGTGATCCAAGAAAAGTTGTTTGAGTTCAGAAAAACCTAATTAGAAAAATCATAAATGGCAGTAAGCACATACTACATATTGATAGAGAAGCCCTTTCCCAGAGCTTTGGGGACAGAGTAATTTAAACACAGTTGCCTGGCACATACTATGGATGATCTCTAGGAAGGCATGAAAGCGAGGCAGAAGGTCATATCCAGAGTCAGGGCACACTGAGGACGGCACTCAGCACATCCTTTCATCAGATTTGGGTTCTACAGCTATGTCCTTAAGTCCAACAAGAATAAACATATCTTATAAATTGAATGCAAATATTTGCCACCAAAGGCATGAAATCACATCCAAGGACAATCCAGGGAACACAATCTTCATTAAATTATTTTTACCTCATAGTTATTGAAAAAATTTCATCAACATGATTTATGCTCTAAATTTTTTATTTTGTATCCTTGTGTGCATGGTGTGTGTACATGCTAAGACATTCACGTGGAGCTCAGAGGACACCTTTTGGAGTATATTCTCTCTACCATTAAATGGTCTGGGGGAATAAACTTAGATCATCAGGCATGACTGTAAGTGTCATTACTTGTCAAGATATCACCTTAATTTAATTCAATCCTCCTGTCCCCAAGACAGGGTTTCTCTGTTTAACCCTGGCTGTCCTGGAACTAACTCTGTAGTCCAGACTGGCCTCCAACTCAGAGATCTGTCTGCTTTTGCCTCTCATGTGCTGGGATTAAACATGTGTCACCACCAGCCTAATTTTTAAATTAGCTTTCAAAATAGCACATTTCCATATAAGATTTTGTTTAACCCTATGCCCGCTTCTTCCTGTCCCCCAGATCCCCACTTCCCATCCTGCTTATATTCTCCCACCTCAATTATTCTCCCTTCCATTATCATAGCATGTGTGCCCTAGCACCCTCTCACCCTTCTCATTAAGGTACTTGAGGCTCTTTGGAAAGCTTCTCTCATCTCTTTTCCAACATACCTTATTTCTTCTGGTACATATTTCTTTTTTAAAAAATTTATTTTGTTTGTATGAGTACACTGTTGTTGTCTTCAGACACACTAGAAGAGAGCATCAGATCTCATTACAGATGGTTGTGAGCCACCATGTGGTTGCTGGGAATTGAACTCAGGACCTCTGGAAGAGCAGTCAGTGCTTTCAACTGCTGAGCTGTCTCTCCAGCCCCACATATTTCTAATAATCATGCGAGGATGGCTAAAGCATGATGATGAGTCTTGTGATTTGAATGTGAAATACCCATCCTAGGCTCAGGAATGTGAAAGTTCTTGATGGTTGCTAAGTATAAAGCTTGTTTGTATAATAATAATGGATATATTTTACTTTATGTTCTTCCTTCTGGGAAATGTCCTCTCTGCAGGTTAATAACTGCATGATATTTAGGAGTAGCATGAGTAGCATGATCCCAGAAATCCTGAATATGTCTCTGTGATGCTGAGACCTAAGGCTGTGGGAATGAACTCTGAAAACATGAGCTCAAGAATACATAAATTAATATAAGAGCTCTCTTTTACAGGATTGCTCAACTATGCAAAATACAAGGATGCAGTATGAATGGTATGAGGGGTTTCACAGGCCAAAATGAACAGAGGCAGCTGCACTAAAGAGCCAGCTTGTCAGAAAGATATTAAGGAAGTAGATAAAGAGATTTATGGAGTGGCAATCTCAGGGCAAGATCCCATACAGCTGAATTTACTGTTTGTACTTACAAAGGCAGGCAGATTTCTGAGTTTGAGGTCAGCTTGGAACAGAATGAATTTAGGTCTAGTTGTGGTAGGAATCTTGATCTCAGGATGGGATCTTGCCCAGGTAGCTTATTGTTTATGCTTACAAAGGCAGGCAGATCTCTGTATTCAACTGTTATGTTAAAAAATGTACTTGCTGTCTTTTTGTAAGGATTAAGAAGCTAATGCTATCAAATGCTGATTCGTGGGATAATCAGAAGGGAAACTGGGTAAATGATTGAATTAATATATAAATAAAAGACTGGGATTTGGTTTGTAAGAGATGAGCTGTCTGGAGAGCTATTGCAGTTTTTTTTTTATTGGAATTTGTCTAGCAGGTTTTCTGATGTTGATCAGAAAACTAAAAAGCTGATTAGACATCTGACAAGGTTCTTTTACAATTTTTCTCTAGCAGGTTTTCTGACTTTGGCCACAAACATAAGAATTTTTTTCTAGCAGGTTTCCTAACTTTGGTTGGAAAACTGGAGAGCTATGCCAAACAGAAACCAACCAACTAACCAAAACCCTGGAGATCTATTTGAATGTCAGATGGTTTCTATTTCTCTGAAAATTAAAGGAAACACAGGGCATATAAAGGAAGTGCTTGTAAAAGAAGCCTCTCGTCTTGATATATTAAAGAAGCAAAGTAGATGTTTGCGTGTGTGTGTGTGTGTGTGTGTGTGTGTGTGTATGCTATTTGTAGGTTTAGTATATATCCAGTTCCTTTTTCTTCTATAATACATAACAATTTTAGCACATTTATTGTGAGTGTGTGTGTGTGTGTGTGTGTGTGTGTGTCTGTGTGTGTATGTATGCTATTTGTAGGGTTAGTAAATATCCAGCTCCTTTTTCTTCTATAATACATAACATTTTTAGTACATTTATTGTGAGTGTGTGTGTGTGTGTGTGTGTGTGTGTGTCTGTGTCTGTGTGTGTATGTATGCTATTTGTAGGGTTAGTAAATATCCAGCTCCTTTTTCTTCTATAATACATAACATTTTTAGTACATTTATTGTGAGTGAGTGTGTGTGTGTGCTCGCGTGTATGTGTTTACTCATATGTGCCAGGGTGGAATATGGAACGTGGAGGTCAAGACCATTAGTAGAAGTCAGTTCTCTCTGTACTTGTATCTTGGGGATCAAATTTAACTTCTTAGGCTTGATGGCAAGCACCTTTACCTGCTGAGCTATGATGCACCTTTAAACTCATTAAAATAAGTTTTTATTCACAGAACTTGTTAAAAACCTGTGGTACTGTTAGTAATCACACTGTTTGTTACTTCTACTTCATGTTTCACTTAGGAATTTGTCATTGTAAAAATGATTCATTAATAGGCTGGTGACATGGCCCTTTGGGTTGAAGGCATCTGCTGCTAGGACTGATCACTAGAGTTTGTTTCCCAAGACTCACACAGCAGGAGAGAACCAACTTTCACAAGTTACCCTTTAACTTCCATATACATGCAATGGCATGTGTACAACACACCCCTCAAATAATGTATTTGCAAAAGTTTACAAAAGTTTATATTGGTTTTTTTGAGACAGGGTTTTTATGTGTGAACTCACTTTGTCGACCAGGTTTGCCTCAAACTCAAAGATCCTTCTGTCTCTGCCTCTCAAGTGCTCAGACTAAAGGCCTGTGCCACCCCATCCAGCGCATATTATGCATATATATGATTTATTTATTTTATGTATGTGAGTACACTGTCACTGTCTTCAGCATACCAGAGGAGGGCATTGGATCCCATTACAGCTGGTTGTGAGCCATCATGTGGTTGCTGGGAACTGAACTCAAGATCTCTGGAAGAGAGTCAGTGCTCTTAACCACTGAGCCATCTCTCCAGCCCTTATTAAGTATATTTCAATGTGCTTCTTTATTCAGTTTCTGTGTGGAAAAGAGAAAGTTTGTGTAAGACAAATACTCAGAAATTGAATTGCTGAGTCACAAGGTTTGACTATTTCAGTTTTTAGGGATGCTGCAAAACTGCTGACCCAAAGTGTTCGGTTTCTCACTGCTCTTGACAGCACATGTTATTGTCTAGCCTTTAATCTTCATGCTGAAAGCAGTATGTCCTTGGTGTGTATGTGCGTGCATGCGTGTGTGTGTGTGTGTGTGTGTGTGTGTGTGTGTTTGAGAGAGAGAGACAGAGAGACAGAGAGAGACAGAGAGAGACAGAGAGAGAGATTGCTTTCTGTTCTGCTCCACTGACATATTTGTCTAATCTTACAGAAATAACGTACTTCAGTAATGACTATGGCTTTCTTATACATTTTTTCATTATTGGGAATTAAATGCAAAATCTTGTGCATGCCGGGCAAGCACATTATTGCTGAGTTAGAGCCTCGGCCTTTAAGGAATGTTGCTGTTAGCTGGAGCCCATGCTTTCTGTCACACAGTGTTGCAGAATGTCACTGCTTTAGCAATACTGCTTTTTTAGTTGTACTCACTTCTTTCCGGTATCAGATCCTTCCAAATTTGTACAAGCTTTTGCAAGTGAGAGCATGTTTATTAGATACATTTATATGTATGTTTTAACTTACAGATATAACTATATCTGTATTTTGTTGTGCTCTTTATGGAGGTTGATTTCTGTAACATCCTTCTTAGTATTAATATAGTATAATATATATAACAGGTAGATGAATAACTGAATTCAGAAGTAGATATCTACTCCAGTCTGTCAGGAAAAGTGGACAGAGGTCTCATTGGGCCATGCATTAACTTGCCCATTAACTCAAAACAATTTTTTAGTTTTATAAGACTTCCATGAAGGCATTGCTAGTCAAGCAGAATCTTGAGTTTTGTTTTGTTGTTGCTTTTTTGTTTCTTTCTGGAACATAATTCCAGTGGCCATTCTCTGCCACAGAGCCAAGGCAGAGTTGATCAGAGCAGCAATAAGCAATGTTTGAGTATTGTGGAGCACTGAATATTTGCATGTACTGGTTAGTTTTTATTGTCAACTTGACACAACCTAGAGCGACTTTGGAAGAGGGAGTCTTAATTGAGTAATTGACCAAATCAGATCATCCTATGTCTATATTTGTTATAGATTGTCTTCATTGATAATCGATTTGGAGGGACCAGCTCACTGTGCGTAGTTCTATCTCCCCCTAGGCAGGTACACTTTTGTTATATAAAAAATATTAGCTGAAAATATTCCAGTGTGTGAGCAAATTAAATGACATTAATGGCCTCTATGTTACCTGGCCTAGGTAACTGTTACCTGGCTAGCTTGCCATTGTGTTTTGTTACTAATAAAAGGAAATTTTCCCATATATTTCTGCTGCTACTAGGAAACTTTCTCATGCCCAAGTTGATTACATGTTCTGTGCCCATGGAAACTAATCATGATAGAAGTTAGAACTGCTTTGTATGGTTAACTACAATAAGCTTGGACCCAAACCAACTACCCAGCAGCACTCCATACACCTGTATATGAGCTTTTTATGGAGTTCACTTTTATACGCTGCCCCTGGGATGGAGCCCAACATAAGAGAGACACCTGTACCAATATAAGAAACTATTTGGAATAAGACTTCCATTTTGAGTAGGGATAGAGTAAAGTTTAAATTCCTAAGATGTCCCTGGGAACTTCATCCTTCTGGGAAGAAAGAGAGAGACATGTATATGGGTAACTGACATCCTGGTTGGGAAGTTAAGACATAAATATTAGACACAAATTCCCTGTCACAGTTGAATATCCCAATGAATGCAAGCAGATTAAGTTTACAACAAAGACATGCTCCTAAGGAAGTCCCCTATCCCTAAATCTTGATTGGTGGACTATCAAGACACAGATATTTATGGATTTCAGGCATTAAAAGTCCTATAGGATCTTGACTTAACATCACAGTCAGCTCCCAAGTCTGACCAACCTGTGACCCTGATCTATCAATTTTGGGGTGTGGCATTCAATAAACCAGATCTATTTGACTGAGATTGGTGTCTGAGTGGTTTGTGGGTCAATTCCAAGACCCCAACATTCTATGGTTTCTGCTTTACTTCCAGCTAATCTCCTGCCTTAACTTCAATGGTAACCTGTCACTTGGAAGCATAATATTTAAAAAATCTCTTTGTTCCCAATTTGCTTTTGATTGGGGAATTTATCATGGTAAAAGAAAAGAAAAGAAAACATAACAACACCACTTGCATATTGCCTAAAGTACAAATTAAAACTAATTCACTAACACACATGGTATGCACTCACTGATAAGTGGATATTAGCCCAAAAGCGTGGGATACCCAAGAAACAGCAATACACAGAACATATTCAGTTCAAGAAGGCAAACCAATATGGGAATGCTTCAGTCCTTAGAAGGAGGAACAAAATACTCATGGTAGGAAATACAGGAGCAATGAGTGGAGCAGAGACTGAAGGAAAGTTCATCCTAGGACTGCCCTGCCTGGGGCTCCATCCCATATGAGGTCACCAAATCCAGTCAGTATTGCTGATACTGAGAAGTGCTTGCTGACAGGACTCTGATATGTGTCTCCTGAGAGGCTCTGCCAGAGCCTTATTGATACAGATGAGAATGCTTGCAGGTAACCAATAGACTGAACATGGGAACCCCAATGGGTGAGTTAGAGAAAGGACTGAAGGAGCTGAAGACAGTTGCAACCACATAGGAAGAACAACAGTATCAACGAGCCATATACTCCAGAGTTCCCACGGTCTAAACCATCATCCAAAGAGTACACATGGAGCAACCCATGACTCCAGCTGCATATGTAGCAGAGGCTGGGGGCTTATTTGGTATCAATGGGAGGAGAGGCCCTTCATCCTGTGAAGACTTGATTCCTGAGTGTACCAGAATGCCAGGGCCTCTCCTCCCATTGATGCCAGATAAGCCAATCCTCTGCTACATAAGCAGCTGGAACCACGGGTTCCTCCATGTATAGGAAGAGTAGCTTTCACTTAGAATAAAAGATGTAGATTAGGATCTCATGAAGGGTTAGGGATAATGCCATTGTGCATTTCTGAACTGCAGCCTGAGGTGGTCAGTCAATAGCCAGAGAGATTTTTGAAGCCCTTATCTAATGGGCTCATAGAGGAAGCCCTCTTTGCTCCAGGTAATAACAGTGTGTGTGTGTGTGTGTGTGTGTGTGTGTGTGTGTGTGTGTGTGTGTGTGTGTGTATCTGTGTATATCTGTCTGTCTATGTCTGTGTGTATGTGTGTAAGGATCATTTAAAATGACTACCACACTTTTTTGTTTCAGACATGGTCTCACTCTATAACCCTGGCTATCCTATAACTCACTCTGTAGACCAGGCTCGCTTCAAATTCAGGGCCAAACTGAATCCACTTCCCTCTGCCTCCTGAGTGCTGAGTTTAAAGTTGTGTGACACTGCTTAGTCTACAGAGTGAGTTCCAAGATACCTAGGATTACACAGAGAAACCTTGTCTTAAATAAAACAAGTAAAATAATAAAATATAAAATAAAATAGTGTTAAAAATACTTTCTTGAAGAGCACAATGCCATAGTAGCAAATCCTCTCAGAAATACAGAGCAGTGCAGAAAGGTAGATAGTTTTGTCTATTTTCACGGTCTCAAGAATGTCAAGACACTTTGTCTAAAATCATTTAACATTAAGCAGCTCCATGCTTATTGTGACAGAAGACATTTTGTGTTACTATTGAGCGTCAGCCAAAGTAAACTGAAATGTAAGAGGAATACAATAAAAAGACATCCCCTGTACCAAGATTCTTATACAAGTAATCTTAATTATATTAATAACTCAATAGTCTTAGGCCAATAACAATTAACTTAATAATTGCTTTAATTTAAAAGCAGTTTAACTGCGCCCCTATCCATAAATTTAACAAAGCACATAGACACTATAATTTATGGTGTTGAGTTTTGTTTAAGAGGCTGATTAGGATAATTTGTTTTCTAGTAAAAACATTTCAATAGAACACATTTTACAATGAAAGCCAAGGGCCATTTATAATCAGTGCTTTAGTCCTTTAAAACATTTCTTTCTGAGTTCATTGGTCTGTGGAATATACTATTTTGGGGATAAAACAGAAATCTCTCAGAAGCAATGCTAGCTCATGTTTAAATTTTAGTTAGTACTTCAGAATTTATAAAGACTTTCAATACGCATTATTTTAATGGAATCATTTAGCCAATTCTGTTTATTAGGACAAAGCCAGTCTTTATACAGAAGACTAGAGTCTTTTTACCAATTTTATCTGTTAGGTTCATTCAATTTTCATGCAGAAGGTAACATCAAAACCTCTACCAGATGACTCTTTCAGAGGCACACGACTCTCTCAGAATCACATGACTCTCTTCAGAGTCACATGACTGGATATGAAGGGTTTAGGGACAAAGCTAAGCACACTTTCTGACTCTTGGCATCTCTGCACATTCAATGGAAATGTCATTTTTTTTGAAACATTTCTGACACGTCCTTCACTTCTTTTAGTTTGCGAATTTCAAGAGCCATCTACTGACTCAGAATTAGAAAGGAACATATCGCTTCAAGAATTTAACAGATTTTTTTCAGCCATGTAGGTTCTGTGTGTGAAGGAGAAAACTGCTGTATAACATAAATGACAAACATTTTCTCTTTTTACTTTAGGAAATGAAAAGAAAGATTATTTTGGTAAAAATTATGCCCTAGAACTGGTCTGTAGGACATATAGCAAACAATTAAGGAGGAAGACATTTCAGATCTGAAAATGGCATACTCATACTTGGCACCATACGAAACTAAAAACAAAGACAGCACACAGTGGTATTATCAATATACATCATGAGTGTCTTTGCACGTTGAGTCCCTTTTCATGAATGTCATAACTCAGAGGAATTGATGAAGTAATTTTATTTTTCTTTTTTACTGTTGTCCAACCATCTTCCCCAGTTAAGATACCAGCAGTCTTAAGACATTCTGCGTAACAGAAGTCTCAGCAGGCCACAAACTGTTCCACAGTATGAGCGGGATGTGCCAGCAGGGTCTATGGCCTCTACTGTGCTTTGGGATTCTCTTTCTAGCTCATTTCTCAGTAAGAGATTGTGGTTCCTTGTGCTTATAATGGGACTGACATACCAACTTTCTTTCTTGGTCCATGTGGCTCTGTGACCTCATCCACACACAAGTAACTCATGGCATGGCTCTTTACTGTTGTTTGTGCTGGTGGAAGGGCTTGGTGATGTTTCTGACCAACTTGAAAGGCTCATTTGATAAGATCAGTCCTTCTCAGAATAGTTTTCCATTTGTTTAACTTAATATAGACTCACTAGGAGCTTTAATTATATCTGTAAACCCCCCTTTGGCATATGGGGCAGCCTAATGTGGGCTGTAACATCCTATCAAATTCCTAAACTCTGGGGACATTTCAAGAGGAAGAGATTACACAAAGTAGCTACTCCACGATGCTTAAATACAGTAGGAGATTTAGAAACTTGTCTTTCATAAGCCTTTGGCTCAGCTATGCTATAAAAAAACGTTCCTTCTCTACTGTATTCTTGTAAGCACAATCTGATTTTCCTTTGGGAGCCTCTTTTCTATCTTCCAACCCATGTTAGTCCTGAGATCTAATCCCATTCCTCTCCTGATTCCAAGTACAGAAATTGACTTAATCCTGTCTATCACCATGTTTTCTCTTCTTTCTATAGATTTATTTAGAGACAGGTACCTGGAAGGGAGTAGAAAAATCAGAGTGGATTCTGGAAGTTTAGTTGCATCTGTTAGGAATTAGCAGCTATATTTCTTCTTAGGAATGTTAAACATAGCATGGGAAAATGCCTGGGGGGCTGCCATTTTGGAACTCTCTGAGAAGAAATTCTAAACTGAAAGGATTAGTGACTGGTGAAGTCTCACCAATATGACTGCCTGAATATGAGTTGAACCAGGACAACACCAATAAACACGCAGGAGTGGACGCAGAGGAGATCATGAGGCCTTAGTCCTACACAAAGAACTGTAGGCAACTAATGGCTGCTGTAGGCAACTAAGGGATGCTGTAAACAACTAAGGGATGCTGATAGTTCAAGAGGCGAACTTCTTACGTGAAGAGCACACCAACTGGCTATCCATCAGTTGGTTATCCAATAGCAAATGGTCAGCCTTAAATGTTTACATATGGCAACATTATACAGGCTGAGCAGGTTATGTTTAGGAATATCAATGTATATGTGTGTGCATATATGCATGTAGGAATGATTAATGAAAGGGAATGCCATGGGTTTGGAGAAGAGCAAGGAGAAGGGAATGGGAGGGTTTGGAGAAAGAAATGATCCAACCGTATTATAATCCCCAAAATTAGAAAAAAAAATTAGTCCCAGTTTTAAACCTGGGACAAATGGCTAACTGAGGTACCTATTTAACATGTCAAAGTGGACCTGGCCTCCAAGTTCTTCTAGCACCCACAGTCTCTTCCTCTTACTGGGTATAACTGACATACTTGACCCTTATCCTAAATTTCTCCAACCCAGGGACTGGGTGGCCCTTCCCCCCAGCTGCCTTTCCCTATATAATCCAGCCATTTTGGTCCAGTGAAGCTCAACCTTTCTTTTTTCTTTTTTTTTTCTTTTTCTTTTTTATTAACTTGAGTATTTCTTATTTACATTTCGAGTGTTATTCCCTTTCCCGGTTTCTGGGCAAACATCCCCCTAATCCCTTCCCCTCCCCTTCTTTATGGGTGTTCCCCTCCCCACCCTCCCCCCATTGCCGCCCTCCCCCCAACAATCTAGTTCACTGGGGGTTCAGTCTTAGCAGGACCTAGGGCTTCCCCTTCCACTGGTGCTCTTACTAGGATATTCATTGCTACCTATGAGGTCAGAGTCCAGGGTCAGTCCATGTATAGTCTTTAGGTAGTGGCTTAGTCCCTGGAAGCTCTGGTTGCTTGGCATTGTTGTTCATATGGGGTCTTGAGCCCCTTCACGCTCTTCCAGTCCTTTCTCTGATTCCTTCAACGGGGGTCCCATTCTCAGTTCAGTGCTGCTGGCATTCACCTATGTATTTGCTGTATTCTGGCTGTGTCTCTCAGGAGCGATCTACATCCGGCTCCTTTCAGTCTGCACTTCTTTGCTTCATCCATCTTGTCTAATTGGGTGGCTGTATATGTATGGGCCACATGTGGGGCAGGCTCTGAATGGGTGTTCCTTCAGTCTCTGTTTTAATCTTTGCCTCTCTCTTCCCTGCCAAGGGTATTCTTGTTCCCCTTTTAAAGAAGGAGTGAAGCATTCACATTTTGATCATCCGTCTTGAGTTTCATTTGTTCTAGGCATCTAGGGTAATTCAAGCATTTGGGCTAATAGCCACTTATCAATGAGTGCATACCATGTGTGTTTTTCTGTGATTGGGTTACCTCACTCAGGATGATATTTTCCAGTTCCAACCATTTGCCTACGAATTTCATAAAGGCATTGTTTTTGATAGCTGAGTAATATTTCATTGTGTAGATGTACCACATTTTCTGTATCCATTCCTCTGTTGAAGGGCATCTGGGTTCTTTCCAGAAGCTCAACCTTTCTAACGCTTTGACAGCTTAATACAGTTCCTCATGTTGTAGTGATCCCCACCCATAAAATTATTTTTTGTTACAACTTCATAACTGTAGTTTTGAAAAATAGAGAAAAATGTAAAATGTAAAATTTCTTCTAGAAATGTTAGACATAGCTTATAAATTATAATGTAAAATCAGATACACAGATGGTCTTAGGCAACTCTGATGAAAGGGTTGTTTGACTCCCAACTGAGTCATGATCCATAGTACGCGGTCCTTTTGTCTATGCTTTACCCTCCTCCTCCTTGGCTCTTGGTCTCTTGGTTTCCTGACTCTCCCCATACTATTTTCCTCATACGCCAGGTTCAGAGTCATGCTCACTCTGGCCTCTCTTAGATGTGTTTTCCTCTAGCTATGATTTCCCTCATATCTACAATAAACCTTTTCCTCCACCATCCCTAACAGTGGTCATGTCCCCCTTCTTTCCTTCCTTCCTTCCTTCCTTCCTTCCTTCCTTCCTTCCTTCCTTCCTTCCTTCCTTCCTTCCTTCCCCCTCCCTCCCTCCTCCTCCTCTTCCTCCTCCTCCTTCTTTTCTCTCTCTCTCTCTCTCTCTCTCTCTCTCTCTCTCTCTCGTTCTCACTCTTGCTCTCTCTCTTTCTTTTTTCCATTCATCTGGTAGTTCCCGAATCCTAATGATACTCTGGGAGGCCTTTTGGTTTTAAAGCCAGGTATACTTGTATCTGTTAGTGTTGTGGTTTAAATATAAAACAACCCCCCCATGTCTCATATCTAGGCTCATGAAAAAGTCTCCAGTTGGTATTGATGTTTGGGAAGGTTGTAGAATCTTTTGGAGGTGGAGCTTTGCTGGGGTTGGGGTGGTGGTAGTTGAGGCTTTCCTGTTTTTTACCTGCTTCCTGACTGCCAATACATTGAGACCAGCTGGCCCACCATTTCTGCCACTGTGCCTTCCTAGTCTGAAGTAATGTCTTCCTACCACAATAGAATGAACTCCTCAAACTAGTCCAAATAAAGATTTTTGCCATTGAAATGCTTCTTGTCACAAATTTTGTTACAGCGACATCAAAGAGAACTGGTTTATAAAATTGGCACCAAACTGTGGGTCCATTGCTGTGATGTATCTGATCATGTGGTTCTTAGATCGTTGGAAATGCTTTGAGGAAGAACACAAAGAGTTTAGAGCATAAGACAAGAAAAACGCTGGAATTCTATAAGCACAGCTTGATGGGATACACAGACAAGAGTTTGGAAGGTCAGATGCGTAAGAGAAATGTGGACATGAGGTTTCAGAGAAGAATAAAACTTAATCAGGAGTTAGGTGAGAGGAAATTCTTGCTACATTCTGGCAGAAAATTATTCGGCGCATGTCTGGATTAAGTTGTGTGAAGCTGAATTAGAGAGTATTGCCGAAGCCTGGCTATAGGGTAGGAAAGGCGTCCTGATAGCAAGGCGCTATCCACTGAAGGCTCATAACTTCACAGAATGCATCCTGACATAAGACATGAAGCTTAGGCTGCTCCTTCATAGTACCCTTGGCGTATTTTCATTTTCTAGGGACTCTCATACCACTTGGATCCAGACCTCAGCTCTTCTTCATGGCATCTTCAACACAGAGGTTTCCTATAAAACTGAGCCTGGATCATCACCAATGGCCTCTTTTCATCTTTCATAATACCAAGCTTCAGCTATTCTCAATGGCCCCTTCATGCCTTCAAAACTAGAACCATGTGGGAGAATTATACATTGCCAAGTTTCTAGTTTGACATGCAGTCATCTGGACCACAGCTTCTGTGTACTGACCCCAATGAAATACTTTGCAGAAGATTTCACCTTGATGATGCTGGCCATTTACTGATCATAGCTGATTTTTTTTTGTAACCAGTATCAATGTTCCCAGTACAGCAAAGGTTTCACTTCAGTGCTGGTTCCTTGTTAATCCCAGTTGATTCTTCATCTCCAGCTGATGAAAAACACAGATTTGACATTCAAATATCTCACAGAAACAGCCCCAAGTCAAACTTCCAAGAAGGACCTCCATTTTCTGAATGGCTTTTAGCATTATAACCTAAGTTCCACAATAGCTCACTGAACTTTGGAAATTCAATGGATTCAATGGATTTCCAGTCTAAATTTCCACAATGCCCCTTCAAACTAATGTGGTTAGGTCCATTATGGCAAAATCCTACTCTCAGTTACAAAATATCTGTTCTGGTTTGCTTTCTGTTACTGTGATAAAACATTAACCCAGAACACCTTAGGGGAGCATAAGGTTTATTTTGCTTACAAGTTATAGAACGTATCTAAGGCAGGAATTTAAGCAGCAACCTGAATGCAGGAACTGAAGCAGAGACCACAGAGGAAAGCTGCTTACTGGCTTGCTCCCTGGGTTTCTCCGTTAGCTTTCTTATTTAGCTCAGTCCTACCTACCTAGGAAGGGCATCACCTACAATGGATCAGGCCCTCCTAAATCAATTAACAACTAAGAAAATGACTCACACATATAGCCACAGGCCATATCTAATGGGGCAAGTCCTTAAGTATGTTTGCTTCTTCCCAGATGTGTTAAATTGACAACTGAGTAAAGCTAACTCTGACAGAAATGAATGGTCAGACCAATTTCTCCTTATATTTGGACCAGGGCCTCAGTCTATGGAACAGTGCTGCACACAGTTACTTGTAACCTTCTCACCTTGACTAACCTAATATAGAAAATCTCTCACTGATTAACTTAATCAGGATAATTGTTCACAATCCCATCTCGAGTATTGTTTTCTCGATGCTTCTAGACCCTGTCAAGTTGACAATCAATATTAGGTTATCACAAATCAATTTAGTGATCACACTTTCAGTCCATGAACTTTTAGAGAATGTATTCAAAGCATAGAAGGATCCTTTTTTTCCTGTGGCTCTCTAAGATTTTAATTGAGTAACTGGAATGAGCAAGTTTAGCTTATAGTGTTAGTTCCTTTAGACTGCTCCTTCCGTCCCATGGTGCTTCTGTGCAGTCTGGCCCTCAGGCAGTGCGTTGATGGAACAGGGCTGGGCAAGGGCAGAGGTCTCTATCCTAGACTTTTCACTGGCTCACTAAAGTCCTTGATGCTGCTTTCAAGGACTAGTTCCTTAGTGGCCTTTCATCTTCCTGGGGAATTGTGTGCCCACGAAGCACAAAAGGTTAAGTATCTTGTATTAAATCATGAAACTCAGTGTTTGGAACGAGAGTTGAACTTGATATAGTTGAGCCAAACATTTGTGCTAAAAATACTATGCTGTATCATCTTTCATGCTATCAAATGCATAGCTACTATAATCAAAGGCCGTTTGTTGATGTAGCAAGAAATATTTTTGGGGACATATGTATGAAACATTTTACATATGCCTCAAAATTGGGAATTGAGTCCAATTCTCACTTAAGCATGTCCTGCCTACTTGGAAAAGAGGTCTCATTACATTATCCTACCAAGAAATGTACTTTAGTTTTGTGGTTTAGTTTTCTACTGAAATCTTATAAAGTGTAATGTTTCATAAGTTCTTTAAGAGTTTTGGAGTGCATCCAGTATATTCTGATTATGTCTAGCCCCACATTCTTCCTAACTCCAGACCACTCTCAATTTCATGTCCTCTTTTGTATTTCAATAATGTGCTGAATTCAGTTTGTGCTGCCCATGTATACATGGGTACAATGTTCTCACTGTCAAGCTGTTGAGAACCATATCCCTAAAGGAAGTTGACCACCATCACTTGCCAACAGCTCCTCAGCCAGGGGTGGGGACTTTTATGTTTCTCCCCCAGCGATACTAGAATGCTAACTGGCTTGGATTTTTGCAGATCATATGCAGATGAGCCCAGCTGCGATGACATCATCAATAAATTTGTTCTGGCAAGTTCCTAAGACCCTGTTTCACTTCAGCATTGTCAGATTTCTGACTCTTAGAATCTTTCTGCCTCCCCTTCTGAGATGTTGTTTGAGCCTTTGGGAAAGTGTGAAACAGGTGTTCAATTTATGCTTGAGCACTCTCTGGATGTCAACCAGGGGCACCTTTGAAACTGTAAACATTTACTCCATGGTTTCATAAGAAGTAGAAGGGATTAGGTAGATACCTGTCTGTCTCCTTGTTTATTCACACACCATCTATGTTATCATTGACATCTTGACAAACATCTTGAAGTCCCCTTGAGCAGTAAAGTTCTTTATTTCTCTTTAAACTATTTTTTATTGGATATTTTTTATTTATTTACATTTGAAATGTTATCCCCTTTCCTGGTTTCCCATCCATAAATCCCCTATCCCATCCCCCTCCCCCTTCTTCTATGAGGGTGATCCCCCACCCATCCACTCACCCCTTCCTGCCTCCATGCTCTGACATTTCCCTACACTTGGGGGTCCACCCTAGGCAGGACCAAGGGCTTTTTCTATCATTGGCACCCAACAAGGCCTTCCTCTGCTACATATGCAGCTGCAGTATGTACTCCATGCAGCATGGAGTCCATGTGTAATCTTTGGTTGGTGGTTTAGTCCCTGGGAGCTCTGGTTGGTTGGAATTGTTCTTATGGGTTTGCAAACCTCTTCAGCTCCTTAAATCATTTCTCTAACTCCTCCAATGGGGACGTCATTCTCAGTTCAATGGTTGACTGTGAGTGTCTGCCTCTGTATTTGTCATTCTTTGGAATACCCTCTCAGGAGACAGCCATACCAAGCTCCTGTCAGCATGCACTTATTGGCATCAGCAATACTGCCTGGGTTTGGTGGCTGTATATATATGGACTGGATCCCCAGGTGAGGCAGGCTTCAGATGGCCTTTCCTTCAGTCTCTGCTGCAAACTTTGTCTCTGAATTTCCTCCTATGAATATTCTTGTTTCCCCTTCTAAGAAGAACTGATGCATCTGCACTTTGGTCGTCCTTCTTCTGGTGCTTCATGTGGTCTGTGGATTGTATCTTAGGTAATCAAGCTTTTGGGCTGATATCCACTTATCAGTGATTGCAACCATGTGTGTTCTTTTGTGATTGGGTTACCTCACTCAGTATATTTTCTAGTTCGATGCATTTACCTATGAATTTCATGAAGTCATGTCTTTTTAGTAGGTGAGTACTATTCCATTGTGTAGATGTACCACATTTTCTGTATCTAATCCTCTGTTGAGGGACATCATAGTTATTTCCAACTTCTGGCTATTATAAATAAGGCTGCTATGAACATAGTAGAGCATGTGTCCTTGTTATATTTTGGAGAATCTTTTGGGTATATGCCCAGGAGAGGTATAGCTGGGTCCTCAGGTGTAGTATGTCCAAATTTCTGAGGAACCTCCAGACTGATTTTCAGAGTCATTTTACCAGTTTGCAATTCCACCAACAATGGTGGTGTTCCTCTTTCTCCACATCCTTGCCAGCATCTGTTGTCACCTGAGTTTTTGATCTTAGCCATTCTGACTGGGACTGGTGTAAGGTGGAATCTCAGGATTGTTTTGATTTGCATTTCCCTGATGACTAAGGATGTTGAGCATTTCTTTAGGTGCTTCTCAGACATTCAATATTCCTTAGCTGAGAATTCTCTGTTTAGCTCTGTACCCCATTTTTAATAGGGTTATTTGGCTCTCTGGAGTCTAACTTCTTGAGTTCTTTGTATATTTTGGATTATTAGCCCTCTATCAGATGTAGGATTGGTAAAGCTCTTTTCCCAATCTGTTGATTGCCATTTTGTCCAAATGACAGTGTCCTTTGCCTTACAGAAGCTTTGCAATTTTATGAGATCCTATTTGCTGATTCTTGAGCTTAGAGCATAAGCCATTTTTCTGTTCATGAAATTTTTCCCAGTGCCCATGTGTTCGAGGCTCTTCCCCACTTTTTTCTAATAGTTTGAGTATATCTAGTTTGATGTGGAGGTCCTTGATCAACTTGGACTTCAGCTTTATACAGGGTGATAAAAATGGATCAACTTGCATTTTTCTACATGCTGACCTCCAGTTGAACCAGTACCATTTGTTGAAAATGCTGTCCTTTTCGCACTGAATTGTTTTGTCAAAGATCAAGTGGACATAGGTATGTGGGTTCATTTTCAGGTCTTCAATTATATTCCATTTATAGACCTGCCTCTCTCTGTACCAATACCATACAATTTTTTTAAATCATTATTGCTTTGTAATACTGCTTGAGGTCAGGGATGGTGATTCTCCCCAGTTCTTTTAGTTTTGAGGATCGTTTTTGCTATCTTTGGTTTTTTTTATTTCAAATGAATTTGCAAAGTGCTCTTTCTAACTCTATGAAGAGTTGAGTTGGAATTTTGATGGAGATTGTATTGAATCTATAGATTGCTTTCAGCAAGATGACCATTTTTACTATATTAATTCTGCCAATCCATGAGCATGGGAGATCTTTCCATCTTCTGAGATCTTCAATTTCTTTCTTCAGAGACTTGAAGTTCTTGTCATACAGCTTTTTCATTTGCTTGGTTAGAGTCACACTGAGGTATTTTATGTTATTTGTGATTATTGTGAAGGTGTCATTTCCCTAATTTCTTTCTCAGCCTGTTTATCCTTTGAGTAGAGGTAGGCTACTGATTTGTTTGAGTTAACTTTATATCCAGTCACTCTGCTGAAGTTGTTTATCAGGTTTAATAGTCCTCGGATGGAACTTTTGGGGTCACTTAAGTATACTAGCATATCATTTGCAAATAGTGATATTTTGTCTTCTTCCTTTCCAATTTGTATCCCTTTGATCTTCTTTTGTTGTCTAATTGCTTGGACTAGGACTTTGAGTATATATTGAAGAGGTAGGGAAAGGGTAGTCATCCTTGTCTGGTTCCTGATTTTAATGGGATGCTTCAAGTTTTTCTCCATTTAGTTTGATGTTGGCTATTGGTTTGCTGTATGTGGCTTTTACTCTGTTTAGGTATAGGCCTTGAGTTCCCGATCTTTCCAAGTCTTTTACCATGAAGGGGTGCTGAATTTTGTCAAGTGCTTTCTCAGCATCTAATGAGACGATCATGTGGTTTCTGTTCTTTTCTTTCTTTTTTTTTGAGTTTGTTTATGTAGTGGATTACATTGATAAATTTCTGTTTATTGAACCATCCATGTATCCCTGAAATGAAGCCTACTTGATCATGATGGATGATTGTTTTCATGTCTTCTTGGATTCTGTTTGTAAGAATCTTATTGAGTATTTTTGTATCAATATCCATAAGGGAAACTGGTCTGAAGTTCTCTTTCTTTGTTGGGTCTTTGTGTAGTTTAGGTAGAAGAGTAATTGTGGCTTCATAGAAGGAACTGGGTAGTGCTCCTTCTGATTCCATTATGAAGAATAGTTTAGACAGTATTGGTATGAGGTCTCTTATGAAGGACTGATAGAATTCTGCACTAAACTCATCTGGTCCTAAGCCGTTTTTCAACAGTTCCACAGTGTGCTACAGGAAACATGGATGAGACATAAAAGAGAACACTTACTGAAATATGTTTTGTGGAAAGGCTTTGTTTTCTTCTTTTTAACACATCCTCTGGCTAAGTACTGAAAAAGACAACGTATTTCTGCGATTTAGAAGGTTGAAGCCATGACTTCTCTGTTGGCCTTGTTTTATATTTTCTTTTTAAATGTACTCATTCTTTTATGTGTATGGGTGTTTTCCCTATAAGTACATATGTGTAGCACATGCAATCTCGGTGCCTCCAGAGGGCAGAAGGAGTCAGTATGTGAATGGTGTGATACAAACCCAGGTCTTCTGCACGGGTAGCAAGTGTTTTTCTGGTGTGGATTTGGCTTATTGCTCATATTATGTTAATTGGTTCCCCAAATTATACTGGAATCCACACCAGTGCGTGTAAGGTGACGAAAGTTCCTGACTCCAGTTGTCTTTGATTGGTAAATAAAGTTGCCAGTGACTAATAGCTGGTCAGGGAGACAGAGGCAGGACTTTTAGGATTCCCAGGCAAGACACTCAGGAGGGGGAGAAGGAAGGATCCCCATGCTGAAAGAGGAATACGATCTGAACTTGAGGGCTGCAGGAAGAGTGGCATACCAGTCAATAAGAGTCAGAGAAGAGTGGACTCAGGCCCTCCGCCCCCATTGTGTCTGGAGTAGCAAAGAGGGAATATAGATTTTAATAAGCAATAATTCAGGAATATCGGAGGGGAGTGTTAGCAGTGTGGAAGTTTGGAAGTGGCCCAGCCATTGAGCCGATTATGGCATATTAAAATATGAGTGTGTGTGTGTTTCATTCGAGAATCCAGAGCATTGTGGCAGCATTGAGAAACTAATGCTGTATCTTCCAGGTAAATTAGAGAGGATTAATCAACCACAGCAACACTTTTCACTACTGAGGCATCTGTCCATCTCCACTTATTTTCTTTGATATTCTATTTCTTTTAACTAAAGTGTGACTATAACTTTGATGGAAGTTTGTACAAGGGCAAGGTCATATTTATAAAGAAGTCTCTCCTGCCCACTGGGATGTGCTCTCAGAAAGTCCTGCTTCCACAGGTGATTTAAGCCTGTGACTGCCCACAGTAATTCTCCAAGGTGACTCGGATGTCACTCTTGCAGCCAGGGAAGTCTCTGTGCCCCTCTGACTTACTCTGGCTGTCTACTGCACCGTGCTGCTAAGAATCTTTCTTATTCTATCCATTAGCATAGAGGCATTCAGAGTTAATGATGAGTAAACAATATATATTTTATGTGTTTTACAGGTAATTGCCTTTCTTTTGAATGTTAGATGGAACAATTTGACTGGGCTCGCAACTATTATCTGAACACATTTTAAGAATCGCTTTGGCCATTATTTAAGGCACTTGTAAAGTCACCCCCTAAGAGTCCTGCTAAAAGGCCTATGAATGAAGATGCAAGGCTATGACACCCAGCATTCTCTGGCCTGAACAAAACATAAATGCCTGCCAAAGTGCAGTGGAAAGTTTGGAATAAGTGATGCTCACTGTGTTCCTATCAGTGTCAGGGAAGCCTACCTGATTCTCTGGTCAGAACCGATCATACACAGAAGGTACAGATAGTTTCTTGGTCATGGGAGACTGCTTTTTTTTTCTTTTTTCTTTTTTTCGGAGCTGGGGACCGAATCCAGGGCCTTACGCTTGCTAGGCAAGCGCTCTACCACTGAGCTAAATCCCCAACCCCAGGAGACTGCTTTTTTTTTTTTTTTTTTTTTTTTATTATTAACTTGAGTACTTCTTATATACATTTCGAGTGTTATTCCCTTTCCCGGTTTCCGGGCAAACATCCCCCTCCCCCTCCCCTTCCTTATGGGTGTTCCCCTCCCCATCCTCCCCCCATTGCCGCCCTCCCCCCAACAGTCTAGTTCACTGGGGGTTCAGTCTTAGCAGGACCTAGGGCTTCCCCTTCCACTGGTGCTCTTACTAGGATATTCATTGCTACCTATGAGGTCAGAGTCCAGGGTCAGTCCATGTATAGTCTTTAGGTAGTGGCTTAGTCCCTGGAAGCTCTGGTTGCTAGGCATTGTTGTACATATGGGGTCTCGAGCCCCTTCAAGCTCTTCCAGTTCTTTCTCTGATTCCTTCAACGGGAGTCCTATACTCAGTTCAGTGGTTTGCTGCTGGCATTCGCCTCTGTGTTTGCTGTATTCTGGCTGTGTCTCTCAGGAGCGATCTACATCCGGCTCCTGTCGGCCTGTACTTCTTTGCTTCATCCATCTTGTCTAATTGGGTGGCTGTATATGTATGGGCCACATGTGGGGCAGGCTCTGAATGGGTGTTCCTTCAGTCTCTGTTTTAATCTTTGCCTCTCTCTTCCCTGCCAAGGGTATTCTTGTTCCCCTTTTAAAGAAGGAGTGAAGCATTCACATTTTGATCATCCGTCTTGAGTTTCATTTGTTCTAGGCATCTAGGGTAATTCAAGCATTTGGGCTAATAGCCACTTATCAATGAGTGCATACCATGTGTGTTTTTCTGTGATTGGGTTAGCTCACTCAGGATGATATTTTCCAGTTCGAACCATTTGCCTACGAATTTCATAAAGTCATTGTTTTTGATAGCTGAGTAATATTCCATTGTGTAGATGTACCACATTTTCTGTATCCATTCCTCTGTTGAAGGGCATCTAGGTTCTTTCCAGCTTCTGGCTATTATAAATAAGGCTGCGATGAACATAGTGGAGCACGTGTCTTTTTTATATGTTGGGGCATCTTTTGGGTATATGCCCAAGAGAGGTATAGCTGGATCCTCAGGCAGTTCAATGTCCAATTTTCTGAGGAACCTCCAGACTGATTTCCAGAATGGTTGTACCAGTCTGCAATCCCACCAACAATGGAGGAGTGTTCCTCTTTCTCCACATCCTTGCCAGCATCTGCTGTCACCTGAGTTTTTGATCTTAGCCATTCTCACTGGTGTGAGGTGAAATCTCAGGGTTGTTTTGATTTGCATTTCCCTTATGACTAAAGATGTTGAACATTTCTTTAGGTGTTTCTCAGCCATTCGGCATTCCTCAGCTGTGAATTCTTTGTTTAGCTCTGAACCCCATTTTTAATAGGGTTATTTGGGGAGACTGCTTTTTAATGAATCTTCCCACCCCCACTAACAAAGACCCTTCCCCCATTTGGTAGGCTCCATGTGTATGAAAGAGCTTTGACTTTCTGCTTTTTCTATGTTGTTGTAGAAGTCAGTGAGGAGTGCATCACAGGCCCTTGGTTAAGAGAAAATGATGGCAAATTTTCACAGAAGGTACTTTATTTTCTGCCATCTTAAAGCTACCGGGTGTTGCAAAAGCCCTTTAAATACTTTCAACTTCATCACTTATACACTTCTTTTTTTTTGGAGCTGAGGACCGAACCCAGGGCCTTGCGCTTGCTAGGCAAGTGCTCTACCACAGAGCTAAATCCCCAACTCCACTTATACACTTAATTCAGCACACATCACACACACACACACACACACACACACACACACACACACACACACACACACACGCATAAACGCATGTGTTTGCACACATTCAGGTGTGTGTGTGTGTGTGTGTGTCTGTGTGTGTGTGTGTAAATGAAAGCAAAAGCAAGAGAGCAAAGTGGTTTAAACATGGGAGATTAGCAGAGAGACACTCTAAAACAGCGATTCTGTCATTAGGGTTTCTAGTAGCTGACATCACTGACTTCAGAGGGAAGTCTGTGATATTGGACTGTCCAATGAGTGGGATGAAGGCAGGGCATTTTTTTCAGTCTTTGGTAGCACACAGTGAGGCTGGATTGCCAAAGAACGAAAAGAGTGAATAGTGTGGCTCTTATAAGAGCAAATTGCCATCCATTCGTCAGCAAATCTTTCTTCCAGTACTCAAGGCCGTAGATGGCATAGATGATGACAGAGCACACCTATTGGTATTCCTGGTTTTAGATCCTCCTCTTCCTCCTTCTTCTCCAGCTATGTAGCCAAGGCAATATTGCAAAATTTAAATCTGAATATTTATTTCATTGTACTGTTTAAAATCCTCCATTATCCTCTTGTTTTACTTAAAGAGTATCCTATCTCACCAAGCCCGGCTCACTTGCATGGTCATATGCTGTGACAGAGTTCCAGAAGGTGTTAAATTCATGATAAATGGCATGTGTTATAAGCAATTACAAGCCCGCAACCCTCTCCTTTTAATCTGAGGACTTTATTTTCTTCTGTTTTTCTTTCATTTATTTTGTTTTAATTCCTTGGCATCATCACTATGTTCCAAAGTACCAATATGTCTTAGAGTGATTTTCCTTAGACTTCCTCGCTAGTATTCATTCAGAAATATGAATACCTTGTTTGCTTTTTACTGTGTCCTTTAAAAATTTTTAAATTATATTTGTTTAATGTGTGTGTGGTGTGCTGATAAAGATAAAAGAACATATTTCAGGAGTTAGTTGTCTCCTTCTATCATGTAGGTTTCTGGGGTTGAACGATGCTCCTTAAGCTTGTGGGCAGGCATATATACTAGCTGAGGTATCTCTCATACCCCATTATGGGCTTTTTAACTGAAACACATCACGGACCTAAGTAAACATTCATCCACTTTTGATTCTGTGTTCCCTTGTTTATTTTTTCTATAGCACTTGATATGACAATCAATATAACAGTCAATATGTTAGCTTGTTCTTTTATTTATTCATACCTCAGACCAAATGACCTATAGTCTCAAAAGAAGAGCTTTATCTACTTGGTCAGTCATATTTCCCAATTCCCTCAGCTCTGAGCAGATAGGAGCTCAGTTCATATTTGTTCTTTTGATTATATAATATAATAATGCCACTTTACTCTCTGTAATTCTGTGAAGCTCAGATATGCTTTAAGATAACTGGAAAAAATATTTGAATTTGGCAAGGAAAGGGGATCTGTAACAAAATGTTCACTCATATGGCAAGAAATGGAATCTATAAGATAGACGTTAACTTGAGTTTAAATTATATGTGTGTACAATAATAGAATTCTATCATACTGCCAAATATAAATGGTATTTCGAGTTTTTATGGACAATTATTCTAGCTACCATTCACCACAATATAAGGCTATTATGGCTATTTAGTCAATGTGAGTTCATTAAAACTACTCCAGTAAGGAAGCGAAAATATTGGCCATTGAAATGCTTTTTGCAAGACCAGTTTTGTACCATTTAAAGAAAGTGTACATGCATGCAATTTTAAAATGCATTAGCAGAGAAAAGAAGTTAAGAAAAAAGTTCAGGCTCAAAAACACACACACCATTGGAAATTTAGCATTTAACAAAGCTATGGTTTTGATTGGTTGTAAAGTTTGGGAGTTAAAGAATAAGCAGAAAAATGCACCAGTCTCTTTTGGCAAAGATGTATGTTTACACAGGATGACAAAATGTCATGTAGACTTCAAGGTGAACTGTGGAATGTAAATGTTCAGCCAATTGTTGTGAACTGGTGCACCCTTGTTAATATTCCCAGCTGGACTGCTGCTAAAACAGGGTTACCTCCTGTCTGTTGATTCTGGATTTTTAAAAAAAAACTAAAACATGTTGTTGTTGTTGTTGTTTTGAATGGGGTATAAAGAATAAAAGAAGAAATGACCTTTCAGAATCATTGTTCTTTTCAGTGTTAGAAACAAGTGAAATAGTCTATGGTGAAAAATATGTATTAAGAACTCTATATTTGCTAGTGACAGTGGACAGTCAATAATAAAAAAAACCCTAGAACTTATAGGATATATTCAGTATTCCACAAATCAAACATAGAACAAAACAAAACTAGATAAGAAAAGACAACACAAAACAAGACAACACAACAGCAGAAACCCTCCTAACACTTTGATGTGACAACATTTGGGGACTTATGATAGGAATTTGTGAAGAGTGAAAAATTAACAAAAAAGATTCCTCTTCATAATGTTCAATTTTTAAAAATTACTTGTTTGACAGTGTTAATTAAATTGGAAAGAAATCCAGAATTAAATAAATCGTAACTGCAGAATGAGATTATTAATGTTTGGAAGAAGATAGGAAATGGATAAAATTATTGCCAGGGAGTTTAGCTGTCCTTTTCAGTTGTCCTTTATTGTCCCTGGGTATAGGTGTAAATGAGTATGCTGATCATGTGCGGACCTGGATTAAGTTTTAGCATAGGAGAGCTTTGTCTGGTTGTGACAGGGTGTCACTGTACTTGGAACATCATAAGTAGTTGTATCTGACATGTTTTCCTGCCTTCTTTCTGTTATGGAGGCATTGTAAAGGAAACTGGCAAGGCCACAGGAGATGAGAAAATACCTCTTTTGGCTGAAGACAGATACTTCTCAGAAGTATATTAGCATTAGAGACTGAAAAGTAATCAGTAGAAACTATTTACTGTCTACTAGAAACTTTTTCAAATTCCCATTCAACTTAATAGCAGATCAAATTGGTCTATCTCTTTCTTTGTGTTTTTAGTTAAACCTTTTCTACATTAGGAGTAGCTTATATCCTTAATGGAAATATAAGCAAGCCTTTACTTTTATGCACATTTACTTTTATATTTCACTGTCCAGATTAAAAACAAACTTACAGCTCTCACTACTTAGGCCATGTAGCCTTGGATGGGGCTTAGCACGGGGGTGGGGAATAGCAAAGTGGATGCAGATTATATCGGGAGATAGAAACACATAGTGAGGAGTCAGAAGATGGATGGGTGGGTAGGATTGATTGCCCAGATAAGGTAGTAAAACTGGATGAATCTGTAGGCCTAAATTGTGAAGGTAGTTGGTATTTTTCTCCATTGCTCCACAAAAAGACAGTTTTGTGTCTGCAAATCCTGAAAGGTAGTCTTTGATTTTTAGCTGCCACCTAGTGTAGTAACTGTGACCCTCAGTCTACCATTCCCAGTCTACTGCCTACCTGAGTCCTGAGTGAATTAGGTCCTTTTTTGTTTTCCTGGCTCCATATGTGATTGTGTAGTCTTGGAAGACATCATGCTAATTCTCTTAACTAATTGTCTTGACAGTTGTCTAGGTACAGTTATTATGTCTTTGGTCAGTGATGGGGGAGGAAAGGATCCCCACCTGTTAAGGACAAACTGTTACAGCTGATGCTCTGTGTGCAAGATTCCCCGCAGATACCAACACCCGCAGACGCTCATCCATTGTGTAAACTGGTACAGTGTGTACCAGTGCCTGTACCACCTCCTGTGCCCGTTGGGTCATCTACTTCCAATGTTTAAAATCATACCTATACATCAAAATGGGTGTCATACTTCACTGCTTAGAGAATTGTGACAAGAAGAACCATATTTATATGTAAATAAGATTTTTTCCCCCTCAGACAAGCTTCTATTCTCCCAAATAATTTTAGTTCACAGATGGCTGAAGTTTTAGATCTGGAACTTGAAGATAAAGTGGTCTGAATGTTCTAGAATGTTTACTGCTCTAGAGGTTGTGGGACCTAGGAGAATGGGGTAAAAACAAAACAAAACAAAACAAACAAAAAAGAAACGGAAGCTGACTAAGATCTCATGCAATAGCCAAGTTTATTCAGAGAGTCGGACAATTTATTCTCTGAAGGTTAAGAGGAGTGACATGTGTAAAGTGTACAGTTACAAGGACAAGCCACATGTGGTGGGCAGGGCAAGATGCATGTGGTGAGCAGCCTGTGTTCTGGGCAGGACAGGGGGCAGGTCTCAAGTGCTGCAAGTACAGGCAAGCCAGTATGTGTCAGTCAGGCCAAGTGGCAAAAACATGTTTTTCTATAAACAAGTAACAACACCTAGTTGTAATAAATAATCTGAAGGAAACTCACTCTTACCTCATACACCTGAGCTGGGCATGAAAATCCATTCCGAGAACAATAACACGCTTTTGAAGAACTTGAGGTCAAAAGACTCCTGTTTTGGTTTCTTGGAGTTTTCTCACAAGCTCTCAGGAATCTTGCATGATTTTTGAACCATGTTCATATACTAGACTTTTCAACGATCACTAGTTGTTGGGTCTCCATGTTCTTGTGTTATCTATTATTATACCTGAATTTATAAATAATCAACTAAATATATTGAATAAAAATTTCATGTAACTTTTATGAAAATAGTCTAGGTTGGAACTTCTATGAGTCCAGGGAAGGGAAGGAAAGATTCAACACAGTGGCAAGTACAGGAAGTCACCAAAATATTCAGCCATCAAGATAAGAAATATTTATTAATGCAAAGAACTTCTGAAGAACAAGATATCAAAAGTTCTGATAAAGACAGGATCAGAGCAGGACATGGTGGTTCTAGGGAAGTTCAAGCACACACACAGACACACAGACATACACAGACACACACACAGACACACACACAGACACACACACACACACACACACACACACACACACACACACGCACACACACACACACACACACGCACACACCAAATAAACAGAATTTGGACCAGTCAGATTGTTGTGCTAGCAGAACTATAATGGATGTAAGGTGGAGTGGAAATCAGAACTGATTCTGTTTTTATTCCTTGCTACTTACATTTGGTTAAAACTTGACTTCTTAGATTAAATTTGGTTTCCAGAAAGATTATAAAAAGTATATATTAACTCCTGAATTTGTGATGTTCTTTACATGTTTAATTTGGAGACAGCAATGTGGCTCAGTGGTAGAGCATAGTAGGCCAGAAGAGTCAGGTTTAATTACCAGCATTACAAAGAACAACAACCACACCCTAATATTTTGCATTTTATTTTAAACAAGACCTTTATTTGCCTTAGTCCTTCAATTCTAATGTTGGTTCTGGGAAGTACAATATACTGATTATTGAAGTAAAATCTATTCTTCTATGCCTGAAATTCCAATCATGTTTACAATACCTTTCAACTTCCCCCTCTGTTTGTTCTGCAACATTTTATGATTCTTTTCCATGAAAAGTCTCATAAACTATATAAACTGTATCTAGTGACTTTGATATTCCTCTGAGTAGACTTTATTTTTGTTGTGTTTACAAATTGATATTTTTACATCGTATCCCATGCATTCCCCATTCTTTCATTCTATAGATAATGCTGTGAATTCCCTGTGTCAGACATAGTTCTAAACACTTTGATATAGCAATAACCTGAAACATTTAGGGAAAACTAAAAGCAATAAAATATGTAAATAAAAAGAAAGATAATTATTATGAAACAGCTGAATAGGTCAGATCGATGAGAATGTGACCATGAACTGTTATACAGAGCTGCAAGGGAGATAAACCCTCTCCTCTCCAAGCTGCTGTGGCCATGGTGTTTCATTGCTGTATGAACATCGATGTGTGAACATGAGCTAGATTGTTTGACTTTTCCTGTATTGTCTTGCTGGTCTATTCCATGCCCTTCATGGTCCCTTGTACCATACTTTCAGTTACATGTATTGTGGCGGCTTCATATAAAATTGCCTTTTGCATGCTGTAGTGATCCTGACTAGAATACTTTCTTGGGTTTACTTCTTTCTCTGGGACTAAAGTTATCTTCATGCTTTGATTTTCTCTCATTTTCTAACCTATTTGCTCAATCAGAAATATTTGTCAACAGTTCAGTATGTGCTCTTTCCACCATAAGCACTGAGATACCTCAGAACATTAAATTATTAATATGCTAGCAATTATTAATTGAATGTTAAAATTTAATAAATACCACACTGCGAGGATACCCAGAAAATAAAATACATATAAATCTTAGAAAATACGCTCGAGAACTGTTTACTGAGAACAAGTATATTGATGAAATAAGTCAAAGAAGGCTTAAATGAATGGGACACATGCTGTATTCCATGGGTCAGTAGACTCAATTTATTCCACATCATAATTCTACGCTAATGTAGCTAGAGGGTCAATATGATGCAATTGATGCTTCATTGAAATGAACAAGACGATCTTGGGGTTCATATGACATTATGACAACTAATTTGAAAAAAGAACCTAGAAAAGATGGTATGATAGTTAACATGTGAATAAGCAACCTCATACAAGTTATCTCTTCATCCCTCCCTGCCTCAAAAGGCTCAGGAACCATTTTGAAGGGCAGGCAAATGGCTTTTAGAGCCAAAGGTTAGGGCAGACTGGAATAAAACAGTGTTAACTTAGGTTGGGTCACTATGGCTGTGATGAAACATCATGCCCTTAGGCACGTTGGGAGAAAAGGGTCTAGTACCACTGTCCATTGAGGGACATCAAGGCAGGTGGAAACCTGGAGTCAGCAGGTGATGCTGCAAACTTTGTTTAAAGAACGAACACTGTGTTGGATGGATAGGAGTGGGAGTATTTGGGAATAGCTGGGGGAGGAGATAGAATATGATCAAAATATATTGTATAAGAAACAAAATTAAAAATTATAAAACGATTCTCCACATGAAGCAAGGAGAGGGAAATACAAATATATCTCTAAGGAGAATTCACTACTTGCATTTTAGATTGGCTAGGGTTAAAAGAAATAATCTGTCGTCTGTTGTGAGGATATAGAGCAATTGTCTGGCAGTGGTGGTGGAAATGTAAAAGACGGCAGCCATTTTAAAAGTTTCATAGTTTCCTATGATGGGTAGCATATGCTTAGCATCCTGCCTAGCAATCTAATTCTACGTACATGCACAAAAACTTGAATGCTTATAATAGTTCTTTTTTAAAGTACTAATACATTAAGTAGTTTTTATATTTCGCTATTTTTTAGTTAGCATACAAAGTAATGGTTTTTAAAAAATAATTAACTTCTTTTTATGTGCAATGATGTTTACTTGCAAGTGTGTCTGCGTGAGTGTGTCAGATCCTCTGGAACTGCAGTTATAGACAGTGGTGAGCCGCTGTTTGGATTCTGGTAACTGAACCCAAGTACTGGTAGTACTCTTAATTTCTCTCTCTCTCTCTCTCTCTCTCTCTCTCTCTCTCTCTCTCTTCTCTCCCTCTCTCTCTATCTCCCTCTTTCCTTTCTTTCTCTTCTTCCCCTCTCCTTTTCTCTCTTTCTCCCTGTCTTTCCCCCTCTCTCCTTCCCTCCCCCTCTGTCCCTCTTTCTCTTTATGTCTTATGTGTTTTCATTTTATTTATTTTACATCCTAACCACAGTTTCTCCTCTCTCCTCTCCTCCCAGTCCCTCCCTTCTACCTCCTGCATCCACTCCTCTGTTTCTCTTCAGAAGAAAGCCAGCCTCCATTGATACCAACCAGCCATGGCTTATCAGGTTTCAGTAAGACAGGACACCTTCTCTTCTATTCAGGCTAGACAAGGCAACCCAATAGAGGGGAAATGTCCTAAGGGCAGGCAACAGTCAGGGACAGTTCCTGCTCCCACTGTTAGATCAAGCTACACAGCTGTAGCATATACAGAGAACCTAAGTCATTCCCACGTAGGCTCCCTGGTTGGCAGTTCAGACTCTGTAAGCCCTTTAGGCTCAGGTTAGTCGATTCTGTGAATTTTCTTATGTCCTTGACCCCTCTGGAAGATCTGGCAGTGTTCTTAGCTGTGTTTTCTTGAGAGTTAATAACACTAGTTTCCTAAATACTTATTAATTATTTGTATTTCTTTACAAAGTCTAAAAATATCCAAAAGTAAGTGGAAGGGAAAGCCCTTGGTCCTGCCAAGACTGAACCCCCAGTAAACTTGATTGTTGGGAGGAGGGCGGTATTGGAGGGAGGATGGGGAGGGGAACAACCATAGAGAAGGGGAAGGGGAAGGGTTGGGGGATGTTGGCTCGGAAACCGGGAAAGGGAATAACAAATGTACATCAAAATGTAAATAAGAAATACCCAAGTTAATAAAGATGAAAAAAAAAACTCAAAAAAAAAAATCCAAAAGTGAAAGCAACCCAAAAGTCACTTGACTAGGGAATAATTTAATAGATTGTTCTGCATGGACAAATAGGCTATCCTTTAACATTAGAGAGCAACAAGCTACACAAAGCAAAGTGAATGAACTTGACACACTGGTAAGTGAAAGAGAAAAAGTTCAAATGTGTATTATATTTATGTGTACTTTATTTATGTGATATTGTGGAAAAAATAGTCGAAATAGAGAAAATTATGATTGCTAGGGTAGCAATCAAGGAAAATTTTTCATTATTCTGTTTTTTTCAGTGAAGCACAAAAATATTTTTTGGAATCAAAGAATTATTCTATAGTTTGATTATGGTAATAGCTACGTGACTATATAAGTTTGTAAAACTTTAGGGGTCCTTTTTATTATGTATAAATTATAACTCAACTTTAAAAAAATGAAAACAAATTAAATTCCAGAGATAGGGATATCCAATTACATAGATAAATGATTTTTTTTGTTTGTTTTAAAACATTACAGTGGCTGTAGAAAGTGATCATAATAAGATTTGGCAATCTGGCAAACTTGAATGAAAATAATTCCTTTTTTGGTTGAAGAAATGGCTCACTGGTCAAGAGCACTTCCTGTTCTTCCAGTAGATCTAAGTTCATTTCATAGCACTTGTATCAGACTGATAACTGCCTGTAACTTCAGTTTCAGGGTATCTGATGTCCTCTTCTGGCATCTGGGGGTATCGGCACACATGTGGCATTTGCTCACACAGATACATATATGTATTCGTAAGACTAAAATAATAAAAATGAACCTTGAAAAATTACTAAATTACTATCTGTGGCTAGAGATGTGGTTCAGCAGTTTAAGAACACTTCTTTTTTTTTTTTCTTATTATTAACTTGAGTATTTCTTATATACATTTCGAGTGTTATTCCCTTTCCCGGTTTCCGGGCAAACATCCCCTCCCCCCTCCCCTTCCTTTTGAGTGTTCCCCTCCCCATCTTCCCCCCATTGCCGCCCTCCCCCCAACAGTCTAGTTCACTGGGGGTTCAGTCTTAGCAGGACCCAGGGCTTCCCCTTCCACTGGTGCTCTTACTAGGATATTCATTGCTACCTATGAGGTCAGAGTCCAGGGTCGGTCCATGTATAGTCTTTAGGTAGCGGCTTAGTCCGTGGAAGCTCTGGTTGCTTGGCATTGTTGTACATATGGGGTCTCGAGCCCCTTCAAGCTCTTCCAGTTCTTTCTCTGATTCCTTCAACGGGAGTCCTATTCTCAGTTCAGTGGTTTGCTGCTGGCATTCGCCTCTGTATTTGCTGTATTCTGGCTGTGTCTCTCAGGAGCGATCTACATCTGGCTCCTGTCAGTCTGCACTTCTTTGCTTCATCCATCTTGTCTAATTGGGTGGCTGTATATGTATGGGCCACATGTGGGGCAGGCTCTGAATGGGTGTTCCTTCAGTCTCTGTTTTAATCTTTGCCTCTCTCTTCCCTGCCAAGGCTATTCTTGTTCCCCTTTTAAAGAAGGAGTGAAGCATTCACATTTTGACCATCCGTCTTGAGTTTCATTTGTTCTAGGCATCTAGGGTAATTCAAGCATTTGGGCTAATAGCCACTTATCAATGAGTGCATACCATGTATGTCTTTCTGTGATTGGGTTAGCTCCCTCAGGATGATATTTTCCAGGTCCAACCATTTGCCTACGCATTTCATAAAGTCGTTGTTTTTGATAGCTGAGTAATATTCCATTGTGTAGATGTACCACATTTTCTGTATCCATTCCTCTGCTTGAAGGGCATCTGGTTAAGAACACTTCTTAAGGACCCAGGTTTGATCCCCATCCATCCACCTTACTGCCCCCCCCCATTCCGCTGCACTGGGGGTCCAACCTTGGCAGGACCAAGGGCTTCCCCTTCCACTGGTGCTCGAACAAGGCTATTCTCTGCTACAGATGCAGTTGGAGCCCTGGGTCACTCCATGTATAGTCTTTCAGTAGTGGTTTAGTCCCTGGAAGCTCTGGTTGGTTGGCATTGTCCTTCTAATGGGGTGGCAAGCTCCTTCAATTCTTCAATACTTCCTCTAATTCCCCCCAAGGGGGTCCTGTTCTTAGTTAAATGGTTTACTGCTAGCATTGACCTCTGTATTGGACATGATCTGGATGTGTCTCTCAGGAGAGATATATATCCGGTCCCTTTCAGCATTCATTTTTTAGCTTCATTAATCTTATCTAGTTTTGGTGGCTGTATATATATGGGCCACATGTAGGACAGGCCCTGAATGGCCATTCCTTGAGTCGCTGCTCTAAACTTTGCTTCCATATCCCCTCCTATGGATATTTTTCCCCTTTTTAAGAAGGAGTGGGAGCATCCACATTTTGGTCATCTTTCTTCTTGAGCTTCCTGTGGTCTGTAGATTGCATTTTGGGTAATTCGAGCTTTTGGCTAATATCCACTTATCAATGAGTGCATACTATGTGTTTTTTTCTGTGATTGGGTTGCCTCACTCAGGATGATATTTTCTAGTTCATTCCATTTGTCTATGAATTTCATGAAGTCATTGTTTTTGATAGCTGAGTTTACGCCATTGTGTAGATGTACCACATATTTTGAATCCATTCCTCTGTTGAAGGACATCTGGGTTCCTTCCAACTTCTAGCTATTATAAATAAGGCTGCCATGAACATATTGGAACATGTGTATTTTGGAGCATCTTTTGGGGATATGCCCAGGAGAAGTATAGCTGGGTCCTCAGGTAGTGGAATGTCCAATTTTCTGAGGAAACTCCAGACTGATTTCCAGAGTGATTGTACCAGTTTGCAATCCCACCAACAATGAAGGAGCATTCCTCTTTCTCCACATCCTTGCCAGCATCCGTTGTCACCATTTTTTCTTTTTCTTTTTTCCATCTTTATTAAATTGTGTATTTCTTATTTACATTTCAAATGCTATTCCCTTTCCTGGTTTCCATGCCAACATCCCCCTAACCCCTCCCCTCCCATTCTATATGGGTGTTCCCCTGCCAATCCTCCCCCTGTAGCTGCCCTCCCCCCAAGAATCCCATTCACTGGGGGTCCAGCCTTGGCAGGACCACGGGGTTCCCCTTCCATTGGTGCCCTTACTAGGCTATTCATTGATACCTATGCAAAAGCCATTCTGACGGGTGTGAGGTGGAATCTCAGGGTTGTTTGATTTGTATTTCCCTGATGATTAAGGATGTTGAATATTTCTTTAGGTGCTTTTGGCCATTCGATAATCCTCAACTGACAATGTTTTGTTTAGCACTGTACTGCATTTTTAATAGGGTTATTTGGCTCTCTGGAGTCTAACTTCTTGAGTTCTTTGTATATTTTGGATATTAGTCTTCTATCAGGATTGGTAAAGATCTTTTCCCAATCTTTTGGTTGCCATTTTATCCTAATGACAGTGTTTTTTGCCTTACAGAAGCTTTGTGGTTTTAAGAGGTCCCCTTTGTTTATTCTTGCTCTTAGAGCATAAGCCATTGGTGTTTTGTTCAGGAAATTTTCCCCAGTTCTCAGGCGTTTGAAACTCTTCCCCACTTTTTTTCTATTAGTTTGAATTTATCTGGTTTGATGTGGAGGTCCTTAATCCACTTGGACTTAAGCTTTGTACAGGGTGATAAGAATGGATCAATTTGCATTCTTCTTCGTGCTGACCTCCAGGTCACCAGCACCATTTGTTGAAAATGCTACCTTTCTTCCATTGGATGATTTTAGCTCCTTTGTCAAAGATCAAGTGACCATAGGTGTGTGGGTTCATTTCTGGGTCTTCGATTCTGTTCCACTGATCTCTCTACCTGTCTCTGAACCAATACCATACAGTTTTTTATGACTATTGCTCTGTAATACTGCTTGAAGTCAGGGATGGTGATTCCCCCAGAATTTCTTTTATTGGTGAGTATAGTTTTTGATATCCTGGGTTTTTTGTTACTCCAAATGAATTTGCAAATTCCTTTTTCTATCTATAAAGAATTGAGTAGGAATTTTGATGGGGATTACATTGAACCTTTAGATTGCTTTTGGCAAAATGGCCATCTTTACTATATTAATCCTGCCAATCCATGAGCATGGAAGATCTTTCCATCTTCTGAGGTCTTCTTCAATTTCTTTCTTCAGAGACTTGAAGTTCTAGTCATACAGATCTTTCATTTGCTTGGATAAAGTCACACTGAGATATTTTACATTATTTGGGACTATTGTGAAGGGTGTCATTTCCCTAATTTCTTTCTCAGCCTGTTTATCCTTTGAGTAGAGGTAGGCTACTGATTAGTTTGAGTTAATTTTATACCCTGACACTTTGCTGAAGTTGTTTATAAGGTTAAGTAGTTCTGTGGTGGAACTTTTGGGGTTGCTTAAGTACACTATCATATCATCTCCAAATAGTGATATTTTGATTTCTTCCCTTCCAATTTGTATCTCTTTTGACCTCCTTTTGCTGTCTGATTGCTCCGGCTAGGACTTTGAGTACTATATTGAATAAGTAGGGAGAGAGCGGGCAGCCTTTTCTAGTCCCTGATTTTAGTGGGATTGCTTCAAGTTTCTCTCCATTTAGTTTAATGTTAACTACTGGTTTGCTGTATATGGCTTTTACTATGTTTAGGTATGGGCCTTGAATTTCTGATATTTCCAGGACTTTTATCATGAAGGGGTGTTGAATTTTGTCAAATGCTTTCTCTGCATCTAATGAAATGATCATGTGGTCCTTATCTTTGAGTTTCTTTATATAGTATATTACAATGATGGATTTTCATATATTATACCATCCCTGTATCCCTAGGATGACGCCTACTTATCATGATGGATGATCGTTTTGATGTGTTCTTGAATTCGGTTTGCAAGAATTTTATTGAGTATTTTCGTGTCAGTATTCGTAAGGGAAATTGGTCTGAAGTTCTCTTTCTTTGTTGGGTCTTTGTGTGGTTTAGGTATAAGAGTAATTGTGGCTTCATAGAAGGTATTCGGTAGTGCTCCATCTGTTTCAATTTTGTGGAATAGTTTGGATAATATTGGTATGAGGTCTTCTATGAAGGTCTGACAGAATTCTGCACTAATCCCATCTGGACCTGGGCTCTTTTTGGTTGGGAGACTTTAATGACTGCTTCTATTTCCTTAGGAGTTATGGGGTTGTTTGGATGGTTTTTATTTGTTCCTGATTTAACTTTTACCTGGTATCTGTCTAGAAAATTGTCCATTTCCTCCTGATTTTCCAGTTGTGTTGAATACAGACTTTTGTAGTAGGATCTGATGATTTTTTAAATTTCTTCAGATTCTGTAGTTATGTCTCCCTTTTCATTTCTGATTTTGTTAATTTGGATACACTCTCTGTGACCCCTGGTTAGCCTGGCTAAGGGTTTATCTGTCTTGTTGATTTTCTCAAAGAACCAGTTCCTGGTTTTGTTGATTCTTTGTGTTTCTACTTGGTTGATTTCAGTCCTGAGTTTATTTCCTGCCTTCTACTCCTCTTGGGTTTATTTATTTCTTTTGTTCTAGAGCTTTTAGGTGTGCTGTCAAGCTGCTGACATATGCTCTCTCCTGTTTCTTTTTGCAGCAACTCAGAGCTGTGAGTTTTCCTCTTAGTACCACTTTCATTGTGTCCCATAAGTTTGGGAATGTTGTATCTTCATCTTCATTAAATTCTAAGAAGTCTTTAATTTCTTTCTTTATTTCTTCCTTGACCATGTTGTCATTGAGTAGAGCATTGTTCAACTTCCATGTATATATGGGCTTTCTGTCATTGTTATTGAAGACCAGTCTTAGTGTGTGGTGATCTGATAGGACGCATGGGATTATTTCTATCTTCCTGTATCTGTTGAGGCCTGTTTTGTGTCTGCTTATATGGTCAGTTTTGGAGAAGGTGCTGAGAAGAAGGAATATCCTTTTGATTTAGGATGGAATGTTCTATAAATACATGTTAAATCCACTTGGTTAATAACTTCTGTTAGTTTCTCTATGTATGTGTTTAATTTCTGTTTCCATGATCTGTCCATTGATGAGAGTGGGGTGTTGAAATCTCCTACTGTTATTGTGTGAGGTGCAATGTGTGTTTTGAGCTTTAGTAAGGTTTCTTTCATGTATGTAGGTGTCCTTGCATTTGGGGCATAGATATTTAGGATTGAATGTTCATCTTGGTCGATTTTTCCTTTGATGAATATGAAGTGTCCTTCCTTATCTTTTTTAATGACTTTTGGTTGAAAGTCAATTTTATTTGACATTAGAATGGCAACTCCAGCTTGCTTCTTCAGGCCATTTGCTTTGAAAATAACTTTCCAGAATGACTTTTATTCTGAGGTAGTATCTGTCTTTGTCTCTGAGGTGTGTTTCATGCCTGCTGCAAAATGCTAGGTCCTCTTTATGTATCCATTCTGTTAGTCTATATCATTTTATTGTGGAATTGAGTCCGTTGGTGTTGAGAGATATTAAGGAATAGTGATTGTTGCTTCCTGCTATTTTCATTGTTAGAGGTGGAATTATGTTTGTCTCTCTTTTGGTTTCATTGCAAGGAAATTATATTCTTGCTTTCTGTTTGGTGTAGTTTCTCTCCTTGTGTTGAAGTTTTCTATTTATTATCCTTTGTAGGTCTGGGTTTGTAGAAAGATATTGCATAAATTTGTGGTTTTTTTTTTTTTTTTTGGTTCTTTTTTTCGGAGCTGGGGACCGAACCCAGGGCCTTGCGCTTCCTAGGTAAGCGCTCTACCACTGAGCTAAATCCCCAGCCCCCCCTTTTTTTATGGAATATCTTGGTTTCTCCATCTATGTTAATTGAGAGTTTTACTGGATACAGTAACTTGGGCTGGCATTTGTGTTCTCTTATAGTCTGTATGACATCTGTGCAGGTTCTTCTGGTTTTCATAGTCTCCTGTGAGAAGTCTGGTGTAATTTTTATAAGTCTGCCTTTATATATCACTTGACCTTTTTCCCTTACTGCTTTTAAAATTCTTTCTTTGTTTCGTGCATTTGGTGTTTTAACTGTAACATGACAGAAGGAGTTTCTCTTCTGGTCCAATCTATTTGGAGTTCAGTAGGCTTCTTGTATGTTTGTGGGCACTTCTTTCTTTAGGTTAGGGAAGTTTTCTTGTATAATCTTGTTGAATATATTTACTGTCCTGTTTAATTTGGAAGTCTTCACTCTCTTCTATAGTTATTATCCTTAGGTTTGATCTTCTCATTGTGTCCTGGATTTCCTGTATGTTTTAGGCTAGGAGCTTTTTTCCTTTTACATTATCTTTGACAGTTGTGTTGATGTTTTCTATGGTATCTTCTGCCCCTGAAATTCTCTCTTCTATCTCTTATGTGCTGTTGGTGATGCTCCTTGTCTCTTCCTTAGGTTTTCTGTATCCAGGGTTGTCTCTCTTTGTGCTTTCTTAATTGTTTCTATTTCCATTTTCAATTTGTTCACCTGTTTGGTTGTGTTTTCCTGTAATTCTTTCAGGGATTTTTGTGTTTCCTCTCTAAGGGCTTCTACTTGTTTACTTGTATTTTCCTGCATTTCTTTAAGGGAGTTCTTTATATCCTTTTTAAAGTCCTCCATCATTATCAAAAAATGTGATTTTAAATTTAAATATTGCTCGTCTCATGTGTTTGGATATCCAATATTTTCTTTGGTGGGAGACCTGGGCTCTCATGATGCCAAGTCGTCTTGGTTTCTGTTGCTTAGGTTCCTGCGCTTGCCTCTAGCCATTGGGTTGTCTCTGGGGTTTGCTTGTCTTGCTGTTTCTGAGAGTGACTTGACCCTGCTGTAGGCCTCTGTGTCAGCACTCCTGTAGAACTGTTTTCCTGTTTTCTTTCAGCCTTTTCTGAGAACAGGTGCTCTGATTTCAGGGGATGTGGGCAGAGGTATACAGAGGTGGCAGTCTGTCCCGAGGTCTCAGAATGTCTGTACTCCTGGGTGTTCAGCTCTCTTCCCCATGTGATTTGGCTTCAGAGAACTGTGGGATGGTATCAGTTCACTTCCGTGCAGGGCCAGAAACAGGAAGTGCCCTGACCAAGAGGACTTCTGCCTCTGTGTATCCTGAATCCACCAGGCAGGTCGCTTGGTTGCAGAAAAGTAGGTCTGCTCTCAGATGTGTCAGCACTTCTGCATACAGTCTTCCAGCTCTAGGCATGGGCAGGAGTCCAAGGGTCCTGCCCCTGATTGCTCCTAGGTCCTTATATCCAGCAGGCACAGTTGGCACTATGCAATTCCCTCTTGGGTCTGGACTGTGGGCAGAGGGTAGTCTCCTCTGACTTCTTAGGAGTATCCACACTTCTGAAGGTCCAGTTCTCACCTCCATGAGATTTGGGTGCAGGGAGCTGTTTGGTCGGTTCAGTTTGGTCCTGGGCACAGACCAGAACTGCGGGTACTGGCAGCTGTCTGTTCCTATATCCCTGTGTCCAGAGGCACTGTGCAGTTTCCCCTTGGACCAGGGATGTGGACAGAGGTGTGCAGAAATGTCAGTCTGTCCTGCGGTCTCAAAATGTCTGCACTCCTGGGTGTTCAGTTCTCTTCCCCATGGGATTTGGGTGTAGCGAACTGTGGGATTATTGCCTTGCTTTTTGAATGTATAAAATCATACATAATCAAATTTGTTGTAAGAGGCAATTTAAGACTGATATCTGACCATCACTCCTGTACCCATGCAAGCAAAGAGCTCAAATTCATGATAAGTTTTCCTTTTCCCCTGAGCTTCTTATGTTTGTTTTGTCTTTTCTCCAACAAAATACTATTTAAAGAGAGACACTGTGGATGTTGTTTAGAGACAGAATACAGTCTATTTGTAAGAAAAGTGCTTTTGTTTGTTTGTAATTTAATCATTACTTGACATTTGTAAGAACTGAATTAAAATCAATTTAATTATAAACAGTTGACTAACCTGAGGCAGAATATTTGGAAGCAGATATGAATATGGAGGTTTTTGCTTGATTCACAATCTGTTTAAAAACTCAAATTACAGATTTAAAATATAGCATGTAAGTGTGAGTATGTGCATGCTTTTGTGTCTGTGTGTGTGTGTGTGTGTGTGTGTGTGTGTGTATGTGTGTGTGTGTTGATAAATAAGTGTCTTAGTCAGGGTTTCTATTCCTGCACAAACATCATAACCAAGAAGCAAGTTGGGAAGGAAAGGATTTATTCAGCTTACACTTATACTTTGCTGTTCATCACCAAAGGAAGTCAGGACTGGAACTCAACCAGGTCAGGAAGCAGGGGCTGATGCAGAGGCCATGAAGGGATGTTACCGGCTTACTTTCTCTGGTTTGCTCAGCTTGCTTTCTTATAGAACCCAAGACTACCAGCCCAGAGATGGTACCATTCACTATGTGCTGTGCCCTCCCCTCTTGATCACTAATTGAGAAAATGCCTTCCAGTTGGATCTCACAGAGGCATTTCCTCAAGGGAGGCTCCATTCTGTGATAAGTCCAGCTTGTGTCAAGTTGATACAGAAAAACCAGCCAGTACAAAAAGGAAAAAGAAGACATAGAGAAAAGAAAGTATAAGCAGCAAAATGAAAATTTTTTTGAAGTGCCCTATCAGTATAGGAAATATAAGGAATTAATAGTTTTGTGCCAGTTTACCATGTTGAAAGTGATGATACCTAGTGAAAACACCTTTTTTTCCTTTTGTAGAGAGAGTGGATAGGACCTTGATAAAATTCTTTGTTTTCACTCAAAGACTATACATGGACTGACCCTGGGCTCCAACCTCATAGGTAGCAATGAATAGCCTAGTAAGAGCACCAGTGGAAGGGGAAGCCCTTGGTCCTGCTAAGACTGAACCCCCAGTGAACGTGATTGTTGGGGGGAGGGCGGTAATGAGGGGAGAATGGGGAGGGGAACACCCATATAGAAGGGGAGGGAGAGGGGTTAGGGGGATGTTGGTCCGGAAACCGGGAAAGAGAATAACAATCGAAATGTAAATAAGAAATACTCAAGTTAATAAAGAAAAAAAATTCTTTGTTTTCAGACTGACCCAGGGCTCCAACTGCATATGTAGCAGAGAATAGCCTTGTTGGGTCACCAGTGGAAGGGGAAGCCCATGGTCCTGCCAAGGTTGGATCCCCAATGCAGGGGAATATGGGGGGGTAGTAAGGGGGATGGATGGGCAGGGAATACCCATATGGGGGAGGGGGAGGGGATGGGGACTTATGGACAGGGAACCAGGAAAGGGAATAATGTTTGAAATGTAAGTAAAGAAATATATCTAATAAAAAAACCAAAAACAAAAAACAAAATACAAAAATATATTCTTTTTCTTCCATTTCCTGTGGGTGACAAGTGCTTGATTAATTATTCATATGACTTAATAATGCAAGCACCTCTCCAAGAGGAAGCCCTGCCCATGTATTTCACAACCTCTGTTTATTTAGCATTCAGGGCAGGTATTCCTTCTCCCATGATTAGTAGAGAAGAGGAAGACATATTGTTTGTTTTTCAGCTTGTTTACCTCCATTTCAAATTCAACAGAAGCTGTAAACAGTAGAATCTTTTGCATTGATGACTAAGTCTAAATTCTACCTGACTGCTTCTCCCTGTCTGGCAGTTTAGTGCTAGGGAAGTGTTAGTGAACCCCAAAAGACCAGACAGGTGCTGATCCTATGCAATCACACCAGGGCCTTTATTTGAGCTAGGTGGGTCCCTGAACCCACTGACACGCAGGATGGTTTTGGGGAAAAGGAGTTGCTATCACAGTACAGTTTTATAGAAAGCAGCAAGTGGGGGTAGGGTGGGGTTCATGTTTCTAGGCTGGCAAACATCTAATTGGAGAGCTACTGTGGCTTTTAGCATAATTGGAAGGTGCTGGGAGTCAAACCATAAACTTCTATTTTCCTTTTGGGGACTAGTTTGTTGAGGATTAGCCTGGATACACTGGATTTGTTGGGGAAGATTAATCTGGAGACTTGGGTCTTGTTGGGGTTAGCCTAGGAACTAGAGGTAGGCTCTGGTTTTTTTGGAACTTGGAAACTAATACTAAGTACCAACCTTTTAATCTACTGAGTTCAAACTTAGGTCAAGTTCTCTAAAATGGAGTCTAAACGTAAAAGATTTGGCCTTTCAACAGCTGCTATGTTCGCAGGTGATCCTTGTGCAGGCTTTCCTATTAGAGAAAATACTAGCAAAATGTAAGATCTCGACTTGATTTTGTATTCTTTGTGAGAGCAGTTGAGCTTGTCTTTCATACAAATAGAAGGGAACTATTTTTTTTGCAGAATTTCTGTGTCTTGTATCCCTCTTCCTCCCCCATCTCTCTCTCTCTCTCTCTCTCTCTCTCTCTCTCTCTCTCTCTCCCTTTCTCTCTCTCTCTCTCTCTGTGTGTGTGTGTGTGTGTGTGTGTGTGTATGTGTATGCATGATCCTTGCATGCCACATGCCCATGGAGACCCAAAGAAGGCATCAAAACCGTTGGAGCTGGAGTTAGAGGTGTTTTGAGGCACCCATTGTGGGTACTTAGACTTGAACTTGGGTCCTCTGGAGGAAGAGCAGCATGTGCCCTTAACTGCTGAGCTATCTATTCTGATGAAGGTTGTTTTATTGAGCAGCAGTCGGACACCTTCTTCCTGCTTCACTCTACCCTTATTGGTCATGTGAGTAAAGAGAGGAAAAAGGGAAAGATCACTCTTGTTACTTCTTTGCAGAGCATGAAGTCATTCTCCTCATGATCTATTTCCTTCCAAAAGCATCCTTTTCATCACACAATCAGTCTCCCATATGTGAAATATAATAGGACACGATTCAGCCCAGTGCAGCTCCCTTCTCATTTTAAGGTACCACAAATAAGACCACCTTGGATAGCTGTATCTTAGTCATTGTTGGAGTATAATTTACTTTCTTTTGTATAAACACCCAGAACTAAATTGGATAATCCCTCTGATAAGTACATATTTAAAAACTTGAAGACTACTGAACAGATTTCCAAATGTTCTATTTGTATCATGGGTATACATTTTAGTTTTGAGGTGGCCTTGGGAATGCTTGGTATGGTAAGCTTTTAAAATGATAATATATTGTGGTTTTAATTTGCATTTCCCTAAAGACTAGATGCATTCTTATCCATTGATGTTTCATTGTGTATTTCCCTTGGTAAGTGCTTGTTCAAATATTTGTTTATTTAAAACACCTGGTTCCTTTTTTTCTTATTGTTAGATTTTAAAAGACCTGTTTCAGACAGGTCTGTGAATGTACACTTGTTTTTCCTGGTATAAAAAACTTTTTAATCAAATGTATGACTTCCAAGTATTTTTTCCTATTGTTTAGCTTGGACTTAATTATTTTACTAATGTCTCCCAAATTTTGAGGTCATCCAGTTATTGTTTTTTTGTTGTTGTTTGTTTGGTTTTTGAGAGAGTCTCACTGTAGCCCTGGCTGTCCTGCAACTCCTCTGTAGACCAGACTGGCTTTCTTTGAACTTAAAGAGATCCACCTATCTATGCCTCCCACACACTGGGACTAAAGGTGTGCACCACCACTGCTTGGCTATTATAGTTTTTTGTTTTTAAATATAGCATAATTTTCATTATTAAAACTAAGAACTTTTGCTATTTTACATTTTATTCTTTAAGACTTTTTAAGACTTTTTTTTCAATTTTACGTTTTGTAATTATGCACCAAGTCACTTTCTAAAGTCCTGTTTTTCTTTCCCATGGTTGTCCAGTTGGCAGTTCTGCTACCCTTTGATGAGAAACTTGTTTTCCTCCATGAGGTTGTCTTTTGTCTGATTTCAGTGTTTCTGCTCGTAGCACACAGTCCGGATTACTGAAGCTTTATGACACTGAAACACGTTAACCCTCTGCTTCTCCTTTTGAAAGTTACCTTGGCTTAGAGAAATGACTTTAAAGATAAGTGGGAAAGGAAGCATTTAGCTTACTGTATTTGCTGGCAGGAAATATTTTAAGTCCAATTAAAATGGCATTATTTTGGGGGGGGAGCAGGGAAGTTCACCTAGGTTTTTGCCATGTAATTATTGAACAGAGTGTTTACTGAAGTGTCTGTGACGAGAACAAGTTGCTTTCTGGCTACTAGCCTACCCAGGGCTTGCTAGGAGAGTGCATGGACATAGTCAAGGTTCACTTTGCATCATGTCGAAACCTCACTCTCCTGAAATACTTCTTGCCTCATGGTAGAGTGATGTGATGCTCACAGGCCTTGCTTGCCGGGGCCGTTGGCACCTTCCCTGAAGGCAGCACCAAGTTCTTAGCGCCTATGCCTCTGTTGTGGGGTACGAACCGCCTCATATCTCTGGCCATTGCTGTAAGGTCACATTGCTGCAAACAAAGAAACTCAAGTCTAGTCAGTTCCAAGGCCAAGTATGAAGGACATAGAATCTTCCCAGAGTGGAGATAGTAAAAGTTTGGAGTCCTGCTGGTAAGTCTGATGGTATCCAGAGGGTTTTAAGAATTCCTTTAACAGGTGCTATGAATATTCTAGATAAGACTAAAGTTGGTCAAAGTGTCTAGACTGATTAAGGGTATGTGATATTGAATGATTGATGATCTAAACACAAGGAAAAGCCAGGTAGAGATATGAATGGATTCTGGTAAATATATATATGTCTTGTAGCAAAGACTCATGGATCAATTAATACAGTCAGTGGATTTCAAATCTGTGGCCAGGGGATAATATGCTTATGAACAAGGCGCTGAGAGGATCATTTTTATCTAATACTATTATGCCCTGATAATCACATCCAAATTGATTTTTATAAACACCTAACTCTGGTGGGAGCTTGGAATGCAGTGCTGGTTAGAAGGACTTGCACCTTCTCTCTGAGAAGTTTTCAGTATAACAGGCTGGGTCACTTTGGTCCTTTGCTTCCTTATGCAGCTGTGCTGAGTAAACATTCGAAGAGACACATACTCACTGTGGCTCGTTGATGGAGCTGGTAGGTATTCCAGATCCAAACAGAGAAAGAGCAGAACTTCTTATGGAAGACAAACTATGTGCTTTGATGACCCCTTTTGTTTTCTTTCTTCTTCCTCTTCTGCTAATGGCTTCTCTGGAAGTCGATAGGAAAAAATTACTGGAAGTTAGCATTATAAGCTGCTTGATGTCATTCTCAGAGAAATTGTTCTCTGTGGATAATTATTGCAGTTGCTGTTGATGCATTTCATGACTCTGATTTCCCAACTTTAATGAGCTGCCAGCTTCTTCTCCTCAGCAGGAATGATACAGCAATCTTGCAAGCCAAGGCAAGCAAGCAACTGGCAGTGCAAAGGGAAAATGCTCAGTGGACAGAAGGTTAGTACATCAATGTGCTTGTGGGTCAGAGTTTGATGCACAGCACGGGATTCTCAGATTAGGAGATTGAAATCACTAGGGCCATCTAACAGGCTTGGGCATGCCAGCAAAGAGCTGCCACAGCCCGTTGAATACTGGTCCTCCCAAAACTCAGGCCACTTATTCAAGGTCATTCGAAGGTTCAGGTGACTTATTCCTTCCTGTGTCCTCTACTTCCATTCAAAATGCCACCTCCCAGAGTGTCCATTCCGTTTAACCAAACTGCCGCTGGAAAAGCTACTAATTGTTGCTTAAAATTCTAATAGCACTAACATCCAATAAATTTCTATACAATAGAAATGTTTTCCTGTATGTTATCATGCCAAAAGGCTTTTGCCTTATGCTTGAGTTGGAAGTGATGTATCAGATGGAGAGATCCATCAACAACTTGGCCAAGGGTTTGGTCAAGGCTATTTTGTGAAAACAATCTGTAGAGTACAGGTTCCCACCTTGAAGGATCAGTTATAAAATCAGTATGTACGAGTACAAACAAACCACTTCATTCTTTTTGAATTAGAAATTTTAGATTTATTCATTAAAAGTTTAGGAAAGATTTATTTGTTTTATTTTATGTGTGTGAGTGCCTGTGTGGATGCATGGTCTCCAAAAGGCATTCTGTGCCCTGGAAGAGTTATAGATGTTTATGAACCACCATGAGTGTGCTGGAAACCAATCCAGGTCCTCTTTAAGAGCAACATATACTCTTAGCTGCTGAGCCATCCCTCCAACACCTAGATTGATTTTTAAGTTAACATACAAATTATTGTAATTCATTATGGCATGTTCACACACATATCTTATTATACTTTATTCTTATTCATTTCTATTTCCTACCTCCTATTTTTGCCCATTCTCTTTTTGCTGGACCCTTTCCTCACCCCAAATAATCCCATGTTTCTGCTGACTGACTTATTCTCATAACCATGTCTTTGGCCTTATTTTTCTGAAGAGGGATTGACTCTTAGACCCATGAGATCATGTAGCTGGAGATCCGATGTTCACTGCTGTGTGAAGGGATCCTCAGACCTGTGACTCACTGCACTGAACTGGGGCCTTCTTCCTGTATATGCAGCAGTCTACTAAGTTTCAGGAACTTTAAGTAGGGCAAATTCTTTGTGAAACCACTGCTGATTTCAGTGAAGAACTCTTCTGTGTGTTCCCTGGAACATTTCAAAGTATCCATCATCCAGATTGGCGTTGCCTTGACAGTTACTGAGTCTTTTAAGTAAGCAAGGTTATAGGTTTCCAAGAGAATATCTATGGCTTCTTCATTCTTGATTCCAAGGGCTAATGTATTCATCACATTTAATTTATTAATGTCAGTCCAAATGCTGCAAATAATACACAAGGAATATAAATAGAATATAAATGTAAATCCACTGATGTATATTTTATCTTCTATCACTGGTAAATAAATCCAACTGTAGATTGTCTTATATTATGCATAAATATCTGATTTGTTTTGTTTATGTTTAATATAAATAGCTAAAAAGTCAAATGGTTGTAGAAATAATTTGCATATTTAATTTGCTTAATGTTTGAAATATGGGATCCTAGTTATCATTGCAAATTGATTGTTTCAAGCTATTGATTTGAAGTTATGATTGCATTAAAAAAAGTAACAACCAGGTACTGGAGGGATGGTTGGGTCCCAGAGGACCCAAGTTTGGTTCCCAGCAACCATGTCAGGTAGTTGATAACTGCTTCAACTCACACATACATGTTTCTGTACCACAGACACATAAACATAAATAAAAATAAAAGTAAATTCTAAAATAGCAAGGACAATCAGCAAAGCCTGGTGATGCATGCCTCTAAGGTTAGACCTTTGCATTCTGAGGTAAGAGGATGATCAGTTTGTGCCTAGTCTGGGTTAAATAGTGTTTCAGCAACACACACACACACACACACACACACACACACACACACACACATAGAGGTGGGGGGGAGGGAGGGAGAAGGGAAGGGAGGGGGAGAGAGCAGGGGAGGGAGAGGGAGAGCACAACGAAACAAATCTTTTCCTTTGTGTTTTCTCATTTGACTCAGGAGTTTTGCCCATCACAAGTTTTCCCTATTGCAATTTCAGCATCTCTAGTACGAAAAGACTAACGAACGACTTGCCAACAATCAAGATGACTGTGAGGCTGATGATGCTATAATTTGAGGAGGAGCCCATAGGATGCTATATATAGTAACAAAGCCAACACATTCATAGAAGAAGGCATACAACTTTTGTTCCTTGTAACGCACATTCACAATGTTAGAAAGAGAAGACCATGAATGGAGCATGTCCCTTATGTTCATTCAGTTAACTCATTTAAAATGCTCAGTTGCCTTTTGTTTGTTAAGCATTATTTGTTTTTTTCTAGTCTCTGTCTGTGTCCCTCTTCCTAAATCCCCACCTCTCAGCCTTTACTGCCCCTCCACAGACTGCTCTATTTTGAATCTGGGATAGCCTTCAGAAATTTATGAGTTGAAGGCATGGTTCCCAGATGGCAACATTATTAGAAGGTGATTGCATCATGACAGCCCTAACTTCTCACTATATGTATCCACTGATGACCTCTTCTCTGAAGGGGCTGGTGAGTCACTGGAAGCATGCATTCGAAGGGGAAAATTATGTGATAATAAATAAATTCAAGTGGAAATATTTATAATTTGAGTTATCAAAATAATAATAGTTAAGAATTTTATGTCTATTACATTTAAAGACCTTAAACTTGTGTGTATAGAATTCATACAATGGACTCTTTAGTCACTCAGTACTACAAGTGTCAACATTGGGCATGTACTTTTAGGATTTTCTGTAAAAGAAGGTAGATTCAGCCAAAAATTTAAACTATCTAATATACAGAAACCTGTATGGATGAACCCTAAACAAAAGAATATGCTCATTGAGTTGTCCACATGCTTGTTCTCTGAAAATGTCTTTCCAAAGCCATTTAAGAATATTCAAGTTGCAGAAAACAGTTATACTTTGAAAATTAAAATCAACACAGTCAATGCAGAATAATTTGAGTTTTAGTAAATGGTGGTTTAGTCAGTATAGAGAAAGTGCCTGATGGTGGCAAAACTGTACTTACATGGTTTTATGATCAGGAAAATGCAATTAGTAAGATCCACATGCAATTGTTTTGGTGGAGATTGAAACCAAGACATTTTAAAAGTCTGAGTGTAGCTCAGAGGTAAAATGCTTCTTTTGAAGTGTGTGTGGCCCTGTGATCCCTGTTTTGTTAGGGGATCAGGCCATACTCACCAAGAAGCTGGAATTTTCTCAGTACTGTTCAAAAGAACCAATTTAGTGTCAGACACAGTAAATAGGAACTTTTACTAATAGATTAATGTATTGTACTTTTTCTTATGGCTGTTGTTTTCAGAATTCGGACTATTCTAGAAAGTGAATTCTATTATTTAATATTCTTTTGTTTAGAGTTTATTCATACAGGCTTCTGAGCATAAGACAGTTAAATTTTGGCTGAATCTTTCACAGAAAGTCCTAAAAGTACATACCCATGAAATGTCTGAAAGCTAAAATAAAGCGTAGGGTCTCCTGTAAGCCAATGGTCTAAACTAGCCTTCTCCCTTCTGGGTCTAAAACTTTTCATACTTTGTTCTTTGTTTTTGTTTTTGTTTTGTGCACAGAAGCTGTAAGAGAATTACTACAGTACCATTTTTCAATCATTTCACTCACAATTCAAGAAGTCAAAAAAGTAGTCAATTGGTTGTAAAAATTGTGTAGTACAGATAAATGAAAATGATACTAGATGCCTTTTAAATTTAGCTCAAAGATTAATTTTAAATTTTGCTTAAAATGGCTTTTCCTTATCTATTTTTTTATGGGTTGGAGAGATGGTTCAGCCATTAAAGGCTAGGTTGACAATCAAAATTATGATTTTTAAAAGAAAGTGATGAAAGAAAGAAAAATATCGTCTCATTTATGAATTCATTTACTAAGTTCTTGATGAAACTATGCCTACTCAGTATAATGTATTTCATAAATGCTACTGTATGAAACTAGGAAGTTACACAGACACTAAGAGTGATGATTGGCATAGCATAGAGGAATCAAAGATTCAGTGACCTTTATGGGTGGGTGTATGTCTTCACTGTATATATCTTGGTCCATTTTGCCGTATAATGTTTCATTGGCTATAGGAATTTTGAGGAAATATTATATTTTATATATGTTCACACTTGTTCATAACACACACACACACACACACACACACACACACACACCACACTTAGTCAACACTTTGCCTGACTCCACGGCAAGCCTAATTTTCCATCTGATGACTGTCATTCATTCATGTCTATCTTTCCTTGTATTCATGTTTTTTTTTTATTGCATATTTTTTTTTATTAACTGGAGTATTTCTTTTTTTTTTTCCTTTTTTTTTTATTAACTTGAGTATTTCTTTTTTTTTTTTTTTTTATTAACTTGAGTATTTCTTATATACATTTCGAGTGTTATTCCCTTTCCCGGTTTCCGGGCAAACATCCCCCTCCCCCCTCCCCTTCCTCATGGGTGTTCCCCTCCCAACCCTCCCCCCATTGCCGCCCTCCCCCCATAGACTAGTTCACTGGGGGTTCAGTCTTAGCAGGACCCAGGGCTTCCCCTTCCACTGGTGCTCTTACTAGGATATTCATTGCTACCTATGGGGTCAGAGTCCAGGGTCAGTCCATGTATAGTCTTTAGGTAGTGGCTTAGTCCCTGGAAGCTCTGATTGCTTGGCATTGTTGTACTTTTGGGGTCTCGAGCCCCTTCAAGCTCTTCCAGTTCTTTCTCTGATTCCTTCAATAGGGGACCTATTCTCAGTTCACTGGTTTGCTGCTGGCATTCGCCTCTGTATTTGCTGTATTCTGGCTGTGTCTCTCAGGAGAGATCTACATCCGGCTCCTGTCGGTCTGCACTTCTTTGTTTCATCCAACTTGTCTAATTGGGTGGCTGTATATGTATGGGCCACATGTGGGGCAGGCTCTAAATGGGTGTTCCTTAAGTCTCTGTTTTAATCTTTGCCTCTCCCTTCCCTGCCAAGGGTATTCTTTTTCCTCATTTAAAGAAGGAGTGAAGCATTCACATTTTGATCATCCGTCTTGAGTTTCGTTTGTTCTAGGGATCTAGGGTAATTCAAGCATTTGGGCTAATAGCCACTTATCAATGAGTGCATACCATGTATGTCTTTCTGTGATTGGGTTAGCTCACTCAGGATGATATTTTCCAGTTCCAACCATTTGCCTACGAATTTCATAAACTCGTTGTTTTTGATAGCTGAGTAATATTCCATTGTGTAGATGTACCACATTTTCTGTATCCATTCCTCTGTTGAAGGGCATCTGGGTTCTTTCCATTTTCTGGCTATTATAAATAAGGCTGCGATGAACATAGTGGAGCACGTGTCTCTTTTATATGTTGAGGCATCTTTTGGGTATATGCCCAAGAGAGGTATAGCTGGATCCTCAGGCAGTTCAATGTCCAATTTTCTGAGGATCCTCCAGACTGATTTCCAGAATGGTTTTACCAGTCTGCAATCCCACCAACAATGGAGGAGTGTTCCTCTTTCTCCACATCCTCGCCAGCATCTGCTGTCACCTGAGTTTTTGATCTTAGCCAATCGCACTGGTGTGAGGTGAAATCTCAGGGTTGTTTTGATTTGCATTTCCCTTATGACTAAAGATGTTGAACATTTCTTTAGGTGTTTCTCAGCCATTCGGCATTCCTCAGCTGTGAATTCTTTGTTTAGCTCTGAACCCCATTTTTTAATAGGGTTATTTGTTTCCCTGCGGTCTAACTTCTTGAGTTCTTTGTATATTTTGGATATAAGGCCTCTATCTGTTGTAGGATTGGTAAAGATCTTTTCCCAACCTGTTGGTTGCCGTTTTGTCCTAACCACAGTGTCCTTTGCCTTACAGAAGCTTTGCAGTTTTATGAGATCCCATTTGTCGATTCTTGATCTTAGAGCATAAGCCATTGGTGTTTTGTTCAGGAAATTTTTTCCAGTGCCCATGTGTTCCAGATGTTTCCCTAGTTTTTCTTCTATTAGTTTGAGTGTGTCTGGTTTGATGAGGAGGTCCTTGATCCACTTGGACTTAAGCTTTGTACAGGGTGATAAGCATGGATCGATCTGCATTCTTCTACATGTTGCCCTCCAGTTGAACCAGCACCATTTGCTGAAAATGCTATCTTTTTTCCATTGGATGGTTTTGGCTCCTTTGTCAAAAATCAAGTGACCATAGGTGTGTGGGTTCATTTCTGGGTCTTCAATTCTATTCCATTGGTCTATCTGTCTGTCCCTGTACCAATACCATGCAGTTTTTATCACTATTGCTCTGTAATACTGCTTGAGTTCAGGGATAGTGATTCCCCCTGAAGTCCTTTTATTGTTGAGGATAGCTTTAGCTATCCTGGGTTTTTTTGTTATTCCAGATGAATTTGCAAATTGTTCTGTCTAACTCTTTGAAGAATTGGATTGGTATTTTGATGGGGATTGCATTGAATCTGTAGATTGCTTTTGGTAAAATGGCCATTTTTTACTATATTAATCCTGCCAATCCATGAACATGGGAGATCTTTCCATCTTCTGAGGTCTTCTTCAATTTCTTTCCTCAGTGTCTTGAAGTTCTTATTGTACAGATCTTTTACTTGCTTGGTTAAAGTCACACCGAGGTACTTTATATTATTTGGGTCTATTATGAAGGGTGTCGTTTCCCTAATTTCTTTCTCGGCTTGTTTCTCTTTTGTATAGAGGAAGGCAACTGATTTATTTGAGTTAATTTTATACCCAGCCACTTTGCTGAAGTTGTTTATCAGCTTTAGTAGTTCTCTGGTGGAACTTTTGGGATCACTTAAATATACTATCATGTCATCTGCAAATAGTGATATTTTGACCTCTTCTTTTCCGATCTGTATCCCTTTGATCTCCTTTTGTTGTCTGATTGCTCTGGCTAGAACTTCAAGAACTATATTGAATAAGTAGGGAGAGAGTGGGCAGCCTTGTCTAGTCCCTGATTTTAGTGGGATTGCTTCAAGTTTCTCTCCATTTAGTTTAATGTTAGCAACTGGTTTGCTGTATATGGCTTTTACTATGTTTAGGTATGGGCCTTGAATTCCTATTCTTTCCAGGACTTTTATCATGAAGGGGTGTTGAATTTTGTCAAATGCTTTCTCAGCATCTAATGAAATGATCATGTGGTTCTGTTCTTTCAGTTTGTTTATATAATGGATCACGTTGATGGTTTTCCGTATATTAAACCATCCCTGCATGCCTGGGATGAAGCCTACTTGATCATGGTGGATGATTGTTTTGATGTGCTCTTGAATTCGGTTTGCCAGAATTTTATTGAGTATTTTTGCGTCGATATTCATAAGGGAAATTGGTCTGAAGTTCTCTTTCTTTGTTGTGTCTTTGTGTGGTTTAGGTATAAGAGTAATTGTGGCTTCGTAGAAGGAATTTGGTAGGGCTCCATCTGTTTCAATTTTGTGGAATAGTTTGGATAATATTGGTATGAGGTCTTCTATGAAGGTTTGATAGAATTCTGCACTAAACCCGTCTGGACCTGGGCTCTTTTTGGTTGGGAGACCTTTAATGACTGCTTCTATTTCCTTAGGAGTTATGGGGTTGTTTAACTGGTTTATCTGGTCCTGATTTAACTTCGATACCTGGTATCTGTCTAGGAAATTGTCCATTTCCTGAAGATTTTCAAATTTTGTTAAATATAGGTTTTTATAGTAAGATCTGATGATTTTTTGAATTTCCTCTGAATCTGTAGTTATGTCTCCCTTTTCATTTCTGATTTTGTTAATTTGGACGCACTCTCTGTGTCCTCTCGTTAGTCTGGCTAAGGGTTTATCTATCTTGTTGATTTTCTCAAAGAACCAACTTTTGGTTCTGTTGATTCTTTCTATGGTCCTTTTTGTTTCTACTTGGTTGATTTCAGCTCTGAGTTTGATTATTTCCTGCCTTCTACTCCTCCTGGGTGTATTTGCTTCTTTTTGTTCTAGAGCTTTTAGGTGTGCTGTCAAGCTGCTGACATATGCTCTTTCCTGTTTCTTTCTGCAGGCACTCAGCGCTATGAGTTTTCCTCTTAGCACAGCTTTCATTGTGTCCCATAAGTTTGGGTATGTTGTATCTTCATTTTCATTAAATTCTAAAAAGTTTTTAATTTCTTTCTTTATTTCTTCCTTGACCAGGTTATCATTGAGTAGAGCATTGTTCAATTTCCACGTATATGTGGGCATTCTTCCCTTATTGTTATTGAAGACCAGTTTTAGGCCGTGGTGGTCCGATAGCACGCATGGGATTATTTCTATCTTTTTGTACCTGTTGAGGCCCGTTTTTTGACCAATTATATGGTCAATTTTGGAGAAAGTGCCATGAGGAGCTGAGAAGAAGGTATATCCTTTTGCTTTAGGATAGAATGTTCTATAAATATCTGTTAAGTCCATTTGGCTCATGACTTCTCTTAGTCTGTCGACATCACTGTTTAATTTCTGTTTCCATGATCTGTCCATTGATGAGAGTGGGGTGTTGAAATCTCCCACTATTATTGTGTGAGGTGCAATGTGTGTTTTGAGCTTTAGTAAGGTTTCTTTTACGTATGTAGGTGCCCTTGTATTTGGGGCATAGATATTTAGGATTGAGAGTTCATCTTGGTGGATTTTTCCTTTGATGAATATGAAGTGTCCTTCCTTATCTTTTTTGATGACTTTTAGTTGGAAATTGATTTTATTTGATATTAGAATGGCTACTCCAGCTTGCTTCTTCTGACCATTTGCTTGGAAAGTTGTTTTCCAGCCTTTCACTCTGAGGTAGTGTCTGTCTTTGTCTCTGAGGTGTGTTTCCTGTAGGCAGCAGAATGCAGGGTCCTCGTTGCGTATCCAGTTTGTTAATCTATGTCTTTTTATTGGGGAGTTGAGGCCATTGATATTGAGAGATATTAAGGAATAGTGATTATTGTTTCCCTTTATATTCATATTTGGATGTGAGGTTATGTTTGTGTGCTTTCATTCTCTTTGTTTTGTTGCCAAGACGATTAGTTTCTTGCTTCTTCTAGGGTATAGCTTGCCTCCTTATGTTGGGCTTTACCATTTATTATCCTTTGTAGTGCTGGATTTGTAGAAAGATATTGTGTAAATTTGGTTTTGTCATGGAATATCTTGGTTTCTCCATCAATGTTAATTGAGAGTTTTGCTGGATACAGTAACCTGGGCTGGCATTTGTGTTCTCTTAGGGTCTGTATGACATCAGTCCAGGATCTTCTGGCCTTCATAGTTTCTGGCGAGAAATCTGGTGTGATTCTGATAGGTCTCCCTTTATATGTTACTTGACCTTTTTCCCTTACTGCTTTTAATATTCTTTCTTTATTTTGTGCATTTGGTGTTTTGACAATTATGTGACGGTAGGTGTTTCTTTTCTGGTCCAATCTATTTGGAGTTCTGTAGGCTTCTTGTATGTCTATGGGTATCTCTTTTTTTTAGGTTAGGGAAGTTTTCTTCTATGATTTTGTTGAAGATATTTACTGGTCCTTTGAGCTGGGAGTCTTCACTCTCTTCTATACCTATTATCCTTAGGTTTGATCTTGTCATTGAGTCCTGGATTTCCTGTATGTTTTGGACCAGTAGCTTTTTCCGCTTTACATTATCTTTGACAGTTGAGTCAATGATTTCTATGGAATCTTCTGCTCCTGAGATTCTCTCTTCCATCTCTTGTATTCTGTTGGTGAAGCTTGTATCTACAGCTCCTTGTCTCTTCTTTTGGTTTTCTATATCCAGGGTTGTTTCCATGTGTTCTTTCTTGATTGCTTCTATTTCCATTTTTAATTCCTTCATCTGTTTGATTGTGTTTTCCTGGAATTCTTTCAGGGATTTTTGCGATTCCTCTCTGTAGGCTTCTACTTGTTTATTAATGTTTTCCTGTGTTTCCCTAAGTGTGTTCATGTCTTTCTTGAAGTCCTCCAGCATCATGATCAAATATGATTTTGAAACTAGATCTTGCTTTTCTGGTGTGTTTGAATATTCCATGTTTGTTTTGGTGGGAGAATTGGGCTCCGATGATGGCATGTAGTCTTGGTTTCTGTTGCTTGGGTTCCTGCGCTTGCCTCTCGCCATCAGATTATCTCTAGTGTTACTTTGTTCTGCTATTTCTGACAGTGGCTAGACTGTCCTATAAGCCTGTGTGTCAGGAGTGCTGTAGACCTGTTTTCCTCTCTTTCAGTCAGTTATGGGGACAGAGTGTTCTGCTTTCGGGCGTGTAGTTTTTCCTCTGTACAGGTCTTCAGCTGTTCCTGTGGGCCTGTGTCTTGAGTTCACCAGGCAGCTTTCTTGCAGTAGAAAATTTGTTCTTACCTGTGGTCCCGAGGCTCAAGTTTGCTCGTCGGGTGCTGCCCACGGGCTCTCTGCAGCGGCAGCAACCAGGAAGACCTGTGCCGCCCCTTCCGGGAGCTTCAGTGCACCAGGGTTCCAGATGGTCTTTGGCTTTTTCCTCTGGCGTCCGAGATGTGTGTGCAGGGAGCAGTCTCTTCTGGTTTCCCAGGCTTGTCTGCCTCTCTGAAGGTTTAGCTCTCCCTCCCACGGGATTTGGGTGCAGAGAACTGTTTATCCGGTCTGTTTCCTTCAGGTTCCGGCGGTGTCTCAGGCAGGGGTCCTGCCACTCCTGGGCCCTCCCCCACGGGAGCCCAGAGGCCTTATACAGTTTCCTCTTGGGCCAGGGATGTGGGCAGGGGTGAGCAGTGTTGGTGGTCTCTTCCGCTCTGCAGCCTCAGGAGTGCCCCCCTGACCAGGCCGTTGGGTCTCTCTCTCACCGGGTCTGGGAGCAGAGAGCTGCTGCGGGCCGGGATCCGCGGGTGTGGGACTTTCGGTAAACACAGAACGTGCCCGGTCCTAGAGAAATTCTGCTTCCGTGTGTCCCAAGCTCACCAGGCAGCTTTCTTGCAGCAGAAAATTTGCTGTATTCATGTTTTTAAGATCATCTACATAATCCCTAACACTATTAATGATACACTGTTATGCTTCCAGACAGGAGCGTAGCATGGCGGTCTTCTGAGAGGCTCTACCAAGAAGCTGACTCAGACACCCACAGCCAATTAGTGGATGGAGCTTGGGGACTCTCATGGAAAAATAGACAGAAGGATTATAGGACCGGAAGGGTATAGGAACTCTGTAGGAGGACCAACAGAGTCAACTAACCTGGTCCCTTGAGCCTCTCAGAATTTGTACCACCAACCAAAGAACATACACGGGCTGGACCTAGGCCTCCCCACACATATGTAGTAGATGTGCAGCTTGGTTTATACATGGGTCCTGAACAACTGGAGCAGGGGCTGCGCCCAAAGCTGTTGCCTGACATTGGGATATGTTCTACTAGCTGGGCTGCCTTAGTGAGATAGAAACCCTCACAGAGAGACTTGAAGTGGCAGGGTGGGAGGGATATCCGGCAGGGGGTGTCACCTGCTCAAAGGAGAAGGGGAATGGGAATGGGAGTAGGGGAAGGGTTGTGTGTATGGGGTGATCAGGAGTGGGACAGTGAGTGGATGTAAAGTGAATAAGTAAAAACAAAAGCAAATAAACAAAAATAGCTGGACACTTCTTCACAGCCGGTCTGCCTAACAGGGGATTCAGAGACTCAGAGCAGCTGGATCTGACTTCTTTGCAGCACCCTGCCCGCCTGTTCTGCGCACTTGCTCCTAACGAGCCGACATGAAAGACTGTGGCAATGCTGCTGTTGGTGACTAATCCATCTGTCCTTTCCAACTCAACTCGGAAACTGGAGAAGCAGAATCAACTCCCGGCTGGTTTCTACAGAAAAGGGGAAAATGTCTCTCAGAGGCAGCATTGGCAGTGTGGTCCCCCAAGTCAACAAGCATGTTGTTTAAATGGGTATTTGTTACTTGTGCAACAGCATACTCATTGTGCACTTTCATACCTACATGGTACAAATGCACCCCTTCAGCACACTCCCCAGAACATATTTTACATACTGGTGGGAACCTGGAATCACACAAATCTGGGTGTGAATTCTGCCTCTGCTGCCTGTGTGACCATGGCCAATTACTTACCTAATCATGTCCTCTGTCACCCTTTTCCTTGATTAAAAAACATGATACTACCTCATTTTTCTTAGTAGCAAGAAGGAAAAAAAGAGGCAGGGGGATAGTCACACTATCATATATGTTTGTCTTAGAAGTCAAATTAAATAATGACTGGGTATTTATAGTTTTTAGAACAGTCTTTGGTACAATATGTCTATGTCTGTTATGGTTCTTGGCCCTGTTATTTCTGTGTAATTTTTGTATTCTACTTCATTGTATGGATCTTCAAATGCCATCAGTATCTGTGGACCATTTCCTTAGCTCAGTATTAGCCTTCTGCCTCATTTGCCTCTGTGTTAACTGAAATAGGTTTCCTTTTTCTCCCTCTTCCTTCTTGTTACTCTTAAAGCCTTGTAGGCCTCATGAGTTTCAGGTTCACTTGAACCCTACTCCTCTATTGTTGCACTTGCCTTTTTGTTTGCTATTCAGAGCGCCTTGTCCTTCTGTCTTTCTGAACCCAAGTTTGACAGAGAGCAAGTCTGCCTCAATTCAGTGGCTGCTGCTCCCTGTGTGAGGTCCTGGCAATCAGCCCTGCTCTAACTTTCATGTATTTTAGATGATCTGATTTCTGTTGTTATCAACTTTAGTCATGTGAATGCTTTGAGATGTTGAGACTATATTTATATCTCCATTAAAAACTCAACTGATTCTAACACTCTTCTGTCTCTCAGAACTGCTCAGAGTAATGTCTCTGTCAGGAGCAGTGTGAGTTGTGAAGTTGTTCTTTAGAAGGGCTCCTCACCCCTAACCTTCTGTTGCTGGGTATTATAAGGCAATAGTATGGGTAGGATGTAGGAGTAGGCAGGAGTAGGCAGGAGTAGGATGAGATTGGGCGCAGATCATCAGACCTAGAGATTCTGCATGGGCCTGCAGTCCAGACCCTGGAAACATGGGAGAAAGTGAAGACCATTTCAGTGGTTTATTGAGGGGAAAGAATTTGTTCCTTCGAGCTCATCCCCATCAGTCTCTAGAAGATCTCATGCCATCTTGCTACTTCTTTTTTTTTTTTTTTTTTTTTTTGGTTCTTTTTTTCGGAGCTGGGGACCGAACCCAGGGCCTTGCGCTTCCTAGGCAAGCGCTCTACCACTGAGCTAAATCCACAACCCCCATCTTGCTACTTCTTAACTGTGAGAACCAAAACTATTAGGTAGGTAATCATTAGATTTCATAATCAGTAATTAGTAACTATCAGATGGAACAATGGCTAATTAACGAAGCCGATTACAATTTATGAGCTTTTAATATGGCCAAGCTTAAATTGGTGTCAGGAATTTCATGAACAGGGCTGGGAAATCCATAAGCCTCACTGGAAACTACATATAAAGGTTGAGGATTTCAGTGACAGCAAATGAGTCTTAGATGATTTTGAGTCAGAAATTGTACCATGCAAATAGTCTTTGGGGAATGCTTGCTTCAGAAGCAATCATCTACATGGTAAATGATGCGAGCTCGGGGCCAGGTGGTGCTGGAGCCTGAAGAGGAACTCATCGTGATGGAAATGGAATCTACAGTGAAAGGTACAAACTGTCGGGAGTCCAGGAGGGAGGGACTCTAAGATGCTTCCTTCTTGGGAGGGTTTCAGCTGGCTGGAGTTAGTTTCAGATGATTCACAGAGGCAAACCTCAAATAAGTCTCTCTGTGGGGAGAAGACAGAAGAGAAAAATATTTAGAGATGAGAATTCTAAGGAGAAACAACCATTTTGCACTAAATTTCCATTTTTCTCCTCTTTCTCTTCCTCTCCTCCTTCTCTCTTTCCCTCCTGCTTCTCTCTGTTCCCCCTCTCTCCTTACAACTTAACTAGAGTTAGACAAATAATCTGTTTGAACTTTATTTGATATCAGTTAGGATTTATACTTGTCCCTGCAATCCACTGACTTCAGTTTCTTACGCATAAAACTAAAACGGGGAGGGGATACTCCCAGGAATGGAGCATGTTGGGAACAAGTATGTCCCAGGATGGAAAGGTATTTAGCAGTATTAGGAATGGTCCATGTCTAATAAATGAAATCTGCTAAACTTGTGACATGTTTATACACCCCTGTGGGTTGACACATTAGGGGAGGTTGAAGGGAGGAATTAGAGGGTCTCTTAAGTCAGGAAATTCATCTCCTCTTTCTTTTGCAAGGCTTCAGCCATTTAAAGTACAGTAGACTTACTGTGTAAGTCAAAAGGTTTTGTCTTTGTATCCTGGGCACAGTACCTTTTAAAGTGCCTTGGGGATTATCTGAAGCCCCTGCAACGGAAAATAGATCAGAATGATGACTGGTTGTAAAATGCATCATTAATTTTTATACCTTGATGAAGGTTATTTATTGAGAGCAGGGCATGATCCCTTGTCTGAGTCATCACCAGCCCTGACGTTTTTCAAGAGGGCAGCAAGCTGTATCACAGACCCAAAGATTATACAAATTACAAATTCCAGCACTTAACAAAATATTTTCTGCCTCATTGTTGGCATAAATTGAGATAATAATAATTCTGTATTATTCCCCAACCCCCTCAACGTTAATGGAATGGTTTGTTAATGAATTCCAAGAATTTAAGGTAGTAATGTCTAAACGAAACAGATGCTAATCATTGTTGTTATTTATTTAGTATTATCTCTTTCCAGGCGCCCACATCTCCTTTCTCTGCATAAATTCATTTGGTAGTTAGGAGAATTAAGCTCCAATCTGGTTTATGGTGTTGGCAGAAGTCCTTAATTGCAGACAATGACAAATGAGGGTCAGTGCTGGTTTGAATCCAGTGTAGGTCAGAGTAGCGCAAAGGCCATTAGCAGCTGAATGTGATTCCGAGCTCTGAACAGAGTGAATCACTACCTCTGCCTAGTCTTAGTAAACAGCTGTCTGACATCCACGCTAACACCCACAGGAAGTATTAACTTATTAGCTGGCGGCCTGGATAAGCAACACTTAGCTTCTTAGCCTCGGTGGTATGGCACGGTCACTCGAATAGCTTTGAAGACCCAGACTCCAAGACAGGACCCAGTCCACTTAAATTAGGATCTCTGGTGGTGGGATGAGAAAATTTACCTCTCTTTAAACAGAAACCTTATGTGGCTGGTTCTGATGAATATTCTTGTTTTCACAGTACTGCTCCATGGGTAGGAAAAATCCAGAAGCATCTCTTCCTCCCCCTGTTCAGACAGACATTGAAGACAGCTTTGCAGTGAGCTGCAACCCGGCAAGTATGTTTATTTCAATAATGCCCAGGGAAGTAAGACAGACCAGGAGGTAAGTAACATAGGACCACTCGTTTATACACCTAGTGGAATTCTCTTGGGAATCATACCATTACTTTAAAAAACAAACCTAACTTTTAAGCCCAGCCTCAGCTGCCACTTGGATATTTGATGATATAACCAACCTGAAGAGATGAGTACTTGAGGACTATAAAATGTTTCCGAGGGCTCATACCGAATTCTGGTCTTCTTTGAGAGTAGTAGTACACATTATTAACTGCTGATCCATCTCTTTCTACCCCACCTTTGCTACTTTTAAAGTAAGAAAACAGATGCCCATCTGTACATAGTTAAAAGTGGAAAAGCTAGAATCCCCGACTTTTTATCACTTTACTGACCTGAGTCAAAATAGCAGAGGCTTGATATCTAGTGTTCAATGATATCAGAGCATGGAATAGCATCAATCGACTCAGAAATTATGGCTCCTTGGGGGGAATCCTCAGGGTTTGAGATAAGGACACATTACCTTTTATGTATCTGGGAGGATTTTTCCTGTTTTTCTTCTAAACTTCATTTATCTGTTTGTTTATTTATTAATATATTTAATGTATGCATGCTTTGCTGCATGTACACCTACATGCCAGAAGAGGGCATCAGATCTCCTTTTAGATGGTTGTGAGCCACCATGTGGTTGCTGGGAATTGAACTCAGGACCTCTGGTAGAAAACCCACTGCTCTTAACTGCTGAGCCATCTCACCAGCCCCTCCCTTGTTTTTATTCAGCGTTGAAACTAAAGTGTAAGTCTAATTATAAACAGCTCTTGAGAAATATGTGAGGGCTAACACTGAAATGGAAAAGCAGCTCAGCTAATGAACAGCTAGCGCTGACAGACTCTTCTGACTTTGGAGAGAAGCCTAGCAACACTCTAGGACCATCACTAATACCTTTCCATGAGTTCAATATTCTGAGCACCTTTACCAAGTTACGTTCATAGTGGTGTTTTTGCTTTAGTGATTTAGCTTAGTAGAACTTTGAATTATGTTCATATATTTAAAATGACACTGGAATAATGGGGGGGAAAGACAGGCATTTGTTTTTTACTTTTCTTTTTCAACACAGATAAACCTCTACACAAACACTCAATTTTCCAGCCATGCATCAGCATTAATTTCAATTTATCATTATGTCAAATTGGTTCTATAATGTTTAATTTCCATATTACCAGTAGTGTTGATTTTCAAAGAAATTATACATTACAACAGCTTCTTGATATCAGTTGTTGGCCATCCATTATATCAGAAGAGGATTGCCTGACTCTCCTACTAACTCTGATTATAAAGTTTGAGAAAGAACTGCAGAGGAGGACTGGTAGGAAGCCACATCTTCCTGTCTTGAATCTAGTCCTGGCAGCATCGCTTTCTGGAAGAAGAGCACCCCAGTTTTGATAAATATAAATATTGGTTTGAGCATTTTAAAATTCCTAGGAAGAAGCCCTCTTGGCTCCCAAATTTATTTAGCAGACTTTACTTTTGCAAGTTACAGAGAAGGAATTGTGAAAAGCCCTATTGTGCTGCTCACCAGTATTCTAGTAAGATTAGAGATGTGGTGGAGAATAAACCAGGGAACTGTGGGAAGCTGGACAAGACAGTCACTATTGCCAACTTTTATCAAAGTTAAGCAAAGACTTACTTGAGTTTGCAGTCAATAGAGAATATCACTGTTGTGTCCCACTTCTCTGTGTCATTGAGCTATGGAAATTGAAATACCCAGACCCTCCCTTCAAAGAATGCATTCATGCAGAATGCTTGATACTTTCCATCTCTAAGGTTGGAAGCCACAAAGAATGGTGGGTGCTGATAGAGAATGACAGATTCTAGGGTGCCAGAGATATCCTGTGATCCAAGTATTCCTTTACAGCAACCTTCCTGTCTTATAGCTTTCCTAACTTCAAATCTCAAAGTAGCTTATATTGCCTTGATTTATATACAGGTGAGCTGCTTACCTAAAACACTGGGCCTCTGGGGTGCCTTTATGTTTGCATAAAGTCTATTACTTAAATGATGTAAGGGTGTCTCGAGGCAGAAAGGGAATTTCATTTCAACTAAAGGAATTTAAAGTGTATATATAAGAAAGGGAATGTTCAGTTTACTTTGAAATGGATCATTGAATTGTTGTTAAGAGTGAGAAGATATATTGAGATGAATGCAGTTTACACATACAAATACAATGGGTATGTACTATTGATTTCACTATCCTATGAGACATACACATTAGCATAACCTTTGGCTCCCACATCACAAGTCTTGTGCTTTGTAAGCATTTTGTAGGGCTTCAGTATAGTTACTTTCAAATGTAGTTTCCTTTGCTGTGCCCAGTGTGGTGATATACAATGGGCTTGTTACAGACTTCTTTGTGCACATGCCCATTCATACTTGGGCATCTGGTTTCATCACTTCCTCTGGTAATGGAGTCCTCTAGGTATAGATACTATCTGGTGTCTCCCCTAGACCTCAAAGCATCACTAAACAGTTCAAGCTTAGTCTCATAATATTTTTGGTGAACACAAATCAGTTTTTCTCTTTTTCCATTCTCTTTTTTTTAAATTTACAAAAAGATGATTTATTTTCGTTGTGTATGAATGTTTTACCTGTATGTATGTACATATGTTTGTATGTATGTATGTATGTATATACATATACATGTATGTATAGGCATCACAAACATGCCTGGTGCCTGTGCATGTCAGAAGAGTGTATTGGATCCCCTGGAATTAGAGTTACATACCTCTGCAAGTGACCATGTGAAAATGGAATCTGGTCCACAATAAGAACAGCAAGTTCTCCTAAGCACTGAGCCACCTCTCCAGCCCTGAATCCAGGCTAATAATCAACTAAGTAATGTGCGAGCAGCTTCTAGCTCTTCACTATCTTCATCAACATTCATTTGAGGGTTTATCTTATTAGTGTCACTACCATGAACAACAATAAAAAGTGTCTCCTTTGAAGAATTGAAGCCTGTCCCATCTGTAGACACAAATGGACACCTGTGTGTGACACTGCATAATTAAAAAAAAAAAGAACAAAGCCTATTTAGGCTTAGTTATGACTTCTAGTTACAGATTACAGAGGATGGCTCTTTTGATGGTCAGCTATCCAAATTTGATGATTTGGTTCACACAGTTATTGAGGTGTCATTATTCAAGTTAGTATAGAAACTTGAATAATTGAAGTACCCATACTCACCCTTCCGTTTTTTTTTAATTTAAATAATCTAACCAGGCAGCGGGTTTCTGATTCAGTTAGTTAAACAAAATTTGTTAAGATGTGCCTTCAGTGAAGAGGGTGATCAGAGTGGGGCTCAGTTCTAGTGAGAGACAGATCAACAAAGCAGATAAGTCTACAGTTTTCTAGACACTGCTTTCCTTAGCTGTTTGTGAGTAATTAATATCTTGAGGGGAAAATACAATCGAACCACAGGCATGAATAACTGAATATTGTGCACCAACACAAGTTTAAAGAAAAAACATTTAAAACCCATGTTCATTTCTCTTCATGACAACCTCCTCTGATGTAGAAAGGGTTAGATATTTGTACTATCATTTTATGGATATAAACAAAAAGGCTGGGATGAGTATGCTAGACTTACAAATCTGTCTTTGCAGTATATAAAATTTTAGTGAAAATGTGTACTTCTGAATGTATTTACTTGTTAAAAATTTCAGGTTACCTTACAAATCTGCATTTTAGATCTCAACTGCACAAGTCTTTGGAAAACTCTTATCGGTCTTTTCTTTCTTTTTTATTTTTTTATTATTTTTTTAAATTTTTTTAAATTAAAAGTTTTTTTATTATTTATTTTATTTTTTTTCCTTTCTTTTTTTTCCCAGAGCTGGGGACCGAACCCAGGGCCTTGAGCTTGGTAGGCAAGTGCTCTACCACTGAGCTAAATCCCCAACCCCTATTTTATTTTTTTATCTGTCTTTTCTACTCCTGTTTATTGAACTTGGAAATGTTTTCAGGATTTTGTAGTTTAACTATGAGAAGGAAATGATTGACCCATTACTATGACCCAACAAAACATTAGAAATTGTTCCAGTTGCAAGTCTATAGGAAGAACAACAATATCAACCAACTAGACTCTCCCAAAGCTCCCAGTGACTAAACCACCAACCAGAGAGTACTCATGGTGGAGTACCCATGGTTCCAGCTGGAGAAGTAGCAGAGGATGGCTTTATTAGGCATCACTGGGAGGGGAGCTCCTTGGTCTTGTGGAAGCTTGACTATAGGGGAATGCTAGGGTGCCGAGGCAGGAGTGAGTGGGCAGGTGGACACTCATAGAGGCAGGGGGAGAAAGGGAAGAGATAGGGGGTTTGTGGAAGAGATACTTGGAAGGGGGATAACATTTGAAATGTCAATATATACAATAACCAATAGAAAATGAAAAAAAGAAGAAAAATTGTTCCAGGTCTTTGTGACACCATTTGTGATGCATTCTTATAAGCATCTCACTTTATTTTTCTAGGTTTTATGGAAACACAGCTAATAGAAAAATCAAGGAGCCAGATAGGGGGAAAAAGTCCTAAAGTGCAACTGTGTCCTCGTCCCATCATCTTCTAGTTAGATAACATGAAGTAATAGTGTCTTTGTTACAGACTACAATTTCCACAATTGAGTGGGATCACAAACACCAATTAGTGCACACAGAGAAAGGATCAGGAAACAGAATCCCAAAGCCTACTGATGCCCAATCTCCAGTGAGGCTTCATTGCAGACTTCACTCTTCTTAGGAAGAAAATTCATTGTTTGAATTGGCATCTTCATGTTGAAGCCTTTTGATGGGAGAGTTGACTAATTCCTTATGTAATTGCATTTTTATTTACATTGATGAAGTCATGCTTGTTTTTGCTCCTTAAACCAGCAAAAATCAAAATACGTGTAGGTTTTGTCGCATTAATCAAATTGGTGTGTGCTGAATATGATATAAAATTAATAAAAATGAGTGATAACTGCATTCATGAGTCGTCTTAGCATCAGATGTACAGTCTGTGGTAGAAAATTAATCAAACGGATACTTCAAAACATTTGCAATATGATCTATTATAGAAAGAAGACCTTTCACACTGTGAGGCAGTAGTGGAAATTAAGCTGTATTTACTTTGTTAGTGGAAAATTATATTATATATTGAAAAATGTACCAGACTTATCTATTAGATAAAGCCTTTTATTTCTGAGTATGGCAAGGGCATACAAACTCAGGGTGAAAGGAGTCAAATATGTATTATTTCATGTTGTAATTGCATGCATATTTAAAGCTGGCTTTTCTGCATTGTGGGTGTGAAAGCAAAGTAAAGCCACCAGTCTGGGATGTAAATAGAGCCTCAGTTTAACTTGTGTAGAATCTAAGGTAACCAACTATAAAGCTTAAGAGTGTGTAGTGGTGGTTAGCTGCAAGCATCCTCATCTATATCACTAAGAATCTGGCAGAGCCTCAGACTGAGCATAGGTACCACAATGGATGAGTTAGAGACAGGACTGAAGGAATTGAAGGGGTTTGCAACCCCAAAGGGAGAACAACAATATTAACCAACCAGACTCCCAGACCTTCCAGGGACTAAACCACTAACCAAAGAGTACACATGGAGGGAACCATATCTTCAGCCACATATGTTGCAGAGGATGGCATTGTCTGGCATCAATAGGAGGAGAAGCCCTTGGTCCCAGTGTAAGGGAATGCTAGGGTATTGGGGTGAGAGTGAGTGGGTGGGAGGGGGAACATCTTCATAGAAGCAAGAGAGGGGGGATGACAGAAAGGGAAACCAGGGAAAGGGATAACATTTGAAATGTAAATACATAAAGTATCCAATAAAAATGTTTATAATAAAAAATTAAATAAATGAATAAAAAAGTGAAAGAATGTATAGTGGTATGTTAAGATTATCAGTTTTTGAGTTCTGTTCCAAGTAAAATATTTGTTTTATGTTTATTACAAATACTATTTTCATATTTATTCAAAGAACATGAGTTAAATGATAATTAGTAACACTACTCCAAAATATATTCTAATTTTCATTTTGGTTTTGTGACCAACCCTTGTTGTATAAGAAATAATAAATATGGGTTTAATAATTGGATTGGATTGTAACACCATAGGAAGAACAATAATGCCAACTATCTGGGCCACACAGAACTCCCAGGGACTTAACTACCAACCAAAGAGTATACATGGAGGGATCTATGATTCCAGCTACATATATAGCAGAGGATTGCCTTAACTGGCATCAATGTGGGATGAGGTCCTTGGTCCTATGCTAGAGTGGTGAGGGGGAGTGTGATGGCTGGGACAATGATCATCCTTATAGAAGCAAAGGGGAAGGGGATGGGATGGGAGGTTTGCAGAGGGAAAACTTCAAGGGGGACAACAATGGAAATGTAAATAAATAAATTAACATATTTAAAAAAGAAAAAATTAAAAAAAATTGGATTGGAAAATGACTGAATCTTGCTTTCTAGTGATAGGATTTGTCTTTCTTCAACGTATTTAAAACATTATGCAGCAAACTATGAAATTTTTTCTTTCTGTTATGGCAGAAAAATGCAAGAATGATGCTTAGAAGATTAAAGACGTAGCACATACTTCCATTATTTAGTACATATATTCTATAAGTAGTACATATTTCTATCGAAGCATTGGGATTTGAGGAAGACTATTTATGTAAGATTCAACAATAGCGGAACAGGAGCTGACAGATTAAGAGAACCATGCCATTATGGTTCAATTTATGAACCAAGAGCTTGGATTACCCAAGATACAATCCACAGACCACATGAAGCTCAAGAAGGACGCAAAAGTGCGGATGCTTCAGTCCTTCTTAAAAGAGGGAGCAAAAGTATTCACAGGAGGAGATACGGAGACAAAGTTTGGAGCAGTGACTGAAGAAATGGCCATCCAGAGACTGTACCATCTGGGGATCCAGCTCATATACATACAGCCATTTGATGTGGAGGTCCAAGATCCACTTGGACTTGATCTTTGTATAAAGCAATAAGAATGGATTGATTTGAGTTCTTCTACATGCTGATGTCCAATGGAACCAACATCATTTATTGAAAATGCTGTCTTTTTTCCATCGGATGGTTTTAGCTCCTTTTTCAAAGATCAAGTAACTATAGCTGTGTGGGTTCATTTCTGAGTCTTCAATTCTATTCCATGATCTATCTGCCTGTCTCTGTACCAATACCATACAGTTTTTATTTTGATTGCTCTGTAATACAGCTTGTGGTTGTGGATTGTGATTCCCCCAGAAGTTCTTTTATTGTTGAGGAAAGTTTACACTATCCTTTTTTTTTTGTTATCCCAAATTAATTTGCAAATTGCTCTTTCTAACTCTGTGAAGAATTGACTTAAGATTTTGATGGGGATTGCAGTGAATCTGTAGATTACTTTCAGCAAGATGGCTACTTTTACTATATTAATCCTGCCAATCTAAGAGCATGGGAGATTGATTTATCTTCTGAGATCATCTTCAATTTCTTTCTTCAGAAACTTAAAGTTCTTTTTATACAGGTATTTCACTTGCTTAGTTTGAGTCACCCGAAGGGTTTTTACATTATTTGTGACTATTGTGAAGGATGTCATTTCCTTTATTTCTTTCTCAGCCTGTTTGTCCTTTGAGTAGAGGAAGGCTACTGTTTTGTTTGAGTTAATTTTATATACAGCCACTTTGCTAAAGCTTTTTATCAGCTGTAGGAGTTCGCTGGTGGAATTGTTGGGGTCAATTAAGTAAACTATCATATCATTTGCAAATAGTGATATTTTGGTTCTTTTTTTTTTTTTTTCGGAGCTGGGGACCGAACCCAGGGCCTTGCGCTTCCTAGGTGAGCGCTCTACCACTGAGCTAAATCCCCAGCCCCAATAGTGATATTTTGACTTCTTCTTTTTAAATTTGTATCTCTTTGGCCTCTTTTTGTTGTCCAAATGCTCTGACTAGGACTTCAAGTACTTTACTGAATAGGTAGGGAGAAAGTGGGCAGCCTTGTCTAGTCCCTGATTTTAGTGGGATTGCTTCAAGCTTCTCTCCATTTAGTTTAATGTTAGCTACTGGTTTGCTGTATATGGCTTTTGCTATGTTTAGGTATGGGCCTTGAATTCCTGATCTTTCCAAGACTTTTATCATGAAGGGGTGTTGAATTTTGTCAAATGCTTTTTCAGTATCTAATGAGATGATCATGTGGTTTCTTTTTTCTTTTTTGAATTTGTTTATGTAGTGGATTACAATGATGAATATCCATTTATTGAACCATTCCTGTATCCCTGGGATGAAGCCTACTTGATCATGATGGATGATCATTTTGATGTGTTTTTGGATTCAGTTTGCAAGAATCTTATTGAGTATTTTGCATTAATATTCATAAGGGAAATTGGTCTGAAGTCCTCTTTCTTTGTTGGGTTTTTGTGTGGTTTAGCTATAAGTGTAATTGTGGCTTCACAGAAGGAATTTGGTAGTGCTCCCTCTCTTTCTATTTTGTGGAATAATTTAAGAGTATTAGGTCTTCCATGAGGGTGTGATTCAATTCAGCACTAAACCCATCTGGTCCTGAGCTTGTTTTGGTTGGGAGACTTCTCATGACTGCTTCTATTTTTTTTTAGGAGTTATAGAACTGTTTAGATGGTTTATCTGATCCTGATTTAACTTTGGTACCTGATATCTGTCTAGAAAATTGTCCATTTTCTCCAGATTTTCTAGTTTTGTTGAGTATAGTAGTAGGATCTGGTAAGCGTTTTTGGATTTCTTCAGTTTCTGTTGTTATGTCTCCCTTTTCATTTCTGATTTTGTTAATTTGGATTCTCTCTCTGTGCCCACTGGTTAGTCTGGCTAAAGGTTGATCTATCTTGTTCATTTTCTCCAAGAGCCAACTCCTGGTTTTGTTAATTCTTTTTATAGCTCTTTTTGTTTCTACTTGGTTGATTTCAGCCCTGAGTTTGATTAGTTTCTGCCATCTACTTCCCTTGGGTTTATTTGCTTCTTTTTGTTCAAGAGCGTTCAGGTGTGCTGTCAAGCTACTAGTGTATGCTCTCTCCAGTTTCTTTTTGGAGGCGCTCAGAACTATGAGTTTTCATCTTAGCATTGCTTTTATTGTGTCCCATAAGTTTGGGTATGTTGTATCTTCATTTTCATTAAATTCTAAAAAAGTCTTTAATTTCTTTGTTTCTTTCTTGACCTAGTCATTATTGAGTAGAGCGTTCTTCATATTCCGTATGTATGTGTGCTTTCTGTCGTGTTTGATATTATTGAAGACCAGCTTTAGTCCGTGGCGATCTGATAGAATGCACGGAATTATTTCTATCATCTTCTATCTGTTGAGGCCTGTTTTATGACTGATATATGGTCAATTTCAGAGACAGTACCATTAGGTGTTGAGAAGAAGGTATATTCTTTTGTTTCAGATTGAAATGTTCTATAGATACCTGTTAAATCCATTTGGTTCATAAATTCTGTTAGTTTCTCTGTATCTGTTTAGTTTCTGTTTCCATGATGTCTGTATTGTGGAGAGTCGGGTGTTGAAATCTCCCACTGTTTTTGTGTGAGGTGCAATGTATGCTTTGTGCTTTAGTAAGGTTTCCTTTATGAACATTGGTGCCCTTGCATTTGAAGCATAGATATTCAGGATTCAGAGTTCATCTTGGTCGATTTTTCTGTTGACAAGTGTGAAGTGTCCTGCTTCACTTATTGTTTGATAACTTTTGGTTGAAAGTCGACTTTAATTGTTATTGGAATGGCTACTTCAGTTTGTTTCTTAGGAACATTTGTTTAGAAACTTTTTTTCTAGCCTTTTACTGTGAGGAAGTGTTTTTCTTTGTTGTTAAACTGCATTTCCTGTATGCAGCAAAATGTTGGGTCCTCTTTACATATCCAGACTGTTAATCTATGTCTTTTTATTGGGGAATTGAGTCCATAGATGTTGAGAGATATTAGGGTCCAGTGATTGTTGTTTTCGATTATTTTTGTTGTTAGAAGTGGAATTAGGTTTATATGGCTATCTTATTTTGGGCTAATTGCAAGAAGATTACTTTTGTTGCTTTTTCTAGAGTGTAGTTTCCCTCTTTGTGTTAGGGTTTTCCATCTATTATCCTTTGTCAGGCTGGGTTTGTGGAAAGATATTGTGTAAATTTGGTTTTGTCATGGAATACCTTGGTTTCTCCATCTATGTTAATTGAGAGTTTTGCAGGATACAGTAACCTGAGCTGGCATTTGTGTTCTCTTAGGGTCTGTATGACATCTGCCCAGGATCTCCTAGCTTTCATAGTCTCTGTTGAGAAGTCTGGTGTAATTCTGATATGTCTGCCTTTATATGTTACTTGACTTTTTCCCCTTACTGTTTTTAATATTTTTTGTTTTGTGCATTTGGTGTTTTGACTATTATGTGACGGGAGGAATTTCTTTTCTGGTCCAATCTCTTCAGAGTTCTATAGACTTCTTGTATGTTTATGGGCACCTTTCTTTAGGTTAGGGAAGTTTTCTTTTATAATTTTTTTGAAGATATTTACTGGCCCTTTAAGTAGGGAATCTTCACTCTCTTCTATACCTATTATCCTTAGGTTTGATCTTCTCATTCTGTCCTGGATTTCCTGGATGTTTTGCATTAGGATATTTTTGTCCTTTGTATTTTCTTGGACTGTTCTGCCAATGTTTTCTATGGTATCTTCTGCCCTTGAGATTCTCTCTTCTATTTCTTCTATTCTGTTGGTGATTCTTGCATCTATGCCTCATGATCTCTTTCCTAGGTTTCCTATCTCCAAGGTTGTCTCCCTTTGTGATTTCTTTATTGTTTCTATTTCCGTTTTTAGATGCTGTATTCTTAAACTTGATCTTAGCCAAAAGATCAAGAAGTGATGTCTTGTATTTCTTTACGAGAGTTTATTCATGTCCTCATTAATGTTTTCTAACATCATCATGATTTTTTATTTTAAATCAGAATCCTGCATTTCCAGTGTGTTGCGGTATCCTGGACTTGGTGTGGTGGGAGAACTGGGTTCTCTGAAGATGGCAAGTGGCCTTGGTTTCTGTTGGATATGTTCTTGCACTTGCCTCTCACCATTGGTTATCTCTGGTGTTAGCTGGTCTTGCGGTCTTGGACAGTGGCTTGACCCTCCTTGACTCACAGTTGTGAGCAGTCTGAGAGATCGGCTCTCTCCCAGTGGAATCTGAGCATAGAAGACTTTGGCTCAGGGTCAGTTCAGGTGCATATGGAAACCAGAATCCAGATGGATGCTGTCCCAGACTGTTCCTAGGTTCCTGAATCCTGAGGGCTCTAGGTGGGTCCCTCGGAACAGAAGTGGTGGTCTCATCCTTGCTCTCAGGTATGTCAGCACTCCTGGGAGTCCAGTTTTCTCCCAGTGGTATAAGTGCACTGAGGGGTGTGGCACAGTTTCAGCTTTGGACACAGACAGAAACCTTATAGTTGTAATTCTTAAAACCCCATAGCATCTCCATATGGAGAACTGTTAAATGACCTTGAAAGATTTCACTGATTGGACTTTTGAGACTGACTTATTTTCATTTTATAAATGAAAAATAACTGATAAACTGTTTACTTGAGAATTTTATACATGAGTATATTATATTTATATTTCCACCCTTGTCTCTTCCCCCTTTCCTATTATTATATTAACTAATTAGTTAGTCAAATAATTTAGTGGGGTGTATGTGTGGCAGTAATGGTGCTGTCACTTTTCTTCTTTCACTTGAAGGGTCCTTGATATCACAAGAATATCTGCAGGCTTGGTGGCAAGCACCTTTACATACTAAGCCATCTTGCCAGCCTCTCTTTTCACAAAAGTTCTCATCTTTAAAACTTATAAATAGGTTTCATTCAGTAATATCTATCTATCTATCTATCTATCTATCTATCTATCTATCTATCCATCTATCTATAAATATATGCATGCCACAGCAATTAAGTGAAAAAATGGAGGGCATAAATTTGAAGGAGAGCAAATAGGGGTATATAAGAAACTTGGGAAGAAAGAAAGGAAAGGGAAAAGTATTGTAATTATTTAAGGAATAAGAAAAAAGTCAGATAATTAGAGAAATAGAATAAAAGCTAAAAATTAACATTCAGAAGATAAGCTTGCTTCTGTAATATATGAATAAGAACTTAGAAATCTTATGTATAATTTACTTGTTTATCTAGACATACATAAATAATATATGAATAGTTTGCTAATTTAGAATCACTCCTGAATTCAACTCTGACATTTTAAAAAGATTTAGTTCAAGCTATTCATGTGCGCCTTTGCCATCAATGTCCATATAATCAACAGGAGGTTTCCCAGGGAGTAGCCATTCAGTATTAGTATGAATTATGACTCCACTTCTCACCACAGATCCTCGTCTTTCTCAGCTCATAGATTTGCAAACATTCACTACACATTAGCAGGATCAACAAGACAGGGTCTCCTAATTTGCATTCACATAAAAGCTGCAGACAAATTGGGAAGGGTTGCACAGCTGAAACAGCCATTAATAATATGTGGAGGCAGCATATTCGAGCTCACTGAATGTAAGCACTCTAAGATTACACAGACCAATATAACTCGCTGCTTCCATGATATATATTCTATTTTCCTAATGCTTAAGGTGTAATCTCTTTCTAGATGCTCCGGATTACCTTTTGAGAACTTTTGTAAGAGATCCAAATCACAGTCTGAGTTATTTAGAAAACATGTGTATAATGAATGTATAAGTAGGAATGTGTGTGTGTGTGTGTGTGTGTGTGTGTGTGTGTGTGTGTGTGTGCGCATGTGCACACATGCTGGGAATAGGACTTTGCACTTGCCGAGTTATATAATTTTTGATTTTATTGATCAGGTAAGTTGATGGAAGATCATTTTGTTGTTGCTACTGTATTGGATAATTATATAACAAAGTAATCTAGAAATGTCTATCTTTTGTCAGTTTTTACATTGATCATTATGTGAAATCTGTGGGATGTAGTGATACTCATTTTAGTCATTAAGCTGATAGATACTTGACATTGACTTCTTTATCAATGTCCTATCTAAATTTTTTTGAGAGAAGTGAATTCTCTCTTTTCTTTTTCCTCAAAAAGTGACATTTATTCAAATAGAGAAAAACAAAACAGCAACAAAAAAAAAAATCCATCCCTTGACTCCCTTCCTTCCTTCCTCTAGCTGTTCTTCAGCCCCACAGAACTGAACCGTTTGCTAGGGCCTGGTAGCAGGACAGCCCCTCAAATGAGCTCAGCAATAGTGAGGGGTATCTCTTCAATGGCGGTGTTGTAAAGTCTCAGTGTCTTGAAGAGTCCTCTTATCTTCTGTTACCGTGTTAATAGCCACACCCTTATGGTCAAACTGGCCATCTCGACTGATTCTGTGGATGCAGATTTTCCTGTTGGTGGCAAGGTCATAATTGGTGACTAAGAAGCACATCAGTGCTTCTGGCCAACAGGTCAATGGTAATTAATACTCTGTTATAGCCAGACTGGACTTCCCTCATGATCGCATCCTGTTCCTTTTGGTTCATATCTCCATGCATGACAAAAACACTGAAATCCAAGGCATGCATCTTCTCAGTGAGCCAATCCACCTTCCTTTTGGTATTAAGAAAGCTTACTGCCTGTATGATAGTGTTTCATAAAAGTCACACAATGTGTCAGGCTTCCACACCTCTCATTCCACATTGATATAGAATTGGGAGATACCCTCCAGAGTCAACTAATCCTTCTTGACATGAATTCGAATGAGGTCTCTCATGAACTTCTTTGTCACCTCAAAGACACCAGCAAGTGTTGTATCAGACAGCAAAGTTACCTGTGTTTTGAGCTTTTGAACTATACCTCAGATCTGGTCCTTGAACCCATGGCTTAATATTTCATCTGCTTCATCCAGTACAAAATCTTGATGTATTTGGGGAACAGTATCTCCAGTTAAGTATATCAAACACCTCCTGACGATGATATGGGGAGCTTCTATTTGCAGCTTCTGCACCTCAGCATGTACACTGGTGCCCCTAATACAGGCATGACAAGAGGCACCCATGTACTCTCCTAATGCTGCAACCACTTTTTGTATCAGCTAAACCAATTCAGGAGTGGGTGCCAGGATCAAAGTATGAGTGGCCTTTAGATCTAATTCAATGTTCTGCAGAATTGATAAGGCAAATATAGCTGTTTTCCCAGTCCCAGACTATGCTTAAGCAATCACATTACAACCCTGATACAAGGAAGACTATCTCTCTGCTGAATGGCAGAGGGCTTCTCAAAACCATGGGCATAAATACCATGGAGGAGAGATTCTGTGAGATTCATGTCATTGAAGCTATCCACAATCCCATTTCAGTTACTCTTAGTGATGCCTTCCGGCACCATCCCATCATAGCCTTTGCCTCTGGATCAAGAATCTTGACTCACAGACATGATCCTTAGAATCCAGAGATAAGTATTCTAATAATACATATGTTGATGTTATATTGTTGAAAAATTCATACTAGGTTACAAGTTCCCACTCACATAACATTAGATTATTGATGTCTTATTATTCTATTGCTGTTTATTTTTAAACATGCACATTACCACTTGTAATAATGCCTTTAAAATTTTTTGTTTTGTCTTCATATACATATATTTATTATTTTAAACCAGACTTTAGTTTAAAAGCAAATTTAGAATTACTTGCATATTAAAAGTATAGTATTGAGTTCTCATGACCTCCTTACGCGGTTTCTTCTATCTTGTAGTGATGAGGTAATTGTAATTAGTGAACCAGTACTGATGAATTATTACTTAAATTCTGCAGCTTATCCAGCTTGCCTTGGTTTCACCTGTTGCAGTTTTTCTACTCTACAATCCTGCTGAGAATGTGAGATTGCACTCAGATATCATGCTGCCTGAGGCGGCTCTTTTTAGCTAGGAAATCATGTTAGACTTTGTTTCTGACGGCCTTGATAGTTTTAAGGAAAACCAGTCATAGCTTTAAAAATATTAAATAAAATTACTTAATTGCAATGAACATGGAAATAGAAACATTGCATAACTAGGTAACAGTAATCATTCAAATAAACAGTTGGTTCCAAACTTTACATATTTCAGTGAACTTCTATACAGTTAAAATGGCCATTGTGAAGCCATGGAGCCTCACTTCTTAGTATTTTAATTCTCCCTCTCTCTCTTGAAATAGATTCTTCTCTTATATAATACATTCTGACCACAGTTTTTCCTCTCTCCATCCCTCCCAGCTCCCTCCTCACCTCCCCTCACCCCCAGATCCACTCCCACTCCATTTCTTTTCAGAAAAGAGCAGGCTTCCAAGAGACAACAACCAAATATGACCAAAGAAGATACTATAAGACAAGACAAAAGCCCCTCCTATCAAGACTGGACAAGGGAATCCAAGAGGAGGAAAAGAGTCCAAAGAACAGGCAAAAGAAAAGAATACTGTATGCTTCCAATGTCAGGAGCCCCACCAAAACACCAAGCTAACAACCATAACATATATGTAGAGGACCTGGTGCAGACCCATGCAAACCTCATGCTTGCTCCTTCAGGAGCATATGAACCCCACTTAATTAATTTAGTGGGCCATGTCCATGTTTTCCTGGTGTCCTCCATTCCCTCTGATTCCTACAATCTTTCTGTCCCCTCTTCTGTTAAGTATCTTTAGAGCTCGCAGGGGAGAACCCAATGGACATCTCCAATTTGGACTCGCTTTCCCCATAATGACTGACTGTGGATCTTTATATCTACTCCTGTCTGCTGTTGGATGAAGCCTTTCTGATGACATCTTAAGAGAGCCTATACTGATCTATGAGTATAGCCAAGTATTAGTAGAAATCATTTCACTAATTTGTTGTTGTTGTTGTTGTTGATGTTCTACCCTAGGTCTCTGGGCTGGGCTATCCTGTCTCTAGTCTTTGGCCATCCAGGTGGTGTAGGGCATGGGCTCCCTCTCATGGCAAGAGGGTTAAGGTAAACCTGACATTGATTGCCCACTCCTACAAATTCTGCATATACATTGCCCCAGCACATCTTAGAAGCAGGAGAGAGGGTAGGTGGGGAGGGTTTTGTGGCTGAGTTGGTGTCTAGGATTCTCTTTCTATAGCCTGCAAAGTATCTCTCTACACCAAAGAGTCCAGAATGTAGAGGTGAAGGCCTATGCAGACACCAGCTCGATCTTGCTATGTTCAATGGGCTCTGTGGATGTTGTCTGTGGGGTTGTCAGGTTTTCAAGAGTGGCCTCTGTCAGTGTGGTTTATTTAGGAACTTGTACAGGACCCCCTCAACCAATAATTCACCAAATGCAACCCAGTCCCATCAATGAAAGCTTTGTCTATCTACAAAAGTTGGTCAGTTTGGATTCCAAATTCTCCATAACCAGGAATTCTCACTGGGGTGAGCCTCATGGATTCCAGGTTTCCATATTTTCCACTGTAGTAGGTTTCTGCACCACCCCCAAGGACCCCTCAATTTCATCTGTCTTTCGCTGCACTCTTTTTCTCCCATCCCTAGCCCCTCAAACCTGATATGTCCCACTCCTATCCCACCTACCACACAAAATTTTCTATTTCTCCTTTTCAGGGTGATCCAGGTATCCCCCTAGAGAGATTCTCTTTATCTAGCCTTTCTGGGCCTGTGGGTGGTAGCTTGATTATTTTTTTTTATAATTTATTTGCTTTTAATTTGTAAGCCTTGCATGTGATAAGATACAAGGTTAGAATATATACATTTTCTTCCCCAATAAATTCAAATTTTGTGAGGACAAATGTTATTTGAAATTACCAAGGGGTAATTAAAATGGAATCACTTTTACATCTTAAGATGTTACTTAGATTATATTTTCCAAATAAAATAGAAATATAGGGTCACGTGGTCAATGTTTTTTCGATGTTCTAATTATGATTTAAGCCATAAGAAAAGTAAAAGACTACATAACCATTATTAAAGATGAATGAAAGATAGTAGGGCATAGCTAGTGTTAATCAAACTATATATAAATGTTCCATTCTCTTTTACATAGATTGTAATTAAAATAACGTAACTCTTACTATATATATACCCTTATGGAATGAAAATGGATGATGTTTTAACCAACTTAAGAACATTTGGAAAACACACAGTTATAGTGTGGTTTGGGAGTAGAGGCCAAAATAAATGTATGTCCAAAATAAATTAGTTGTATTTGTTACCATTTGTTTTTCTGTATTATTATTGATAGTATTAAGTATTATTTTGCATTCATTCAAACTATAAGCTTTTCCTTTAATATTCTCTTATTTAATTTTTTTTATTAACTTGAGTATTTCTTTTTTTTTTTATTAACTTGAGTATTTCTTATATACATTTCAAGTGTTATTCCCTTTCCCGGTTTCCAGGCAAACATCCCCCTCACCCTCCCTTTCCTTATGGGTGTTCCCCTCCCAACCCTCCCCCCATTGCCGCCCTCCCCCCATAGTCTAGTTCACTGGGGGTTCAGTCTTAGCAGGACCCAGGGCTTCCCCTTCCACTGGTGCTCTTACTAGGATATTCATTGCTACCTATGAGGTCAGAGTCCAGGGTCAGTCCATGTATAGTCTTTAGGTAGTGGCTTAGTCCCTGGAAGCTCTGGTTGCTTGACATTGTTGTACTTTTGGGGTCTCGAGCCCCTTCAAGCTCTTCCAGTTCTTTCTCTGATTCCTTCAACGGGGGACCTATTCTCAGTTCAGTGGTTTGCTGCTGGCATTCGCCTCTGTATTTGCTGTATTCTGGCTGTGTCTCTCAGGCGAGATCTACATCCGGCTCCTGTCGGTCTGCACTTCTTTGCTTCATCCATCTTGTCTAATTGGGTGGCTGTATATGTATGGGCCACATGTGGGGCAGGCTCTGAATGGGTGTTCCTTCAGTCTCTGTTTTAATCTTTGCCTCTCCCTTCCCTGTCAAGGGTATTCTTTTTCCTCATTTAAAGAAGGAGTGAAGCATTCACATTTTGATCATCCGTCTTGAGTTTCGTTTGTTCTAGGGATCTAGGGTAATTCAAGCATTTGGGCCAATAGCCACTTATCAATGAGTGCATACCATGTATGTCTTTCTGTGATTGGGTTAGCTCACTCAGGATGATATTTTCCAGTTCCAACCATTTGCCTACGAATTTCATAAACTCGTTGTTTTTGATAGCTGAGTAATATTCCATTGTGTAGATGTACCACATTTTCTGTATCCATTCCTCTGTTGAAGGGCATCTGGGTTCTTTCCAGTTTCTGGCTATTATAAATAAGGCTGCGATGAACATAGTGGAGCACGTGTCTCTTTTATATGTTGAGGCATCTTTTGGGTATATGCCCAAGAGAGGTATAGCTGGATCCTCAGGCAGTTCAATGTCCAATTTTCTGAGGAACCTCCAGACTGATTTCCAGAATGGTTGTACCAGTCTGCAATCCCACCAACAATGGAGGAGTGTTCCTCTTTCTCCACATCCTCGCCAGCATCTGCTGTCACCTGAGTTTTTGATCTTAGCCATTCTCACTGGTGTGAGGTGAAATCTCAGGGTTGTTTTGATTTGCATTTCCCTTATGACTAAAGATGTTGAACATTTCTTTAGGTGTTTCTCAGCCATTCGGCATTCCTCAGCTGTGAATTCTTTGTTTAGCTCTGAACCCCATTTTTTAATAGGGTTATTTGTTTTCCTGCGGTCTAACTTCTTGAGTTCTTTGTATATTTTGGATATAAGGCCTCTATCTGTTGTAGGATTGGTAAAGATCTTTTCCCAATCTGTTGGTTGCCGTTTTGTCCTAACCACAGTGTCCTTTGACTTACAGAAGCTTTGCAGTTTTATGAGATCCCATTTGTTGATTCTTGATCTTAGAGCATAAGCCATTGGTGTTTTGTTCAGGAAATTTTTTCCAGTGCCCATGTGTTCCAGATGCTTCCCTAGTTTTTCTTCTATCAGTTTGAGTGTGTCTGGTTTGATGTGGAGGTCCTTGATCCACTTGGACTTAAGCTTTGTACAGGGTGAAAAGGAGGGATCGATCTGCATTCTTCTACATGTTGCCCTCCAGTTGAACCAGCACCATTTGCTGAAAATGCTATCTTTTTTCCATTGGATGGTTTTGGCACCTTTGTCAAAAATCAAGTGACCATAGGTGTGTGCGTTCATTTCTGGGTCTTCAATTCTATTCCATTGGTCTATCTGTGTGTCTCTGTACCAATACCATGCAGTTTTTATCACTATTGCTCTGTAATACTGCTTGAGTTCAGGGATAGTGATTCCCCCTGACGTCCTTTTATTGTTGAGGATAGCTTTAGCTATCCTGGGTTTTTTGTTATTCCAGATGAATTTGCAAATTGTTCTGTCTAACTCTTTGAAGAATTGGATTGGTATTTTGATGGGGATTGCATTGAATCTGTAGATTGCTTTTGGTAAAATGGCCATTTTTACTATATTAATCCTGCCAATCCATGAGCATGGGAGATCTTTCCATCTTCTGAGGTCTTCTTCAATTTCTTTCTTCAGTGTCTTGAAGTTCTTATTGTACAGATCTTTTACTTGCTTGGTTAAAGTCACACCGAGGTACTTTATATTATTTGGGTCTATTATGAAGGGTGTCGTTTCCCTAATTTCTTTCTCGGCTTGTTTCTCTTTTGTATAGAGGAAGGCAACTGATTTATTTGAGTTAATTTTATACCCAGCCACTTTGCTGAAGTTGTTTATCAGCTTTAGTAGTTCTCTGGTGGAACTTTTGGGATCACTTAAATATACTATCATGTCATCTGCAAATAGTGATATTTTGACCTCTTCTTTTCCGATCTGTATCCCCTTGATCTCCTTTTGTTGTCTGATTGCTCTGGCTAGAACTTCAAGAACTATATTGAATAAGTAGGGAGAGAGTGGGCAGCCTTGTCTAGTCCCGGATTTTAGTGGGATTGCTTCAAGTTTCTCTCCATTTAGTTTAATGTTAGCAACTGGTTTGCTGTATATGGCTTTTACTATGTTTAGGTATGGGCCTTGAATTCCTATTCTTTCCAGGACTTTTATCGTGAAGGGGTGTTGAATTTTGTCAAATGCTTTCTCAGCATCTAATGAAATGATCATGTGGTTCTGTTCTTTCAGTTTGTTTATATAATGGATCACGTTGATGGTTTTCCGTATATTAAACCATCCCTGCATGCCTGGGATGAAGCCTACTTGATCATGGTGGATGATTGTTTTGATGTGCTCTTGGATTCGGTTTGCCAGAATTTTATTGAGTATTTTTGCGTCGATATTCATAAGGGAAATTGGTCTGAAGTTCTCTTTCTTTGTTGTGTCTTTGTGTGGTTTAGGTATAAGAGTAATTGTGGCTTCGTAGAAGGAATTTGGTAGGGCTCCATCTGTTTCAATTTTGTGGAATAGTTTGGATAATATTGGTATGAGGTCTTCTATGAAGGTTTGATAGAATTCTGCACTAAACCCGTCTGGACCTGGGCTCTTTTTGGTTGGGAGACCTTTAATGACTGCTTCTATTTCCTTAGGAGTTATGGGGTTGTTTAACTGGTTTATCTGTTCCTGATTTAACTTCGATACCTGGTATCTGTCTAGGAAATTGTCCATTTCCTGAGGATTTTCAAGTTTTGTTGAATATAGGTTTTTATAGTAAGATCTGATGATTTTTTGAATTTCCTCTGAATCCGTAGTTATGTCTCCCTTTTCATTTCTGATTTTGTTAATTTGGACGCACTCTCTGTGTCCTCTCGTTAGTCTGGCTAAGGGTTTATATATCTTGTTGATTTTCTCAAAGAACCAGCTTTTGGTTCTGTTGATTCTTTCTATGGTCCTTTTTGTTTCTACTTGGTTGATTTCAGCTCTGAGTTTGATTATTTCCTGCCTTCTACTCCTCCTGGGTGTATTTGCTTCTTTTTGTTCTAGAGCTTTTAGGTGTGCTGTCAAGCTGCTGACATATGCTCTTTCCTGTTTCTTTCTGCAGGCACTCAGCGCTATGAGTTTTCCTCTTAGCACAGCTTTCATTGTGTCCCATAAGTTTGGGTATGTTGTACCTTCATTTTCATTAAATTCTAAAAAGTTTTTAATTTCTTTCTTTATTTCTTCCTTGACCAGGTTATCATTGAGTAGAGCATTGTTCAATTTCCACGTATATGTGGGCATTCTTCCCTTATTGTTATTGAAGACCAGTTTTAGGCCGTGATGGTCCGATAGCACGCATGGGATTATTTCTATCTTTCTGTACCTGTTGAGGCCCGTTTTTTGACCAATTATATGGTCAATTTTGGAGAAAGTGCCATGAGGAGCTGAGAAGAAGGTATATCCTTTTGCTTTAGGATAGAATGTTCTATAAATATCCGTTAAGTCCATTTGGCTCATGACTTCTCTTAGTCTGTCGACATCACTGTTTAATTTCTGTTTCCATGATCTGTCCATTGATGAGAGTGGGGTGTTGAAATCTCCCACTATTATTGTGTGAGGTGCAATGTGTGTTTTGAGCTTTAGTAAGGTTTCTTTTACGTATGTAGGTGCCCTTGTATTTGGGGCATAGATATTTAGGATTGAGAGTTAATCTTGGTGGATTTTTCCTTTGATGAATAAGAAGTGTCCTTCCTTATCTTTTTTGATGACTTTTAGTTGGAAATTGATTTTATTTGATATTAGAATGGCTACTCCAGCTTGCTTCTTCTGACCATTTGCTTGGAAAGTTGTTTTCCAGCCTTTCACTCTGAGGTAGTGTCTGTCTTTGTGTCTGAGGTGTGTTTCCTGTAGGCAGCAGAATGCAGGGTCCTCGTTGCGTATCCAGTTTGTTAATCTATGTCTTTTTATTGGGGAGTTGAGGCCATTGATATTGAGAGATATTAAGGAATAGTGATTATTGCTTCCCGTTATATTCATATTTGGATATAAGGTTATGTTTGTGTGCTTTCATTCTCTTTGTTTTGTTGCCAAGACGATTAGTTTCTTGCTTCTTCTAGGGTATAGCTTGCCTCCTTATGTTGGGCTTTACCATTTATTATCCTTTGTAGTGCTGGATTTGTAGAAAGATATTGTGTAAATTTGGTTTTGTCATGGAATATCTTGGTTTCTCCATCAATGTTAATTGAGAGTTTTGCTGGATACAGTAACCTGGGCTGGCATTTGTGTTCTCTTAGGGTCTGTATGACATCAGTCCAGGATCTTCTGGCCTTCATAGTTTCTGGCGAGAAGTCTGGTGTGATTCTGATAGGTCTGCCTTTATATGTTACTTGACATTTTTCCCTTACTGCTTTTAATATTCTTTCTTTATTTTGTGCGTTTGGTGTTTTGACAATTATGTGACGGGAGGTGTTTCTTTTCTGGTCCAATCTATTTGGAGTTCTGTAGGCTTCTTGTATGTCTATGGGTATCTCTTTTTTTAGGTTAGGGAAGTTTTCTTCTATGATTTTGTTGAAGATATTTACTGGTCCTTTGAGCTGGGAGTCTTCACTCTCTTCTATACCTATTATCCTTAGGTTTGATCTTCTCATTGAGTCCTGGATTTCCTGTATGTTTTGGACCAGTAGCTTTTTCTGCTTTACATTATCTTTGACAGTTGAGTCAATGATTTCTATGGAATCTTCTGCTCCTGAGATTCTCTCTTCCATCTCTTGTATTCTGTTGGTGAGGCTTCTATCTACAGCTCCTTGTCTCTTCTTTTGGTTTTCTATATCCAGGGTTGTTTCCATGTGTTCTTTCTTGATTGCTTCTATTTCCATTTTTAATTCCTTCAACTGTTTGATTGTGTTTTCCTGGAATTCTTTCAGGGATTTTTGTGTCTCCTCTCTATGGGCTTCTACTTGTTTATTTATGTTTTCCTGGAATTCTTTCAGGAATTTTTGCGATTCCTCTCTGTAGGCTTCTACTTGTTCTCCATGGGAGTTCTTCACGTCTTTCTTGAAGTCCTCCAGCATCATGATCAAAAATGATTTTGAAACTAGATATTGCTTTTCTGGTGTGTTTGGATATTCCATGTTTGTTTTGATGGGAGAATTGGGCTCCGATGGTGCCATGTAGTCTTGGTTTCTGTTGCTTGTGTTCCTGCGCTTGCCTCTCGCCATCAGATTATCTCTAGTGTTACTTTGTTCTGCTATTTCTGACAGTGGCTAGACTGTCCTATAAGCCTGTGTGTCAGGAGTGCTGTAGACCTGTTTTCCTCTCTTTCAGTCAGTTATGGGGACAGAGTGTTCTGCTTTCGGGCGTGTAGTTTTTCCTCTGTACAGGTCTTCAGCTGTTCCTGTGGGCCTGTTTCTTGAGTTCACCAAGCAGCTTTCTTGCAGTAGAAAATTTGTTCTTTCCTGTGGTCCCGAGGCTCAAGTTTGCTCGTCGGGTGCTGCCCATGGGCTCTCTGCAGCGGCAGCAACCAGGAAGACCTGTGCCGCCCCTTCATGGGAGCTTCAGTGCACCAGGGTTCCAGATGGTCTTTGGCTTTTTCCTCTGGCGTCCGAGATGTGTGTGTAGAGAGCAGGCTCTTCTGGTTTCCCAGGCTTGTCTGCCTCTCTGAAGATTTAGCTCTCCCTCCCACGGGATTTGGGTGCAGAGAACTGTTTATCCGGTCTGTTTCCTTCAGGTTCCGGTGGTGTCTCAGGCAGGGGTCCTGCCACTCCTGGGCCCTCCCTCACGGGAGCCCAGAGGCCTTATACAGTTTCCTCTTGGGCCAGGGATGTGGGCAGGGGTGAGCAGCGTTGGTGGTCTCTTCCGCTCTGCAGCCTCGGGAGTGCCCACCTGACCAGGCGGTTGGGTCTCTCTCTCACTGGGTCTGGGAGCAGAGAGCTGCTGCAGGCCGGGATCTTCGGGTGTGGGACTTCCGGTAAACACAGAACGTGCCCGGTCCTAGAGGAATTCTGCTTCCGTGTGTCCCAAGCTCACCAGGCAGCTTTCTTGCAGCAGAAAAGTTGGTCTTACCTGTGGTCCCGGGGCTCAAGTTCGCTCATGGTGTGCTGCCCACGGGCTCTCTGCAGCGGCAGCAACCAGGAAGACCTGTGCCGCCCCTTCCTGGGAGCTTCAGTGCACCAGGGTTCCAGATGGTCTTTGGCTTTTTCCTCTGGCGTCAGAGATGTGTGTGCAGAGAGCAGTCTCTTCTGGTTTCCCAGGCTTGTCTGCCTCTCTGAAGGTTTAGCTCTCCCTCCCATGGGATTTGGGTGCAGAGAACTCGGTAGCTTGATTATTATGTAGATAACAGTACTATCCACCTCTAAGTGAATGCATACTACATACCTTGGTCTGGGTTACTTCACAAAGGATGACTTTTTTCTAGTTTCATCATTTTGCTTGTGAATTTCATGATCTCATTTTTTTTTTTTTAAACAGGAAAGTAATACTCAATTGTGTAAAATGTACCACATTTCCTTTAACTGTTTTTGGTTAAGGGACATCAAGATTGTTCCTAGTTTCTGGCTATTATGAAGAATGCTGCAATAAACATCATTGAGTAAGTGACCTTTCGGTAGGGTGGAGCATCCTTTGGGTATATTCTCAAGAGTGGTACAGCTGGGCCTTGAGATATCAATTTCTAATTTTTGGAGGAACCACTATGCTGATTTCTATATTGGTTATACAAGGTTGCACTCCAACCAGAATGGAGTGCTCCATATCCTTACCATCCATCATGAGCTATCATTTATGGTTTTTGATTTTATCTATTCTGGCAGGTGTAAGATAGAAGCTCAAAGAAATTTTGGTTTGTATTTCCTTGATGACTAAGGATGTTGAATATTGCTTTAATATTTCTCAGCCATCTGATATTCCTCTATTGAAAAAAAACTGTTTAGGTTTTTATTCCCCTTTAAAATTATTTCTCGAGTTCTTCATATATTTTGGATATTAGACCTCTATCAGATATGGAGTTGGTAAAACTTTTTTCCTATTCTCTAGGCTGCCTTTTTGTCACATTGATGACATTCTTTGCTTTCAAAAGCTTTTCACTTTTATGAGGATCTATTTATTTATTTTTTTCTTTTCTTTTTTTCGGAGCTGGGGACCGAACCCAGGGCCTTGCGCTTGCTAGGCAAGCGCCCTACCACTGAGCTAAATCCCCAACCCCGAGGATCTATTTATTAATTGCTAATCTTAGTGCCTTTACTAATGGTGTTCTGTTCAGAAAGTCTTTTATTGTGCAAATGACTTCACTTTTTCTATCAGTTTCAGTATCTGGTTTTATGTTGAGGTTTTTGACCCATTTATAATTGAGTTTTGTGCAGAGTGATAGATATGGATGTACTTATCTTCTTCCACATGAATCCATGCATCTTGACTGTTTGTTGAAGGTAGTGTCTTTTTTCCTGTGCATATTTCTGGCTTCTTTATGAAAAATCAAGTGTCTATATTTGTATAGGTTTATATCTGGGTTTTTTCCCAGATATAATTCTTTTGATCAACCTGTCTGTTTTTATAGCTAAGTAATGCTATTTTTATTACCATAGCTTTGTAGTATAGCTTGAGGTCAGCAATGGTGAGGGTTTCCGCAATAAGGTTTTGTGTGTGTGTGTGTGTGTGTGTGTGTGTGTGTGTGTGTTTCTATATGAAGCTGAAAATTGTAATTTCATGATCCATGAAGAATTGTGTTTGAATTTTAGTGGGGATTGTATTGAACCTATATATTGCTTTTGATAGGATGGCCATTTTTATTATATTAGTCCTACTGATCTATGGCATAGGAGATCTTTCCATCTTTTGATAGCTTTTAAAATTTGTTTCTTCAATGACTTGAACTTTTCAGGGTACATGTCTTTCACTTGTTTAGTTAAAGTTACCTCAAGATATTTTATTTTTCTTGAGGCTATAATGAAAGGCATTGATTCCATGATTTCTCAGTCTGTTGTTTGTATATAGGAGGGCTATTGATTTCTGTGAGTTATTTTGTATCCAACTACTTTGCTGAATGTATTTATCAGAAGTTTCTTAGTAGGTTTTATCAGGCCACATATGTAAACTATCATATCATCTCCAAATAATGTTATTTTGATTTCTTTCTTTTCAATTTCTATTTTCTTGATTACCTTCATTTGTCCTATTGCTTCAGCGAGAACTTCAAGTACTATATTGAACAGATATTGTGATAGTTCGGGTTTTATTGCTGCAAAGAGACACAGTGACCAAGGAAACTCATATAAAGGAAACATTTAATTAGGAATGGATTACAGATTCAGTCTAGTTATTACCAAGGCAGGAACCATGTAGTGTGCAGGCAGGCATGGCATCAAGGAAGGAGCTGGGAGTTCTACATCTTGGTATGAAGGGAAACAGAAGAAGATTGTCTTCTAGGCAGTTAGGAGGAGGGCCTTAAAGCCAACCAAAAAATGACAAACTTCCTCCAATTTAGGCCATACCTCCTAATACTGCCACTCCCTAGGCCAATCATATTTAAGCACATGAGTCTATGGGACCCAAATCAAACCACTACATATATGAAGAGAGTAGATAACCTTGTCTTGTTCTTGATTTTAGTGGAATGGCTTTAAGTTTGTCTCCATTCAAGTTGATGTTGGCTATAGGCTTGCTATAAACTGTCTTTACTGTATTGCGGTATATCCCTGTATCACTATTCTTTCCAGGACTTTTATCATGAAAGGGTGGTTTATCACGAAAGGGTATCATCAAAGGCCCTTTGTTGTATGCAATGAGATGATTATATGTATTTTTCCTTTAATTTACTTATAGGATGGATTACATTTATTGATTTTTTCATCAGTAACTATCTCTACAACAAAGCCTACTTAATCATATTGGATGATCATTTTGATGTATTCTTAGATTCAGTTTGCAAGCATTTTTATTGAATATTTTTGCAACTAAGTTCATGAAGGACTTTACTATCTAATACTATTTGTGTTGAGTCTTTATATATAGTTTGGGTCATTATTTTTTTTTTTTTTTGGTTTTTTTTTTCGGAGCTGGGGACCGAACCCAGGGCCTTGCGCTTCCTAGGCAAGCGCTCTAACACTGAGCTAAATCCCCAACCCGTTGGGTCATTATTAATTACATTTTTACACTTGATCTTAGCCAAAAGGCCGAGAAGCGATATTATTAATTACATTTTTTAGCATACTTATCTACCACAAAAGAAAAAAATCATGACAGCATTTAAAGTTGGATAAAATAGCATTATATCCTCTTCCATGCCTCCTGTCTATTTTAGGCCAACATTCTACCCTTCCTCATCACCTAATATCCTCTTTCTTAGTTTCCTTTCTAAAGGAGATAATACCCTGCTTACCCCTGTTAACATGTATACATGACAGGGTAAGATCTACATATCAGGGACACCATATGTCTTTTTACTTTTTGACTTTGGTTCTTCTTTAATATTCTTTCCACATTTTTCTTATTCATTCTCTTGTTGAGGGACGTCTAGGCTGGTGCCATTTCCATGTTATAGGAAACAGAGTAGCAATAGGCATGGTTAAGTAAATATTTCCAATGTAGGACATAGTGGTCTCTGAGTATGCACCCAGAAATGGTATGGATGGCTTACATGGTCATCCTGATTTTTATTTTTTTGAGGACCACAACTAATTTCCATATAGCTGGATCAATTTGCACTCACATCAGTAGTAAATCAAGGTTCCTCCTTCCTTACATCTCTCCACGTTTTGTTGTGGTAATAGCCCTTCCGACTATAATAAGTTGCTATCTCAAGGTAGTTTTCATTTGCATTTTTTCTGATGACTACGTAGGCTGATATTGAACACTGTAAAAAACTGTTGTTGATATTGTTGTTATTATTATTTCTTACTGTTCTTATTGCTATTATTATTTTACTTTGAAGTTCTTCAAATTAAGCACACATGCTATTTAAAGAAACAAAAGTTCTTCAACTCTCTACTCGGTGATCACTGGTTCAGGTAAAAAATAAGAAAGAACTTAAAAACATTCTAGAATTCACTGGATCTTAGTCAAAAGGCCAGGAAGTGATTAAAAACCTTTCTAGAATTCAATGAAAATAAACTTACGGGACAAAATGAAAGAAGAGAATTCTCATACAAGCAATTTAAAAGTATTCATGGAAACTCTAGATTAAAGAAAAGAAGCAAACATACTCAAGAGGAGTAGATGGCAGGAAATCAAACAAAGGGCTAAAATCAATAAATTAGAAGCAAGGCGAAAATACAAAGAATCAATGAAACCAAGAACTGGTTCTTTGAGAAAATCAACAAAATAGGCAAACCTTTAGCCAAACTAACTAAAAGGTACAGAGACAGTTTCCAAATTAACAAAACCAGACATGAAAAGGGAGATATAACAGATACTGAAGAAATTAAAAAAATTATCAGATCCTAGTATAAAAGCCTATACTTAACAAAATTGGAAAATCTAAACAAAAATGGAGATTTTTCTAAACAGATACCATTTACCAAAGTTACATCAAGATCAGGTAAACTAAATAGTCCTATAACCCTTAAGGAAATAGAAGCAATCATCAAAAGTCTTCCAACCAAAAACGCCAGATGGTTTTAGCACAGAATTCTACCAGATTTTCAAAGAACTAATACCAATACTTCTTAAACTATTCCACAAAATGGAAACAGAAGGAATATTGCCAAACCAAAATATGAGGTCCCGATTGCTAAACTACACAAAGACTCAACAAACAAAATTTCAGACCTGTTTCCCGTATTCAACAAATGCTCACAAAAAAAAAAAAAAAAATCAAAGAACACACCAAAAACATGATCCACCATGATCAAATAGGCTTCATCCCAGGGATGCAGGGGCGACTCAATATATGAAAACCAATCAATGTAATTCACCATATTAGCAAACTGAAAAAAAAGAAAAAAAACTCATGATCATCTCATTAGACACAGAAAAAGCCTTTGACAAATTTTAACGCATCTTTTTCTTAAAAGTGTTGGAGAGACCAGGAAATATAAGGTGCATACACAAACATAATAAAAGCAATATAAAACAGCCACTAGCCAACATCAAATTAAATGAAAATAAGCTTAAAGCAATTCTACTAAAGCCAGGGATGAGGCAAGGCTGCCCACTTTCTCTGTATGCATTCCACATAATACTTGAAATTCTATTGAAAGCACGGAGATAAGTAAAGGAGATCAAGGGAATGCAAGTTGAAAAGGAAAAAGTCAAAGTATCACTAAATAAAGATAGTATGATAGTATATATAAGTGACCCTAAAAATTCTACCAGGGAACTCCTACAGCTGATAAACACCTTCAGCAAAGTGGCTGGATACAAAATTAACTAAAAATAAAATCAGTAGCCATCTTTTATACAAAAAACAAATAGACTGAGAAAGAAATTAGGGAAACAACACCATTTACAATGACCACAAATAGCATAAAATATCTTGATGTAACTCTAACTGAACAAATGAAAGACTCGTATGACAAGAACTTCATGTTTCTGGAGAAATAAATTGAATAAAATATCAGAAGATGGGAAGATAACCCTGCTCATGAATCTGTGGGGTTAACATAGTGAAAATTAGCTATTTTTACCAAAAGTAATCTACACACTCAATGCAATTCTCATCGAAAGTTCAACACAATTCTTTATAGATCTTGAAAGAGCAATTTTCTCCATCATATGTTAAAACTCAGGATAGCTAAAACAATCCTCAACTACTGGGAGTATTTGCATCCCTGATTGCAAGCTATACTACTACAGAGCAATAGTATTGAAAAACTACATGGTATCAGCATAAAACCCGACGGATTAATCAATGGAATAGAATCAAAGACTCAGAAATAAACCCACACACTTATGAACACTTGAATTTTGACAAAGACACACAAACCATACACTGGAAAAAAGAAAGCATCTTCAACAAATGGTGTTGTTCTAACCGGATGTTAGAATGCAAATAGACCCATATCTATCACCATGTACAAACTGCAAATCAAAGTAGATCAAAGACTTCAACATGAAACCAGACACACGAAATCTAATAGAAGAGAAAGTGGAAACTGTCTTGAACTTACTGACACTGGAGACGAATTCCTGAACAGAATACTAATAGCTCAGGTACTAAGATTAACAATAATAAATTTGACCTCTTGCAACTGAAATAATTTTGCAAAACAAAGGACACTATCAATAGGACAAAACTGCAGCCTACAGATTTGGAAAAAATATTCAACAACCCTACATCTGACATGACTAATATCCAAATTATTTAAAAAAATTCAAGAAATTAGACACCAACAAACCAAACACCAATTAAAAAATTGGAGTACATAGCTAAATAAATAAATCTCAACAGAGGAATCTCTAATGCCCAAGAAGCACTTAACATCTTTACACATTTGGGAAGTGCAAATCAAAAAGTTTCTCAGGTTTTACCTTACACCCATTGGAATGGCTAGGATAAAAACTTAAGGGACAGAACATGCTGGCGAGGATGAGGAGCAAGGGAAACATTCCTCCATTGGTGGTGGGAGTGCAAACTTGTAAAACTTCTCTGGAAATCAATTTGGTGGTTTCTCCGAAAATTGGGAATAGTTCTACCGAAGACCCAGCTATATTACTAATGGGCCAAACCCAAAAGATGCCCCATTAGAGACTTGCTCAACTATGTTTATAGAAGCTTTATTTGTAATAACCAGAAACTAGAGAAAACCTAGATGTCCCTCAGCTGAAGAATGGATAAAGAATGGGTCTCTTCATCTGTTTCTGTCTGCTGCTGGATGAAACCTCTCAGGAGACAGATGTGCTAGGCTCCTGTCTGCAAGCATAGCAGAGTATCATTAATAGTGTCAGGGGTTGCCTCCCATGGGATGAGAGACTTGCTCAACTATGTTCATAGCAGCTTTATTTGTAGTAACCAGAAACTGGAGATAATCCAGATGTCCCTCAACTGAAGAATAAATAAAGAAAATTTGTTACATCTACACAATGGAATACTACTCAGATATTTAAAACAAAGACATCCTGAAATTTGAAGGCAAACAGGTGGAATTAGAAAATAAATGAAGTAATCTAGACCCAGAAAGACATGCCCCGTGTGTATGTAGTTATTTGTAGACATTGGCCATAAAATATAGAATAACCATGTTACTACCAGGGTCTCAAAGAAATTAAGTAATAATGAGGGCCCAATTGAGGATGCATGAATCTCACTCAGAAGAGGAAATAAAATAGCCATTGGGGGTGCTTGGAGAGAGGGAAATGTGTGGGAGAGGGAGTGAAGAAGGGAATGGAGATGGTGATCAGGTGAATGTTGAAGGTGGGGTGGAATCAGCTGAAAGTGAGAATGGAAATGAGTCAGAACCATCTCTGGGACTAGTTGGAGACCTGGGTCAGGGGAGACTCCTGGACTTTATGGGACTAACTCTAGTTGAGACTCCCAGCAGTGGGGACATAAAGACTGAAGTCGTCACGTGCTATAGCCAGGCAGGACCACCAGTGGAGGGCTGGGTACATCAACTCACCCACAAAACCTTCAACCCAAAGTTTGTCCTGACTACAAGAGGCACGGGGATAAAGATAGACCAGAGAAGAAGAAGTGTGGAGCAAAGACTGAAGGAAAGCCATCCACAGCCTGCCCCACCTGGAAATCCAGCTCATATACATACGGCCACCAAACCCAGAAAATATTGTGGATGCCAAGAGATATATGCTGATAGGAGCCTTTTATAGCTGTTTCCTGAGAGGGTCAGCCAGAGCCTGACAAATATAGAGGTGGATGCTCACAGCCAACCATTGAACTGAGAAAGGAGTATGGATGAGTTAGATAATGAACTGAAGGAGCTGAAGGGGTTTGCAATCCCATAAGAAGAACAAAAATATGAACCAACCAGACCTCCGAGAGCTCCCAAGGACTAAACCACTATCCCAAGAATACACAGGGATGGACTGCATATATAGCAGAGGATGACTTTGTTGTGCATCAATGGAAGGAGAGGCCCTTGGTCAAGGCTCGATGCCCCAGTGTAGGAGAATGTCAGGGCAGGGAGGTGGGAGGGGTGGTGGGTGGGTGAGGGAGCATCCTCATAGAAGCCGGGGGGCGGGGAGATGAGATAGTGGGTTTCTGGATGGGAAACTGGGAAAGAGGATACCTTTTAAAATTAAAATTAAAAAATACCTAATAAAAAAGTGATGGACTAGATATTGAGGGAATGGTCAACCAACAACTGACCCACGTGAGACCCATCCATCTGGAGAGAGCCAACCCCAGACCCTATTAATGATTCTCGGCTATGCTTGCAGACAGGAGCCTAGCTTACCTCTCTCCTGAGAGGCTTGCTCCAGCATCAGACAGAAACAGAAGGAGAGACCCATAGCCAGGCTTGGGCAGTCTTGTGAAAGATTGGGGAATAGGTTTGCGTGAGTTGGAGGGGTCAAGGACACCTCAAGAAGACATACCGAGTCAAATAACTTGGGCCCATGGGGGATCACAGAGATTGAACTACCAACCAAAGAGCATTCAGGAACTGGAAATAGGCCCCCTACACATATGTCGCAGATGTATAGCTTGGTCTTCATGTGGGTAACCTAACAGTTTGAATGGGAGGGAGAGCTATCTCTGACTCAATTGATTGCTATTGGATCCCCTTCCCGAAGCTGGATTGGCCTCAGTGGGAGAGAATGTGTTTGGTCTTACTGTGACTTGATGTCCCAGGGCAGGGTGGTTCCCAAGAGGGTCTTCAAGCCCCTTCTCTGGGAAGAGGAGAGGGTAGTTGGGGGAGGTATTTGTAAGGATGAGTTTGAGAGGAGAGGAGGGAGTAGGGGGTCTAAGATTGGGAGGTAAAGTGAATAAATAAATTAATGTAACAAATAAAAAAGGGAAAAACAATATTACAAGAAAAGACAAGTTACTATAGGCCAATGGTCCACAATGTTATAACAAAAGATTCAAATACTTTGACAAAATATAAGCCAATCAAATACAGCAATACATAAAAATCTCTTGCTTGAGCAAATGGCAGACGTTTTTCAGTGTTGGGGCACAGAAAATACAAGATGAGACAGTGTCAAGAAGAAAGAGATGGGCAAATTTGGGGCACATGACAAGGAGCCAATCTGAAGGAGCTCTCCCTGGGCAAAGCTAAAAATGACTCACAATGGGGGCTGCAGAGTTGGTCAAAGGTCAAGAGCACCAGCTGCTTTTCCAGAGGGCCCAGGATTTGTTTCTCAGTACCCATGTGGCTGCTCACAACTGTCTGTAACTACAGTCCTAGGGGATATGATGTCTTTTACTGACCATTCGGGTACTGTATGCACTTGGTGTACAGACATAAATACATGCATACACATAAAATAAAACAGAACAAAATAATTAATAATGAAAAATAATTTGCAAAATAAGTTAAAACACTTAAATAATTAAAAACACATCTACTAGTGTACATTGATAAAACATATATTAAAATAAATTAAAATAAACAAATTGCCTTACACGTCAAAATATTAACATAACAATATCACATTCCTCCCTCACCTGACTACAGGTCTGTGTACAAAGTGGATTTAATTCCCCTCTCTGAGTATGGACGGACTGGATTAGCAATTCACTTCAAAAGATACATTAGGAAGAGGGGAGAGAAAAGAAACAGTAGGTCTTACATGCTTTTCCTACCTAACTTCTTGTGGACTATTTGGGATGTGTTTCTGCATCTCAGAGTAACATGTTTTCTTGCCATTTCTTGGCTTATTGGTCTAAGTCATCACCTGTCCACTTCTGATTGTGGAATTTACAGATCCATTTCCCTTTCTCCAGTGTCCATCCTGACTGCACAAGGGCCACTACTCAACACTCACCTCCTGACAGAGTTCAATGCAACAGAGAGAGGAGCCCACAGCGGATCTTGGTCATTTGCTTTCTGTGCACACCTTGTTTTCCGTGGAGGCTGCAATTGGCTTGATATCCTCTCAGGATGCTGAGATGCAGCAAGGGGGGCATTAGTTTTATCTTCCTGGAGAACTCCTTCTCCGAAGACTCCAGGACTCTCACTCTAATGCCTATTGTTTTTCTTCTCTGCTGGGGTACAGCTGTGTCAGAGGTCCCTGCCACTGTCACTGAAAATTGTATTTTCCTTCCTGCTGAGTGTTCACTCTCTCCTCCACTCTTTATCTTTCTCTTTGCCGAATTATGTGTACCATTTGATGGAAGCCCATTCTCATCTAGATGCCTGAGAAAGGCAGGCAAACTCCTAAGAAATACAGAGTGCCCCAATTGACCTTTACCCTTCACACTTAATTTTAATGTTGGGTTGATTCACACACTCCTTTGGGACTTCATAGTTATTACAACATGTCTTTAAGGTTCTGGTTTCGGCTCTAGAAGTGTGATAGTATTTAAATTGGGCATAACGTATTTCTGAATAACCTCTTTTCTTCTTCAGTTTTTCAGTTCCGTGATGAGGTATTCAGTTTAAAGAACTCTTTCTAAATGGCAATGCTCTTTATCCTACTGTTTCTATCTGTGTGCATGCACTAGCTTATTTTGTTTCAAGTACAATTATAATCTTCACGCTTTCTGTTTCTTGCACAGTGGATCTTCTTTCCTTCAAGTTGTTAAAATAACAACAACAATAATAATGAAAAACAACTGTGGAAGTAGGTCTTGCCCTTTCCCAGTCTCTCTCCCTTGCTAAATAAACTGTTAGATTACATTCCTAAAGCTAGCTAGCCCCCAAGGCCTATTCCCTTACATGACCATTTTTTTTCCCACTAAAACACCAAGGCCCAGTAATCCAAACTCATATTTTGGCTACACTGGCTAACAGATTGAATCAGGACTTACGAACTCATCGTAACACAGATTTCCCCCCTTTCCCTTAAAAACCACTCCTGCAGAAACAGCTGCTGTTGGTCTTTGTCTGATTCAGAGGCAGCCCCAATCCCCCCATTACACTTCTGGATAAATGAAGCTCTTTCATGCTGAGAATTTGGTGTCCAGGACTATTCTGGTCATCTCTGGGGCCCTCCTCAGGCTCCACAGACAGCAGTAGATGGTTTGTACAGAAAAAAGAACTCTCGTATTTTGGAAGATTCCTTGTTCCATAATTCTTTGTCTGGCATTTTTTAATCTTATAAATCTTATTCTTATGTATTATGGTTTCTGGTTTTGTGCTTATGAATTTTCAGTGTGTGAATGTGTTTGTCTTAAAATTTGCATATATTTCTTGTGCTTTTTCTTTGGCTCCCCCACTCCATTTGTTTGTTTCGTCCTATTCTGGTTAGTTTTTATTTTATCATATAATATCATCATCATTATTATCATTGCTACTACTACTACTACTACTATTATTATTATTATTACTATTATTATTGATGCTTGCTTTTATTCTGATGAGAGAGAATAATGATGTGGATCGGGTGGGTGGAGAAGTGGGAAAAACCTGGGGGTTCTTGAGGGAGAGAAAACATAATCAGAGTTTGCTATATGAATAAAAACTATTTTAAATTGAAGAATTAGCTTCAAGCAATACCTTTCATTTTGGTTTCCTTTCTTATCTCCATTTCCAGTGTGAACTGGTAGCATCAATTCTTGAGACCTCTGGGAATTCAGCAAAAGGAACAACTTATATATTTTTGCCTTAGCCCTAATCTTTAGGATTTTTTTCTTCGGTAGTTTTGTCACCACAATTAACTATCCCATGAGCACTATTGCGTCTTCCCAATCTTCTCTTATGTCCCTGCATGTGAGTGAGGTCTGAGGATCAAGCAGTGATGTGTTTGTGTCCAGTTATCTAGTCTGAAACCTACAAGTGTCAATATTTACCGATGACCTACTTTACTAACTCATACACATTTTTTTCCTAACTCATACACATTTACACATGCTTTCCAGTTGTTGGAAAATGAAGGCTGCAGTGACTTGGACAGTGTCTGCCAGAGTCCATATGTACCAATCCTCAGGGAAGTGTTGTGGGGAGGGGCCATGAACGTTTAATAGGTAGAATTTAAAGGAGACATGTTCTGGGAAGGGATCGTGATACTGTGACCATCTTTTCGCTCTCTGCTTCCTGACTCCAGATGTGACTGCTTTTGTCCCCATGAGCTCCCACCATTGCCCCTGATGCCCTTGTTAGTGCTCACCAATGGGTCATATTATCTGAGATGTGAATCTCTCAAGCTGTGAGTTAAATGAATCATTTCTCCTTATTATTAATTGCCTCATATAGTGCACTGCTGATGAAGGTACAGGGTAATACAAGATAAAATTGACCTACATTTCCTACTTTGGTTAAATCTCAAATGCATATAAATGCATCATAATATTATACAATCTTCTAGTTTATTGTATACACATATGAATTACTTTTAACTTATTTTTTGTAATATTTTTATTAATTCTTAGAGAATTTCATACACTATATATATATATATATATATATATATATATATATTTAGCGTATTCACCCTCTCTTCTTCCTTCTTGTCTCTGAGATTCACTTCCCCATTGCCCTAAGTTTGTATCCATTAAAAAAAGAACCTCTCCAGTCCAATTTATGCTGCACATACACTCATGGGTTTGGGGCATGCATTTGAATATGCTTGACCTACCTGTGGTTTCACCCTTAGAGAAAGCTGACTCTCTCACCTCCAGAAGTCATCAAATGTCATAGTTTCAATCAGGGGTGATGGCTCATGAACCCTCTGTCTGTCTTGTTAGAATGTTCACTGACTTGATCTTATGTAGCTGGTGTGAGTTCATGAGTGTAGCGGCCTTGGAATGACCAGAGGACACTGCATGCTCTGCCCCTCCCTCACCTCTGGCTCTTATGATCTTTGTGCCCAGTCTTTTGAGATGGTTATTGAGCCTTGAGGAATGAGTGATACAGTTGCTCCACTTATGGCTGAGCACTTCCCTGACATTATTCTCTGCACATTGACCAGTTGTGTTAACCCAATTTTATGAAGGCCACCTGATTTTCGAGGGGTTGAAACAACCCAAGAATCTCTTCGTATGTATCCACCCTGGCTACATTTCCTACTGAGCCTAAAGTATACCATATCTAGCTGCAGCTCACTTGTTTTTGAGTCAAAGAACGTGGGCAATTCTTTAACTCAGGGGGCAGTCTAGTGAGGGGGCCTTGAAAACCTATTCCTAGGGTTGGCTGGGCCTAAAGTATTTGACTTTTCTATAGTAACTTCTCTGCAGTAGCTGGAGCCTTGTTGTATTAGAAAATGATGCAAATTTTACTGATCTGTAAACCAAAATGAAACATAATGTAAAATCCCACAAAAGCCTTTGATGTGCTCTGACTGGCATGCAAAGAGATTTGGTGGTTTTTTCTGCTTTCTGTGTGGGGAAGAAAGCATAGGGGGTTTAAGTTAATATTTTCCACCTGTCTTGTTATGGGTTCATTGTGCTTAGGTGTATCATGGCTGATCAGGTGTTAGGAAATCTCCTAGGGATATTTTATATTCAAAGGAAAGGGTATTTCTGAATGGTTAGTCTTTAAGTATGCTGGTAGTCATCGGATTTGGTTTGATTTGAGATAATGTATATAAAAAGTATTTTTAAGCATAAAGTGCCAAATAATTTTTCTAATTGAATTTTGACACATGCTCTCCTTATCCTCATCAAGAAAAGAATTATTATTGTTGTTGTTGTTGTTGTTATTTTACTTAGGTTTAGTTTTCAATCAATTCCTGAAAGTCCATTTTTAGTGGTCTGGACTCCCATTAATCCCAGAATAATCTTGTTGTAGATGGGTTCGAAAAGGCAGAGAACAAACACTGAGACATTTAGATAGCTGTTCCTCTCAAGTGTGAAGTTTTTGGCAAAAGAACTTCTCTATTTTTGTAAGTACCAAGGACCGAATGAATCCAGATGAATTTTAATTCTGTAAGGTTTTGCTACATTTCCCTGAACAGTAGCCAGACAGCCAGTAATTGCTGTCCAGGGTTGTTTGCACACATGGAAATCAAGAAATGTGCTTGCATTCCATGTCTTGATTAGATAGCAGCACAAAACAGTATTTCACGTTTACTGAGCTTGGTGTTTTTGTCTGAAAGGAACCATATATATTTCAAAGCAATAGCACCTCTTCAGGAAATACTTGTATAATTTACGTGGTCATAAAATGGTGCTAGAGACAATTAATAGGTGAATAGTTACCCTGGCAAAAATTACAGGCTAATGGGTTAATTAATATTAATTAATATAAATATTACCTGAATTAATATGCTACATCCTGGATGTAGTGTTAACAAAAGCTACATATATCTGACTGAAATCTAGAATATTTAGGGTTGGTTTTATCTAACTATAAATCATGTAGGTGAAAATAAATTGTTTTTTTGTATAATTCAATGTATTCCAAAAACCGAACATGGTGGAATAGCCCCCGCCACCCTGAGTCATCACATGGGATATTTTATCACCCTGTACTGTTGCCTCACAAGACTCTGCTCCTTCCCTTCTCCTTAGCCTCTGCTCACCGCTTTTCTATTTTCTATATTTTATCAGAGAACTGTAAGTCCAGAGAATCAAGTCTCTGACCTTTTCCTTTATCTGACCCATTTGGTATTCACCCATTTAATCTCACTGATACCACTTTATCCTTGACTGCCATTCCTTTGTATGTTGTGGCACAATTTCCTTATCCATTCACAAGTAGACCGCCATTAGAGTTCTTTCCAGCTTATCATGGATATACCTGAAACAAAGTCATTGTGTGCATTTATGAGTGAGTGTCTGTATGTGTGTGCATATAGTTTTATGCACAGATGGACCATATAATAACTGTACCTTTCCAAAATGAGTAGCAGCAAGCATGTCCCTTGGCTTTCCTGGATGCAGTATATGTAAATTTTGGCTGTTCCACATCCCTACCAAAGTGTGTACTTGTCCAGTCTTGTTGCTATAAATTCCACAGGCTGGTCCTGAACCTGTGGTCCTCCTACTTCAGCCTACACAATTCTGGGATAGTAGATACATGTGACCATGCTAGACAGTAATTGAATCTAATCCTTCTACTTGGTGCCTTGGTATCTGACTTATGTTTCAACTTTTATTCTGCAATTTCAAATGATGCCGCGTGTCATTCTGTTTACTATCTACATCTTCTTCTTATGATATGTATGTTCATATATATTGCTGGTTTTCTTTTTAAGTTTAAGTCATCTTACCAAGCTAAATGATCTTTAGATACTCCATACATCAGCTGTTTTTGAGGTTCATGTTTATACAGTCTCTTAGCTGTGGCTTGCCTGTCTTTGTCTTGTTTGTTGCTCTCTGTTACTTCAGGCTTTTCACAGACTTTTGTTCATCATTATGCATTTGTGTATATACATATATATATATGTATATATATATAAAATTTAGCCTTTATATCAAGTTTGAATCTTGATTTAACCACAGATATAATATTATCTTTTATCATTAAATATCAGTTTATGTTTTTTCATTGGTAGCAGAACACATCATGTTTTATTCTCCTACTAAGTAGCTTTTAATTACCAGACATGAATTGTACATTTTAAGGAGATTCTAGATAATATTTGTATGCAAGTATATAGTGTGTGTTCTAATCTGCCATGTTTTGCCTCTGTCCCATTTGTCCTGAAACTTTCTCTCCATCCCGGGTAATCATTGTTTTTCTCTGAGGTTGACTTTTGAAGAGTAAGAGGTTTCGATTTCAGTAAACAGTAATTTACCAACTTTGAATCTCAAACTCAACTTTAATTAGTGTGTGTGTGTGTGTGTGTGTGTGTGTGTGTGTGTGTGTGTGTGTGCATGGAAGTCTGAAGACAACTTGTGGAAATTAGTTCCTTCCTTCTACTGTAGTCCCAGGCAATAGATCTCAGATCATCGTCTTTGGCAGTGAGGTTCTTTACTCACGGAGCCATCTTTCTAATCATTAATTTTATTTAACAAAGTTGGAATTTGTGCCTTTTGTATCTTTCATAAACAAGTTTTATGTAGATGAAAACTACTACCAAGCTTTTATTTCTAGAAGTTCTGTGGTTTTGATTTTATGTTTAGGTATAATCCATTCTGGACTTTTATATATGAAAAGCAAGCTCTTTGTGTGTTTTCCTGGTATGTTGATGACATCTAATTAAATTTGATTCTTTTTTTTTTGGCACAAAGTGTACAAAGCCATAATGGGTTGTGATGGAATAATTTTCATAGCCACACACACACACACACACACACACACACACACACACACACACACACACCCGTTTATGTTTTTGTTCATCCCCTAGTGCCCTATCCTACACTTCCTCCTCTTTATTGGTTCTTCTCTTTCTAAATAGTCCCCATTCCTGCTTTTACATCACAGGTATCCCATTTACCCCCTTTCCCCTCCACTCCTGTTTTTCTTTTCCTTAAGTCTCTTCTTCCCTTCTTATGAGTCCATTTCTACCTTCATGATATACAATTATGCACATATAAATTTAAGTCTAGAATTGGTGTACAAGAGAAACCATATGCACTGAGAAAGGATAGTCTGAAGAATGAGTCCTCAGGTGTCTGGGGATCCAGGACAATGTGCTAATGCAGTGTCATGTACACCTGTGAGAGTGAAGGTTGCAATGCAAATGCTGCAGGCTAAATCTAGTTTCAGAACATGAACACTGGCATTCTTATGGTTCTGTCTTGATGTTTATTCTCATAACATACATTACACTTTCTTTAATGTGTTTTCTTGTCTACTGAAGCTCAATTGTTTGGTTTAAAAAATTAGAAGGACGAGATTCCTTTAACTCATAGTTTCAGAGTCTGAAAGCCCAGGGTCATGCAGCCTCATACGTTTAGCCTCCCATGAAGACCCAATATCAGACAGCAGGACTGTGGGCAAGCAAGATAGATTATATAATAAAATGAATCCAGATACTTTGGAACCTCTAGACCTTTCTAAAAGTGTGTCCCTAGCTGATGCAAGGATGTCTCAACACTATTTACTTCTCTTATAAACAATCATATTATTAATGCTTTGATGTTTTTGTGCAGGCACACAATGTATTTACCCCAGGTCTTCCCTCTAATTTCTCCAGACTCACCTCCATCTCCCTACCTCTTCCCAAGTTCGTTTCCTTTTTCTTTTTATAACCTACAAAGTCCAATTTGTGTTGACTATACACTCATGGATGTGGAACTATCTACTGGATTGTGGTCAACCTTCCAGGGATGATGTCCTTAAAGAAAACTGACTCTTACCCCCTTCCAGAAGCCATCAATTATAAATAGCTCTTCAATTAAGGGCATGGGCTCATGGGTCCCTCCCCGCTACAAGTTAGCATGCTGACTGACTGATTTAGTTTTGTGTTGGTCTTGTGCATATAACCACAGATCTTGTAAGTTCATAGATGTTCAGAAGGCACTGCTTTACTCTGGTTCTTACCTTGGGCTCGTATAATCACTCCATCCTGTCTTCCCCATTTGTTCCTGAGCCTCAGGAGGAGGGGAGGTGATACAGATGTCCCATTAATGCTTAAGTACCACACAGACACTTATTTCCTGCACTTTGCCCAGCCAACAGTGATATTAGGGCTCTAGATTAACTCATTTGATCTTACTTTCTCCATAAGGAGAGTGGAAATCAGAATAGTATTTGCCTTTACAGGGTTCTTAAAGAGATTAGAAAGGTAAGATGGGCACAACATTAAAACATTTGGGATTAATATGAACATTTGTTCTTCTAGTATGTTTTTAGCAGCTCATTCAGCAATACAGAGTCTTCATGGAATCCTGCAACATTAGGGTCTGTCGTCTTATTTGTTCTTTCTGAGCAGAAGAATTCCACTACAGATATTTCAGTTGCCTTTTGCCTTTTTACAATTCTAGAAGATGTTCTTTGAATTCAGAGGTTTACAAAGACATCAAAAACAACTAATGGAGAATGACTGAACTCATACCATGGAATTAATTATATACAGATTACTAAGCACTTCACTTCTGCACAAAGACAATTACACATGATATCCAGATAAATATATGCCATACTAATGTTTATTACTAAGTTGTTTCCAGGGACTTTGAAAAAAACAGTGCATGGATACTGCTGAGGATGTTGTCCAGGGATCTTCATTCATCTCTTGTTTCTTTCTGTGCTGTTCGATAACGGTTATCGATCAACTTCCATGTTCCACACTGAGCAGTAGTTGCTGATTTAACTGCTTCATGTCTTCTGCTTCACTCCCTTGATTTAAGCCAGATACACTGGCCACAAGGATGTTCAAGTGCTGGTGTGCATTTCTATGACCCTCACAAAGCTGGTACTATTATAGATGTTCCAGAAATCTACACCAGGAGTTTACAGACATGGTTTACCTGTAACAAAGTGTCTTCTCAATTAATTGCTCAGTAGCGATGACCTTTTTTTTTGATTCCTATCTTTTTTTCCCCATCTTTATTAACTTGAGTATTTCTTATTTACATTTCGATTGTTATTCCCTTTCCTGGTTTCAGGGCCAACATCCCCCTAACCCCTCCCCTTCCCCTTCTCTATGGGTGTTCCCCTCTCCATCCTCCCCCCATTACCACCCTCCCCCCAACAGTCACGTTCACTGGGTGTTCAATCTTGGCAGGACCAAGGGCTTCCCCTTCCACTGGTGCTCTTACTAGGCTATTCATTGCTACCTATGAGATTGGAGCCCAGGGTCAGTCCATGTATAGTCTTTGGGTAGTGGCTTAGTCCCTGGAAGCTCTGGTTGGTTGGCATTGTTGTTCATATTGGGTCTCGAGCCCCTTCAAGGTCTTCCAGTCCTTTCTCTGATTCCTTCAACGGGGGTCCTATTCTCAGTTCAGTGGTTTGCTGCTGGCATTCACCTCTGTATTTGCTGTATTCTGGCTGTGTCTCTCAGGAGAGATCTGCATCCGGTTCCTGTCAGCCTGCACTTCTTTGCTTCATCCATCTTATCTAGTTTGGTGGCTGTATATGTATGGGCCACATGTGGGGCAGGCTCTGAATGGGTGTTCCTCCTGCCTCTGTTCTAAACTTTACCTCCCTATTCCCTCCTAAGGGTATTCTTGTTCCCCTTTTAAAGAAGGAGTGTAGCATTCGCATTTTTGTCATCCTTCTTGAGTTTCATGTGTTCTGTGCATCTAGGGTAATTCAAGCATTTGGGCTGATAGCCACTTATCAATGAGTTTCTGCTATCTTTTTAATCCTAGCAATAGTATAGAGTTGACTGTGTTACCCTCATGATTTTAGTGATTTAGTCACTGTACAGCTGTTCCTTGTATACTTTGCTATTATTAATAGAAGCAAAGTAAGCCCTGTGTTGTTCATGACAAACGTTTACTGTGCAGCAGTAAGTACAACCTAAGCAGTATGCAAAGAAATAAAAGATTCAAACATGGTAGCACAGATCTGTAATCACAACATGTGGAAAGTTGAGGTGGAAAGATCAGGAGTTCACGATCACACTTGGTTACATAAAGATTTTGAGTCTGGCATGTGCTATATGAAAGTCTGTTTTAAAAATCAAGAGAAAGAAAGGAAGACAGACAGAAAAAAGGAAAGAATGAAGGAAGGAAGAAAAGAAGGAAAGAAGAAAGAAAGAAAGGAGAAAGAAAGAAAGAAAGAAAGGAAGAAAGAAAGAAAGAAAGAAAGAAGGAAAGAAAGAAAGAAGGAAAAGACTCATAGTCCCCAAACTGCAAAGGTTACTTTTGGATTCCAGGCTATTACTGTTGTTTGACTTTACATAGCTTTCCTCTTTTACCATCTACCAATTTCCTTGTCAGTGAAGGTGAGACTAATAGTTAAGATAGTAAAGTTGATATAGTTAGAATTAAATATATTTTGTCACCGGGGACAGTATTTGACACATAATACGTACTCAAAACTTTAGTTATTTCTCTTGGTTTCCATATTTGGGCCAGGAAAAAACATACAACATCCTTACCCTTGACTTTTATGACCAAAATTTGGATCAATATAAGCTATCTGTTCTTGTTCAAGTTGACATTTTGCTTGTGATACATAAAACAATAAATATCAGCTCTGTATAAACTTCAAGATTAGAACAAGCATTGGCTGACTTAGTAGCTGCTGTAGAACTTACCAGGTGTAGAGACGGGTGCATGTGCTGGAGATGGAGAGAAAATGAGTGCTTCCCCTCTTGCCTTCCCTCCCTTATGTTTCTTTCCTTTCATCCCTCTTTCTGTCTGCCTTTGTCTGTCTATTCCTGTCCTTGTCCTCAAAGAGGGTAGCACATTTTCAGGCCTAGAGACTGGGTGTTCTTCTAAGAAACCCACAGCACACTGAAGACGAGTACTAAGAAAATTGGACGAATTTAAAATCTGACAGTCTGGGAGACCACAATCGAGGGATACACATACATACACAAAACAACCTAACATGTGCTTTGAGATTCTAGGATACCTTCGTGGGGGAAGGCAGTTTCTGAGCAAGCACAGCAGGGATAATTGGGGACATAATAGGAGAAGCATCTTAGAGATCCCCATCTCTGAGCACAGCCACAGCGAGACCGTAGAGTATTCTTTTCAAATTCCATCAGCAGATTGTGTACTGAACAGAAAAATGAGGGCTGGTAATTGCGATTTAATTGTATTTTAATTCGTAGAGAATGTGGATGCAGACAGTGAAATCAGAAGAGCCAGGTTTTTAATTTGTCTCTTCCTGTCCTTCTGCCCCTGCTTGTACTTCAGTTCTTCAGCCACCCTGGGAGCTTTTGCATGTTGTCTTTCCCCTTTTGTGGAGCAGGGTAACCCTGTTGGATTTCTTATTTTATGATTATGCCAATCCTAAGTGGAACCTGGCAGCATCCTGTGGCCCTATTCATATGCTGTTTCTTAAGCTTGATGTATCTTTTTCACATGTGGTTTTATTCTTTCCTTTCCATTTCAAGGTAGATTTCGTTGCTTGTTCTTCCTCTTCCTGATGCCCACCCCTGCTAGCCCAATTTTATTGGATAATCTGACAGATTCAGTTTATGTATCTGAATAAGAACATTGACATTGTGAGTTTAAAGTAATATTTCTCTTTAATTAGTTAAAACTTATTTCATCCTTTGGGTAACTCCTTAATCCCTTTCTTTCTTCCATGGTCAGGCAGAAGTGTATAGGGAACTAGATGTTTTTTTGTCACTTTCCCTTCCCAACTTTCATGAGATGCTCATCATCACAGGAAGAGAGCTATCCATCTCATCCCTCTGAATCTGGGATGCTGTAGGATGTGTCGCATGTTCTACGTCTGGTCACGCCACGCATTACATACATTAGCAGTTTTCATTCTATTCCCTTGGAAGGCTTTCACAAGATGCCTTGAAACCCCTCCTGTCATGCTCGAAGCCACAGGAACATTGAGACATGTTGGGGAACACTCCCAAGTAAGTTACCAGTGGATAGCTGGCACCAATGTCTGGCCTGGGTTTTTCTCATGGAAAGCAAGCATTCTATCCAATCAGAAAGCAGTTGTTTTTCATCGTATCATTTGGGTGATAATTGCACCTATGGGCACCTATTGCCATGGCAGTTTTAATTATGGATCACAGGTACCCTTCTGTTTTATTCAATTTATCTATTAGTTTTTCTACTTTAGGGGTTTCAATCTTCTAGATCTAGATGGAAACACTGATGACATAAAAAGACATTTTTTATTTTTTGAGGTTCTTTCTAATGTCTAGTGAATAAAATCATGCATATCTAGTTTTCTGAGAAGCCTGAGTGTGGATATTGTATTGGCCTGAATATTATGACTTTTCCAACTCTATCCCGTCAGCATTATTCTACACTTGGTCATTTTTGTGGCTACTTCAGTTTTATATCTCCTTGATTTTAGTGGAATTTCCCCCATTGAGCACCTTCTTCTCTTTAGAAATAGAAAGGGCAAGGCTGATCTGTCTAAGCAAAGTACTGGATTTCAAACTGGAGACATTAAATACTACTGGGAGAAGCCACTCCATTTTGTCATTCTCTTGCTAGGTGCCCATAACTGAATAGGCAATAGACCTTATTAAACCTATGCATCTCCATAAATGGAATAAATTTTCTTGTTCTAGCATTGTAGGTCAACAACACATACTCTAATGTTCTGGAATTTATATATGCACAGCACCTATAAGATTTAGGAATGATTTAAGTACTGTATGTGAAGCATTTTAGTAAAACATAAATTTCTGTGTTACTGCCACATGAGTATCTATATTTACATCTAAACACAGCAGGTTCGATTTGGGATGTATTTCAGAAACATTTCAATATCTAATGATTTTTTGAAACTGTCTTTAATTACTCAGCGTCATAGAATTCAAACAGAAACAAGAAAATAAGCACATCAAAACATGTTTGACTTGAATAAAAATAGCAGGCAGCTGGAGAAACAGGCACACTTTGCAAAACAGGCCGTGTGCATCACACTTTACATATTTATAACTAGTTTGCTTCATCATTGCTGGCACTTAGTGGAGTGGTGATGGAACACAAGTTGTCTCACAGTCTTGTTTGAGAAAAGGAAAAGGAGCCAGGAAGTGTGTGTGTGTGTGTGTGTGTGTGTGTGTGTGTGTGTGTGTGTGTGTGTGTGTGTGTATTGGTTTTCCTTGCCAAGTTGTCTGGGAGAATAACACATTCATTTACTCTGGACATACCATACCTGACATGTCCCAGAGACAAGCAGGAACACTAGGGTACAGCCATCTTCATCATGACCAAGTTGACTTGCACATTATATTCTGCACATAATTACATTAGAGCTATCAAGGAAGGCAATGTATTTGATGAATAAGTAGCTATAAATGAAAATAAGCAAGTAAAACATATGAAGTTTTAACACCCATACAGGATATATAGTAACTTACAGAAAAGGATAATAGACAAGCCTGGGGAAAACTAGCACCCACAGAGAACAAAGTAGATATGAGAGTTTTGGATGGTGTGGTGGTGGCAGAGATAGTAAAGCAGTGAAGGGAAAAAATGAGGGTATTTGTCAAATAAACATAAATGTATTGGCATGCATATCCATAAACATTTAATTCTTACTAGAAGCTCAATTGTTGAAGACAAGACTACAGACTACAGAAGAAAAATAGTACTATGGTTCCTTTCATGCAAGCTGAGGATACATGACACATGTCACTGTTCTAAATAGAAAATGATATCACTATAATAGGAAATAAAATAATAATCTGAAGATTATTATTTATTTTTCTGTAATGGAACTGGTGTTAAAACCAAGCCCCAACAACAAAAACCTTGTTTATGTTTCAAACTGAAAAGTAGTGAGTGAAGTTTACGTTTGGTTCATGATTCATACGTACAGTCATGAATCATGAGTAGATGTTGTGGATCAGAAGTGCATGATACATCAAAGCAAAATTATGGGTGGGTTTGGGGGAATGACTGTTGGAGAATGTAAAACTTCTAGGTCACAAATCATCAAGGAGATCTATGTATGAGTCTTCACTGGGCCTCCATGGCTCAATGCTACTTTTTATGGGATGTCTGGTTGTGAGTTGTACTGTAATTATTAGCTATTAGTATTACCAGTTTATTGCTACATAAGAAACTACTCATCAAATAATCAGTGTTAAAGAATACATATTTATTACTCCATCTTTGCTGTGGATTAGAAATTTGAGAGAAATTTAGTTGGTCTAATGTCTTTTGAGGCTGGGTCAGGATGCTGGCCACATTTGGAGTTTCCTGAAGTCTTGATAAGTTTAATAAGTCTGTTGTACTCAGTTATTTGGCTATGGGCAACAGGTATTAGTACTTTCTCATGTGGCCCCATAGTTAATACTGTCTGAGGGCCAACTAGAAACTAGCTTTCTGGATTGATTGATCTGGGAACCATGATATGTCTTTTGATATATGAAATTATGTCCCAGTATTTTTGCATTTTCTATAGCTAGGGAGAATTAGGTCTTACTTTTATCAGAGAGAAGTATGAAAGAATTTGTGGAAATATTCTGAAGCAGAACACACTGAGAAATCTATATTATGTCATCTGAGAGAATACGACTACTGTCTAAGGCTTCTTAGAAGACATGTATCAGTTGACTTACTAGAAGGGAATTATTCATGGAGATTTGATAGTGTGACTATTTACATAAATGAATTCAGTATGTTTAAAAGCATAGAGATTAATAGATGATAGTTTCATAGTATATTACCAGATTGTTAATAGCAATCAGGTTGGCACCATCTGAAAGGACCGTAAAATAGATCCATTTTCTCTTCTTTAATTAATTATTTTATTTATTTACATCCCAAATGGCCCTCCTCTCCAGGTCCTCTCTCACAGAGTTTTTCATACCCTTCCCACTCCCCTTTGTTTCTGAGAGGTTGCATTTCCCCCATCTCCAGGCATCCCTCTTCTCTGGGGCATCAAGTCTCTACAGGATTAGGCACATCTCTCCCACTGAGGCCAAACAAGGCAGTCAGTTCTTCACTGCATTTGTGCCAGGGCCTCAGACCAGTCTGTGTAAGTTTTCCGGTTGGTGACTCAGTCTCTTGGAGCTCCCCTGTGTCCAGGTTAGTTGACACTGTTGTTCTTTCTATGTGGTTGCCATTCCCTTCTGTTCATTCAATCCTTCCCCTAACTCTTCCACAGGACTCCCCTATTTCAGTTCAATGATTGGTGGTAAGTATCTGTATCTTTCTCAGTCAGCTGCTGGTAGAGCCTTTCAGAGGACAGTCATGCTAGACTCCCCTCTGTAAGTACAATATAGCATTAGTAAAAGTGCTAGGGTTTGGTGCCACTTAGGTGATGATGGATCCTAAGATGGGCCAGTTACTATACAACCATTCCTTTAGTCTCTGCTCCATGTTTGTACCTGGATTTCTTTTAGATAAGAAAAATTCTGGAAAGACCAGTTTTCAATCCTGAAAGAAATTCTATGTACATAGTTGCTTTGGGTTCCTGGATGAAACTGAGCCATGTTTTATCACCAAAAGGGGGTGAGGAAACAAATATAAAAACATTGCTTTTCTCTTGTCTTAGTTATTGTTCTATTGTGAAGAGACACCATGACTAAGTCAACTTATAAAAGAAAGCATTTAATTGTGGGGTTGCTTACAGCTTCCGAGGGTGAGTCCATGACCATTGTGGTGGGGACATGATATGAAGCAGACAGGCATGGTGCTAGAGCAGTAGTTGAGAACTTACATTTTATCCACAAGTTGGAGGCAAAGAGATCAAGACTTGGCCTGGTATGGGCTTCTAAAACCTCAAAAGAGACACACATTCTCCAACAAGTCCCCACCTCCTAATCCTTCTCGAAATCCATGTTCCTAAAAAATGAAATGAGTAAATCCTTTAAAGAAATCTATGAAAACACAAACTGTGGAATAGAGTAAAATAAAAGATCTGAGGAAATAGAACCAAGAAAGAAAAACTCAAACGTACGGAAATACAGAAATAAAAAGTTTAGGAACTTGATATGGAAATCAAGAGGTAGGAAAGAGTATCTCAGGGATTGTAGACATGACAAAAGAAATGGATACTCTGTTTTACACACACACACACACACACACACACACACACACACACACACACACACACAGAGTTAAATTTAAAAAAATACTCTGGCACAAAACTTCCAGGAAATATGAGAACACTATGAAAGTCTAAATCTAAGAATAATAGGAACAGAGGAAGAAGAAAAGCATGTCAAAGGCAAGGAAAAATATTTCAAAAAGAATCATAGAAGAAAAATTTCCTAATCTAAAGAAGGAGATGTTTATCAAAGTACAAGTAGCATACAGAATACTAAATAGACAGAACTGAAAAAGAAAACCCACTAAACCCATACCAATCAAAACATTAAACTTATAGAAAAATGAAAGAATATTAAAAGCTGCAGATGAAATGGACCAAATAATATATAAAGACAGACCTATTAGAATTACACCTGGTTTCTCAATGGAGACTCTGAAACCCAATAGGGTCTGGACAAATGTTCTACAGAATCTAAGAAACCAGACATGCCAGACTACTATGTAGAGGAATTTTATTTTATTTATTTATTTATTTTTATTAACTTGAGTATTTCTTATATACATTTCGAGTGTTATTCCCTTTCCCGGTATCCAGGCAAACATCCCCCTCCCCCCTCCCCTTCCCTATGGGTGTTCCCCTCCCCCCATTGCCGCCCTCCCCACGACAGTCTAGTTCACTGGGGGTTCAGTCTTAGCAGGACCCAGGGCTTCCCCTTCCACTGGTGCTCTTACTAGGATATTCATTGCTACCTATGAGGTCAGAGTCCAGGGTCAGTCCATGTATAGTCTTTAGGTAGTGGCTTAGTCCCTGGAAGCTCTGGTTGCTTGGCATTGTTGTACATATGGGGTCTCGAGGCCCTTCAAGCTCTTCCAGTTCTTTCTCTGATTCCTTCAACGGGGGTCCTATTCTCAGTTCAGTGGTTTGCTGCTGGCATTCGCCTCTGTATTTGCTGTATTCTGGCTCTGTCTCTCAGGAGCGATCTACATCCCGCTCCTGTCAGTCTGCACTTCTTTGCTTCATCCATCTTGTCTAATTGGGTGGCTGTATATGTATGGGACACATGTGTGGCAGGCTCTGAATGGGTGTTCCTTCAGTCTTTGTTTTAATCTTTGCCTCTCCCTTCCCTGCCAAGGGTATTCTTGTTCCCCTTTTAAAGAAGGAGTGAAGCATTCACATTTTGATCATCCGTCTTGAGTTTCATTTGTTCTAGGGATCTAGGGTAATTCAAGCATTTGGGGAATAGCCACTTATCAATGTGTGCATACCATGTATGTCTTTCTGTGATTGGGTTAGCTCACTCAGATGATATTTTCCAGTTCCAACCATTTGCCTACGAATTTCATAAAGTCATTGTTTTTGATAGCTGAGTAATATTCCATTGTGTAGATGTACCACATTTTCTGTATCCATTCCTCTGTTGAAGGGCATCTGGGTTCTTTCCAGCTTCTGGCTATTATAAATAAGGCTGCGATGAACATAGTGGAGCACGTGTCTTTTTTATATGTTGGGGCATCTTTTGGGTATATGCCCAAGAGAGGTATAGCTGGATCCTCAGGCAGTTCAATGTCCAATTTTCTGACGAACCTCTAGACTGATTTCCAGAATGGTTGTACCAGTCTGCAATCCCACCAACAATGGAGGAGTGTTCCTCTTTCTCCGCATCCTTGCCAGCATTTGCTGTCACCTGAGTTTTTTTTTAAATTTAGAGAATACTTTATTAGTTTTTGTAATCAAACCCACGTAGATAAGACCTTACATATTTAATACAGTGTGTTACCCCTGTACAAATGGAAAAAACTTAAGTTCCACATTTCTAGACCAATATGGCTGTTAATTTCTGTACAGTGCCAACTCAACACAGTAAACGGGGATACTTTTTTCCAAAGTTGACAGCACAGCTAAAGTTTCAAAAAATTCAAATTATATATCTGTATATATATATTTATATTTATATAAAAAGACCAATAATAGCAGTGTGTTATGCATCAACAGCAGCAACAGCTTTTCCAGGTTCTGCAGTCATCTGAACAAAACTGTAGAGACATCCAGCACACTCCCTTAAAAAATAAAAAGTAAAAAAACAAAACCCGAGAAAACAGCACAGTTCTGTTACTCTTGTGGTACCTGGCACCATTTTTTTTTAAATTAGCTTCTCAATCATCATCTGGAAAGAAAACATTCTGAGCAACATCATTAAAAACAGCTCTGATAAAGCACAGTCACTACTACGTATCATAAAGCAGGTACAAGCTATTTTACATCCACAGAGGTATGATACAGTACTGTCCTACATCTATAATACTAGAGGATACAATTTAAAAGGCATTATTTGAGACTTGATTCTACTTTTCCAGCAGAGGGCCCAGAGGATGGTGTGACACAGCTTTGTAAAGAAACATACTCTAGACAGGATTTCCTTTCACTAGTGGCACAGTTCTAAGGATTCATTCTCTCCATGAATGTCAGCTAAAACCGTTATTAAAAAAATGAAATATCCCTAGAACAAAACCGTATAACCACCGGATTCACATGAAGATGACCTAGTGGAGACAAGCTGGACCTCACCTTACCAACAAGCTATCAAATCTGTTATGTTTAAACAGTGAGACCTCCAAGGAAGGAGATGCCAAGTAGTGCTTCAAAGCTCCCTGAAGTCCTTTTATTGTTGAGGAGAGCTTTAGCTATCCTGGGTTTTTTGTTATTCCAGATGAATTTGCAAATTGTTCTGTTTAACTCTTTGAAGAATTGGATTGGTATTTTGGTGGGGATTGCATTGAATCTGTAGATCGCTTTTGGTAAAATGGCCATTTTTACTATATTAATCCTGCCAATCCATGAGCATGGGAGATCTTTCCATCTTCTGAGGTCTTCTTCAATTTCTTTCCTCAGTGTCTTGAAGTTCTTATTGTACAGATCTTTTACTTGCTTGGTTAAAGTCACACCGAGGTACTTTATATTATTTGGGTCTATTATGAAGGGTTCCGTTTCCCTAATTTCTTTCTTGGCTTGTTTCTCTTTTGTATAGAGGAAGGCAACTGATTTATTTGAGTTAATTTTATACCCAGCCACTTTGCTGAAGTGGTTTATCAGCTTTAGCAGTTCTCTGGTGGAACTTTTGGGATCACTTAAATATACTATCATATCATCTGCAAATAGTGATATTTTAACTTCTTCTTTTCCGATCTGTATCCCCTTGACCTCCTTTTGTTGTCTGATTGCTCTGGCTAGAACTTCAAGAACTATATTGAATAAGTAGGGAGAGAGTGGGCAGCCTTGTCTAGTCCCTGATTTTAGTGGGATTGCTTCAAGTTTTTCTCCATTTAGTTTAATGTTAGCAACTGGTTTGCTGTATATGGCTTTTACTATGTTTAGGTATGGGCCTTGAATTCCTATTCTTTCCAGGACTTTTATCATGAAGGGGTGTTGAATTTTGTCAAATGCTTTCTCAGCATCTAATGAAATGATCATGTGGTTTTGTTCTTTCAGTTTGTTTATATAATGGATCACATTGATGGTTTTCCGTATATTAAACCATCCCTGCATGCCTGGGATGAAGCCTACTTGATCATGGTGGATGATTGTTTTGATGTGCTCTTGAATTCGGTTTGCCAGAATTTTATTGAGTATTTTTGCGTCGATATTCATAAGGGAAATTGGTCTGAAGTTCTCTTTCTTTGTTGTGTCTTTGTGTGGTTTAGGTATAAGAGTAATTGTGGCTTCGTAGAAGGTATTCGGTAGTGATCCATCTGTTTCAATTTTGTGGAATAGTTTGGATAATATTGGTATGAGGTCTTCTATGAAGGTTTGATAGAATTCTGCACTACACCCGTCTGGACCTGGGCTCTTTTTGGTTGGGAGACCTTTAATGACTGCTTCTATTTCCTTAGGAGGTATGGGGTTGTTTAACTGGTTTATCTGTTCCTGATTTAACTTCGGTACCTGGTATCTGTCTAGGAAATTGTCCATTTCCTGAAGATTTTCAAGTTTTGTTGAATATAAGTTTTTATAGTAAGATCTGATGATTTTTTGAATTTCCTCTGAATCTGTAGTTATGTCTCCCTTTTCATTTCTGATTTTGTTAATTTGGATGCACTCTCTGTGTCCTCTCGTTAGTCTGGCTAAGGGTTTATCTATCTTGTTGATTTTCTCAAAGAACCAACTTTTGGTTCTGTTGATTCTTTCTACGGTCCTTTTTGTTTCTACTTGGTTGATTTCAGCTCTGAATTTGATTATTTTCTGCCTTCTATTCCTCCTGGGTGTATTTGCTTCTTTTTGTTCTAGAGCTTTTAGGTGTGCTGTCAAGCTGCTGACATATGCTCTTTCCTGTTTCTTTCTGCAGGCACTCAGCGCTATGAGTTTTCCTCTTAGCACAGCTTTCATTGTGTCCCATAAGTTTGAGTATGTTGTACCTTCATTTTCATTAAATTCTAAAAAGTTTTTAATTTTTTTCTTTATTTCTTCCTTGACCAGGTTATCATTGAGTAGAGCATTGTTCAATTTCCACGTATATGTGGGCATTCTTCCCTTATTGTTATTGAAGACCAGTTTTAGGCCGTGGTGGTCCGATAGCACGCATGGGATTATTTCTATCTTTCTGTACCTGTTGAGGCCCGTTTTTTGACGAATTATATGGTCAATTTTGGAGAAAGTACCATGAGGAGCTGAGAAGAAGTTATATCCTTTTGCTTTAGGATAGAATGTTCTATAAATATCCGTTAAGTCCATTTGGCTCATGACTTCTCTTAGTCTGTCTACATCTCTGTTTAATTTCTGTTTCCATGATCTGTCCATTGATGAGAGTGGGGTGTTGAAATCTCCTACTATTATTGTGTGAGGTGCAATGTGTGTTTTGAGCTTTAGTAACGTTTCTTTTATGTATGTAGGTGCCCTTTTATTTGGGGCATAGATATTTAGGATTGAGAGTTCATCTTGGTGGATTTTTCCTTTGATGAATATGAAGTGTCCTTCCTTATCTTTTTTGATGACATTTAGTTGAAAATTGATTTTATTTGATATTAGAATGGCTACTCCAGCTTGCTTCTTCTGACCATTTGCTTGGAAAGTTGTTTTCCAGCCTTTCACTCTGAGGTAGTGTCTGTCTTTGTCTCTGAGGTGTGTTTCCTGTAGGCAGCAGAATGCAGGGTCCTCATTGCGTATCCAGTTTGTTAATCTATGTCTTTTTATTGGGGAGTTGAGGCCATTGATGTTGAGAGATATTAAGGAATAGTGATTATTGCTTTCCGTTATATTCATATTTGGATGTGAGGTTATGTTTGTGTGCTTTTCTTCTCTTTGTTTTGTGGCCAAGACGATTAGTTTCTTGCTTCTTCTAGGGTATAGCTTGCCTCCTTATGTTGGGCTTTACCATTTATTATCCTTTGTAGTTCTGGATTTGTAGAAAGATATTGTGTAAATTTGGTTTTGTCATGGAATATCTTGGTTTCTCCATCTATGTTAATTGAGAGTTTTGCAGGATACAGTAACCTGGGCTGGCATTTGTGTTCTCTTAGGGTCTGTATGACATCAGTCCAGGAACTTCTGGCCTTCATAGTTTCTGGCGATAAGTCTGGTGTGATTCTGATAGGTCTGCCTTTATATGTTACTTGACCTTTTTCCCTTACTGCTTTTAATATTCTTTCTTTATTTTGTGCATTTGGTGTTTTGACAATTATGTGACGGGAGGTGTTTCTTTTCTGGTCCAATCTATTTGGAGTTCTGTAGGCTTCTTGTATGCCTATGGGTATCTCTTTTTTTAGGTTAGGGAAGTTTTCTTCTATGATTTTGTTGAAGATATTTACTGGTCCTTTGAGCTGGGAGACTTCACCCTCTTCTATACCTATTATCCTTAGGTTTGATCTTCTCATTGAGTCCTGGATTTCCTGTATGTTTTGGACCAGTAGCTTTTTCCGCTTTACATTATCTTTGACAGTTGAGTCAATGATTTCTATGGAATCTTCTGCTCCTGAGATTCTCTCTTCCATCTCTTGTATTCTGTTGGTGAAGCTTGTATCTACAGCTCCTTGTCTCTTCTTTTGGTTTTCTATATCCAGGGTTGCTTCCATGTGTTCTTTCTTGATTGCTTCTATTTCCATTTTTAATTCCTTCAACTGTTTGATTGTGTTTTCCTGGAATTCTTTCAGGGATTTTTGTGTCTCCTCTCTATGGGCTTCTACTTGTTTATTTATGTTTTCCTGGAATTCTTTCAGGCATTTTTGTGACTCCTCTCTGTAGGCTTCTACTTGTTTATTAATGTTTTCCTGTGTTTCTCTAAGGGAGTTCTTCACGTCTTTCTTGAAGTCCTCCAGCATCATGATCAAAAATGATTTTGAAACTAGATCTTGCTTTTCTGGTGTGTTTGGATATTCCGTGTTTGCTTCGGTGGGAGAATTGGGCTCCGATGATGCCATGTAGTCTTGGTTTCTGTTGCTTGGGTTCCTGTGCTTGCCTCTCGCCATCAGATTATCTCTAGTGTTACTTTGTTCTGCTATTTCTGACAGTGGCTAGACTGTCCTATAAGCCTGTGTGTCAGGAGTGCTGTAGACCTGTTTTCCTCTCTTTCAGTCAGTTATGGGGACAGAGTGTTCTGCTTTCGGGCGTGTAGTTTTTCGTCTCTACAGGTCTTCAGCTGTTCCTGTGGGCCTGTGTCTTGAGTTCACCAGGCAGGTCACTTGTAGCAGAAAAGTTGGTCTTACCTGTGGTCCTGAGGCTCAAGTTTGCTCTCGGGGTGCTGCCCTCGGGCTCTCTGTGGTGGCAGCAACCAGGAAGATCTGCGCACCCTTTCCGGGAGCTTCAGTGCATCAGGGTTCCAGATGGCCTTTGGTGTTTTCCTCTGGCGTCCGAGATGTATGTGCAGAGAGCAGTCTCTTCTGGTTTCCCAGGCCTGTCTGCCTCTCTGAAGGTTTAGCTCTCCCTCCCACGGGATTTGGGTGCAGAGAACTGTTTATCCAGTCTGTTTCCTTCAGGTTCCGGCCTTGTCTCTGGCAGGGGTCCTGCCGCTCCTGGGCCCTCCCCCATGGGAGCCCAGAGGCCTTATACAGTTTCCTCTTGGGCCAGGGATGTGAGCAGGTGTGGGCAGTGTTGGTGGTCTCTTCCGCTCTGCAGCCTCAGGAGTGCCCACCTGACCAGGCGGTGAGGTCTCTCTGTAGAGGAATTTTAATTCAGTAACATGGTTACTTTGGTTAGAATACAGATATCCTATTAGAATACATCTTTAATCCTAAACAAGGACAATAAAGTTAGTTTGTGGAGGGAAGCAGCCAAGTTTAAAAGTGATGTCTAATTGAGAGGCAGACAAAGTGATGAATCTGAGAAAGATTTGCCAGAATGAGTTAGAGATAGGATTCATCCAACTTTCATGAGAACAGTATGTGGGAAAAGCTATTTAAGAGCAGTTCACCGGAAGTCCCACACCCCCGGATCCCGGCCCGCAGCAGCTCTCTGCTCCCAGACCCGGTGAGAGAGAGACCCAACCGCCTGGTCAGGTGGGCACTCCTGAGGCTGCAGAGCGGAAGAGACCACCAACTCTGCTCACCCCTGCCCACATCCCTGGCCCAAGAGGAAACTGTATAAGGCCTCTGGGCTCCCGTGGGGAAGGGCCCAGGAGCGGCAGGACCCCTGTGCCTGAGACACCGCCTGAACCTGAAAGAAACAGACCGGATAAACAGTTCTCTGCACCCAAATCCCGTGGGAGGGAGAGCTAAACCTTCAGAGAGGCAGACAAGCCTGGGAAACCAGAAGTGACTGCTCCCTGCACACACATCTCGGACGCCAGAAGAAAAAGCCAAAGACCATCTGGAACCCTGGTGCACTGAAGTTCCCGGAAGGGGCGGCACAGGTCTTCCTGGTTGCTGCCGCTGCAGAGAGCCCGTGGGCAGCACCCCACGAGCGAACCTGAGCCTCGGGACCACAGGTAAGACCAAATTTTCTGCTGCAAGAAAGCTGCCTGGTGAACTCAAGACACAGGCCCACAGGAACAGCTGAAGACCTGTAGAGAGGAAAAACTACACGCCCGGAAGCAGAACACTCTGTCCCCATAACTGACTGAAAGAGAGGAAAACAGGTCTACAGCACTCCTGTCACACAGGCTTTAGGACAGTCTAGCCACTGTCAGAAATAGCAGAACAAAGTAACACTAGAGATAATCTGATGGCGAGAGGCAAGCGCAGGAACCCAAGCAACAGAAACCAAGACTACATGCCATCATCGGAGCCCAATTCTCCCACCAAAACAAACATGGAATATCCAAACACACCAGAAAAGCAAGATCTAGTTTCAAAATCATATTTGATCATGATGCTGGAGGACTTCAAGAAAGACATGAACACACTTAGGGAAGCACAGGAAAACATTAATAAACAAGTAAAAGCCTACAGAGAGGAATCGCAAAAATCCCTGAAAGAATTCCAGGAAAACACAATCAAACAGTTGAAGGAATTAAAAATGGAAATAGAAGCAATCAAGAAAGAACACATGGAAACAACCCTGGATATAGAAAACCAAAAGAAGAGACAAGGAGCTGTAGATACAAGCCTCACCAACAGAATTCAAGAGATGGAAGAGAGAATCTCAGGAGCAGAAGATTCCATAGAAATCATTGACTCAACTGTCAAAGATAATGTAAAGCGGAAAAAGCTACTGGTCCAAAACATACAGGAAATCCAGGACTCAATGAGAAGATCAAACCTAAGGATAATAGGTATAGAAGAGAGTGAAGACTCCCAGCTCAAAGGACCAGTAAATATCTTCAACAAAATCATAGAAGAAAACTTCCCTAACCTAAAAAAAGAGATACCCATAGACATACAAGAAGCCTACAGAACTCCAAATAGATTGGACCAGAAAAGAAACACCTCCCGTCACATAATTGTCAAAACACCAAACGCACAAAATAAAGAAAGAATATTAAAAGCAGTAAGGGAAAAAGGTCAAGTAACATATAAAGGGAGACCTATCAGAATCACACCAGACTTCTCGCCAGAAACTATGAAGGCCAGAAGATCCTGGACTGAGGTCATACAGACCCTAAGACAACACAAATGCCAGCCCAGGTTACTGTATCCAGCAAAACTCTCAATTAACATTGATGGAGAAACCAAGATATTCCATGACAAAACCAAATTTACACAATATCTTTCTACAAATCCAGCACTACAAAGGATAATAAATGGTAAAGCCCAACATAAGGAGGCAAGCTATACCCTAGAAGAAGCAAGAAACTAATCGTCTTGGCAACAAAACAAAGAGAATGAAAGCACACAAACATAACCTCACATCCAAATATGAATATAAAGGGAAGCAATAATCACTATTCCTTAATATCTCTCAATATCAATGGCCTCAACTCCCCAATAAAAAGACATAGATTAACAAACTGGATACGCAATGAGGACCCTGCATTCTGCTGCCTACAGGAAACACACCTCAGAGACAAAGACAGACACTACCTCAGAGTGAAAGGCTGGAAAACAACTTTCCAAGCAAATGGTCAGAAGAAGCAAGCTGGAGTAGCCATTCTAATATCAAATAAAATCAATTTCCAACTAAAAGTCATCAAAAAAGATAAGGAAGGACACTTCATATTCATCAAAGGAAAAATCAACCAAGATGAACTCTCAATCCTAAATATCTATGCCCCAAATACAAGGGCACCTACATACGTAAAAGAAACCTTACTAAAGCTCAAAACACACATTGCACCTCACACAATAATAGTGGGAGACTTCAACACCGCACTCTCATCAATGGACAGATCATGGAAACAGAAATTAAACAGTGATGTCGACAGACTAAGAGAAGTCATGAGCCAAATGGACTTAATGGATATTTATAGAACATTCTATCCTAAAGCAAAAGGATATACCTTCTTCTCAGCTCCTCATGGTACTTTCTCCAAAATTGACCATATAATTGGTCAAAAAACGGGCCTCAACAGGTACAGAAAGATAGAGATAATCCCATGCGTGCTATCGGACCACCACGGCCTAAAACTGGTCTTCAATAACAATAAGGGAAGAATGCCCACATATACGTGGAAATTGAACAATGCTCTACTCAATGATAACCTGGTCAAGGAAGAAATAAAGAAAGAAATTAAAAACTTTTTAGAATTTAATGAAAATGAAGATACAACATACCCAAACTTATGGGACACAATGAAAGCTGTGCTAAGAGGAAAACTCATAGCGCTGAGTGCCTGCAGAAAGAAACAGGAAAGAGCATATGTCAGCAGCTTGACAGCACACCTAAAAGCTCTAGAACAAAAAGAAGCAAATACACCCAGGAGGAGTAGAAGGCAGGAAATAATCAAACTCAGAGCTGAAATCAACCAAGTAGAAACAAAAAGGACCATAGAAAGAATCAACAGAACCAAAAGTTGGTTCTTTGAGAAAATCAACAAGATAGATAAACCCTTAGCCAGACTAACGAGAGGACACAGAGAGTGCGTCCAAATTAACAAAATTAGAAATGAAAAGGGAGACATAACTACAGATTCAGAGGAAATTCAAAAAATCATCAGATCTTACTATAAAAACCTATATTCAACAAAATTTGAAAATCTTCAGGAAATGGACAATTTCCTAGACAGATACCAGGTATCGAAGTTAAATCAGGAACAGATAAACCAGTTAAACAACCCCATAACTCCTAAGGAAATAGAAGCAGTCATTAAAGGTCTTCCAACCAAAAAGAGCCCAGGTCCAGACGGGTTTAGTGCAGAATTCTATCAAACCTTCATAGAAGACCTCATACCAATATTATCCAAACTATTCCACAAAATTGAAACAGATGGAGCACTACCGAATTCCTTCTACGAAGCCACAATTACTCTTATACCTAAACCACACAAAGACACAACAAAGAAAGAGAACTTCAGACCAATTTCCCTTATGAATATCGACGCAAAAATACTCAATAAAATTCTGGCAAACCGAATTCAAGAGCACATCAAAACAATCATCCACCATGATCAAGTAGGCTTCATCCCAGGCATGCAGGGATGGTTTAATATACGGAAAACCATCAACGTGATCCATCATATAAACAAACTGAAAGAACAAAACCACATGATCATTTCATTAGATGCTGAGAAAGCATTTGACAAAATTCAACACCCCTTCATGATAAAAGTCCTGGAAAGAATAGGAATTCAAGGCCCATACCTAAACATAGTAAAAGCCATATACAGCAAACCAGTTGCTAACATTAAACTAAATGGAGAGAAACTTGAAGCAATCCCACTAAAATCAGGGACTAGACAAGGCTGCCCACTCTCTCCCTACTTATTCAATATAGTTCTTGAAGTTCTAGCCAGAGCAATCAGACAACAAAAGGAGATCAAGGGGATACAGATCGGAAAAGAAGAAGTCAAAATATCACTATTTGCAGATGACATGATAGTATATTTAAGTGATCCCAAAAGTTCCACCAGAGAACTACTAAAGCTGATAAACAACTTCAGAAAAGTGGCTGGGTATAAAATTAACTCAAATAAATCAGTTGCCTTCCTCTATACAAAAGAGAAACAAGCCGAGAAAGAAATTAGGGAAACGACACCCTTCATAATAGACCCAAATAATATAAAGTACCTCGGTGTGACTTTAACCAAGCAAGTAAAAGATCTGTACAATAAGAACTTCAAGACACTGAGGAAAGAAATTGAAGAAGACCTCAGAAGATGGAAAGATCTCCCATGCTCATGGATTGGCAGGATTAATATAGTAAAAATGGCCATTTTACCAAAAGCAATCTACAGATTCAATGCAATCCCCATCAAAATACCAATCCAATTCTTCAAAGAGTTAGACAGAACAATTTGCAAATTCATCTGGAATAACAAAATACCCAGGATAGCTAAAGCTATCCTCAACAATAAAAGGACTTCAGGGGGAATCACTATCCCTGAACTCAAGCAGTATTACAGAGCAATAGTGATAAAAACTGCATGGTATTGGTACAGAGACAGACAGATAGACCAATGGAATAGAATTGAAGACCCAGAAATGAACCCACACACCTATGGTCACTTGATTTTTGACAAAGGAGCCAAAACCATCCAATGGAAAAAAGATAGCATTTTCAGCAAATGGTGCTGGTTCAACTGGAGGGCAACATGTAGAAGAATGCAGATCGATCCATGCTTATCACCCTGTACAAAGCTTAAGTCCAAGTGGATTAAGGACCTCCACATCAAACCAGACACACTCAAACTAATAGAAGAAAAACTAGGGAAGCATCTGGAACACATGGGCACTGGAAAAAATTTCCTGAACAAAACACCAATGGCTTATGCTCTAAGATCAAGAATCGACAAATGGGATCTCATAAAACTCCAAAGCTTCTGTAAGGCAAAGGACACGGTGGTTAGGACAAAACGGCAACCAACAGATTGGGAAAAGATCTTTACCAATCCTACAACAGATAGAGGCCTTATATCCAAAATATACAAAGAACTCAAGAAGTTAGACCGCAGGGAAACAAATAACCCTATTAAAAAATGGGGTTCAGAGCTAAACAAAGAATTCACAGCTGAGGAATGCCGAATGGCTGAGAAACACCTAAAGAAATGTTCAACATCTTTAGTCATAAGGGAAATGCAAATCAAAACAACCCTGAGACTTCACCTCACACCAGTGAGAATGGCTAAGATTAAAAACTCAGGTGACAGCAGATGCTGGCGAGGATGTGGAGAAAGAGGAACACTCCTCCATTGTTGGTGGGATTGCAGACTGGTAAAACCATTCTGGAAATCAGTCTGGAGGTTCCTCAGAAAATTGGACATTGAACTGCCTGAGGATCCAACTATACCTCTCTTGGGCATATACCCAAAAGATGCCTCAACATATAAAAGAGACACGTGCTCCACTATGTTCATCGCAGCCTTATTTATAATAGCCAGAAAATGGAAAGAACCGAGATGCCCTTCAACAGAGGAATGGATACAGAAAATGTGGTACATCTACACAATGGAATATTACTCAGCTATCAAAAACAACGAGTCTATGAAATTCGTAGGCAAATGGTTGGAACTGGAAAATATCATCCTGAGTGAGCTAACCCAATCACAGAAAGACATACATGGTATGCACTCATTGATAAGTGGCTATTAGCCCAAATGCTTGAATTACCCTAGATCCCTAGAACAAACGAAACTCAAGACGGATGATCAAAATGTGAATGCTTCACTCTTTCTTTAAATGAGGAAAAAGAATACCCTTGGCTGGGAAGGGAGAGGCAAAGATTAAAACAGAGACTGAAGGAACACCCATTCAGAGCCTGCCCCACAGGTGGCCCATACATATACAGCCACCCAATTGGACAAGATGGATGAAGCAAAGAAGTGCAGACAGACAGGAGCCGGATGTAGATCGCTCCTGAGAGACACAGCCAGAATACAGCAAATACAGAGGCGAATGCCAGCAGCAAACCACTGAACTGAGAATAGGTCCCCCGTTGAAGGAATCAGAGAAAGAACTGGAAGAGCTTGAAGGGGCTCGAGACCCCAAAAGTACAACAATGTCAAGCAACCAGAGCTTCCAGGGACTAAGCCACTACCTAAAGACTATATATGGACTGACCCTGGACTCTGACCCCATAGGTAGCAATGAATATCCTAGTAAGAGCACCAGTGGAAGGGGAAGCCCTGGGTCCTGCTAAGACTGAACCCCCAGTGAACTAGACTATGGGGGGAGGGCGGCAATGGGGGGAGGGTTGGGAGGGGAACACCCATAAGGAAGGGGAGGGGGGAGGGGGATTTTGCCCGGAAATCGGGAAAGGGAATAACACTTGAAATGTATATAAGAAATACTCAAGTTAATAAAAAAAAAAAAAAAAAAGAAAAAAAAAAAAAAGAAAGAAACCCCTCACTCTTACTCCTGTAAGTGACCTCAATAAAACCCATCGGTTCACCAATAAAAAAAAAAAATGTGAATGCTTCACTCCTTCTTTAAAAGGGGAACAAAAAAAAAAAAAAGAGCAGTTCAGGGAGAGAGAGTGTTGGTCAATTTTGTTCAGACATTTAAGTTCAGTTTAGTCAGTCAGTTCAGGAGGCAGTGCAATGGAGTTGAGTTCATGTAGCTGAGACAGTTGAAACAAGAGAATAAGAAGGAGCCAGATACAAAATATTGCCAGAGTTAATTTGAAGCCAAGTAAGCAATTCAGTGAGAAGCTGAGAGAAGCCAGATTACATCTGTCAACTTGAAGAGTTTGAGCTAGAAGAGTTGAGTTGAGCCAGTAAGCCAGAATTCAGAGGGAGCTAGAAAACTTATACAGCAATAAGCCTCCAAGAAGACAATTATAAACAAACATACCTTTACACTACTATTCCTATCAAAACATCCAATTACAATAGATGAAGAAAATAAGACATTCCATGATAAAATCAAATTAAAGCAATAGCTGTCTACAAATCCAGCCCTACAGAAAGTACTAAACAGGAAAATGCCAACATTAGAAGTAAACCACATCTAAGAAAACACAGGGAATAAATAATTACATACCAGAACATTAAAAATTTGAACATACACACACACACACACACACACATACACACACACACACACACACACCAGCACCACCAGCACTAGCACCATCATCACCACCACCACGACAAAATAACAGTAAACGACAAACACTAGTCAGTGATATCTGTCAATATCAATGGTCTCAATTTCCCAATAAAAAGACACAGATTAACAGAATGGATGTGAAAAAGGATGCATTCCTTTATGGAATTTAAGAAACACCTTTACATAAAACATAGATATCATCTTAGATTAAAAGAATGTAATTGTATATTTGAAGCAAATGAACATAAGTAAAAAACTGGCGTTGCCATTGAAATATCTAACAAAATAGATTTCAATCCAAAGCTAAGCAAAAGAAATTAAGGAAGAACACTACATATTCATCAAAGAAACAAAACTCACGATGAGGACATAGCAATTCTCAACATCTATGCACCAAAAAGAATTTCACCCAAGTTCATGACAAGAAACACCAGTATAGCTTAAATCACATATTGACCATCACACACTGATAGTACTCTACTTCAATACCGTACTCTCACCAATAGACAGGTCATCCAGACAATATGTAAGCAGAGAATTGCAGGATCTATCAAATATTTACAGGATATTTCACCCAAACCCAAAAGAAAATAATATCTCCATACCTCACAGGCCTTTCTCCAAAATTCACATCATACTGGAACTGAAAGCAAATGTCAACAAATATCCCCCCCCCCAAATGGAAATAACATCCTGCCTCCTATTAGACCACCAGACATAAAAGCTGGGTAACAACAACAATGGAAACAACAGAAAACTTACAAATTCATGGAAACTGAAAAACTCTCTACTGAATGAACTGGGTAAAGACAGAAATGAAGAACCAAATCAAAGACTAGAATTGGATGAAGATTAATGCAGAACACACACAAACATATTTTCACAATGAATGCTGTTCTAAGAGTCAAGTTTGTATACTAAGTGCTTACCTCAAAAAAAAAAAAAAACCCAAGACATGGAGATATATTAGCAACATAACAGCTCACCTGAAAGTTCTAGAACAAAAGGAAGAAATCACACCCAAAAAGAGTAGATTGAAAGAGGGCTGAATAAGTGAAAAAATAGAAACCACCACCACCACCACCACCACAACCACCACCACAACAACAAAAAACCCAAAAGCAAGAAAGCGATACAAAAAAAATCAATTTTTAAGAAAATAAATAAGATTGTAATGCCCCCATTCAAATTAACTAAAAGGTAGAGCTAAATTAACAAAATTTGAGAATAAAAGGGATACATAACAAGAGATGCCAAAGAAATCCAGAGACTCATGAAGGCATACATTAAAAAAATTATTTTCCACCAAATTGAAGAATGAGAGAGATAGAGAGACAGACAGACAGACAGAGAGAAACAGAGAGACAGAGAGACACAGAGACAGAGACAGAGATACACAGAGACACACAGACACACAGAGAGACAGAAAGAGACAGAGCGAAAAGAAAGAATAATTTTTGAAAGCATATGACTTACCAAACTTAAGTTATATCAAACAAGCAATTTAAAGAGACCCATAACCCCAGTGAAATAGAAACAGCAATTAAAAGTTTGTGAAAAAAAAAAGTCAAAGACGTATAAGGCAGAGTTCTAGGAGACATCAAAGATCTAATGCCCATACTCCTCAAATTAACTTCACAAAACAGAAACAGAAGGACATTTGCCCAATTTGTTATATAAAGAACAATTACCCTGATACTCAAACCACATAAGGCCCCAACAAAAAAGAGAATTATAGATCAATTTTCCTTATGAACATAGATATAAAAATTCCTAAAAAAATACTTGCCAAATAAATCCAAGAACACATCTAAAGAACTAAAATTTAGGCTTCATTCCAGAGATAGTGGAATGGTTCAAATTACATAAACTGATAAATGTAATATACCATACAAACAAACTGGAAGACAGAAAACCATGTGACTATCTCATTAGTTGTAGAAAAGGCCATTGATGAAATACAGCATCTTTTAAAATAAAAATCCTGGAGCTATTAGAGATCCAAGGGATGTACCTCAAAACAATAAAGGCAGTTTGCAGCAAGTTCATAGCCAACATCAAGTTGAATGGAGAGAAACTCAAAGCATTTCCACTAAAATCATTGAGCATGATAAAGTTGTTTCTGAAGTTCTATAGAGCAATAGAATAAGTTAAGGAGATCAAATGTATAAAAATTGGAAAAGAAAATGCCAAATAAACAATTTAATTATTTGCAAATGTATAGAACATGATAATTTACATATGTGACCTGAAAAATCTTACCAGAAAACTCTTACAGTTTATAAATACTTGTAGCAAGTAGTTGGATACAAAATAACTCACAAAAATCAGCAGCCCTCCTACATACAAATGACAAATGGACCAAGAAAGCAATCAGAGATTCAACACCTTCCATTATAACTTCCAGTAAAACAAAATATATTAGGGTACCTATAAGTGAACAAGTGAAAGACTTACACACTAAAAACTTCAAGTCATTGAAGAAGCTATCACAAGATGGAAAAATCTCTCACACTCATGGATTAGTAAAGTTAATATAGTAAAAATGACCATCTTATCAACCTCAGTCTACAGATTCAATGCAATCCTCATCAAACTTTGAACTAAATTCTTTATGGATCTTAAAAGACACTTTTCAGCTTCATATGGAAACACACACACACACACACACACCACAAAAGCCTCGATATATAAAACAAGAAAAGGAGAAGGAATCACTATTACTAGTTTCCAGTTGCACTACAAAATTATACTAATAAGAACTGCATGGTTTTGGCACAAAAACAGACATGTTGATCAATGAAATCAAATTGAAGATCCAGAAATATATCAACACCTAACAAGCATGGTTTTTATAAAGAATCAAGAAATACATACTAGAAAAGAGACAGTACCTTCAACAAATGGTGCTGGTCAAACTGTATGTCTATATGTTGAAGAATGCAGATATACTCATATCACTCTGCATGAAAATCAACTTTGAATGGATCAATGACCTCAACATAAAACTAGATACACTGAACCTGATAGAAGAGAAACCCGAGATACCCAGATCATGCCGGGAAAAGGCTAGTTTTTCAGAAGGGCTGACAAACCTGTGAGCACAGGTGAGACCACCATTTCTGCTTATTTCTGCTAACATTCCTGGCCCAAGAGGAACTTCTATGGAGCCCTCAGGACACATGAACTGAGGAACAGTCTGGGGCAGGATCCTTCCAATTACTGCCTGAGCCCTAAAAGACCCTGTACCACAGTTCTCTGTACCCAGATCACACTGGGATAAAGCTAGTCTCCCAGTAGTGCAGACATGCAGGCTTATAGGAGGGTCAAGCCACTGTCATAGACAGCAAGCCGAGCTAACACCAGAGATAAGATGGTGAGAGGCAAGGGCAAGAACCAAAGCAATAGAAACCAAGGCCACTTGGCATCATCAGAACCCAGTTCCCCCACCACAGTAAGCCCTGGATACTCCAGCACACTGGAAAAGCAAGATTTCGATTTAAAATCACAACTAATGATGATATTAGAGGACTTTAAGAAGGAGATAATAAGTCCCTTAAGGAAATACAAGACAACACAAGTAAACAAGTAGAAGACTTTAAGGAGGAAACAGAAATCCACCAAACAGGTGAAGGAATTGAACAAAACCATCCAGTATCTAAAGGAAATAGAAACAATAAAGAAATCACTAAAGGAGACAACCCTGGAGATAGAGAACCTAGGAAAGAGATGAGGAGTCCTAGAAGCAAGCATTACCAACAGAATACAAGAGATAGAAGAGAGAATTTCAGGGGCAAGAAGATACCATAGAAAACATTGAAACAATAGTCAAAGAAAATGCAAAATACAAAAAGCCCCTAACTCAAAGCATCCAGGAAATCAGGAACAATGAGAATATCAAACCTAAGAATAATAGGTATAGAAGAGAGCAAAGATTCCCAAATTAAAGGGTCAGTAAATATCTTCAACAAAATTATAGAAGAAAACCTCCCGAATCTAAAGAAAGAGATGGTCATAAACATACAAGAAGCCTACAGAACTCCAAATAGATTGGACCAGAAAAGAAATTCCTTCTGTCACATAATAGTCGAAACCTCAAGTGCACAAAGCAAAGAAAGAATAGTAAAAGCAGTAAAGGAAAAAGATCAGGTAACATATAAATCAAGACCTATCAGAATCACACCAGACTTCACAAGTGTGACTATGAAAGCTAGAAGATACTGGGCAGATGTCATATAAACCCCAATAATTGTCACATATATGCCAGCCAAGGCTACTATATCCAGCAAAACTCTCAATTACCATAGATGGAGAAACCAAGATATTCCATAATAATACCAAATTTATACAATATCTCTTCACAAATCCAGCCCTACAAAGGATAACAAATGGAAAACTCCAAGACAAGGAGGGAAACTACACCCTAGAAAAATCAAGAAAGTGATCTAATTTCAACTAATCCAAAAGAAGATAGCCACACAAACATAATCTCACCTCTAACAACAAAAATAACAAGAAACAGCAATCATTGGTCCCTAATATCTCTCAACAGCAATGGAGTCAGTTCCCCAGTAAAAAGACATAGACTAACAGATTGGATATGTACAGAGGACCTAGCATTTTGCTGTATACAAGAAACATACCCCAGTGACAAAGACAGATACTACCTCAGAGAAAAAGGCTGGAAAATTTTTTTCCAAGCAAATGGCCCTAAGAAACAACCTGGAGTATCCATTGTAATATCTAATAAAATTGACTTTCAGCTAAAAGTTATCAAAAAAGATAAGGAAAGACACTTCATATTCATCATAAAAAATCCACTAAGATAAATTCTCAGTTCTGAATATCTATGCTCTAAATGGAAGGGCACCTACATTCATTAAAGAAACCTTACTAAAGCTCAAAGCACACATTACACATCACACAATAATACCTGGAGATTTCAACACCCCACTCTCATCAATGGATAGATCATAGACAGAAACTAAACACAGACACAGAGAAACTAACAGAAGTTATGAACCAAATTAATTTAACAGATATCTAGAGAACATTTCATCCTAAAACAAAGCAATGTACCTTCTTCTCAGCACCTCATGGTACCTTCTTCAGAAATGAACATATAATTGGTCACAAAACAGGCTTCAACAGATACATGATTGAAACTCATGCATCCTAACAGATCACCACAGACTAAGGCTGGTCTTCAATAACAACTAAAATGACAAAGAGGCCACATGCACAAGGAAATTGAACAAAGCTCTACTCAATGATAACTTGGTCAAAGAAGAAATAAAGAAAAATTTAAAGACATTTTAAAATTTAATAAAAATGAAGGCACAACATACTAAAACTTACGGGACACAGTGAAACCAGTGGTAAGAGGAAAACTCATAGCTCTGAGTGCCTCCAAGAAGATTCTGGAGAAAGCATCCATTAGCATCTTGACAGCATACCTGAAAGCTCTACAACAAAAAGAAACAAATACAGCCAAGAGGAGTAAACAGCAGGAAATAAACGCAGGGCTGAAATCAACCACGTGGAAACAAAAAGAATTACACAAGGAATCAACGAAACCACGATCTGGTTCTTTGAGAAAAGTCAACAAGAGTGACAAACCCTTAGCCAGACTAATCTGAGGGCACGGAAAGAGTATTCAAATTAATAAAATCAGAAATTCGAAGTGAGACATAACAACAGAAACTGAGTGTATTGGCTAGTTTTTGTGTCAATGTGACAGAAGCTGCAGTTATCACAGAAAAAGGAGCCTCAGTTGTGGAAATGCCTTCATGAGATCCAGGTGTAAGGCATTTTCTTAATTAGTGATGAAGAGGGGAGGACCCAGCCCACTGTGGGTAGTGTTGTCCTTGGGCTGGTGGTCTTGGGTTCCATAAGAGAGCAAACTGAGCAAGCCCATAAGACACATCCCTCCATGGCCTCTGCATCTGCTTCTGCTTCCTGACCTTTTGAGTTCCAGTCCTGACTTCCTTTGGTAATGAAATAGCAAAATGGAAGCAAGCAGAATAAATCCTTTCCTCCCCAACTTGCTTCTTGGTCATGATGTTTGTGCAGGAATAGAACCCTGACTAAGACACTGAGGAAATTCAAAAATTCACCAGATCCTACTACAAAAGACTATTTTCAATAAATCTGGAATATATTTACAAAATCGACAATTTTCTAGATAGATACCAGGTACCAAAGTTAAATCAGGATCAGATAAACCATAAGTCCTAAAGAAATAGAAGCAGTCCCAACCAAAAATAAATAAATAAAGAAAGAAAGAAAGAAAGAAAGAAAGAAAGAGAGAAAGAAAGAAAACAAGCCCAGGACCAGATGGATTTAGTGCAGGATTCTATCAGAACTTCATAGAAGACCTAATGCCTTTACTGACCAAACTATTCCACAAAATAGAAACAGAAGGAACACTACCCAATTTGTTCTTTGAAGCCATAATTATGCTCAAACCTAAACCACACCAATACACAACAAAGAAAGAAAATTTCAGGCCATTTCCCTTATGAATATCCATGTAAAAGGACTCAATAAAATTATCACAAAGTGAATCCAAGAACATATCAAAATGATCATCCATCATGATCAAGAAGGCTTCATCCCAGGAATGCAGGGATGGTTCAATATAGGGAAATTCATCGAAATAATTTACTATATAAACAAACTCAAAGAAAAAAACCACTTGTTCATTTCATTTGATGCTGAGAAAACATTTGACAAAATTCAACACCCCTTCATAATAAATGTACTGGAAAGATCAGGAATAGAAGGTGCATACCTAAATATACTAAAAACAATATACGGCAAACGAGTAGCCAACATCAAACTAAATGGAGAGAAACTTGAAACAATCCCACTAAAATTAGAGACTAGATAAGGTTGTCCATTGTCTCCCTACTTATTCAATGTAGTACTTGAATTCTTAGCCAGAGCAATCAGACAACAAAAGGAGGTCAAAGGGATACAAATCGGAGAGGAAGAAATCAAAATATCACTATTTGCAGATGATATAATAGTATACTTAAGTGACCCCACAAGTTCTACCAGAGAACTACTAAGCCTGATAAACAACTTCAGCAAAGTGGCTGGATATAAAATTAACTCAAACCAATCAGTAGCCTTCTTCTACTCAAAGAAAAAAACAGGTTGAGAAAGAAATTAAGAAAGTGACACCATTCACAATGGCCAATATTAATATAAAATACCTTGATATGAACCTAACCAAGCAAGTGAAAGATCTGTATAACAAGAACTTCAAGTCTCTGAAGAAAGAATTTGAAGGAGATCTCAAAAACTGGAAAACCTCACATGCTCATGAATTGGCAGAATTAATATAGTAAAATTGCCCCCTTGCTAAAAGCAATCTACAGATTGAATGCAATCCTGATTAAAATTCCAACTTAATTCTTCATAAGGTTAGAAAGAGCAATTTGCAAATTCATTTGGAATAACAAAACATACCAGCATAGTGAAAACTATTCTCAACAATAAAAGAACTTCTGAAGGACTCACCATGCCTGACCTCAAACTGTATTATAGAGCAATAGTGATAAAAAAAAAGTATGGTACTGGTTCAGAGATAGTCAGGTAGATCAATGGCATAGAATTGAAGACCTAGAAATCAACCCGTATGGTTGATGTTTGACAAAGGAGCTAATACCATCCAGTGGAAAAAAGATAGCATTTTCAACAAATGGTGTTGATTCAACTGGAGGTCAGCATGTAGAAGAGTGCAAATCGATTCATTCTTTTCAGCTTGTACAATGCTTAAGTCCAAGTGGAAAAAGGACCTCCACATCAAACCAGATACACTCAAACTAATAGAAGAAAAAGTGGGGAAATGTCTGGATCACATGGGCACAGAGGAAAATTTGCTGAACAGAACACTAATGGCTATGCTCTAAGATCAAGAATCGACAAATGGGACCTCATAAAACTGCAAAGCTTCTGTAAGTAAAGGACACTGTCATTAGGACAAAATGGCAACCAACAGATTGGGAAAAGATCTTTACCAATCCTACATCTGATAAAGGGGTGATATCCAAAATATACAAAGAACCCAAGAAGTTAGACTCCAGAGAGCCAAATAAATCTATTAAAAATGGGGTACAGAGCTAAAAAAACCCAATTCTCAGCTGAGGAATACCAAATAGCTGAGAAGCACCTAAAGAAATGTTCATCATCCTTACTTATCAGGGAAATGCAAATAAAAACAACCTGACATTCTATTTCATACTAGTCAGAATGGCTAAGATCAAAAACTCAGGTGCCAGTAGATGCTGACAAGAATGTGGAGAAAGTTGAACACTCTTCCATTGTTGGTGGGATTGCAAGCTGCTACAACCACTCTGAAAATCAGTCTGGCAGTTTCTCAGAAAATTGGCAATAGTACTACCTGAGGACCCAGCTAGTCCACTCCTTGGCATATACCCAAACAATGCTCCAACATATAACAAGGATACACACTCGACTGTGTTCATAGCAGCCTTAATTATAATAGCCAGAAGCTGGAAAGAACCTAGATGTACTTTAACAGAAGCATAGATACAGAAAATAAGGTACATTTACACAATGGAGTACTACTCAGCTATTAAAAATAATGACGAGCAGGCCTGCTGCGTCTGAGACACCACCAGAACCTGAAGAGACCGACCAGATAAACAGTTCTCTGCACCCAAATCCCATGGGAGGGAGAGCTAAACCTTCAGAGAGGCAGACACGCCTGGGAAACCAGAAGAGACTGCACTCTGCACACATCTCTGACGCCAGAGGAAAACACCAAATGCGATCTGGAACCCTAGTGCATGGAAGCTCCAAGAAAGGGCAGCACAGATCTTCCTGGTGGATGCCGCCGTGGAGAGCTCATAAGCAACACCCCACGAGCAAACTTGAGCCTCGGGACCACAGGTAAGACCAACTTTTCTGCTGCAAGCGACCTGCCTGGTGAACTCAAGACACAGGCCCACAGGAACAGCTGAAGACCTGTAGAGAGGAAAAACTACATGCCCGAAAGCAGAACACTCTGTCCCCATAAGTGGCTGAAAGAAAACAGGAAAACAGGTCTACAGCACTCCTCACACACAGGCTTATAGGACAGTCTAGCCACTGTCAGAAATAGCAGAACAAAGTAACACTAGAGATAATCTGATGGCAAGAGGCAAGTGCAGGAACCCAAGCAACAGAAACCAAGACTACATGGCATCATCGGAGCCCAATTCTCCCACCAAAGCAAACACGGAATATCCAAACACACCAGAAAGGCAAGATCTAGTTTCAAAATCATATTTGATCATGATGCTGGAGGACTTCAAGAAAGACGTGAAGAACTCCCTTAGAGAAACACAGGAAAACATTAATAAACAAGTAGAAGCCTACAGAGAGGAATCACAAAAATGCCTGAAAGAATTCCAGGAAAACATAAATAAACAAGTAGAAGGCCATAGAGAGGAGTCACAAAAATCCCTGAAAGAATCCCAGGAAAACACAATCAAACAGTTGAAGGAATTAAAAATGGAAATAGAAGCAATCAAGAAAGAACACATGGAAGCAACCCTGGATATAGAAAACCAAAAGAAGAGACAAGGAGCTGTAGATACAAGCCTCACCAACAGAATACAAGAGATGGAAGAGAGAATCTCAGGAGCAGAAGATTCCATAGAAATCATTGACTCAACTGTCAAAGATAATGTAAAGCAGAAAAGCTACTGGTCCAAAACATACAGGAAATCCAGGACTCAATGAGAAGATCAAACCTAAGGATAAAAGGTATAGAAGAGAGTGAAGACTTCCATTCTCAAAGGACCAGTAAATATCTTCAACAAAATCATAGAAGAACACTTCCCTAACCTAAAAAAAGAGATACCCATAGGCATACAAGAAGCCTACAAAACTCCAAATAGATTGGACCAGAAAAGAAACACCTCCCATCACATAGTAGTCAAAACACCAAATGCACAAAATAAAGAAAGAATATTAAAAGCAGTAAGGGAAAAAGGTCAAGTAACATATAAAGGCAGACCTATCAGAATCACACCAGACTTTTCGCCAGAATCTATGAAAGCCAGAAGATCCTGGACAGATGTCATACAGACCCTAAGAGAACACAAATGCCAGCCCAGGTTACTGTATCCTGCAAAACTCTCAATTAACATAGATGGAGAAACCAAGATATTCCATGACAAAACCAAATTTACACAATATCTTTCTACAAATCCAGAACTACAAAGGATAATAAATGGTAAAGCCCAACATAAGGAGGCAAGCTATACCCTAGATGAAGCAAGAAACTAATCGTCTTAGCAACAAAACAAAGAGAAGAAAAGCAAACAAACACAACGTCATATCCAAATATGAATATAACAGGAAGCAATAATCACTATTCCTTAATATCTCTCAACATCAATGGCCTCAACTCCCCAATAGAAAGACAGAGATTAACAAACTGGATACGCAATGAGCACCCTGCATTCTGCTGCCTACAGGAAACACACCTCAGAGACAAAGAGAGACACTACCTCAGAGTGAAAGGCTGGAAAACAACTTTCCAAGCAAATGGTCAGAAGAAGCAAGCTGGAGTAGCCATTCTAATATCAAATAAAATCAATTTTCAACTAAAATTCATCAAAAAAGATAAGGAAGGACACTTCATATTCATCAAAGGAAAAATCCACCAAGATGAACTCTCAATCCTAAATATCTATGCCCCAAATACAAGGGCACCTACATACATAAAAGAAACGTTACTAAAGCTCAAAACACACATTGCACCTCACACAATAATAGTAGGAGATTTCAACACCCCACTCTCATCAATGGACAGATCATGGAAACAGAAATTGAAGAGACGTACACAGACTAAGAGAAGTCATGAGCCAAATGGACTTAATGGATATTTATAGAACATTCTATCCTAAAGCAAAAGGATATATCTTCTTCTCAGCTCCTCATGGTACTTTCACCAAAATTGACCATATAATTGGTCAAAAAAACGGGCCTCAACAGGTACAGAAAGATAGAAATAATCCCATGCGTGCTATCAGACCACCACGGCCTAAAACTGGTCTTCAATAACAATAAGGGAAGAATGCCCACATATACGTGGAAATTGAACAATGCTCTATTCAATGATAACCTGGTCAAGGAAGAAATATAGAAAGAAATTAAAGACTTTTTAGAATTTAATGAAAATGAAGGTAAAACATACCCAAACTTATGGGACACGATGAAAGCTGTGCTAAGAGGAAAACTCATAGCTCTGAGTGCCTGCAGAAAGAAACAGGAAAGAGCATATGTCAGCAGCTTGACAGCACACCTAATAGCTCTAGAACAAAAAGAAGCAAATACACCCAGGAGGAGTAGAAGGCAAGAAATAATCAAACTCAGAGCTGAAATCAACCAAGTAGAAACAAAAAGGACCGTAGAAAGAATCAACAGAACCAAAAGTTGGTTCTTTGAGAAAATCAACAAGATAGATAAACCCTTAGCCAGACTAACGAGAGGACACAGAGAGTGCATCCAAATTAACAAAATCAGAAATGAAAAGGGAGACATAACTACAGATTCAGAGGAAATTCAAAAAATCATCAGATCTTACTATAAAAACCTATATTCAACAAAACTTGAAAATCTGCAGGAAATGGACAATTTCCTAGACAGATACCAGGTACCGAAGTTAAATCAGGAACAGATAAACCAGTTAAACAACCCCATACCTCCTAAGGAAATAGAAACAGTCATTAATGATCTCCCAACCAAAAAGAGCCCAGGTCCAGACGGGTTTAGTGCAGAATTCTATCAGACCTTCATAGAAGACCTCATACCAATATTATCCAAACTATACCACAAAATTGAAACAGATGGATCACTCCCGAATTGCTTCTATGAAGCCACAGTTACTCTTATACCTAAACCACACAAAGACACAACAAAGAAAGAGAACTTCAGATGAATTTCCCTTATGAATATCGACGCAAAAATACTCAATAAAATTCTGGCAAACAGAATCCAAGAGCACATCTAAACAATCATCCACCATGATCACGTAGGCTTCATCCCAGGCATGCAGGGATGGTTTAATATACGGAAAACCATCAACGTGATCCATTATATAAACAAACTGAAAGAACAAAACCACATGATCATTTCATTAGATGCTGAGAAAGCATTTGACAAAATTCAACATCCCTTCATGATAAAAGTCCTGGAAAGAATAGGAATTCAAGGCCCATACCTAAACATAGTAAAAGCCATATACAGCGAACCAGTTGCTAACATTAAACTAAATGGAGAGAAACTTGAAGCAATCCCACTAAAATCAGGGACTAGACAAGGCTGCCCACTCTCTCCCTACTTATTCAATATAGTTCTTGAAGTTCTAGCCAGAGCAATCAGACAACAAAAGGAGGTCAAGGGGATACAGATCGGAAAAGAAGAAGTCAAATATCACTATTTGCAGATGATATGATAGTATATTTAAGTGATCCCAAAAGTTCCACCAGAGAACTACTAAAGCTGATAAACAACTTCAGCAAAGTGGCTGGGTATAAAATTAACTCAAATAAATCAGTAGCCTTCCTCTACACAAAAGAAAAAGAAGCCGAGAAAGAAATTAGGGGAACGGCACCCTTCATAATTGACCCAAATAATATTAAGTACCTCGGTGTGTCTTTAACAAAGCAAGTAAAAGATTTGTACAATAAGAACTTCAAGACTCTGAAGAAAGAAATTGAAGAAGACCTCAGAAGATGGAAAGATCTCCCAAGCTCATGGATTGGCAGGATTAATATAGTAAAAATGGCCATTCTACCAAAAGCGATCTACAGATTCAATGCAATCCCCATCAAAATACCAATCCAATTTTTCAAAGAGCTAGACAGAACAATTTGCAAATTCATCTGGAATAACAAAAAACCCAGGATAGCTAAAACTATCCTTAACAATAAAAGGACTTCAGGGGGAATCACTATCCCTTAACTCAGGCAGTATTCCAGAGCAATAGTGATAAAAACTGCATGGTATTGGTACAGAGACAGACAGATAGACCAATGGAACAGAACTGAAGACCCAGAAATGAACCCACACACTTATGGGCACTTGATTTTTGACAAAGGAGCCAAAACCATCCAATGGAAAAAAGATAGCATTTTCAGCAAATGGTGCTGGTTCAACTGGAGGTCAACATGTAGAAGAATGCAGATTGATCCATGCTTATCACCCTGTACAAAGCTTAAGTCCAAGTGGATCAAGGACCTCCACATCAAACCAGATACACTCAAACTAATAGAAGAAAAACTAGGGAAGCATCTGGAACACATGGGCACTGGAAAAAATTTCCTGAACAAAACACCAATGGCTTATGCTCTAAGATCAAGAATCGACAAATGGGATCTCATAAAACTGCAAAGCTTCTGTAAGGCAAAGGACACTGTGGTTAGGACAAAACGGCAACCAACAGATTGGGAAAAGATCTTTACCAATCTTACAACAGATAGAGGCCTTATATCCAAAATATACAAAGAACTCAAGAAGTTAGACCGCAGGGAGACAAATAACCCTATTAAAAAATGCGTTTCAGAGCTAAACAAAGAATTCACAGCTGAGGAATGCCGAATGGCTGAGAAACACCTAAAGAAATGTTCAACATCTTTATTCGTAAGGGAAATGCAAATCAAAACAACCTTGAGATTTCACCTCACACCAGTGAGAATGGCTAAGATCAAAAACTCAGGTGACAGCAGATGCTGGCGAGGATGCAGAGAAAGAGGAACACTCCTCCATTGTTGGTGGGGTTTCAGACTGGTACAATCATTCTGGAAATCAGTCTGGAGGTTCCTCAGAAAATTGGACATTGAACTGCCTGAGTATCCAGCTATACCTCTCTTGGGCATATACCCAAAAGATGCCCCAACATATAAAAAAGACACGTGCTCCACTATGTTCATCGCAGCCTTATTTATAATAGCCAGAAGCTGGAAAGAACCCAGATGCCCTTCAACAGAGTAATGGATACAGAAAATGTGATACATCTACACAATGGAATATTACTCAGCTATCAAAAACAATGACTTTGTGAAATTCGTAGGCAAATTGTTGGAACTGCAAAATATCTTCCTGAGTGAGCTAACCCAATCACAGAAAATCACACATGGTATGCACTCATTGATAAGTGGCTATTAGCCCAAATGCTTGAATTACCCTAGATGCCTTGAACAAAAGAAACTCAAGATGGATGATCCAAATGTGAATGCTTCACTCCTTCTTTAAAAGGGGAACAACAATATGCTTGGCAGGGAATAGAGAGGCAAAGATTAAAACAGACACAGAAGGAACACCCATTCAGAGTCTGCCCCACATGTGGCCCATACATATACAGCCATCCAATTAGACAAGATGGATGAAGCAAAGAAGTGCAGGCAGACAGGAGCCGGATGTAGATCGCTCTTGAGAGACACAGCCAGAATACAGCAAATACAGAGGCGAATGCCAGCAGCAAACCACTGAACTGAGAATATGACTCCTGTTGAAGGAATCAGAGAAAGAAGTGGAAGAGCTTGAAGGGGCTTGAGACCCCATATGTACAACAATGCCAAGCAACCAGAGCTTCCAGGGACTAAGCCACTACCTAAAGACTATAAATGGACTGACCCTGGGCTCTGACCTCATAGGTAGTAATGAATATCCTAGTAAGAGCACCAGTGGATGGGGAAGCCCTGGGTCCTGCTAAGACTGAACCCCAGTTAACTAGATTGTTGGAGGGGAGGGCAGCAATAGGGGGAGGATGGGGAGGGGAACAGCCATAAAGAAGGGGAAGGGGAGGGATTAGGGGTATGTTTGCCCGGAAACCGGGAAAGGGAATAACACTCGAAATGTATATAAGAAATACTCAAGTTAATAAAATAACAAAAATAATGACTACATGAAAATTTTAGGCAAATGGATATGGAACTAGAAATTTTTTTCCGAGTGCCATAACCCACTCACAAAGAAAACTCAAGTTATGCAGCTGCTGATAAATGGATATTAACCCAAAAACTTGGAGTACCTAAGAAAAAATTCACAGGTCACATGAAGCTGAAGAATAAGGAATGCCAAATGTGGCTGCTTCATTTCTTCTTAGAAGGGAGAACAAAATACTCATGGGAGGAAGAACAGGGACAAAGAGTGGAGCAGGGACTGTAGAAAATGTCATCCAGAGACTGCCCCACCTGGGGATTCATCCTATATGCAACCACCAAACCCAGTCTCTATTGTTGATGCTAAGAAGTGCTTGGTGACAGGAGCCAGATATTGGTGTCTCCTAAGAGGCTCTGCCAGAGTCCTACTGATACAGATGAGGAGGCTTGCAGCTAACCAATGGACTGAACAAGGGCTCTCAAATGGAGGAGTTAGAGAAAAGACTGAAGGAACAGAAGAGGTTTGCAACGCCATAGGAAGAACAACATCAACCAACCAGACCCCACCAGAGCTCCCACGAACTAAACCACCAACCAACGAGTGTACATGGGAAAACCCATGATTTCAGTCATATGCATATGTAGCAGAGCATGGCATTGTCTGGCATGAATAGGAGGAAATGTCCTTGGACCTGTGAAGGCTTCTTTCCACAATGTAGGGTAATGCCAGGTTGTTGAGTTTGGAGTGGGAGCATCCTCATAGAAGCAGAGGGAGGGAAGAGGGGGTATGGGAGGGGGAGGGAATAACATTTGAAATATAAATACATAAAATATCCAAGAAAAATAAAATTAAAAAAGAGAATATGCAACTAAAAATGAAAAAAAGTTTTAAAAAATTGAGAAGATTCAGTTATACCACTCTTGGGCATATACCCAAAAGGTGCTTCATCCTATCTCAAAAACATTTGCTAAACCATGTCCTTGATGCTAATATGTTTATAATAGTCAGGAATTGGAAACAACCTACATGTCTGTCCACAGATGTACAAGTACAGAATACATGTTACAATTACACTCAGTAGCATCACTCTATTTGGACACCAAATCATATTCTATTTTAGAGAACTTGAACTCAGGTAAACTAACAGGTTGGTACCTAGCATTAATTTTCAAGTTATCCTCCAACAAAACCTGAGCCTCAGCCCAGTTTCTAGGCTAACCCCAATGGACTGGCATCTCCAGGTTAATTTCCCCCAACAATCCAGCATGTCCAGGTTAATTCTCAACAAGACCCTTCCTCCCCTGCCCACACCTTGCAAATACCAATGTAGAAGAAAATAGAACTTAAATTTATGCTTTGACTCTCAACATCAGCCAATTATGGTAAAGACCATAGTAGATCTCCTATTAGATGTTTGCTAGACTAGAAACTCACTCTGCTTGTTGCATTCTATAAAACCTTATTCTGATAGATGTTTGGTCCCCTCTTCACCAAAACTGCCCTCTGTGGTGATGGTATCCTGAGCTCAAGCTAGCTCAAATAAAGGCCCTAATTTGATTTGCACTGGATGGGCTCCTGTCTGATCTTTTTGGGGTTCACTAACACTTCCCTGGCACTACAAATCAGACATTTAAAAAATTAAATTATGAAAATTTCAGGTAAATGGGTGGAACTAAAAAATGAAACAAAACAAAACAAACAAAATCCTGAATAGGTAACCCAGACCGAGGAAGACAACTGTGTACATTCACTTATATGGGGATATGAACTGTTAAGTCAATGATAAGCAAGGTACAATCCAATTGAATCACAGAGGTTAGATGGGACATGGGTGGATAACCCTGTCTAGGAAGGGGAAATAAAATAGATAGTTATGGATGGATGGGTGAGAACTGTAACTGAAGAACCAAGTGAAGAGGGTGAGGAAAAGAAGAGATCAGAGAGGGAATATGTGAAAAGTTAGCTAAAATTAACGGCCATGTAGGGTGTACTAGAAACCCAATACACTCAAAGTTTTCTAAAATATACACATATGAAGGTGATCTAAATGAAATGGACAAATAATTGAGGAGACAAAGTTCCAACTGAATACCTCTTATCACCAGGATAAAGCTTCCAGAGCTGGGATTGCATTACATCTAATTGAGTTGTTGGCCAAATGGGTCCCATGGGAATCTCTTAAACAAGCCAGGGTGTTGCTAAGACTATAGATTTCTCTGTGTAAGTCCTGTGGCTGAAGACAACACCAAACAACGCATTGGACATGGAGAATTTGAGCTGGTACCGACACTGAGCCTTTACCCCTGCATCCTAGCATCTTTGGTATAGGAAATTCCTCTGCATGATACCAAATGAGAAATGTAAACACCAAGCTAGCCACAAACCCATTGATAGAGTCCTGCTTGCAAGACATACTAGGGTGGTACAAAGCCTGTGGGACTGATCAACTCATATGTTATTGGACTTAAGGCCTACTCCATGAGATGGAACCCATAGCCTACACTGTTTGGGTGATCCAGAACCTAAAACTAGATAGCCCAATGTTCATGGGTAAAAGCAAATAGTACTGTTTTAAAAACAAACGAACAAACAAATACCCCACAAATCCCTAATAAAATGATTCCTAATGACATCCTTCTGTACTCAGAGCTTGGTGCCTTGGTCACCCATCACCAATGAAGCTTCTTCCTCCTGTAGAAGATTGGGAACAAGGTACAGACTCGCAGCCAGACTATTTTAGTGAGGGTTTTACTGCTGTGAACAGACATCATGACCAAGGCAACTCTTGAAAAGACTTTGAATTTTAAAAGAGATTGGATATTTTAAAGGGATTGAAATTTTATATGTAAGAAGTTGTAAAGACTGTGTGATTTGTAAAGTTATTTAGATCTTGGGGATGAATAAGAAAGTAAGTGTTGAGGCTTAATAGTGATGTGTTTGTGTGTCAGGTTGACAAGGGGCCAATTGTATTAGGTGGTTTTGTGTGTCAGCTTGGTACAAGCTGGAATTATCATAAAGAAAGGAGCCTCAGTTGAGGAAATGCCTCCATAAGATCCAGCTGTAAGGCATTTTCTCAACTAGCAATCAAGGGAGGAGGGCCCAGCCCATTGTGGGTGGTGCCATTCCTGGGCTGGTGGTCCTGGGTTCTATATGAAAGCAAACTGAGCAAGCCATGGGAAGCAAGCCAGTAAGTAACATCCCTTCATGGAGTCTGCATCAGCTCCTGCTTCCTGACCTGCTTGAGTTCCAGTCCTGACTTCCTTTGGTGATGGACAGCAATGTGGAAAGTGTAAGCTGAATAAACCCTTTCCTCTCCAACTTGCATCTTTGTCATGATGTTTTGTCCAGAAATCCTGATTAAGACAGACATCATGACCAAGGCAACTCTGATAAGGACAACATTTAGTTGGGGCTGGCCTACAGGTTCAGAGGTTCAGTCCATTATCATCAAGGCTGGAACATAGCAGCATCCAGGCAGGCATGGTGCAGGAGGAGCTGAGAGTTACATCTTCATCTGAAGGCTGCTAGCAGAATACTGGCTTCCAGGCAGCTAGGGTTATTAAAGTCCATGCCCACAGTGACACACCTACTCCAACAAGGCCACTCCCTGAGCATATGCAAATCATCACACAGACCTGGGAACACTCAGCCCTAAATGGAATATCTCCATGAAATGCCCACAGGTCTCAGGGAACCTTGGGAAGAGGAGGTGGAAAAAGTATAAGAGTGGAAAGGGATGGAGTGCACCAAAGAAATAAGGCCCTGTAAAACAAAGAGGCTGAGACAGCATGCACATGATGTGCATGGGCTCTGTACCATAGGGGGCCTTAGAGCTGAAAGGAGAAATGGACACATCCCCATCATTAACCTAGAAGCTATCTCCAATTGATAACCACTTGAAAAAATGAAAATCTAGTTTTCTCCAAAGGAGTCTCATTAGGAAATCTACACTTGAGAAAAGGCGTGCCCCACAGTACATGGCCAATAGAAAAATGAACTCAACATCTCTGGAGATTCATTGTCTCACAATAATCTATCATGACAATTTTTTTTCTCTTTTTTCTTTTTTTCGGAGTTGGGGACCGAACTCAGGGCCTTGCGCTTGCTAGGCAAGTGCTCTACCACTGAGCTAAATCCCCAACCCCCAATTTTATTTTTTATTATTTTAAAAGTTTATCTTAGTTTTATTTTACTTTATTCGTACATATATTGTTCTGTTTTTACCCAATGGGTTCTTTGCATATACATCATGGCTTCCAGTTTGGTGTCTTTATGGGATTTTTTTTTTTTTGAGTGTGAAAATTAGTATGCCTCTGTATTTATATATATTTCTTCTGCCTTGTTTTGGGCTCTTTTACTTTTGCATGTTTTCCAATTCTAATTTGTTAGATTTTGTTTTGTTTCATTATATTTTTATCCCTTAAAGGCCTATTGGTTTTCTAATAAGAGACAGAAAAGAGGTGGACATGATCGGGAGAGGAGATAGGGACACACTGTGAGGATGAGAGGGATGAAAGTGTAATAAAACATACTATGTGGGAAAAAATATTTTCACGGAAAGAAAAAATTTACAAGTGAGAAAAATGTAATAATAATTTAAAACAAGTTATCACCTTCCAAAATTATACTTTTGAATGAAAATAGATGTTGAAGTTTGTTCAAAGACTTGCTAATAATCTATAGAAAGAGCCATATGGCTTCTCTCTTTTTCGTTATCAACATGTTGAATTAAATTCTATATCTTTGCTTGATAAGTCAACTTTATAACTTGAAGAAATTTAGATTGTAATATATTTTAATTTTAATATACGATTTCCATCTACTTGCTAATAATTCTTTCAACTATTAGATATTACTCTTCCAAACAAAAAAATCACTTTTGAAGAAACTTCTAGATAAAAGAAATACTAGCTACTAACTGAATGAAGAACTGAATTTCTTGGAAAGTGACATCCAGATTTCTTGGCTCAAAGATTTTACGATTTGTCAGAATTATAAGCAAAGGTATAATTACAAATATTCAAATCTAGAACAATCATACTGCATTGAAGCAAGCAGGTAGTAAAGAATGAAATGTTACAAAAGCAACAACCAGGCCAGATTAGCCATTTGCCTTGCCCTGGGGATCTGGTGCTTGAATCTTGTCGACAGGGCTGAAGCTTTGGCTTGGGTACAGCAATTTTCCCAGTATCCATCTATGACTTTGAAGATTAGGAAATTCATGAGAATTTCACGTAGTGTCCCATCCTTATTTGGTTTGAAACACAGGGAAATTGTTATGTTTAATATGTATCTTAGAGATTGCAATTAACAAAATATATGTGATAAAGCACTATCATTTATGCCATAGTTTGGGAAAAATAAAAGCATGATACACATTAAAATGAATCATGCCTGAATCACAGCCATTCATTTGTTACATCACGACCTGCTTGCTATCAGGATGGAAATTCAGAAGGAAAATTAGTAATGAATACTTGATGATAGCTAATGCAGAGCAGAATATGGGAGTGGTATATGACTGATTAGGGTTGGTGACATTTTCAAATTACAATTTATTCTTAACTATGTTTTAGGAAGTATGATTCCACTATAAATATAACTGAAATTCCTATACATCCATGACACAGAGATACAGTGAGTATCTGCTAAGATAAAAGAAAGCAGTGGGATCTGAACGGAACCGGTCAAACAGCTCCCTGCACCCAAATCCCGTGGGAGGGAGAGCTAGACCTTCAGAGGGGCAGACATGCCTGGGAAACCAGAGGAGACTATTCTCTGCCTATATTTCTGACTCTAGAGGAAAACACCTAGTGCCATCAGGGCCCCATGCACACAGGGACCCAGAAGTAGGGGCAGGCCCTTCTGATTGCTGCCCTAACTGAGAGATGAAACCTCGCCCCGAGGAGTGACTTCAGGCGAGAGACCAGAGGTAAGACCAACTTTTCTGCTCCAAGTGACCTGCATGATGGACTCAAGACACACAAAGGCAAAATTCCACTGGACCGGACACTTCTGGTCTAGCTGGCACCCGAACCTCGTTGATCCCGGTCCATAGCTCCCTGCTCCCAAACCCGGTGTGAGAGAGAGCTGATCACCCAGACGTGTGGGCAATCCTGAGACTGCAGGGCAGGAGAGATGGCCACTTTTGCCCACCTTTGCCCACATCCCTGGCCCAAGAGGAAACTGTATAGGGCCTCTGGACACAGGAAGATAGGGGCAGTCAAGCTGCAGTAGCCCTGCGGTCCAGACTGAGGCCGGATCAGAACCAACGTGGACAAACAGCTTCCTGCACCCAAATCCTGTGGGAGGGAGAGCTAGACTTTCAGAAGGGCAGACACACCTGGGAAACCAGAGGAGACTACTCTCTGCCTACATTTCTGACTCTAGAGGAAAGCGCCTAGCACCATCTGGCCCCCTGCACACAGGGACCCAGGAGAATTAGGGGCAGGCCCTTCTGGTTCCCATCCACAGGGATAGCTGAAAGCCAGTGGACAGGAATGACTACATGCCTGAAAGCAGAACACTTTGTTCACATAACTGGCTAAAAGAAAACAGGAAAACAGGTCTACAGCACTCCTGACACACAGGCCTATAGGACAGTTAAGCCACTGTCAGAAATAGCAAAACAAGGTAAGACCAGAGACATCCTGATGGCAAGAGGCAAGCACAGGAACCCAAGCACGAGAAACCAAGACTACATGGCATCATCAGAGCCCAATTCTCCCACCAAAGCAAACACGGAATATCCAAACACACCAGAAAGGCAAGATCTAGTTTCAAAATCATATTTGATCATGATGCTGGAGGACTTCAAGAAAGACATGAAGAACTCCCTTAGAGAAACGCAAGAAAACAAAAGTAAACAATTAGAAGCCCTTAGAGAGGAAACATAAAAATCCCTGAAAGAATTAGAGGAAAAGACAATCAAACAGGTGAAGGAATTGAAAATGGAAATAGAAAAAAATAAAGCTCAAAAAGGAGAAAACCCTGGATAGAGAAAACCAAAAGAAGAGACAAGGAGCCGTAGATACAAGCTTCACCAACAGAATACAAGAGATAGAAGAGAGAATCTCAGGAGCAGAAGATTCCATAGAAATCATTGACACAGCTGTCAAAGATAATGTAAAAAGGAAAAAGTTACTGGCCCAAAACATACAGGAAATCCAGGATTCAATGAGAAGATCAAACCTAAGGATAATAGGTATAGAAGAGAGTGAAGACTCCCAGCTCAAAGGACCAGGAAATATCTTCAACAAAATCATAGAGGAGAACTTCCCTAACCTAAAGAAAGAGATGCCCATAAACATACAAGAAGCCTACATAACTCCAAATAGATTGGGACAGAAAAGAAACTCCTCCCGTCACATAATAGTCAAAACACCAAATGCACAAAACAAAGAAAGAATATTAAAAGCAGTAAGGGAAAAAGGTCAAGTAACATATAAAGGCAGACCTATCAGAATTTCACCAGACTTCTCACCAGACACGATGAAAGCCAGAAGATCCCGGACAGATGTCATACAGACCCTAAGAGAGTACAAATGCCAGCACAGGTTACTGTATCCAGTAACACTCCTCTCAATTAACATAGATGGAGAAAGCAAGATATTTCATGACAAAACCAAATTTACACAATATCTTTCTACAAAACAAGCCCTACAAAGGATAAGTGGTAAAACCCAACACAAGGAGGCAAGTTACACCCTAGAAAAAGCAAGAAACTAATCGTTTTGCAAAAAAACAAAGAGAAGACAATCACAGAAACATAATCTCACCTCCAAATACGAAGATAACAGGAAGCAACAACCACTATTCCTTAATATCTCTCAATATCAATGGACTCAATTCCCCAATAAAGAGAAACAGATTAACAAACTACATACGTAACAAGGACCCAGCATTTTGCTGCCTACAGGAAACACACCTCAGAGACAAAGACAGACACTACCTCAGAGTGAAAGGCTAAAAAACAACTTTCCAAGCAAATGATCTGAAGAAGCAAGCTGGAGTAGCCATTCTAATATCAAATAAAATCAATTTTCAACCAAAAGTCATCAAAAAAGATAAGGAAGGACACTTTATATTCATCAAAGGAAAAATCCACCAAGATGAACTCTCAATTCTAAATATCTATGCTCCAAATACAAGGGCACCTTCATACATAAAAGAAACCTTACTAAAGCTCAAAGCACACATTGCACCTCACACAAAATAGTAGGATATTTTAAAACCCCACTCTCATCAATGGATAGATAATGGAAACAAATTAAACAGAGATATAGACAGACCAACAGAAATTATGAACCAAATGGACTGAACAGATATTTATAGAACATTCTATCCTAAAACAAAAGGATATACCTTCTTCTCACCAAGTCATGGTACGTTCTCCAAAATTGGCCAAGTAATCGGGCACAAAACAGGCCTCAACAGATAGAGAAAGATAGAAATAATCCCATGCGTCCTATCAGACCACCACAGCCTAAAGCTGGTCTTCAATAACAATAAGGAAAGATTGCCGACATATACATGGAAGTTGAACAATGCTCTATTCAATGGTAACCTGGTCAAAGTAGAAATATAGAAAGAAATTCAAAACTTAGAATTTAATGAAAATGAAGGTACAACATACCCAAACTTATGGGACACAATGAAAGCTGTGCTAAGAGGAAAACTCATAGCTCTGAGTGCCTGCAGAATGAATCAGGAGAGATCGATCATATATCAGCAGCTTGACAGCACACCTAAAAGCTCTAGAACAAAAAGAAGCAAATATACCCAGGAGGAGTAGAAGGCAGGAAATAATCAAACTCAGAGCTGAAATCAACCAAGTAGAAACAAAAAGGACTATACAAACAATCAACAGAACCAAAAGTTGGATCTTTGAGAAAATCAGCAAGACAGATAAGCCCTTACCCAGACTAAACAGAGGACACAGAGGGTGTGTCCAAATCAACAAAATCAGAAATGAAAAGGGAGACATAACAAAAGAATCAGAGGAAATTCAAAAAATCATCAGATCCTACTACAAAAGCCTATATTCAACAAAACTTGAAAATCTGGAGGAAATGGACAATTTCCTAGACAGATACCAGGTACCGAAGTTAAATCAGGAACAGATAAACCAGTTAAACAACCCCATAACTCCTACGGAAATAGAAGCAGTCATTAAAGGTCTGCCAACCAAAAAGAGCCCAGGTCCAGACGGGTTTAGTGCAGAATTCTATCAGACCTTCATAGAAGACCTCATACAAATACTATCTAAACTATTCCACAAAACTGAAACAGACGGAGCACTACCAAATTCCTTCAATGAAGCCACAATTACTCTTGTACCTAAAACACACAAAGACCCAACAAAGAAAGAGAACTTCAGACCAATTTCCCTTATGAATATCGACGCAAAAATACTCCTAGAAATTCTGGCAAACCGACTACAAGAGCACATCACATCAAAACAATCATCCATCATGATCAAGTAGGCTTCATCCCAGGTATGCAGGGATGGTTTAATATACAGAAAAACATCAATGTAATCCACTATATAAACAAACTGAAATATAAAAACTACATGATCGGAAGGGGCGGCACAGGTCTTCCTGGTTGCTGCCGCTGCAGAGAGCCCGTGGGCAGCACCCCACGAGCGAACTTGAGCCCCGGGACCACAGGTAAGACCAACTTTTCTGCTGCAAGAAAGCTGCCTGGTGAGCTTGGGACACAGGGAAGCAGAATTCCTCTAGGACCGGGCACGTTCTGTGTTTACCGGAAGTCCCACACCCGCGGATCCCGGCCCGCAGCAGCTCTCTGCCCCCAGACCCTGTGAGAGAGAGACCCAACGGCATAGTCAGGTGGGCACTCCTGAGGCTGCAGAGCGGAAGAGACCACCAACACTGCTCACCCCTGCCCACATCCCTGGCCCAAGAGGAAACTGTATAAGGCCTTTGGGCTCCCGTGGGGGAGGGCCCAGGAGTGGCATGACCCCTGCCTGAGACACCACCAGAACCTGAAGGAAACAGACCGGATAAACAGTTCTCTGCACCCAAATCCCGTGGGAGGGAGAGCTGAACCTTCAGAGAGGCAGACAAGCCTGGGAAACCAGAAGAGACTGCTCTCTGCACACACATCTCGGACGCCAGAGGAAAAAGCCAAAGACCATATGGAACCCTGGTGCACTGAAGCTCCCGGAAGGGGCGGCACAGGTCTTCCTGGTTGCTGCCGCTGCAGAGAGCCCGTGGGCAGCACCCCACGAGCGAACTTGAGCCTCGGGACCACAGGTAAGACCAACTTTTCTGCTGCAAGAAAGCTGCCTGGTGAACTCAAGACACAGGCCCACAGGAACAGCTGAAGACCTGTAGAGAGGAAAAACTACACGCCCGAAAGCAGAACACTCTGTCCCCATAACTGACTGAAAGAGAGGAAAACAGGTCTACAGCACTCCTGACACACAGGCTTATAGGACAGTCTAGCCACTGTCAGAAATAGCAGAACAAAGTAACACTAGAGATAATTTGATGGCGAGAGGCAAGCGCAGGAACCCAAGCAACAGAAACCAAGACTACATGGCACCATCGGAGCCCAATTCTCCCATCAAAACAAACATGGAATATCCAAACACACCAGAAAAGCAAGATCTAGTTTCAAAATCATTTTTGATCATGATGCTGGAGGACTTCAAGAAAGACGTGAAGAACTCCCTTAGAGAACAAGTAGAAGCCTACAGAGAGGAATCGCAAAAATGCCTGAAAGAATCGCAAAAATCCCTGAAAGAATTCCAGGAAAACATAAATAAACAAGTAGAAGCCCATAGAGAGGAGACACAAAAATCCCTGAAAGAATTCCAGGAAAACATAAATAAACAAGTAGAAGCCCATAGAGAGGAGACACAAAAATCCCTGAAAGAATTCCAGGAAAACACAATCAAACAGTTGAAGGAATTAAAAATGGAAATAGAAGCAATCAAGAAAGAACACATGGAAACAACCATGGATATAGAAAACCAAAAGAAGAGACAAGGAGCTGTAGATACAAGCTTCACCAACAGAATACAATAGGTGGAAGAGAGAATCTCAGGAGCAGAAGATTCCATAGAAATCATTGACTCAACTGTCAAAGATAATGTAAAGCGGAAAAAGCTACTGGTCCAAAACATACAGGAAATCCAGGACTCAATGAGAAGATCAAACCTAAGGATAATAGTTATAGAAGAAAGTGAAGACTCCCAGCTCAAAGGACCAGTAAATATCTTCAACAAAATCATAGAAGAAAACTTCCCTAACCTAAAAAAAGAGATACCCATAGACATACAAGAAGCCTACAGAACTCCAAATAGATTGGACCAGAAAAGAAACACTTCCCGTCACATAATTGTCAAAACACCAAACACACAAAATAAAGAAAGAATATTAAAAGCAGTAAGGGAAAAAGGTCAAGTAACATATAAAGGGAGACCTATCAGAATCACACCAGACTTCTCGCCAGAAACTATGAAGGCCAGAAGATCCTGGACTGATGTCATACAGACCCTAAGAGAACACAAATGCCAGCCCAGGTTACTGTATCCAGCAAAACTCTCAATTAACATTGATGGAGAAACCAAGATATTCCATGACAAAACCAAATTTACACAATATCTTTCTACAAATCCAGAACTACAAAGGATAATAAATGGTAAAGCCCAACATAAGGAGGCAAGCTATACCCTAGAAGAAGCAAGAAACTAATCGTCTTGGCAACAAAACAAAGAGAATGAAAGCACACAAACATAACCTCACTTCCAAATATGAATATAACGGGAAGCAATAATCACTATTCCTTAATATGTCTCAATATCAATGGCCTCAACTCCCCAATAAAAAGACATAGATTAACAAACTGGATACGCAACGAGGACCCTGCATTCTGCTGCCTACAGGAAACACACCTCAAGAGACAAAGACAGACACTACCTCAGAGTGAAAGGCTGGAAAACAACTTTCCAAGCAAATGGTCAGAAGAAGCAAGCTGGAGTAGCCATTCTAATATCAAATAAAATCAATTTCCAACTAAAAGTCATCAAAAAAGATAAGGAAGGACACTTCATATTCATCAAAGGAAAAATCCACCAAGATGAACTCTCAATCCTAAATATATCTGCCCCAAATACAAGGGCACCTACATACGTAAAAGAAACCTTACTAAAGCTCAAAACACACATTGCACCTCACACAATAATAGTGGGAGATTTCAACACCCCACTCTCATCAATGGACAGATCATGGAAACAGAAATTGAACAGTGATGTCGACAGACTAAGAGAAGTCATGAGCCAAATGGACTTAATGGATATTTATAGAACATTCTATCCTAAAGCAAAAGGATATACCTTCTTCTCAGCTCCTCATGGTACTTTCTCCAAAATTGACCATATAATTCGTCAAAAAACGGGCCTCAACAGGTACAGAAAGATAGGAATAATCCCATGCGTGCTATCGGACCACCACGGCCTAAAACTGGTCTTCAATAACAATAAGGGAAGAATGCCCACATATACGTGGAAATTGAACAATGCTCTACTCAATGATAACCTGGTCAAGGAAGAAATAAAGAAAGAAATTAAAAACTTTTTAGAATTTAATGAAAATGAAGATACAAGATACCCAAACTTATGGGACATAATGAAAGCTGTGCTAAGAGGAAAACTCATAGCGCTGAGTGCCTGCAGAAAGAAACAGGAGAGAGCATATATCAGCAGCTTGACAGCACACCTAAAAGCTCTAGAACAAAAAGAAGCAAATAGACCCAGGAGGAGTAGAAGGCAAGAAATAACCAAACTCAGAGCTGAAATCAACCAAGTAGAAACAAAAAGGACCATAGAAAGAATCAACAGAACCAAAAGTTGGTTCTTTGAGAAAATCAACAAGATAGATAAACCCTTAGCCAGACTAACGAGAGGACACAGAGAGTGCGTCCAAATTAACAAAATCAGAAATGAAAAGGGAGACATAACTACAGATTCAGAGGAAATTCAAAAAATCATCAGATCTTACTATAAAAACCTATATTCAACAAAACTTGAAAATCTTCAGGAAATGGACAATTTCCTAGACAGATACCAGGTATCGAAATTAAATCAGGAACAGATAAACCAGTTAAACAACCCCATAACTCCTAAGGAAATAGAAGCAGTCATTAAAGGTCTCCCAACCAAAAAGAGCCCAGGTCCAGACGGGTTTAGTGCAGAATTCTATCAAACCTTCATAGAAGACCTCATACCAATATTATCCAAACCATTCCACAAAATTGAAACAGATGGAGCACTACCGAATTCCTTCTACGAAGCCACAATTACTCTTATACCTAAACCACACAAAGACACAACAAAGAAAGAGAACTTCAGACCAATTTCCCTTATGAATATCGACGCAAAAATACTCCTAGAAATTCTGGCAAACCGAATCCAAGAGCACATCAAAACAATCATCCACCATGATCAAGTAGGCTTCATCCCAGGCATGCAGGGATGGTTTAATATACCGAAAACCATCAACGTGATCCATTATATAAACAAACTGAAAGAACAGAACCACATGATCATTTCATTAGATGCTGAGAAAGCATTTGACAAAATTCAACACCCCTTCATGATAAAAGTCCTGGAAAGAATAGGAATTCAAGGCCCATACCCAAACATAGTAAAAGCCATATACAGCAAACCAGTTGCTAACATTAAACTAAACGGAGAGAAACTTGAAGCAATCCCACTAAAATCAGGGACTAGACAAGGCTGCCCACTCTCTCCCTACTTATTCAATATAGTTCTTGAAGTTCTAGCCAGAGCAATCAGACAACAAAAGGAGATCAAGGGGATACAGATCGGAAAAGAAGAGGTCAAAATATCACTATTTGCAGATGACATGATAGTATATTTAAGTGATCCCAAAAGTTCCACCAGAGAACTACTAAAGCTGATAAACAACTTCAGCAAAGTGGTTGGGTATAAAATTAACTCAAATAAATCAGTTGTCTTCCTCTATACAAAAGAGAAACAAGCCGAGAAAGAAATTAGGGAAACGACACCCTTCATAATAGACCCAAATAATATAAAGTACCTCGGTGTGACTTTAACCAAGCAAGTAAAAGATCTGTACAATAAGAACTTCAAGACACTGAGGAAAGAAATTGAAGAAGACCTCAGAAGATGGAAAGATCTCCCATGCTCATGGATTGGCAGGATTAATATAGTAAAAATGGCCATTTTACCAAAAGAAATCTACAGATTCAATGCAATCCCCATCAAAATACCAATCCAATTCTTCAAAGAGTTAGACAGAACAATTTGCAAATTCATCTGGAATAACAAAAAACCCAGGATAGCTAAAGCTATCCTCAACAATAAGAGGACTTCAGGGGGAATCACTATCCCTGAACTCAAGCAGTATTACAGAGCAATAGTGATAAAAACTGCATGGTATTGGTACAGAGACAGACAGATAGACCAATGGAATAGAATTGAAGACCCAGAAATGAACCCACACACCTATGGTCACTTGATTTTTGACAAAGGAGCCAAAACCATCCAATGGAAAAAAGATAGCATTTTCAGCAAATGGTGCTGGTTCAACTGGAGGGCAACATGTAGAAGAATGCAGATCGATCCATGCTTATCACCCTGTACAAAGCTTAAGTCCAAGTGGATCAAGGACCTCCACATCAAACCAGACACACTCAAACTAATAGAAGAAAAACTAGGGAAGCATCTGGAACACTTGGGCACTGGACAAAATTTCCTGAACAAAACACCAATGGCTTATGCTCTAAGATCAAGAATCGACAAATGGGATCTCATAAAACTGCAAAGCTTCTGTAAGGCAAAGGACACGGTGGTTAGGACAAAACGGCAACCAACAGATTGGGAAAAGATCTTTACCAATCCTACAACAGATAGAGGCCTTATATCCAAAATATACAAAGAACTCAAGAAGTTAGACCGCAGGGAAACAAATAACCCTATTAAAAAATGGGGTTCAGAGCTAAACAAAGAATTCACAGCTGAGGAATGCCGAATGGCTGAGAAACACCTAAAGAAATGTTCAACATCTTTAGTCATAAGGGAAATGCAAATCAAAACAACCCTGAGATTTCACCTCACACCAGTGCGATTGGCTAAGATAAAAAACTCAGGTGACAGCAGATGCTGGCGAGGATGTGGAGAAAGAGGAACACTCCTCCATTGTTGGTGGGGTTGCAGACTGGTAAAACCATTCTGGAAATCAGTCTGGAGGTTCCTCAGAAAATTGGACATTGAACTGCCTGAGGATCCAGCTATACCTCTCTTGGGCATATACCCAAGAGATGCCTCAACATATAAAAGAGACACGTGCTCCACTATGTTCATCGCAGCCTTATTTATAATAGCCAGAAAATGGAAAGAACCCAGATGCCCTTCAACAGAGGAATGGATACAGAAAATGTGGTACATCTACACAATGGAATATTACTCAGCTATCAAAAACAACGAGTTTATGAAATTCGTAGGCAAATGGTTCGAACTGGAAAATATCATCCTGAGTGAGCTAACCCAATCACAGAAAGACATACATGGTATGCACTCATTGATAAGTGGCTATTAGCCCAAATGCTTGAATTACCCTAGATCCCTAGAACAAACGGAACTCAAGACGGATGGTCAAAATGTGAATGCTTCACTCCTTCTTTAAATGAGGAAAAAGAATACCCTTGGCAGGGAAGGGAGAGGCAAAGATTAAAACAGAGACTGAAGGAACACCCATTCAGAGCCTGCCCCACATGTGGCCCATACATATACAGCCACCCAATTAGACAAGATGGATGAAGCAAAGAAGTGCAGACAGACAGGAGCCGGATGTAGATCGCTCCTGAGAGACACAGCCAGAATACAGCAAATACATAGGCAAATGCCAGCAGCAAACCACTGAACTGAGAATAGGTCCCCTATTGAAGGAATCAGAGAAAGAACTGGAAGAGCTTGAAGGGGCTCGAGACCCCAAAAGTACAACAATGCCAAGCAACCAGAGCTTCCAGGGACTAAGCCACTACCTAAAGAATATACATGGACTGACCCTGGACTCTGACCCCATAGGTAGAATTGAATATCCTAGTAAGAGCACCAGTGGAAGGGGAAGCCCTGGGTCCTGCTAAGACTGAACCCCCAGTGAACTAGACTATGGGGGGAGGGCGGCAATGGTGGGAGGGTTGGGAGGGGAACACCCATAAGGAAGGGGAGGGGGGAGGGGGATGTTTGCCCGGAAACCGGGAAAGGGAATAACACTTGAAATGTATATAAGAAATACTCAAGTTAATAAAAAAAACAAAACAAAAAAAAAAACTACATGATCATTTCATTAGATGCTGAGAAAGCATTTGACAAAATTCAACACCCCTTCATGATAAAATTCCTGGAAAGAACAGGAATTTGAGGCCCAAACCTGAACATAGTAAAAGCCATTTACAGCAAACCAGTTGCTAACATTAAACTTAATGGAGAGAAACTTGAAGCAATCCCACTAAAATCAGGGACTAGACAAGGCTGCCCACTCTCAATCAGACAACAAAAGGAGATCAAAGGGATCCAGATCGGAAAGGAAGAAGTCAAAATATCATTATTTGCAGATGATATGTTAGTATATTTAATGACAAAACTTCCACCAGAGAACTACTAAACCTGATAAACACCTTCAGCAAACTGGCTCCTTATAAAATAAACTCAAATAAATCAGTAGCCTTCCTCCACACAAAAGAGAAACAAGCTGAGAAAGAAATTAGTGAAACGACACCCTTCATAATAGTCCCAAATAATATAAAATACCACAGTGTGACTTTAACCACGCAAGTGAAAGATCTGTATTATAAGAACTTCAAGCTTCTGAAGAAAGAAATTGAAGATCTCAGAAGATGGAAAGTTCTCCCATGCTCATGGATTGGCAGAATTAATATAGTATAAGTGGCCATTTTACCAAAACCGATCTACAGATTCAATGCAAATAAGATTCAATGTAAATAAGTAATACCCAATTTAATAAAGCTGGGAATAAAAGAAGTTTCTGGTGAGATATATAGGAATCTACTATGATCATGGCCAAATTATTAAGTGAATCCTAGTAAACTCATGTTATTTAGAAATGGGCCATAAGTGTATATTTTAGATAAATGGTATATCAAATAATTTTTTGCTACTAAGTAATAAAGAACATTGGTAACTGAAAAAAAAAAGAAAGAGCAGTTTACTTTCTGAATGTTTGCACCCTAGATTGTAAGTTTTTTTTTTTTTTTTGCTGTTATTTTGCGAATTCTTAGTGCAGATACTGTGATCCTCAAGGAGAGGTGTGAATACTTAAGAAAAAACCCTCTGAAAGTCATTAGTAACAAAACACTCCTTAAATTAAGTATATTAACATATATTAGGAGTTTAGAAATTATAAGTTATATCATATAGATGAAGAATAAAAATGTTCCCCACACTAATGAAGATAAGCTAATGGATTTCACTTACTTAAGTAAATGACTAATTTGTCATCGTAGTAAGTGCTGCAGGAGACTTTATAGAAACCATGAGAACACACGAATGGCCGACTTGGCCTACTCTCCTGGCATTGCCTTTGATATTCACATGTCTTTAAGAGAAAACAAACAACACAAGACAAAGAATGGAATGTTGTTATAACTGGGCAGTAATCACAGCCAACATTACTTTTTCAACTAATGTTCTTCGGTTTTGTAAAAAAAGAAAGCATTATCTTCACTCCCGTTGACCATTTTGTGGCCCTCGAAAGCCACAGAAGAAAGGGGAGATGCTTGGGTGTAGAGAAACCTATCGTCACAGAGTTTTCACAGTTTACCGATATGAAATAGTGAGTGAATTTGCGTGATCTTGTTATCAAAAGTTAGAGGTGGGAGAGAGTGGAAATGAAGTAGTACAGATGCATTCCATAGTTTCAGAGGCAAGTTTAATTCAATGACACCCTTGCTTTAGTGAGTACTTCCAATTTTGTCATGTGCTGCTGCTGCTTGTCTTTCCAGAAAAAAGCAAAGAAAATACATAGCTGGGGACTGGGTGTGTAGCAAGAGCTCATCCTTCAGGCTCATCGAATCAAGTGGAAAAGGAAAGTCTAAAAGGCCCAGGGGGTCAGAGAAAGCATCCTTGCCAAAGGTAAAGAGGTCAAGAGAAAAGTCTTAGCAAAGTGTTAGGACATCACCTCGCCAGAACACTCATGAATCAAAATTGCAAATAGATTAGCTGAAAGTTTGTAGAATTAATGAAGCTAATGTTGTGTGTACATTCTTAGGAAAATGTGTGTGCACACACATATGATATATATTATATATGTATATGATATGATCATAAGTAATCTAGCCTACAGGGAAAGTAATGGAGATTAAAAGAAGAGAAAAAGAGGTTACATTCAAATAGCTAAAGCAAAGAATACTGCTGCATAAGGAACGATTTAATAGCAGAAGGCAGAGAAAGGTCATGCAAGCCATTGCCTGATTACCCAACTTCGCTCCTCCCTCAGGCCTCATCCCATCTTGGGCTTAGGTTTTTCTGCAAATCATGGTAATTGGGAATCAGTTCCCACAGCTGTGAACCACCAGTCACAGAGAGAGAGGCAAAAAGTTGGAAGCTGAGCCTCTCTGCTGGAGAGAGAAAGGAAGTGACTTGTTTATGTGCCATTTCATCACTCTCCCCAGGAGGCACCAGCCCCACATTTATGTTTTATTAAAGGTACATGACATTGGATTTTTAAAGCAAGAAGATTTGGCCCGCTGTTGCTATTAGAAGAGTTGAATTCAATTCTCAGTTAAAATTCTGAACTGTTAACAGTGTGAGGAGGCTAAGTTTGCACATCATTTCCTCCTTTTACAGGTGAAGTCTTTTGAACCACAAATATTAACTGATCTGCTACATTTGTTGGTGATGGCGTCTAGGCCTCTGTAATTGCCACGAGTTTAGGTTACCACTTCTGTAATTTCTCCCCAGCTTTGCAAAAACAGCCCAGGGATCCAGAAACCGATCAATTTAGTAATCTCTCTCTCTCTCTCTCTCTCTCTCTCTCTCTCTCTCTCTCTCTTTCTCTCTCTCCCTATATCCCTCTCCCTCCTCTTTCTCACTCCCCCCCCCATACACCATTCCATGATATGTGTTCAGTGTCACAGAGAACTCTATCACATAGCTGGTCATTTCCATCCTTGGTCCTGTTCTCATTCATGTGATTTTGATAACGATCGAAGTTACCACTCAATTTACTAAATTCACCCTTTACTCTATTTACTTTTTTTTTCTTTAACCAACTCCCCCCATTATGCTGCTGCAAGCCATTTGTGCCTAAGAACAAAATAAGATGCTGTGTCTCAAAATTATTAATCTGGACTCTGCTTAAAAACACTTCTCGTCATTCATTGATTGACACATAATGGTTACAGGGTAATCTGCCCAGATAGGTAGAATTCAAAGCATATGTGTGGTGCTCTCGGGTGGCAGACAGTGCTCAGCATTCTAGAAGGTCAAGGGATACAGGTCGTTTTTATCTTTTGGATCCGGCATCCCTCAAAGTCTATCTTTGCTCATTTATTTGAAGCTAGTTCATGTTACCATTTGTTATTTTTAATCTACTGAAAAAGAGAGGGCAGAAGACTAGTGTTGAATTTATTTACCCTTAAAGCATGAAGCCTGATGTACATATATATATACCTTGTGCCCATCTTCTTAGTTAGAGATTGTCCTATGATCATGCTGAGAGGCATAATGCTTCTGAAAAGGAGAGAGAGAGAGAGAGAGAGAGAGAGAGAGAGAGAGAGAGAGAGAGAGAGAGAGAGAAAGAGAGAGAGAGTCATGGGACACCTTTTTATTACTGTGATATTTGTTAAATTCTCCTTGGTCCAGGTGTTACAGCCAACATATCAGCCTGCTTCTGTTCTTAGTATCACTTCCTTCTTTGAGTCCCTTGGCTGTCGACTCGAAAGTGTCACAATGTGTTCATCCCTAGAGTAGATGGCCAATTGTGGAGAAAATTATATTACTCTGCCCATTACTGTTTGTAGATTTGGGAGCTCAGGTTGAGTCAATACATTCACATTATCATTGAATCTACTAAACTATAAGCTGTCCTAGGATAAGAGTTATCCATCTTCTTAAATGTCCATTATTTTCATACTACCTGGTTATAGAAGAATGAAAAAGAAATTGCTGATGATTGAAAATATGAATATAATATGTTTCTGACTCTAAATTTGTTGGTTTGTTAAATTAGTCTATCATCTTTACTGTTTTCTAAATCGTATTGCTTTTCACACCTTCCCTCTGTTCTTTCTTCCTTCCCTCCCTCCCTCTGTTCTTCCTCCTTTTCCTTCTTTCTTCTCTTCCTTTCTCCCTCTCTCCCTCCTTCCCTCCCTCCCCCTCTCTCTTTCTTTCTTTTCTTCCTTCCTTCCTTCCTTCTCCTTCCTTCCTTCCTTCCTTCCTTCCTGCCTTCCTTCCTCCCTGCCTCCCTCCCTCCCTCCCTCCCCTTCCTTTTGAGACAAGGTCTCACTGTTATGTATCCCAGGCTGTCCTGGAACTCACTATATAGACCAGGCTGGCTTTGAGCTTACATGCTCTTGCCTCTGCTCTCTAAGTATTGGGATTAAAGGCAATCTCAGGAAGACCATATTGCTTTTAGTCAAAGATAGTATTACTATATTCTTTTTTTTTTATTAACTTGAGTAGTTCTTATTTACATTTCGAGTGTTATTCCCTTTCCCGGTTTCCGGGCAAACATCCCCCTAATCTCTCCCCCTCCCCTTCTTTAGGGTGTTCCCTTCCCCAGCCTCCCCCCATTGCCGCCCTCCCCCCAACAATCTAGTTCACTGGGGGTTCAGTCTTAGCAGGACCCAGGGCTTCCCCTTCCACTGGTGCTCTTACTAGGATATTCATTGCTACCTATGAGGTCAGAGTCCAGGGTCAGTCCATGTATAGTCTTTGGGTAGTGGCTTAGTCCCTGGAAGCTCTGGTTGCTTGGCATTGTTGTTCATTAGGGGTCTCGAGCCCCTTCGAGCTCTTCCAGTCCTTTCTCTGATTCCTTTAACGGGGTCCTATTCTTAGTTCAGTGGTTTGCTGCTGGCTTTCGCCTCTGTATTTGCTGTATTCTGGCTGTGTCTCTCAGGAGAGATCTACATCTGGTTCCTGTCAGCCTGCCCTTCTTTGCTTCATCCATCTTGTCTAATTGGATGGCTGTATATGTATGGGCCACATGTGGGGCAGGCTCTGAATGGGTGTTCCTTCAGTCTCTGTTTTAATCTTTGCCTCTCTATTCCCTGCCAAGGGTATTCTTTTTCCTCATTTAAAGAAGGAGTGAAGCATTCACATTTTGATCATCCCTCTTGAGTTTCATTTGTTCTAGGCATCTAGGGTAATTCAAGCATTTGGGCTAGTAGCCACTTATCAATGAGTGCATACCATGTGTGTTTTTCTGTGTATCACTATATTCTTAACTTTTCCTCATATATCATAGTCAATGTTTTTTGTAGATTATACTTCTAAATCCCCGTAAGACCATATTTTTCATTTACGATCCCATGCAACAGGCTTATATCACATCTTCATCTTGATTACAGGTAACTATAATAATTTAATTGTCGTTCCTTTCACTGGCTTAATTGCCCTTAAATAGATATTCAGTGTTAAAGTTTAGAAACATCTCACGTGTTATATTTTTCTCATTTCCAAAACCTTTTTTATAGTAATAAAACACCAAGTAAATAAGAGTTCAAGGAAGTATAGGAAGGTAAAAAATAGTATAAAATAGTATAATCACTTTATAATCAAAGTGATTAATCACATTTAAGGACCTTATGTTTGTCAATGTCACCCTGAAGTTCATGTTGAAACCTGGCCTAGCTAGGGTTACAAGGTTGTTATAAAATGGTATGACCAAAAGCAAGCCAGGGAAGAAATGGTTAATTTGATTTAAACTTCCAAATCATTATTTATGATCAAAGGAAGTGAGGACTAGAACTCAAACAGGACAGGTTTTGATGGAGGCCATGGAATAGTACTGCTTACTGGCCTGCTCAGCCTGCTTTGTTACCGAAACCAAGACCACCAGGGAGGATGGCACCACCCACCATGGTCTGCCTCCCCTCATCAATCACTAATTAATAAAATGCCCTACAGGCTTTCCAGTAACCTCATCTTGTGGAAGCATTTCTTAATTGAGATTTATTCCTCTCAGATGATTTTAGTGTGTATCAAGTAAACGTAAGATTCTCCAGCACAAAACCCAGTCTTCATTGTGGTGGCATTAATAGGTAGGACCTTTAAGAGATGAATAGATCTCATAACATAATAGGTGAGGTTGATCACTTTCCAAAATGATTTCTGGGAGCCTGTCTCACTCATGTTGCCGAATAGGGACAAAGAGGCATTCTTCAGCTACTAAAAATTTGGCCTTGGGCTTCCTACCCTCCAGAACTGCGTGCAATGAAATTCTGCTGCTTAAACACTTTGGAGTTCATGGTATTTATTATAACAGCTGTAGTGAATGAAAATCACCATAATTAAAAGCACATCAGTAGAGAAGACTAGCAACAAAGTGACCTACTTATCTCCCACAACTAAAGATCTGAGAGGATAATGGATGGTAAGGGGGATGGATGAGCTAAGAAATTAAGGATGGATGAGTCTGCCTAGCCCGAAAAGCTGGCAGTCCAGGAAAACCTACGCGAGAGAGATTGACTGATGACCTTGGCTGCCATCTGAGTCTATATTGTGCACTTCAACATGGTCCATGCCAACATCTACTCCATCTACAAGCTGCTGGAACGTTTAGAGGGGCCAGTGCTGTAGAGCTAGACCCAGGAGCATGTCATCACCATCAAAGATGAAAATCTGAACCACAGCTGTGATCGATGAAGGTGGTAGCTTCTGTGGGCTACAATTGGATGCCAGAGCAGCTTTGTGGAGGCCAAGAACCCCATAGAGGCTCTGAAAGGAGCCAAGGAGGAGGTTGAGGATTCTGCAGAGCCCACAGCGTCACCTGCAGAACTAAAAAGGGGCAACTACTATGGGGAGATGCTTTTAAAAAGTGGGCTCATGAAAGCAGAGAAAAAGACAGCAAAATATAACTGAGATACAGCCACAAAGAGTGCCAGAGTGATATGGGAGCATGGCTGCAATAGATGCAGAGGACAAAGAACAGGAAGAGAGCTGGTGTGGTGGTTTGAATATGCTTGGCCCGGGGAGTGTCACTATTCGGAGGTGTGGCATTGTTGGAGTAGGTATGGGCTTATTAGACAATGAGTGTCACTGTAGGATGGGCTTTGAGGTCTTTTGTGCTCAAGCTACACCCAGTGTGGAAAAGAGCCTCTTCTTGCCTGCCATAGGTTCAACTCTCACCTCCTTCTCTAGCAACATAACTGACTGTAGGCTGCCTTGCCTCCTGCCATGATGATAATGGACTGAACCTCTGAAACTGTAAGCCAGACCCAGTCAAATGTTTGCCTTTATAAGAGGTGCCTTGGCCATGGTAACTCTTCACCCCAATAAAACCCTAACAAGACAGCTTTTTTGCTTTTTCTTTTATTTTGACAGAGCTCACAAAAAATGAGTAGGTTGTGAACTTAGGAGGACTGGAAGTAAATCTGATGTGAAACTTCTAAGTAATCAATAGAACTATGTTAATTAAAAAACAAATTAAAGACAGAATTTGAATTTCTGTGTAAGGGTTGTATATAAAACATTACCTCTACACTCTCTCAGGTGGCATGGGAATTAGGTTTATGAAATCATTAAGTTTATAACAAACGTATAGGGCCATTAGGCCTCCTACACTCAGGATATTCTTAAAGCAACAGGATCCTGCCTTCTATGTCACAACTGAGACCTAAAGATTTCTTCAGAAGATCAGAAAAAGCCTTGTGAAAGTGTTTCTAAAATCTCAGTGTACAATACACTAATCAGTTAGACATGATGATTCTTTATGACAAATCCTTGTGCAGTCATAAGAAACAACAAACTGCAATTTTTATTTTGTTTTATGAGTGTGGGTATTTTGTTTGCATCTATATCTCTCTTCACATACATGCTTGGTGCCAGCTGAGTCCAGAAAGGGATGTCCTTGGAATTGGGGTTACAGAGATTGTGTAAACCCTGACTTGGGTATTTCGAATTGAATCCTGGTCTTCTTAAAAAATAGCAAGTACTTTTAGCCTCTGAGCTATCTTGTCAGCCTGGGAAAATACTTCTTTGGTGTCTCATTTTATATTAGCAGGTGGATAAAAAAAATCTCTGAGTAATTATGTAAATGTTATTAACTTAAAAGTGGGAACTAAAAAGAGAAAAGGACACCAACAACCAACCAACCAACCAAACAGTAAACTAATCAGACACTCAGATAAAACAGGGCTTGGTGTGAGCACTGAGAAGTTAATATCCTGAGAACTACCAAATGCATGCTACTTATAACACTAGAATGGTGTTTCTCAAGGAGAACGATAGTAGTAAGAATTCAGGCATGATTTCCCTCCTATTTAGAGGAGAATATGTCCATTAGATATCTGTTGGTTACTAGTAAGATATTAATGTCACTATAGTACCATTGGGGATACTCTGCTAGGCTGGTCATTTTGGGTCACAGGCTTACAGCTGGGTAGAGTTATTAATTACTTTATTCCCATATCAGTTTGCATAGTAACTTTTAGTACCATGAGAGCTAACTCTTAGGAAGGAAGCTTCTGGTCAGTTCCAGTTTAATTGCTCAAAGTTTGTAAGGTCTTCAGAATTTCTTGTCTTACTTTTGCGTTCTGAGAGGCAATCACAGGTGAAGGCGATAGCTTATACTCTTTTGGGAGTCTCTTGGATGCCTCTGGCTGACAACTTGAGAGGGAGGATTCCTTCCCTAGCACTAGTTTTTGTTATACAGTCCATGGCTTCTATGGGTGGCAGCAGGAGGTGGTGGTGGTTCACAATACATACATACATGAATGGACACATACTTACACATACACATACTATATGTAATTGCTAGTAATTTTATAAAAGAATGTTTTCTTGTGGCTATTTATCTTATCTTTTCCTCACCCCTTTCTGAACTATAGACCCCTCCAGGTTTCTTTTAATAGTTTCTGGGTTCCACCAAACCATCTCTAAAGTTCCTTCTCTTCCTCCATAGTCTTTTTCTCCAGTTTTTGTATTGGAAGCTAAGATCCACAAATATGAAGAACATATAGTGTTTGTCTTTATGGATCTGGTTTCCCACTTACATGGAAATTCCAAGCTTTCATTTTCTTTACAGTTGAATAGAATGTTCATCAGTTCATAGATGTCTATGATGCTTTGATTTCCTAGCTAGTGTAAATGCATCAACAGTGACGATGGCTGAGCATGTGTCTCCATAGGATATTCCATCTTTTGACGTATGTCAAGGAGTAGTAAATCTGGGTCATGTAATAGATATAGTTTATGCTTTTGAGAAGTCTCTACACTGGTTTCCATAGTCACTGTACCAGATTTTATCTCACCAACAGTGAATGAGACTCTTTCTCAACACCCTTGTCAGTGTCTGTTGTCACTTTTCTTACTTTGGGCCATTCTGATGTAGGTAAGATGAAATCTTAAAGTACCTTTAATTTGTATTTCCCTGATTGCTAAGGATCTTGAACACTTTCATATATTTCTTAGCCACATATCAAACTTCTTGTTTGATAAGACCATTCAAGTCCATTGCCTATTTCTTGCCTGGGTCAAGAAGATTTTTTTGAATTATTTGTGTATTTTAGGTACTAATTATCTATAGGATTATAGCTGGTAGATATTTTCTACCATCCTGTGTCTGTCTCATCACTTGATTGATTGTGTTCTTTGCTGTACAGAAGTTTTTTTTTTTGTTTTCTGAAGTCCCATTTGTCAGTTGTTGGTCTTAATCCTTGAGTGAGTGAAGTTCTATTCAGAAAGTCCTCTCTTACACTTCTATGTTGTAGGATATGCCCTGTGCTTTTTTCAAGTTTGTGTTTCAGGTTTGATACTGAGGTCTTTTCAATATATAACGAGGTGATCATGTGGCCTTTGTCTTTAAGTCTATTTATATGATTTATTAAAATTTTATTTACATTTGTAAATAATCTATGGATTTCTTGGATAAAACCAACTTGATGGTGATCACTGTGATATATGGTTATACCTAGCTTGCAAGAATATTAGTAATTTTTGCAAGTATGTTCATAAGGATATTGGCCTATGATTTTATTTATTTGTTGCTTTTACCCAGCTTTAGTATTAGAGTTTTACTGACTTTGTCTTAGGTGTTTGGAAGTTCTCCCCATCTTCCTTTGTTTCTTAAAAAAATACTTTGAGAAGTAGGCCAATTAGTGGCTGAACTGTGCTCCTCACTGGCACAGCTATAGGACTGTCATGGACTGTTATCATTGAAGGAACTCTGGACAGCTTGACCTTGGTAAACATGGCTCTGGCCGTCCTTACCCTTCTCTGCATTCCTGCTGTCTTGCTAGAAACTATTAGATTAAATTCCTGAAGCTAGTCCCCAAGTCTATTCCTTATTTGGTTAATTTCTCCTCCCAGGGCTGACTACCAAAGTTCAGCTATCAAAGTACTAAAGTCCAGTAATAAAAAATCCCCTTTGGCTCACCTAATTAACATGCCCAATTAAAATCCAACATTTCATCCTAATAGACGGTTTCCCACTTTATCTTTATAAACTGTCATTTTTCTATGAGCTACTTCTTTGTCCTCTCTATCTGAACGCAGTCCTTCACGACCCCGGGATCAATATCCCTTACCCTCTCAGCTGGTCCTTTTCTCACTCTGTTTTGTTCTCCTTCTCCTTTCTCTCTTTTATACTGTTTGTCTCTTATTCCCCTCCCTCTATCCCTCAAGAGTAAATAAATCTCCTTTTTGCTAAGAATTTGGTCTTAGGGCTCCTGAGCAGGTACTTTCCCTTTCAATAGTCATACATTCCATGGATGTAGCCCTTTTTGTGTCCACCCATCTTGGAAAGGGGAGTTTGATCTTTCCGTTGTGGTAATGAATTTTATAAACTTCGTCTTTTAGATTAGATTGTGAAATCACTCTGTGAATCTGCCTTTAAGAAGAAATTCAGTTTTCTAATGATATTCTGCTATACTCTTATACCAGTGCCTAGCACAATCATTAGAGAGGTTTCAATCAGTAACTGATGGGAGCAGAGGCAAAGATCCACAGGCAAACATTAGGTGGGGCTCAGGGAATTTTGTGAAGGAAGGGGAGGACGAATTGTTGAAGTCAGAAGGGTCATGGACACCATCAGAACACAGCCCACAGAGTCAACTAACCAGGGCTCATATGAGCTCACAGAGACTGAAGTGACAATCAGGGAGCCTGTATGAGTCTCATTTAGATACTCTGCATATATAATATGGTTATGTAGCTTAGTATTCTTGTTGGACTCCTAACAGTGGGAGCTTGAGCTGTCTCTTGCTCTTTTGTCTGCTTTTGGGATCCCTTTCCTCTTACTAGATTGCCTCATTTAGCCTTAATATAAGAGTTTATACCTAGTTTCATAATTTGTTATACCATGTTTGGTTGCTATCCTGGGAGGCCTGGTGTTTCTGAAGGGAAATGGAGGAGCAATGGGTCTGGGAGAGAGGGGGTAGAGGGTAAGGCAGGCAGGAGAGGAGAGAGGGGAAACTGTAGTCAAGATGTAATCTATGAAAATAATTTTTTAAAAAATATAAGATATGAGAAAATAAAGAAATAAATAAAAAGAAAGACAGAAAGACAGACAGACAGACAAAAATAAATAAATAAATTAAGCATTAATTGTGGAGGCATTATAACCATTATACTACTTATTCAGAACAGTGTAGAAGGTGATCTTTTAGTGTTTAAATAGCTAAGAGTGGGTTAACTGTGTTCAGAGAAAGTTAATTCTCATTTTCCGTCTTTAAAAACCACAAATCTAAAAAGAATTCACAGTGTAGCAAAATTGAAAAATTAGAAAATATTTTGCACATACAATAGCCTGTAGGATTTTCCCGTTTTCTTTTTGAAATCTTGGTCTTATCTGGCAGTTCTTGTGTAACTCTGTGGCACAGTCAGTATAAATCCTGGTATTTGAAACAGACTTTGCTTCTTTCTCCTATGCCACAACTTTAAAATAACTTTAAGCTCCTAAAGGTTCAAAACATAAACATACATTATGGATTTATTTATGCTTTCACTATCAATAGGAAAACATCCCCTTTTCTTTAAAGGATAGATTTGAAAGGCCATTACAAGCCTCAGGGCATTAGGTAACATGCATTAATTAAACATATCACTGATGATGTAAGGAGACATACTTTACTATTCTTTTTTCAATTTGCTTTTGGGTTTTTGAGACAGGATCTTACTGTACATTTCAGACTTGCATGGAACCCACAATATAGTCTAAGGTGGCCTAATACTATGATAATCTTGCCTCTGCCTCCAAAGTGTTATAACAGGGGTGAGCCTCCATACCAATATTGCTGTTTTGTTTTATTATACATAATCTGAGTTACAGCTTTAAATGTTTCTGGATGCATTTCATTTAGACCCTGTTGCTGGGAACATATTTTCATCTGTCTTTTCTTCCTCCCACCTTCCTCACTTTCTCTCTTTCCCTCTTCTGTTTTTGAGCTGGGGCTCATATAACCCAGGCTGGCCTCAAACTCATTGTGTAAGCTAAAAATGACCTTGAGTTTTCCACATGGGGAGTACAAACCTTCACTACAACATGCAGCTAGGTTGTGTAGTTTCTTTAAAATTAAAAAAAAATACAGCTGCTCATTCCACACATAGGTAAATATATAAATTGGAATATATTATCTAAATAACTCTTCTTGTGGGCAACTCATTTTATTGAAAAAGAAAATAGCTTTGATACTTAGGATATAAAACTTTGCTTTTAAAAAACTCTTTTGTAACCAGGAATAAGATAACTATATCTGTGTGTTTCCGTACTTCCAAAAGATTTCAAAAGATGAGCCCCCTGGCTATTCATATTGAAATTCAATAGTGCACAGGCTCTAACTGCCTCAGAAAATGAATGCAAAAATATGAGAAATAGCTTCAAGTTGTCCTTGGTCTTTCAGGGAAATATGATAAGATTCCTTTGAATGGCAAAAGGAGAGTGAACATTTGATATCATTTCTCCTAACGCTGTAAACAGAAATCAAGCTGATTTGAAAAGGAACTTTGTGAATAAAAATTATTAAAAAGCACACAAAAGTAAGGAAAATATAGATGAACATGGAGGTTGCTACTCTGGAAAGAGATGATAAAATGCAAAGCATCAAGGACAAGGAAGAGGACAGAAGGTAGATGGACAATGCTGTAGAGTTATGCCCAGTTAAAAAAAGTGCTGGAATATGCCAGAACATTAGGAAAAGAAATCTATACAAACCAAGCTAAGCATGACCTTTCAAATATGCCAGTAAAAAGTACTTACCGTGCCAAATAACAAGTAGAATTAAAAAAAAGATTACAGAGATAGAAATGAAAGAGAGCAAGCAAGTGAGCAAGGGAGAGAAGGACCTTTATCTATGTATATGATCTAGAAATAACCCCAACCTTTCTCTTCATTCTCTTTCCCTATTCTCTTTTGACCTCCTCACTGTGACATATTACAGAAAATACTCTTCCTGGGCCTTACATTGCCATGTGAAGAAATGTCAGTGACACTGATCTCAATAGGCCTTAAGATATTTTAGATCTCAAGGGAGACATAGGAGAGATCAAAAGTAAGTGATGATGGCAGACTCAGAAAGAGTATTGTTTGACTCAAGGCCAAAATCTTCATGAACTGGAAAGCAGGAACTTCCTGTGGCCATTACCAGGTACTTTCTAGGATTTAGATGACCACAGAGCAAATCTTAACTACCAGAGCTGCGCACAGGGAGCAGTGAAGTTTTAGGGAAGCTGTGCAAATAGCAGTTTCCTGCCACACAAAGGCCAGTTGAGAGAAGTAAGTCCATGCACGTAGTGAGTTATACTTAATGATTTACTGAAGTTGAACCATCTTTGCATCCCAATAATGAAGTCAGTTTGTTCATGGTAAATGACCTTTGGATATGTTCTTGAATTTTATCTGTGTAAGTATAGAATTTTAAATCAGTTGTTAGTATTGAGAACACTGTCATTTGTGGGGAAAAAAAGGAAACTTCTTTTTTACATACTTTATATAAATGAGTTAAGATTAATTGAACACGTAACATAAATAATAACTTAAACATAAAACTTGAAATTAAAGATTGCTGAAGAACACACCAAGGGTTATTTTTATAGTGTATATATAATATAATCTATAGCATATACTGTTACTGTTTTTCTCATTTTATTGTAAAACATTGAAATTATCATAAAGCCCAGAATGCAAATTTCCTGTACATGTCAATCAAAATGCATACACAGACTTGTTTTCAAGGAGAAGATTAACTCTGCACAACAAGGAAAACCATCTTTGACATAAAATATAGATGAATCAAAAGTAATGCAGTTTTTACTTAGTTCTTTAAAATTGTATTTGAGGAATTACAATTCTTCAAAGAAAGGAAACCACAAAAACACATGAAATAATAATTCACATTATATTGTACCATCCATAATGTTTATATTTAAGTTGAATTTTTTTGTCTTTAGGATATTTTCTAAGATGCTTTGTAAGAGGAAAGAGGGGACAGAACCAAATTGGCCTAAGTCAATATTGCTGAAGGTTTATGATGGAGCACGGAGTTTTCTTAGCAGATGGGAAATATCCTAGAAACATCTTTTCTCCACAGGTATCCCACAGCTATGGCATCTTTAATATTTTTAGGTTTCAAGTCAACCTCAGCTTCACAGCTTCTTGTTCCAATGTCTGGGATTCACATATAATCTTCTAGGATTCTCCAAAGAGCTTGGGTCACTTCTTCAACTTTGCCCTCTGTAGCACTTTAGGCTCTGGTTGATTCCACTCCACTGCTTTGCTGTTCTTGGTGATCATCCCATTGTACTGGCATCTCCAATAAACTGAGGTCTTCCACTGCAATTAGGCTTCATCAATAGCCTCTCATAGGCTCTCTTCATAATGCTGAGCCTCAACTTCTTTGGATGACCCCTTCACTCCTGAGCTATCATCGGCAACTGAGGCTGCACTTTCACCAGTGGTCTTCCCTCGTCTCTCACAGTGCCAAGGCTCAGCTGCTCTCCATGCTTTTAAACCAATATCACCTGGGTGACTCTTACACATTACCGAGTCAGACTGCAGCATGAGGTACAAACTTGGCTATCTCTGGAACACAGCTTCTCTGTGCTTTCTTTCAGAAAACACTTTTCAGAAGATTTCTCAGAAGACCACCTCAGTGATGCTGGTCTCTTCTTAACTACTAACTTCTTAGTTATAGCTAACCAGCATCAATTGTCACAGTAATCTCTTCTATTCTTAACTCCATAGCCAGAGCCATGTGGCCAAGCTGCAGAGTTCTGCTGCTTGCTGGGGCTAGGAAGTGTTCCCTTGTTTTATTGTATTATCACTAGGTTTCTATTTTCTAACTAGTTCACTGCTTAAGTTTGGCTGTCCTGGAACTTACTCTGTAGACTGACCTTGAGCTCAGAGATCTGTATGCCTGTCTTTGAAGTTCTGGGATTAAAGAAAGGTGTGGCCTACCATGTGTGGATTTAAGTCTTTCTTTACTTAGTACTTGCAGTGACCCAGGCTGACCTTGAACTCAAAAATGTGCTTGCCTCTGTCTCCTGGCATTAAACTTGTGTACTATCTGCCTCAGCCTAAGCTGTTCATGGCCCCTATGCCTCAAGATCCAGATCAAAAGCCTGTGTCTTTCCTTTCTGAACTGTACTTCATTCCAGATTAAAAATCCAAACTATTCCTTATTTAATTGCAAATACAAACAGTAAGCTTAGCTGGGTGGGATCCTCCCCTGAGATCACTACTCCCTTAATCTCTTTATCTACTTGAACACAAGATTCAACTCCATTTCACTTCCTAGACTTCCTTTGTTACTTGACCCATACATTTTATATTTTTCCTTTCTAAGCTTGCTATGGATGTTCAAAACACACTTCCTTAGACTTAACCAGAGAACAAAGTCTCTGCTGGGCTTCTTTGAGACTTCCTTTGTCAATGCAATTAATATAAGTCTCTTTACCTTAGTCTCAGATAGAATAGACTCTTCAGACAAAGGCAAAAAGCAGCCACATTCTTCACCAAAATACCTCAGAAACAGTCTCTAGGCCATATACTGAAATTCTTGGGCCATGTCTGAACAGTTCAAATCACTCTCAGCAACAAAGTTTTCATTATTTCTACTAAGATGGTCCATTAAGCCCCAACAAAAAGCGTTCCACTGCTTCCCAAATTCAAAGTCTCCAAACAAAAATGCATGGCCAGGTGTACAAAGCAATACCCCAGTCCCTGGTACCAACTTCTGCTTTAGTTTGAATTTTACTGCTATGAACAGACATTATGACCAAGGCAACCCTTATATGGGTACCATTTAATTGAGGCTGGCTTACAGGTTCACAGGTTCGATCCATTATCATCAAGCTAGGAGCATGGATTGTCTATGCAGGTTTGGTGCAGGAGGAGCTAAGAGTTCTACATCTTCATCTGAAGACTGCTAAGAAAATACAGGCTGTGGAATGATTTTTGAGAATACACTGTACCTAACAAGAGAGTGGCTACCAGGAAAACAGCAGGCAGGTCATTTGGAGCTGAGCAGACATCGGAAGCTACATTACAGAAGTTGAAATTTAACTTCCATTAGAATATCAAAGCACCGTGCAGATCTGCTGTAATTCTCCACAGACAATGTCCAGAACGTAAGTAAAGAAAAGCAAAATGGCCTCAAAGGAAAAAAAAATCAAAAGTGATGTAGAGGCAATGCACAACCTTTAGATATCAAAGCTATCATGCCAGGCAAACATGAACATGTTCAGTAAAATATAAAAGAAGGCAAAGAATTGGAATAAGTATTTAGATTTTAAAGGAAAACTGTTAAACGGAAAAGTCTAGAACACAAAAATATCAAAACTAAAGTTAATAATTGAAAACATGAGTGTAATAGCAGTTTGGATATAAATGAATAACAATAAGAAAAAATTTACCAAGTTGAAATATAGAAAGGAGGGAGAGTTGAAAAAGACAGAAAAGAAGAGCTAATGATGTATCGTATAATCCTCTAGAATTTAGGTAATACAAGGTCTTGAAAGTAGTCATTTAAGTAAACAATGAGTCTAGACTGTGGGAATATTTAGACACAGATGAAGAGTTTTGCAAGTCCTCCAGGTTCTCTAAAAATTGAACATGCCACACCAGTCTGCTGAAAGCCAGAAGACAGAATAATAGGGTCCAGGAAGAAAATACATTTTGTTTCAAAGAATAAAGAATAAGCTGATGGATGAATTTTCAATTAAAAACTGAACAATATTATTCATGTGCTATAAAGGCCACGTTGGGCTTCTGTGTGCAAGCATTGTGTCTCAAGAATTACGATAAAAGATCTTCCTGGTTGCTGCCGCCGCAGAGAGCTCATGGACAGCAACCCTCGAGCGAACTTGAGCCTCGGGACCACAGGTAAGACCAACTTTTCTGCTGCAAGTGACCTGCCTGGTGAACTCAAGACACAGGCCCACAGGAACAGCTGAAGACCTGTAGAGAGGAAAAACTACACGCCCAAAAGCAGGACACTCTGTCCCCATAACAGGCTGAAAGAAAACAGGAAAACAGGTCTACAGCACTCCTGACACACAGGCTTATAGGGCAGTCTAGCCACTGTCAGAAATAGCAGAACAAAGTAACACTAGAGATAATCTGATGGCGAGAGGCAAGCCCAGGAACACAAGCAACAGAAACCAAGACTACATGGCACCATCCGAGCCCAATTCTCCCATCAAAACAAACATGGAATATCCAAACACACCAGAAAAGCAAGATCTAGTTTCAAAATCGTATTTGATCATGATGCTGGAGGACTTCAAGAAAGACATGAAGAACTCCCTTAGAGAAACACAGGAAAACATTAATAAACAAGTAGAAGCCTACAGAGAGGAATCACAAAAATGCCTGAAAGAATTCCAGGAAAACATAAATAAACAAGTAGAAGCCCATAGAGAGGAGACAAAAAATCCCTGAAAGAATTCCAGGAAAACACAATCAAACAGTTGAAGGAATTAAAAATGGAAGTAGAAGCAATCAAGAAAGAACACATGGAAACAACCCTGGATATAGAAAACCAAAAGAAGAGACAAGGAGCTGTAGATACGAGCTTCACCAACAGAATACAAGAGATGGAAGAGAGAATCTCAGGAGCAGAAGATTCCATAGAAATCATTGACTCAACTGTCAAAGATAATGTAAAGCGGAAAAAGCTACTGGTCCAAAACATACAGGAAATCCAGGACTCAATGAGAAGATCAAACCTAAGGATAATATGTATAGAAGAGAGTGAAGACTCCCAGCTCAAAGGACCAGTAAATATCTTCAACAAAATCGTAGAAGAACACTTCCCTAACCTAAAAAAAGAGATACCCATAGGCATACAAGAAGCCTACAGAACTCCAAATAGATTGGACCAGAAAAGAAACACCTCCAGTCACATAATAGTCAAAACACCAAACGCACAAAATAAAGAAAGAATATTAAAAGCAGTAAGGGAAAAAGGTCAAGTAACATATAAAGGCAGACCTATCGGAAACACACCAGACTTTTCGCCAGAAACTATGAAGGCCAGAAGATCCTGGACTGATGTCATACAGACCCTAAGAGAACACAAATGCCAACCCAGGTTACTGTATCCAGCAAAACTCTCAATTAACATTGATGGAGAAACCAAGATATTCCATGACAAAACCAAATTTACACAATATCTTTCTACAAATCCAGCACTACAAAGGATAATAAATGGTAAAGCCCAACATAAGGAGGCAAGCTATACCCTAGAAGAAGCAAGAAACTAATCGTCTTGGCAACAAAACAAAGAGAAGACAATCACAGAAACATAACCTCACATCCAAATATGAATATAACAGGAAGCAGTAATCACTATTCCTTAATATCTCTCAACATCAATGGCCTCAACTCCCCAATAAAAAGACATAGATTAACAAACTGGATACGCAACGAGGACCCTGCATTTTGCTGCCTACAGGAAACACACCTCAGAGACAAAGACAGACACTACCTCAGAGTGAAAGACTGGAAAACAACTTTCCAAGAAAATGGTCGGAAGAAGCAGGCTGGAGTAGCCATTCTAATATCAAATAAAATCAATTATCAATTAAAAGTCATCAAAAAAGATAAGGAAGGACACTTCATATTCATCAAAGGAAAAATCCACCAAGATGAAGTCTCAATCCTAAATATCTATGCCCCAAATACAAGGGCACCTACATACATAAAAGAAACCTTACTAAAGCTCAAAACACACATTGCACCTCACACAATAATAGTAGGAGATTTTAACACCCCACTCTTATCAATGGACAGATCATGGAAACAGAAATTAAACAGAGACGTAGACAGACTAAGAGAAGTCATGAGCCAAATGGACTTAACGGATATTTATAGAACATTCTATCCTAAACCAAAAAGATGTACCTTCTTCTCAGCTCCTCATGGTACTTTCTCCAAAATTGACCATATAATTGGTCAAAAAATGGTCCTCTACAGGTACAGAAAGATAGAAATAATCCCATGCGTGCTATCAGACCACCACGGCCTAAAACTGGTCTTCAATAACAATAAGGGAAGAATGCCCACATACACGTGGAAATTGAACAATGCTCTACTCAATGATAACCTGGTCAAGGAAGAAATAAAGAAAGAAATTAAAAACTTTTTAGAATTTAATGAAAATGAAGGTACAACATACCCAAACTTATGGGACACAATGAAAGCTGTGCTAAGAGGAAAACTCATAGTGCTGAGTGCCTGCAGAAAGAAACAGGAAAGATCATATGTCAGCAGCTTGACAGCACACCTAAAAGCTCTAGAACAAAAAGAAGCAAATAGACCCAGGAGGAGTAGAAGGCAGGAAATAATCAAACTCAGAGCTGAAATCAAATGTAGAAACAAAAAGGACCATAGAAAGAATCATCAGAACGAAAAGTTGGTTCTTTGAGAAAATCAACAAGATAGATAAACCCTTAGGCAGACTAATGAGAGGACACAGAGAGTGTGTCCAAATTAACAAAATCAGAAATGAAAAGGGAGACATAACTACAGATTCAGAGGAAATTCAAAAAATCATCAGATCTTACTATAAAAGCCTATATTCAACAAAACTTGAAAATCTACAGGAAATGGACAATTTCCTAGACAGATACAAGGTACCGAAGTTAAATCAGGAACAGATAAACCAGTTAAACAACCCCATAACTCCTAAGGAAATAGAAGCAGTCATTAAAGGTCTCCCAACCAAAAAGAGCCCAGGTCCAGACAGGTTTAGTGCAGAATTCTATCAAACCTTCATAGAAGACCTCATACCAATATTATCCAAACTATTCCACAAAATTGAAACAGATGGAGCCCTACCGAATTCCTTCTATGAAGCCACAATTACTCTTATACCTAAACCACACAAAGACCCAACAAAGAAAGAGAACTTCAGACTAATTTCCGTTATGAATATCTACGCAAAAATACTCAATAAAATTCTGGCAAACCGAATCCAAGAGCACATCAAAACAATCATCCACCATGATCAAGTAGGCTTCATCCCAGGCATGCAGGGATGGTTTAATATACCGAAAACCATCAACGTGATTCATTATATAAACAAACTGAAAGAACAAAACCACATCATCATTTCATTAGATGCTGAGAAAGCATTTGACAAAATTCAACACCCCTTCATGATAAAAGTCCTGGAAAGAATAGGAATTCAAGGCCCATACCTAAACATAGTAAAAGCCATATACAGCAAACCAGTTGCTAACATTACACTAAATGGAGAGAAACTTGAAGCAATCCATCTAAAATCAGGGACTAGACAAGGCTGCCCACTCTCTCCCTACTTATTCAATATAGTTCTTGAAGTTCTATCCAGAGCAATCAGACAACAAAAGGAGGTCAAGGGGATACAGATCGGAAAAGAAGAAGTCAAAATATCACTATTTGCAGATGATATGATAATATATTTAAGTGATCCCAAAAGTTCCACCAGAGAACAACTAAAGCTGATAAACAACTTCAGCAAAGTGGCTGGGTATAAAATTAACTCAAATAAATCAATAGCCTTCCTCTACACAAAAGAGAAACAAGCCGAGAAAGAAATTAGGGAAACGACACCCTTCATAATAGACCCAAATAATATAAAGTACCTCGGTGTGACTTTAACCAAGCAAGTAAAAGATCTGTACAATAAGAACTTCAAGACACTGAAGAAAGAAATTGAAGAAGACCTCAGAAGATGGAAAGATCTCCCATGCTCATGGATTGGCAGTATTAATATAGTAAAAATGGCCATTTTACCAAAAGCGATCTACAGATTCAATGCAATCCCCATCAAAATACCAATCCAATTCTTCAAAGAGTTAGACAGGGCTGCCGCTGCAGAGAGCCCCTGGGCAGCACCCCACGAGCGAACTTGAGCCTCGGGACCACAGGTAAGACCAAATTTTCTGCTGCAAGAAAGCTGCCTGGTGAGCTTGGGACACACGGAAGCAGAATTTCTCTAGAACCGGGCACGTTCTGTGTTTACCGGAAGTCCCACACCCGCGGATCCCGGCCCGCAGCAGCTCTCTGCTCCCAGACCCGGTGAGAGAGAGACCCAACCGCCTGGTCAGGTGGGCCTCCTGAGGCTGCAGAGCGGAAGAGACCACCAACACTGCTCACCCCTGCCCACATCCCTGGCCCAAAAGGAAACTGTATAAGGCCTCTGGGCTCCCGTGGGGGAGGGCCCAGGAGCGGCAGGACCCCTGCCACAGACACCGCCGGAACCTGAAGGAAACAGACCAGATAAACAGTTCTCTGCACCCAAATCCCGTGGGAGGGAGAGCTAAACCTTCAGAGAGGCAGACAGGCCTGGGAAACCAGAAGAGACTGCTCCCTGCACACACATCTCGGACGCCAGAGGAAAAAGCCAAAGACCATCTGGAACCCTGGTGCACTGAAGCTCCCGGAAGGGGTGGCACAGGTCTTCCTGGTTGCTGCCGCTGCAGAGAGCCCCTGGACAGCACCCCACGAGCAAACCTGAGCCTCGGGACCACAGGTAAGACCAAATTTTCTGCTGCAAGAAAGCTGCCTGGTGAACTCAAGACACAGGCCCACAGGAACAGCTGAAGACCTGTAGAGAGGAAAAACTACACGCCCGAAAGCAGAACACCCTGTCCCCATAACTGACTGAAAGAGAGGAAAACAGGTCTACAGCACTCCTGACACACAGGCTTATAGGACAGTCTAGCCACTGTCAGAAATAGCAGAACAAAGTAACACTAGAGATAATCTGATGGCGAGAGGCAAGCGCAGGAACCCAAGCAACAGAAACCAAGACTACATGCCATCATCGGAGCCCAATTCTCCCACCAAAACAAACATGGAATATCCAAACACACCAGAAAAGCAAGATCTAGTTTCAAAATCATATTTGATCATGATGCTGGAGGACTTCAGGAAAGACCTGAACACACTTAGGGAAGCACAGGAAAACATTAATAAACAAGTAAAAGCCTACAGAGAGGAATCGTAAAAATCCCTGAAAGAATTCCAGGAAAACACAATCAAACAGTTGAAGGAATTAAAAATGGAAATAGAAGCAATCAAGAAAGAACACATGGAAACAACCCTGGATATAAAAAACCAAAAGAAGAGACAAGGAGCTGTAGATACAAGCTTCACCAACAGAATACAAGAGATGGAAGAGAGAATCTCAGGAGCAGAAGATTCCATAGAAATCATTGACTCAACTGTCAAAGATAATGTAAAGCGGAAAAAGCTACTGGTCCAAAACATACAGGAAATCCAGGACTCAATGAGAAGATCAAACCTAAGGATAATAGGTATAGAAGAGAGTGAAGACTCCCAGCTCAAAGGACCAGTAAATATCTTCAACAAAATCATAGAAGAAAACTTCCCTAACCTAAAAAAAGAGATACCCATAGACATACAGGAAGCCTACAGAACTCCAAATAGATTGGACCAGAAAAGAAACACCTCCCGTCACATAAATGTCAAAACACCAAACGCACAAAATAAAGAAAGAATATTAAAAGCAGTAAGGGAAAAAGGTCAAGTAACATATAAAGGGAGACCTATCAGAATCACACCAGACTTCTCGCCAGAAACTATGAAGGCCAGAAGATCCTGGACTGATGTTATACAGACCCTAAGAGAACACAAATGCCAGCCCAGATTACTGTATCCAGCAAAACTCTCAATTAACATTGATGGAGAAACCAAGATATTCCATGACAAAACCAAATTTACACAATATCTTTCTACAAATCCAGCACTACAAAGGATAATAAATGGTAAAGCCCAACATAAGGAGGCAAGCTATACCCTAGAAGAAGCAAGAAACTAATCGTCTTGGCAACAAAACAAAGAGAATGAAAGCACACAAACATAACCTCACATCAAATATGAATATAACGGGAAGCAATAATCACTATTCCTTAATATCTCTCAATATCAATGGCCTCAACTCCCCAATAAAAAGACATAGATTAACAAACTGGATACGCAACGAGGACCCTGCATTCTGCTGCCTACAGGAAACACACCTCAGAGACAAAGACAGACACTACCTCAGAGTGAAAGGCTGGAAAACAACTTTCCAAGCAAATGGTCAGAAGAAGCAAGCTGGAGTAGCCATTCTAATATCAAATAAAATCAATTTCCAACTAAAAGTCATCAAAAAAGATAAGGAAGGACACTTCATATTCATCAAAGGAAAAATCAACCAAGATGAACTCTCAATCCTAAATATCTATGCCCCAAATACAAGGGCACCTACATATGTAAAAGAAACCTTACTAAAGCTCAAAACACACATTGCACCTCACACAATAATAGTGGGAGATTTCAACACCCCACTCTCATCAATGGACAGATCATGGAAACAGAAATTAAACAGTGATGTAGACAGACTAAGAGAAGTCATGAGCCAAATGGACTTAACGGATATTTATAGAACATTCTATCCTAAAGCAAAAGGATATACCTTCTTCTCAGCTCCTCATGGTACTTTCTCCAAAATTGACCATATAATTGGTCAAAAAACGGGCCTCAACAGGTACAGAAAGATAGAAATAATCCCATGCGTGCTATCGGACCACCACGGCCTAAAACTGGTCTTCAATAACAATAAGGGAAGAATGCCCACATATACGTGGAAGTGAACAATGCTCTACTCAATGATAACCTGGTCAAGGAAGAAATAAAGAAAGAAATTAAAAACTTTTTAGAATTTAATGAAAATGAAGATACAACATACTCAAACTTATGGGACACAATGAAAGCTGTGCTAAGAGGAAAACTCATAGCGCTGAGTGCCTGCAGAAAGAAACAGGAAAGATCATATGTCAGCAGCTTGACAGCACACCTAAAAGCTCTAGAACAAAAAGAAGCAAATACACCCAGGAGGAGTAGAAGGCAGAAAATAATCAAACTCAGAGCTGAAATCAACCAAGTAGAAACAAAAAGGACCATAGAAAGAATCAACAGAACCAAAAGTTGGTTCTTTGAGAAAATCAACAAGATAGATAAACCCTTAGCCAGACTAACGAGAGGACACAGAGAGTATGTCCAAATTAACAAAATCAGAAATGAAAAGGGAGACATAACTACAGATTCGGAGGAAATTCAAAAAATCATGAGATCTTACTATAAAAACCTATATTCAACAAAATTTGAAAATCTTCAGGAAATGGACAATTTCCTAGACAGATACCAGGTATCGAAGTTAAATCAGGAACAGATAAACCAGTTAAACAACCCCATAACTCCTAAGGAAATAGAAGCAGTCATTAAAGGTCTCCCAACCAAAAAGAGCCCAGGTCCAGACGGGTTTAGTGCAGAATTCTATCAAACCTTCATAGAAGACCTCATACCAATATTATCCAAACTATTCCACAAAATTGAAACAGATGGAGCCCTACCGAATTCCTTCTATGAAGCCACAATTACTCTTATACCTAAACCACAAAAAGACACAACAAAGAAAGAGAACTTCAGACCAATTTCCCTTATGAATATCGACGCAAAAATACTCAATAAAATTCTGGCAAACCGAATTCAAGAGCACATCAAAACAATCATCCACCATGATCAAGTAGGCTTCATCCCAGGCATGCAGGGATGGTTTAATATACGGAAAACCATCAACGTGATCCATTATATAAACAAACTGAAAGAACAGAACCACATGATCATTTCATTAGATGCTGAGAAAGCATTTGACAAAATTCAACACCCCTTCATGATAAAAGTCCTGGAAAGAATAGGAAGTCAAGGCCCATACCTAAACATAGTAAAAGCCATATACAGCAAACCAGTTGCTAACATTAAACTAAATGGAGAGAAACTTGAAGCAATCCCACTAAAATCAGGGACTAGACAAGGCTGCCCACTCTCTCCCTACTTATTCAATATAGTTCTTGAAGTTCTAGCCAGAGCAATCAGACAACAAAAGGAGATCAAGGGGATACAGATCGGAAAAGAAGAAGTCAAAATATCACTATTTGCTGATGACATGATTGTATATTTAAGTGATCCCAAAAGTTCCACCAGAGAACTACTAAAGCTGATAAACAACTTCAGCAAAGTGGCTGGGTATAAAATTAACTCAAATAAATCAGTTGCCTTCCTCTATACAAAAGAGAAACAAGCCGAGAAAGAAATTAGAGAAACGACACCCTTCATAATAGACCCAAATAATATAAAGTACCTCGGTGTGACTTTAACCAAGCAAGTAAAAGATCTGTACAATAAGAACTTCAAGACACTGAGGAAAGAAATTGAAGAAGACCTCAGAAGATGGAAAGATCTCCCATGCTCATGGACTGGCAGGATTAATATGGTAAAAATGGCCATTTTACCAAAAGCAATCTACAGATTCAATGCAATCCCCATCAAAATACCAATCCAATTCTTCAAAGAGTTAGACAGAACAATTTGCAAATTCATCTGGAATAACAAAAAACCCAGGATAGCTAAAGCTATCCTCAACAATAAAAGGACTTCAGGGGGAATCACTATCCCTGAACTCAAGCAGTATTACAGAGCAATAGTGATAAAAACTGCATGGTATTGGTACAGAGACAGACAGATAGACCAATGGAATAGAATTGAAGACCCAGAAATGAACCCACACACCTATGGTCACTTGATTTTTGACAAAGGAGCCAAAACCATCCAATGGAAAAAAGATAGTATTTTCAGCAAATGGTGCTGGTTCAACTGGAGGGCAACATGTAGAAGAATGCAGATCGATCCATGCTTATCACCCTGTACAAAGCTTAAGTCCAAGTGGATCAAGGACCTCCACATCAAACCAGACACACTCAAACTAATAGAAGAAAAACTAGGGAAGCATCTGGAACACATGGGCACTGGAAAAAATTTCCTGAACAAAACACCAATGGCTTATGCTCTAAGATCAAGAATCGACAAATGGGATCTCATAAAACTGCAAAGCTTCTGTAAGGCAAAGGACACTGTGGTTAGGACAAAACGGCAACCAACAGATTGGGAAAAGATCTTTACCAATCCTACAACAGATAGAGGCCTTATTTCCAAAATATACAAAGAACTCAAGAAGTTAGACCGCAGGGAAACAAATAACCCTATTAAAAAATGGGGTTCAGAGCTAAACAAAGAATTCACAGCTGAGGAATGCCGAATGGCTGAGAAACACCTAAAGAAATGTTCAACATCTTTAGTCATAAGGGAAATGCAAATCAAAACAACCCTGAGATTTCACCTCACACCAGTGCGATTGGCTAAGATCAAAAACTCAGGTGACAGCAGATGCTGGCGAGGATGTGGAGAAAGAGGAACACTCCTCCATTGTTGGTGGGATTGCAGACTGGTAAAACCATTCTGGAAATCAGTCTGGAGGTTCCTCAGAAAATTGGACATTGAACTGCCTGATGATCCAGCTATACCTCTCTTGGGCATATACCCAAAAGATGCCTCAACATATAAAAGAGACACGTGCTCCACTATGTTCATCGCAGCCTTATTTATAATAGCCAGAAGCTGGAAAGAACCCAGATGCCCTTCAACAGAGGAATGGATACAGAAAATGTGGTACATCTACACAATGGAATATTACTCAGCTATCAAAAACAACGAGTTTATGAAATTCGTAGGCAAATGGTTGGAACTGGAAAATATCATCCTGAGTGAGCTAACCCAATCACAGAAAGACATACATGGTATGCACTCATTGATAAGTGGCTATTAGCCCAAATGCTTGAATTACCCTAGATCCCTAGAACAAACGAAACTCAAGACGGATGATCAAAATGTGAATGCTTCACTCCTTCTTTAAATGAGGAAAAAGAATACCCTTGGCAGGGAAGGGAGAGGCAAAGATTAAAACAGAGACTGAAGGAACACCCATTCAGAGCCTGCCCCACATGTGGCCCATACATATACAGCCACCCAATTAGACAAGATGGATGAAGCAAAGAAGTGCAGACCGACAGGAGCCGGATGTAGATCGCTCCTGAGAGACACAGCCAGAATACAGCAAATATAGAGGCGAATGCCAGCAGCAAACCACTGAACTGAGAATAGGTCCCCTATTGAAGGAATCAGAGAAAGAACTGGAAGAGCTTGAAGGGGCTCGAGACCCCAAAAGTACAACAATGCCAAGCAACCAGAGCTTCCAGGGACTAAGCCACTACCTAAAGACTATACATGGACTGACCCTGGACTCTGACCCCATAGGTAGCAATGAATATCCTAGTAAGAGCACCAGTGGAAGGGGAAGCCCTGGGTCCTGCTAAGACTGAACCCACAGTGAACTAGTCTATGGGGGGAGGGCGGCAATGGGGGGAGGGTTGGGAGGGGAACACCCATAAGGAAGGGGAGGGGGGAGGGGGATGTTTGCCCGGAAACCGGGAAAGGGAATAACACTCGAAATGTATATAAGAAATACTCAAGTTAATAAAAAAAAAAAAAGAAAAGAGTTAGACAGAACAATTTGCAAATTCATCTGGAATAACAAAAAACCCAGGATAGCTAAAACTATCCTCAACAATAAAAGGACTTCAGGGGGAATCACTATCCCTGAACTCAAGCAGTATTACAGAGCAATAGTGATAAAAACTGCATGGTATTGGTACAGAGACAGACAGATCGACCAATGGAATAGAATTGAAGACCCAGAAATGAACCCACACACCTATGGTCACTTGATTTTTGACAAAGGTGCCACAACCATCCAATGGAAAAAAGATAGCATTTTCAGCAAATGGTGCTGGTTCAACTGGAGGTCAACATGTAGAAGAATCCAGATCGATCCATGCTTATCACCCTGTACAAAGCTTAAGTCCAAGTGGATCAAGGACCTCCACATCAAACCAGACACACTCAAACTAATAGAAGAAAAACTAGGGAAGCATCTGGAACACATGGGCACTGGAGAAAATTTCCTGAACAAAACGCCAATGGCTTATGCTCTAAGATCAAGAATCGACAAATGGGATCTCATAAAACTGCAAAGCTTCTGTAAGGCAAAGGACTCTGTGTTTAGGACAAAACGGCAACCAACAGATTGAGAAAAGATCTTTACCAATCCTACAACAGATAGAGGCCTTATTTCCAAAATATACAAAGAACTCAAGAAGTTAGACCGCAGGGAAACAAATAACCCTATTAAAAAATGGGGTTCAGAGCTAAACAAAGAATTCACAGCTGAGGAATGCCGAATGGCTGAGAAACACCTAAAGAAATGTTCAACATCTTTAGTCATAAGGGAAATGCAAATCAAAACAACCCTGAGATTTCACCTCACACCAGTGAGAATGGCTAAGATCAAAAACTCAGGTGACAGCAGATGCTGTTGAGGATGCGCAGAAAGAGGAACACTCCTCCATTGTTGGTGGGATTGCAGACTGGTACAACCATTCTGGTAATCAGTCTGGAGGTTCCTCAGAAAATTGGATATTGAACTGCCGGAGGATCCAGCTATACCTCTCTTGGGCATATAATCAAAGATGCCCCAACATATAAAAAAGACACGTGCTCCACTATGTTCATCGCAGCCTTATTTATAATAGCCAGAAGCTGGAAAGAACCCAGATGCCCGTCAACAGAGGAATGGATACAGAAAATGTGGTACATCTGCACAATCGAATATTATTCAGCTATCAAAAACAACGACTTTATGAAATTCGTAGGCAAATGGTTGGAACTCGAAAATATCATCCTGAGTGAGCTAACCCAATCACAGAAAGACATACATGGTATGCACTAAGTGATAAGTGGCTATTAGCCCAAATGCTTGAATTACCCTAGATGCCTAGAATAAATGAAACTCAAGACAGATGATCAACCCATTCAGAGCCTGCCACATATGTGGCCCATACATATACAGCCACCCAATTAGACAAGATGGATGAAGCAAAGAAATGCAGACCGACAGGAGTCGGATGTAGATCGCTCCTGAGAGACACATCCAGAATACAGCAAATACAGAGGCGAATGCCAGCAGCAAACCACTGAACTGAGAATAGGTCCCCCGTTGAAGGAATCAGAGAAAGAACTGGAAGAGCTTGAAGGGGCTCGAGACCCCGTATGTACAACAATGCCAAGCAACCAGAGCTTCCAGGGACTAAGCCACTACCTAAAGACTGTACATGGACTGACCCTGGACTCTGACCTCATAGGTAGCAATGAATATCCTAGTAAGAGCACCAGTGGAAGGGGAAGCCCTGGGTCCTGCTAAGACTGAACCCCCAGTGAACTAGACTGTTGGGGGGAGGGAGGCAATGGGGGGAGGGTTGGGAGGGGAACACCCATAAGGAAGGGGAGGGGGGAGGGTATGTTTGCCCGGAAACCGGGAAAGGGAATAACACTCGAAATGTATATAAGAAATACTCAAGTTAATAAAAAAAAAAGAATTACGATAAAATCATTTTCAATAAAATCAGACATTTCAGTCCAAGAAGACTTATACTACCTAAATACAAAATAGAGTATAAGAAACTGTGGTTAGAAATCTCCTGTGGAAGAACACATTTGATAAAAGGAATAAAAAACAACAGAGAGCATAAACAGTCAGATTAATATTAAAGGGTGATGCTACTTTCAGAGGGTGTTTCAAAGTCAAGAGAGTAAGTTTTATGTCAATCTTAGCACAAAAGAGGAAAAGAGGAAAGGATGAGAATTAAATTTAAACTTGTGGCTAGGCTCCTTTTTTTTTTTTTTTTTTTTTAGAATTGAGTATGTTTACCCAAGAAAGTGCCACCTAAGTCACCATGGCCACGGGTGGCCAGGAGCCACTCAGGCATCACTGCAATTTACAAATATGTGACAGAGAGGTGGGAAGGAGAGAAAACCAGAGCGCTGTGTTCACTATGTAGAGAGGCAGAGATGGAAAAGTGATGGAGGTGACTTGATGAGAGAGAAGAATGAGGTCTACACACTGTCATAGTCAAGTAGAATCGATAGGATGTGTACCACAGCCTGGAGCTTACGGAGATCCAGACTCATGCCACGAATTTGCAAGAGCAAAGGTTGACTTTCTGGATTGGAGCTCCTTGAAGGACTACCATGGTCTGCAATACCACCAGAGGCCATGTTGTTGTTGGTCCATGTTGCTGCCCAGACCTTAATGAAGCCTGAAACTCATGTGGACACATATGGTCTGTACCACTGCCTGATGCCTCGGTGATGTCCTCTGCCTTTGCTCCTCCTGCCTCTGGGAGCGATGTTGATATGGATGGCATGTGTAATCACCAGAGAGCTTATGGTTTGGGCAGCTGTTGAGGGCCATGAATGGGTCAATGGTCCTGATATGGCTAAGGGCCCATGTCTTCCTTGAGGCCCATGCTGATGACCGTGGTCGGAGGCGCAGCCTGACATCATCCTTGGCCACCAGACAATCTGGCCCCACCCCTTGGCAGCCCATCGCATGCAGTGCAGGCGGGGTATGGGCACAAGAGAGTTAGCCCCACACCTCTCTGGCTATCCCACTGCTGTCTTCGGTTGATGGCTTCTGGAACAGATGCAGAAGCTCCATTGGAGGCTGGCCACTAAAAAATTTGCCCATGCTCCAGTGAATATATGGAATACATAAAATGAACTTCTATGAGGGTAGGTGGCAGGTGGGCAGCAGGTCACAGGGGAAAGGGGGAAGGGAAAGGGATGGAGATGAGAAGACTGGGAAATAAGCACTATCAGGGTGCATGATGTGAGATCCTGAAATAATCAATAATCATCATAATAAAAAAATCATGTTAACCTAAGATAGATGTGGTGTCATTTATGCTTATTCAATTTCTAAGTAAAAGGTATAAAAAATAAAAATATGCAAATACTGAATATAAGAAAAATGACAAAACAAAAGAACATAAAGAAAAGAAAATGGATGAAATAAGAATGAAATAGCACATAGGAAAACCAAGAACTATTGCAAAACAAGAAGTAGATTAAAGTTTAAGTAGTATTTAATACTACTAGGTTAAATAAGTTTGAATACAAGGGTCAAACTGGATTTTAAAAAGGATACCTTTTACCATTTTTAATATAATATTTGTATAATATTTTTTGGGAATTTTATACATGCAGCAATTATTTTGATCATATTCACCTGGAGAAGCCCCTAATCTTTTTTTGATTTTTATTGGATATTTTAATTTATTTATTTACATTTCAAATGTTATCCCTTTTCCTGGTTTCCCAGTCATAAACTCCCTATCCCATCCCCCCCACTCCCCTCTTTTATGAGGGTGCTCTCCCACCCGTCCACCCACCTCTTCCTGCCTCCCTGCCCGGACATTTCCCTACACTGGGGCTCAAGCCTTGGCAGGACCAAGGGGAGAAGACCCTAACTTTGACCTTCTCCCTACTTTTCCCAACCCCACATCCTTTTCTTACATAGTGCTGCCCACAAATACATGAGAGTTGGGCTAATGGACTGGAGCATGGTCAAACTAAAAGGAACACCCACTCCTCCAAAGACTCTCCTTCTCCTGGAGCCGTCACCTGTCTGTAACTCCTCAGTTAAGGAGTTACTCCCTCCCTCTCTGCTAACCCCCACCTCTACCCAAAACGATCTCCTTCTGGTTTCATGTCATATATATTTTATTATCCAATCTTTCCCCGTTCTTGCTCATCTTCTTGCTTATCTTCCTCATCTTTCATCCCCCCTCCCTATACATCTATGATCCTTTCCCATATATGCATATACATTACATCTATATACATACATTTGTATAGGAGGCATACTATATATGAACACATAGATGTACACATATAATATAAACAAATGTGTAGGTTTAAATTTATTCACAAATAAGAAACATTTTAGGTACTTATCCTCCTGAGTCTGATGCACTTAAAATAATTTCAATTTAATTTCTATCTAATTTCCTATAAGTCTCATTTTTCTCTATGGCTTAAAAAAATTCCACTGTGTATACACTGCATTTTTTAATAATCAATTCACCTATTGATAGATATCGGGACTGGTTGAATTTCTTAGCTATTGTGACAATCGCTATGCTGCCTTAGAGTCTTTTGGGTCCATGGTCAAGAGTGGTGTTGCTGAGTAACGCGATAGTTTTACTGTTAAAGTCTTGAGGAGCTTCCAACTGACTTTCCTAGTGGCTGTGCAAGTTCACACTCCCATCAGCAATGTTAAACCTTCTCTTTCTTCACATCCTGGCCTGTATTTGTTGTCTTTGATGACAGTTCTTCTGACTGGAGTAAGGCAAAAATCTTAAAGCTGTTTTAATTTGCAATTCCCTAAGTGTTCAGGATAGTGAACACTTTCTCAAATATTTATTGGCCATTTTATGTCTTCTATTTAGTTCTTTGACCTATTTTTCCTATTAATTTTTATATTTATTCATTTCACATCCTGTTGGCAGCCCCCGCCCCATTCCTCCCTTCCCTTCCCCTCTGAGAAGGGAGAGGCTTACCCCTGGGTACCAACCCTCTCTGACATAAATCACTGCAGGACTAAGCACCTCCTCTGACACTGAGGCCAGACAAAGCAGAACAATTAGGGGAACAGAATCCACAGGCAGGCAACAGAGTCAGGGACAGCCTGACTCCAGCTTGGGAAACTAGGTGAAGAACGAACTGTATATCTGCTACATATGTGTGGGTACCCTAGGTTCAACCTATTTATGCTCTTTGTTGCTGGTTCAGTCTCTGAGGGCTGCAAGAGTTCAGGTTACTTGTCTTTGTTGGTCTTCTTCTGAAGTTACTCTTCCCTCTGGGTCCTTGAATCCTTCCCTCAACTCTTCCACAAGACTCCCTGAGCTCCATCTAATGTTTAGCTGTGGGTCTCTGCATCTGTTTCAGTTAGCTACTGGATAGAACCTCTCAGAGGACAGCTATTTCCTGTGCTATTACAACCCTCTTCAGTGAGTTAGAGGTATAATTTTCTGGTGAGTAGAACCATAATATTGATGTTTTCTGTGTCCAGCACTGTCCTTGTGGTTTTCATAATTAACTTGTCTAATCCTCAGTAATATTATCAGGGATCTTGCCCATGAGATGGGTCTCAATTTGGGCCAGCCACTGGTTGACCCTTCCCTCTGTCTCTGCTCCATCTTTGACCCTGCACTGATTGTAGGCAGTACAAATTTTGGGTCGGAGGTTTTGTGGGTAGATTGGTGTCCTTGTCCCTCTACTGGGAGTCCTGCCTGGCTACAGGAGGTTCCCCCTTTAGGTTCCATATCCTCCACTGCTAGGAGTCTCAACTAGAGTCACTCTCATAGCCTCCCTGGAGTTTCCTTCATGGTCTATTTTTAATGTAGAATTTTTTTTGTAGGTTTCTTTTTTTATGAACTCTATGAGAGCTCGCTCCAAGTGCAGTTCATAAAGGTTTTCTTATGCTGTAGATTGTCTTGTCACTCTGACCAGTGCATAGCTGCTGTGCAGAAGCTTTTCCATTTTCTGTAATTAGATGCCAATTCTTGAAATTATTTCCTGTGCTATTATGATCCTTTTCAGTAAGTTAGAGCTATAATTTCTGGTGAGTAAAACCATAATATTAATGCTTTCTGTGTCTGGCACTATCCTTGTGGTTTTCATAATTAACTCATCTAATCATCAAGCCAGTCACAGAAGGTAGGTTCTACTTCGCTACTCCATATAGGTAAAAAAGCTGAGTTATCCACCTGTGATGGTTTGAATATGCTTGGCCCAGGGAGTAGCACCATTAGGAGGTATAGCCTTGTTGGAGTAACTGCATCACTGTGGGTGCTCATCTTAATACCCTTGTCCTAGCTGCCTGGAAATCAATCTTCTGCCTTTGGAACAAGAGGTGTAACTCTCAGCTCCTCCAGCCCCACGTCTGCCTGGGTGTTGCCATGCTCCTGCCTGGATGATAATGGACTGAAACTCTGAATCTGTAAGCTAGCCCAAATTAAATGGCATCAAGGAGCTGAAGGAATTTGCAACCCCATAAGAACAACAATATCAGCCAACTAGACACCCCAGAACTTTTAGGGACTAAACCCCCAACAAAAGAGTACACATGGAGGAACCCATGACTCCAGATACATATGTAGCAGAGGATGGCATCAATGGGAGGAGAGGCCTTTGGTTCCGTGAAGGCTCTATGCTCCATTGTAGGGGAATGTCAGGGCAGGTAGGTGGGAGGGAGTGGGTGGGTAGGTGGGTGGGGGAACACCTTCATAGAAGCAGGGTTAGGGATGGGATAGGGAGTTGTAGGAAGGAAAACCAGGAAAGAGGATAGCATATGAAATGTAAATAAAGAAAATATCCAATAAAAGAAAAAAAAACAGACTGAAAAAAAAGCTGAGTTATAGAGCTTTAGTAGGGTTGAGATTTTCTTCTGCTTTCCTAGACTGATAATGGGTGCACCAAGTTTAATGCCCAGTATTTCACTGAGGTTAGAACACTATCGAGCTGTATACTCTATAGAAACATGGTAATAATGTATATGTGTGTGTGTGTGTGTGTGTGTGTGTGTGTGTGTGTGTAGCTGTATACTCTATAGAAACATGGTAATAATGTATGTGTGTGTGTGCGTGTGTGTGTGTGTGAGAGAGAGAAAGAGAGAGAGAGAGAGAGAGAGAGAGAGAGAGAGAGAGAGAGAGAGAGAGAGAAAGGTTGTAAAGAACCAGGAGTCTTCAAGAAGTGCATGCTGACAGGAGCCTGATATAGCTGCCTCCTAAGAGGTTATGCCAGAGCCTGACAAATACAGAGGTGAATGCTAGCAGCCAACCATTGAACTGAGAACAGGGTCCCCATTGGAGGAGTTAGAGAAAGGATTGAAGCAGCTCAAGGGGCTTGCAACCCGATAAGAACAAAATACCAACCAGCCAGAGCTCCCAGTGGGGACTAAAACACCACCCAAAGAGTACATATGGATAGACCCATGTCTCTAGCTGCATATGTAGCAGAGGATGGCCTTATTGGGCACCAATGGGAGGAGAAGCCTGTGGTCCTGCCAAGACTGAATCCCACAGTGCAGGGGAATGTTAAGGTGGGAAGGCAGGAAGGGGTGGATGGTTTGGGGGGTACCCTCAGACAAGAAGGGGAAGGTAGAATGGGATAGGGGGGTTATGGACAGGAAACCAGGGAAGAGGATTAACATTTGAAATATAAATAAAAATATCCAATAAAAAAAAAGAGAACCAGGTATTTTGAAATACTTCTAATTCTTGGGAGGCTGATACATGGTGACCCTGCAGATCAGGTCAGTGCAGACCAGGTCAGTCCATGTTCCTGGGGAAAGTTAGCAGAAAAAGAAAGAATAAAGGAATAAAGAGATAGATTAGTCAAGAACAGAGCAGATAGGCCTGGCCTGCTAAACTACTATTGAATATTAAATAAAGAACAAATCAGAATAGAGTAAAAATAGTATTGACCTGCTTGCTGGTTCTCATCTCAGATCTCTTAGGATTCCTTTCACACATACAAAAATATCCTGTTATGTCCCTAGTCATTCTTCTGATAAGTTATGCCTTACTTTTTGCTCCCACTTGTGGTGGTCCCTCATGGGCAAACTGCAAGTGCTGTTCTTTTCCCTAAGTTTCCATTGAGAAACTGAGTTACAGAATCTGGTCTGGTTAGTGATCAGTCAGGGTGCTAACTTGTAGGTGCTGATCACACTCTGGGTGTCTATCAGGAGTCTGCCAGAGAATGCTTGTCTCACTTCCAGCAGTCTGTTGTGAAGTGGAATCATAGATGGTAGTCTGCTTCTTGAAAGCTGAATTACGAATATTGGACCCACCTCTGTACAGTTCCTTCCTGATGTTCAGTGTTTTAGGTAGACACCTGAATGTGTGCTCCTTTGAAGGCTTTGGCTCTGACCCCGTTGTGATCTTTCTGAAAACTGAGTGGTTTTGACTAAGATGGATCACATTGGACTTTGTCTCCAAACGCTTGGGTAATACATATAACTTTTAAAATCTGTGATCAACTTTCTCTGGATCATTCCCTGGAGATTTCAGCAGACTGTGTCTGCATGTGACTAGCTATCTCCTTTCCCAAGACAAGAATCTTTCAATTCTAATAGTCTAAGTATTCTAATATTTGAAAATCATGTTGTCTTGGTTAGTTTTATGTTAACCTGACATAAGACTGTATTAATCAGGGTCCTCTAGAGGAGCAGAACTGATAGAATCTATCTATCTATCTATCTATCTATCTATCTATCTATCTATCTATCTATCTATCTATCTATCTATCTATCTATCTATAGGATTTGTTAGAATAGATTATAGGCTGTGATCCAGATAGACCAACAATGGCTGTCTACCAACAGAAAGCCTAAGCATTAAGTAGTTGTTTAGTCCATGAAACTGGATGGCTCAGCTGGTCTTTAATTACTCCCAAATGTGGAAGAAGTGGGCTCAAATACCAGTGAAGGACTGGGCTTGCCTGTCAGGCAAGGAGCAAAAGCTTTATTCACCTATGGTATTATAATATAGGCTGCCATCAGAAGGTGTGGTCCAGATTAAAAAATCTCAATTGAATTTGAAGTGGTCTATCACTTCAAATGATTTCATTAAGAAAAACATCCTTCTCAGGTGTCTCTAGCTTCTTGGATATTAGCTAACTACAGATATAGTCAAGGTGACAATCCAAGAATAGTAATCACAGTTAGAGTCATAGAAAGTAGGGAAGCTCAGTTGAGAAAATATCCCAACCAGGTAGCCCTGGGGCAAACCTGTGGGGCATTTTTTGATTAATGGTTAATATGTAAGGGTTCAGCCCAGTAAGGGCAGCATCACCCTCATGGTAGGTGACCAAACAGATGTGGAAGAAAGCAGGCTCAGTGAGCTAGAAGGAACATGCCAATATGTAGCACTCTCCCATGTTTTCTGCTTTAGTTCTAGCTTCCAGGTTCTTGCCTTGAGTTCCTATCCTGACTTCGCGCAACGATGGGTAACCTGAGAGTTGTAGACTAAACTAAATTTTTATCTCTCCAAGTTGCTTTTGGTTAGGGTCTTGCATCACAGCAATAGAAACCCTAAAGAAGACATGCATCTCTTGTTATTGTTATTTGTTTTTGCTATTATTTTGCAGTGCATTTAGTGCAGCCCTGACTTTGACTCTCTCTCTCTCTCTCTCTCTCTCTCTCTATATATATATATATATATATATATATATAAACATTGCAATTATAATATATTACAGTATATTGTAATATATATTATATCATGAAGCTTCAATATTTTATACAGGAATAAATATGAAAAACTATCTATTTAAAAGAAAAAGGACAGAAACATGAAACTCAAGAAGGATGACTAAAATGTGATTGCTTCACACCTTCTTTAAAAGGGGAACAAGAATACCCTTGGCAGAGAATAGGGAGGCAAAGATTAAAACAGACACAGAAGGAACACCCATTCAGAGCCTGCCCCACATGAGGCCCATACATATACAACTACCAAACTAGATAAGATGGATGAAGCAAAGAAGTGCAGGCCCACAGGAACTGGATGTAGATCTCTCCTGAGAGACACAGCCAGAATACAGCAAATACATAGACGAATGCTAGCAGCAAACAACTGAACTGAGAACAGGACCCCCATTGAAGGAATCTTAGAAAGGACTGAAAGAGCTTGAAGGGCTTGAGATCCCATATGAAGAACAATGCCAAGCAACCAGAGCTTCCAGGACTAAGCCACTACCCAAAGACTATACATGGACTGACCCTGGGCTCCAACCTCATAGGTAGCAATGAACAGCCTAGTAAGAGCACCAGGGGAGGGGAAGCCCTTGGTCCTGCCAAGACTGACCCCCCCCCCAGTGAACGTGATTGTTGGGGGGAGGATGGGGAGGGGAACAGCCATATAGAAGGGGAGGGGAAAGGGCTAGGGGGATGTTGGCCTGGAAACCAGGAAGGGAAATAACAATTGAAATGTAAATAAGAAATACTCAAGGTAATAAAGATGGGAAAAAAAAAAGAAAAGAAAAAGGAAAAAGGAATAAGCTTTTTTTTTTTTTTTACATTCTATGCCTTAGAAATAGGTAACTATGACTAACTTATATTTAAGATGAGGAAAAATGAGACTTCATCTTTTGATAGTCATAACATGTAAAAATTAATGAGCATATTCAAAATGACAGTCAAAGAATAGTGTCTCCACCACTGCATGAAGGAAAGCAATGGAGTAGAACTGTGTGTATTGTTAGACAACTGCATTTAAGGTTTAAAGCTGAAGTGTCTTCATAGCATTTTATTGGTGAAAACCATATAGATGTATGTATGCATGTACATACTTGCACTCATTTTTACAAACAGAATTTGAAAAGCACACCAGTAGCTGAAGGACGTCTCATTTTATTTCACACTCTTCTTAGTGGCTTGAATTATTTACAGTAAGAATAATTTTGTCATCTGAAACTTAATTTTACATTTTAAAACAAATATTCTATGATGCATATAATAGAGTTCTCACCCTTGAACCAGATTTTAGTAAGTGAGATTACTGGTGGAGGATAAAATGAAAAAAGTGCCACTTTTAAGATACATGGTTAGCTCTAGGTTGGAAAAGTACAAAGTGTCCTGGAAGGCTGATATTTGGACAAAGCACTTTACTTCAATTTCTTCTCTTTTTCAGTATAATAAGAAGAATTACATTCAAGGGTGACAGAGGTCCCTTGCCACTTTTATGCTCTATAAATCATGAGCCAGGTAAGATAGAAAGATCAAAAGGCAGGGCAAAGATTCTAGAAGGTGTATTGGAGAAATACCTTCAATTTATCAGCACCTCCCACTGCTAGTGAAAGAGCAACTGTTAGAGGGCGGACCCCCAGAGCACTGTCACAACGATATGAAAAGCAGACATCTCCAGACAGCTTCTGCAGTTCTATTCAACAGTAAATAACTTTGTTTTTGCTAGTGGAACATATGAAGAACTTAAGTTTCATTAATTTTCAGCTTCCCCCCCCCCCCAAGTAATTGTCCTCATCATTTTTCCTTCTGGATACACAATCCATTTGTTGTTGGTGGTGGTGGTGGTAAAGTGCTGAATATTTTTCTTTGGATAGTTCTGTACTGAGAATTTTAGTTTCTTAGAAAACCCAGTTATGTTTTGTGATTATGTTTTTGTCTGTGGGATATGGGGCTGCTTCAAATTGTCAACAGCCATTAACTATGATTTGTCTTGTGCTCTAGGAGTGCAATTCTTGCAGAATTTGGAATTCTGAGCACTCTTGAGAGGGTATAAATATGAAAGAAAGCCCCAAGAGAACCCATGGCAGTTGCTGCTGTCCCTGCTGATGTTTGGTTCCTGATGCTGATCTCTGAAGCTGTTGCTGGTTACGGAAGTTGCTTTTCCTGCTTTTGCTATTGCTGGATTGCTGAATTGCTGGTTGGAGATTTCCTGACAATGAAGATTAGATTTTCCCCTAGGAGCTCAATGCCCCCAATTAGCAGGAAGTAGTCTAATGAGATCAACACTTTCTTTCCCCTCTAACCTTCCTTTCCTACCTACTGTTGGGTGTTGGAAGGGATTGGGTTGGAGAAAGGTGGTAGGTAAAAGAACCCAATAAAGTAGCCCCAAAAGAATGGTTACATAGTTTCTAATGCTTGTTACGTCCTCAGGATTTTTTCCATTGGAGTCATAGACTCATCCTGGGTGAATACATGAAATGGAAAATAATTCTCTAGCCAGGCCAGAGGCACAAGGAAGGGAAGATCACAGCTAGGGGAGTCTCCCAGACAAGTCAGAGTCACAAGAAAGGGAGGGTTGTGGCTTGAGAAAGGTCATGGCACCCTATGTTGAGAGAACTTTCACTGGTTATTGAAGAAATTATTGGAAGAAATGTCTTGTATATTTGTGATACATTTTTCCCTATAGAACATGGAGTCCTCTTCAGTCACCAAGCCCAACATCACTGATTTTCTCAGAGATCAGCACTTCATCACGGAGGTGATTTCAGACAGCTATGTACCAACTCTGTGTCTGTTCCCTCCATTTCCCACTTTACTCCGCTATTCCTCTTCTCTTCCTACTTGGCTCTGCTGACCTTGTGCCTAGGAAGCCTTGTGGCAGGCAGCAAGGGGTGGATGTGACCATTTACTGGGCAGTCTCTCATTTTTTTCTTTGTTTTTTTTTCTACTATGTATTTGCTTGAATATATTCTTCCATTTTCTAGTTGGTTCATATTTAAATATAGTCTTTATTTTCTGTTATTTTAGTCAGCCACATTTTCCATACTTTGAATTTTTTTAGTACCCTGCTAATTCTTTCAGTAAGAATCAATTAAAAATAATTTGAGTATAAAGGATAGACTAGTCTTCCCCCTCAAGAATATAGTCTAAACATAGAAAGAAATACTGCCTTATATCACTTGTATTAGGAAGCTGAAAAGGACAAGTTCCTAGCAGATTCTGTTATCAGAGGTTGGGCATGGGGAGGTAAGTAGAGAAGGGGAGACATTGTCCAATCGACACTAAGTTATTTTTCAATAAGTTTAATTTTATCTAGAGTTCTACTGTGTATAGTGACTATGGCTAGTAATACTGTATTATATATTTCAAAATACCTTTTAAAAGAGGATTCTGAGGATTTTCACTACAAAAACTGATAAGTATAGTTGGGAAAATGCTAATTAGCCCAATTTGATTATTGTATCATATCTATTTATATATCAAAATATCACATTGTTCTTCATAATTATGTATAACTATTATTTATAAATTATAAGTAAACCAAAATGGAAGAGCCCAGCTGGAAATAATTGCTTTATTGGAAAAAAAGACAATGTAAGACAATTTAGAAATCTTTCAGGATTGTTTATATTGCAGACATTCATTTCCTTTGGAAAATAAGTCTTAAAGAAACTGTGACTGTGTTCTTACCCTTGCTAAATTAATGCAAGCATGTAACATACTAGAAATATACTCAATTTCATACTACAATTTCATATCGTAGTTTTCAGTAACTGTAGCAGAAAAAATTAAATCCTGGAAGTCACATATTTAAGGCCCAAGGTTCATGGAGAAGATGTTTCCAAACAGTGTATGACCAGGTAGTAGGGTAAATGCAGAGCTCAGAGTTCCTATCTTTGACCAGTCTTTGATAACCCAATGATCATACTGTAACTTTCATCTCCTTTTCAGCTGTTCACCTCATTGATGTTTAATTAATATTTTATGTTAACACACAAGGTTACTTTATTATATCTTTATATATACTATAGTATATGTTATATAATATACAATATGATATATCATTCTATCATTATTATTTATTGTATTAGCTACTGTTCTATTGCTGTGAAGAGACATTATAACCAAGGCAACTCTTATAAAAGAAAACATTTCACTGGGGCCTTGCTTAGAGTTTCAGAGGTTTCATTATGGTGGGGAGCACGGTGGCAATATGCATGCATGGTGCTAGAGAAGTAGCTGAGAGCTATACATCTTGATCTATGAGAGAGAAAGAGAAAGAGAGAGGGAGAGGGAGAAAGAGAGAGAGAAACAGAGAGACAGAGAAACAGAGAGACAGAGACAGACAGAAAGGCACAGAGACACAGAGACACACACAGATAGAGACACTAGGTCTGGTGATACACCGCCTCCAAAAAGGCCAAACCTCCTAATCATTCCTAAACAGTGTATCAACTGGGGACTAAACATAAACGTTTGAGCCTATGGAAGCCATTGTCATTCAAGCCACCACATAGATACAAGTTATCATAATTTGTTCTTCTTCATAAGTGTCATTTTCAGTCATACTAGAAAGGGTCCCATTCTTTTTCTTGGACTTACTAAGAGGTTTCTGATGTAAACCTTTTGTAGAACTCACAGACCTTCTCTCAGGCAATGCAGACACTGAGCTTGGTATTTTTGTTTACACATAAACATTTCCAAGCCAGTGTCATATTTTACCTTGCCATATAGGCCCCTCCCTGAAAGCAGGGCCTACTGACTCCTCTTGTCTTTGGCAGACTTTTTTTTGTGCCCCCCCATTACTATCCTGAATATTCTTTATAACCATCTCTCCAGCAAATGGCAGCTACGTGGCATGCAATATTACCACTTCTATGGTGTCAGCTGTATTCCTGCTGTGGCAACCCTATTAACCTCCCAAGACCTGTCCTGTTGCTCCTCAGCTACCAGCACATCCACTTGCCTCTCACTTCAAAGACTCCACATGCTACCTGCCAAGAAACCAACCACAGTAATATTCTTCTCCAGCCATAGCTGTGTCAATTTCTGTATGTGCATTTTAGTACCTTTAAAACCCATCATTTATCTCTGCAGGTGCCTCTGTGTCCAGCCACCCTTCACTTTCACATTAGTATGCTCTGTATGCCAAAGAACTCAGTATTACACAATCTCCTATTTTAAAGGACAAGTATTACCATGGCATTGATAGGCTAATTTTAAAAAATAAATTCTGAAACAAACATGGCCATTATGCTATTTGCAGATAATACAATTGCTACTAGGACTTATCAATCACCATCACCTAATGCTTTTCTTAAAATGTCATTCTCTGTCTGCTTCAAGATGATGACTCCCATGTATCGGCTTATAGCTCGGTGGCAAGCTGAAGCCAATAAGCAACACATAAGATGTCAGAAACGCTTGGAATTTGGACATTGGACTTATGAATGCAAAGGGAAAAGAAAGTACCTACACAGGCCTTCGAGAAGAGCAGAGCTGAAGAAAGCTTTAAAAAGAGAAAGAAAATAGATTATTGCAGCAAAGCATGGGAGAAACCAACATGGAGGGAAAGACCAAGAAGAAGAGGAGGCCTAAGAGTGTCATGAGTTCCAGTGCCTCTAGCAGTGACAGTTCTGCCAGTGAGTCTTCATCATAGAGCGAGACATCTGCCTCATCCTCTTCAGAGGACAGTGACTCAGATGGAAACCTCTCCAGCTCCTCCTCCTCAGCCTATTCCTCCTCCTCTTCCTCCTCCTCCTCATCCTCGGACTCAGACTCAGACTCCAGCTCCTCCTCCAGCAGCAGCAGTAGCAGTTCTGAGAGCAGCTCTGATGCTGAGGCACCAAAGAAGAGGAAAAAGAAATAGAGCTCTCTCTACTCTGGACCAATGGATGGAAAGCATTTGTGACTCCCAGGGGAACTGAAGACATGCTCAAGCAAACAAGTTAGCTGGTCAGACTTGTTAAAGTACAGAACTTTCTACGTATTCACCATTATGTAGGATATTAAATAAAGATTATATATATATATATATATATGTTTTGTTTATTTTAGGAATGAATATTGGGTTTTTGATGTTGCTTTTCTTTTTGTAAAGACTGGATCTCATTTTGTAGGTGTGGCTGGCCTTGAACTTGATCTGTATTGCAGGCTGGCCTTGATTTCAGAGAGATCTACCTGTCTGCTTCTCTAGTGTTGGGACTGCAGATACATGCCACCATGCTCAGCTTTTGTTGTTAACATTTTTTAAAAATAATTTTTGAACTCTATCTGTTGTACATAATCAAAGTGAAAACCAGGAAATCTATTTCAGTGACAGAAAAAGTCATTTTTCTCCTGCTTATGAAATGAATGCTTCATGTGGTAAATGTTAAGGTGTGTATGGGACGGTCTTTGATGATACTGCATCAGACTATCAACAAGTTTCTTGTGCTCTTTTGGCTGTGTTTATTATGTGAGATTTTGTTATTGTAAGTAGTTTTCCTACAGTTTATAAATGTGCTCTATTTTTATGTTTGTATCAGAAAAAAAAACAACAAAAAATGTCAATGCCTCTGTGGACCTTATGGAAGCTTATATGCCCAGACCTATTGTCTGTGCTCACCATAATGAAAGGTTTATATAGAATTATCTGCCTCATGCCTATCATGTGGCAGTGACTGTATTCATGGTTGCATTAGAATAACCATGCCTAGAGATTGTTGTGTTCATCCCAGCTAGAAACATGGTTCTTAGCCTGTGCTCACTGGGAATTTGCTCTGACCACTTTCTTTTCCCTACATATTCTGAACTTTCTCAGGCTAATATCTGTTCCCGTATGATCCTAAACTGACATCTTTAAAGCAATCTTAGTGGGGAAGATGATATATTTCCATATGCTCAAATGGCATGGCAAGCTACATGTGTGGTGGTGCATACCTGTAATTCCAGGAGTTGAAAGATGGAGAGAGAAGGATCAGATGTTTGAGGTTAACCTAAACTGCTTGGTGAGGTCAAGGCAGACTGGGCTACAAAGCAACACTACATCAAACAAACAAACAAACAAACAAACAAACAAACAAAACCCTCCCAGATTTTTCCTTCTCTGTACCTCTACTGAAAGTGCACACACACACACACACACACACACCACACACACACACCACACACACATCAAACAAACACACACACACACACACACACACACACACACACACACACACACACACACCAAGAAATAAAGGAAGGACTTGTGGCAGGAAGCAATTCTTTCTTTCACTAGACCTTCCTTTCTATTTTACATGGAGTGTGGAGAAAGTGCGTGAATACGGGTGCTAAGAACTTGTCCATTGTCAAGGGTTTTCTCCATTCCATCTGTATTGTCTATATCTACATTGAAATAAGAAATCTTTGGCACTTTTCACAATACAGGTACCCCATTGGAAATCAAGAGTTTGTAAATGAATCTCGTGAAATCGTAGCCTCTTCCTGGTTTAGCACAATCCACAGCTCTTGACAAGTGACACAATCACCTGTTGAAACTGGCTAAGGATTCGTGATTCTTCCACATCCTTCCCTTAGACTATGACATGAGCTTAGGAGACTGTGTCTCAAACAAAACAAAAGATTCTTGGCGGTTCAACGGGGCTTCTGAAAATTGGCACTACTGATATTTTCTACCTGATAAATCCTTGAGTGGGGAGTATCCTGTTTTTTTTTCTTTCTCTCTCAATAATTACTTTTTAAAAATTCACTTTATATCCTGATCGCAGCCCCCTCCCAGTCCCACCGTTACAAATCCCTCTCTCTATTATCCTCTCCCATTCTCCTCTGTGAAGGGGAAGAAAGCCCCTCTTTGGGTACCACTCCTTCCTGGTACAATTAGTCCCAGCAGGACTAGTCACCTCCTCTCCTGCTGAGCCCAAACAGGAAGTCCAGCTAAGGGAAGGAGACCCAATGACAGGCAACAGAGTCAGAGAGAGCCCTTACTCAGTTATTAGGGGACCCAAAAGAAGCCCAAACTACAATCTGCTACAGAAGTGTAGAGGTCATAAGTCCAGCCTGTACATACCCTTTGGTTCATGGCTTAGTCATTGTAAGCCCCACTGGGTACAGGTTAGTTGACTCTGTAGGTCTTCTTGTGGTGTCCTTGACCCCTCTGGCTGCTCAACTCTATTTCTCACTCTCTCACAAGACTCCCCAAGCTGCGTTTTTCCCTTTGAGGTTTAAGGTTATATGCCATTGGAGATTTAGAAGTGTTATTGACCTCTACCAACTGGATTCTAGTTTCACTCCTTCCTTTCATGGTGTGAGACACTCAAAATGCAAACACACATTGCCATGCCCCCTATATTTAAATTTCTCCATAATTGTAGGTGATATGAAATATAAGTGCTGCAATTCCTGTGATGACTTTTTCAGAAGAATATTTACCTATTTAATTTTGACTTTATCTTTTTTTATTTTAAATATATTAAATAAATGCACAAGTTTAATCTCTGATTTGCCTTGAAGATAATTTAAGAGACTTTAAAGAACTGTCAAGAGTTCTTTATCTAAAAACTAATATAACAAGGCAGTTATTAATCTAACCTTCTGCAAGCAGCAAAAGTGTGAGCACTAGGTAAGGATCTCCATGCAAATTAACTGCTGCCCAGGCTTATGAAAACTGAGGACCTGTCGTCCAGGCTACGGGTGTTCAATGCTTTAAAAAAAAGTATGTATTTTAATGAAGTTATAAATATATAACTCTCCCTTTCCTTCCCTCCCTCTAGCCTCTCCCATGTCCCCTCCCTCTTATTCATCCCCAGCTCCCGTACTTATTCTTTTAAAAATTAATGGTCTTTTATATTGTTGCATATGTATGTGTGTGTATGTATATATGTATGTATAAATAAATATATTAAAATCATGATGAGTTTACTCTTGTTGTTTGTGTACATATGATTCCAGGGCTGATTACTTTGGACTGGATAACCAGTTAGGGATCTCACCTCTGGGAGAAACTTTTTTCTTTTTCTCAGCAGTTATTTATTCTTTGTCTAAGGGTGAAACTCCATGACATCTCCTCCTTCCACATTAGTATATCTGTTGGCATTGGTTTTGTTCACTTTTTAAGGGACACAGTCTCACGGTGGACTGTCTGGCCCTCCAGCTTATATTCTTTCTGCTCTCTCCTCCAAAATGTCCCTACCTTAGGAGCAGAAGTTGTGTTGTAGAGTGTTGTAGAATTATTTGTTGGGCTTGGACACCCCACAATCTGTTGATCTTTGTGTTATGCCTTCATGATTTTTGTAATCATCTCTATTTCCTATAAAAAGAACATTTTTTGAAGAGGAGTAGGCCAGAGGTACACTTAAGTGTGGGTGTAAGACAAGACAAATTTTAGAATGTTAGGAATTACACTGGTCTAGTTAATTAACAGTAGTAAGTTCTTTTCTAAGATCCACGACTTCACCAACTCCAGAGGATTGGCTTGATTTTGAGTAGCAGGCACGATTACCTTCATATTGAACTGGTCTTAAATCCAATTAGACAACTACTAGTTACTGCCAGCATATAAGCAGCACTACAGTACCTGTAGGGATATTTCACCATGCTACATAGAACTATTAATTATTGCTCCCTCCCTTGGCAACTTGCATGGTACTTCTTATAGTGCAGTGAAACCTAGAGCACAAGAATAAACTTTCAGGTTAGATCCAGCTCAAATCATATGAGTCCTGTGTCCTCTATGGACAGTGTCTTTAGAAATAAGGATTTACCTTCAATCTCAGAAGCAACCAATGGAGACAACAATCACTTGTAATGTTTTTGAATCTCTTGGACTATCCTGATCAACCACAACACAGAGCGTTCTCATGCCTGGTACCTGAATTTTACACACACACACACACACACACACACAGAGAGAGAGAGAGAGAGAGAGAGAGAGAGAGAGAGAGAGAGACAGAGAGAGACAGAGAGAGAGAGAGAGACAGAGAGAGACAGAGACAGAAACAGAGAGAGACAGAGAGAGAGACAGAGAGAGAGAGAGAGAGAGAGAGAGAGAGAGAGAGAGAGAGAGAGAGAGAGAGAGAGAAAAGAGTCTTTGGGGAGCATTGTCAGCCTAAGGTGCATAACTTTATATAACCACAACACAATATGAGTCCTTGAGGCTTTAGCAGAATGATTGGTATGAGCCTCTACTTCCTCCTTCTCCTTCTGTACTGACCTTGCCCCAAACCCCCATGGGCCTTTAATGTTAAGAAAAATATTCTTGTGTAAGTCCCAACTTTTATTTAATTGGATATTTTTTAAATTTACATTTCAAATGTTATTCCCTTTCCTGGTTTCCTGGACATAAGCTCTCTATTCTATCCCCCTCCCCTTCTTCCATAAGGGTGTTCCCCTCTCCATCCACTCCCATTCCCTCCAGAGGTATTGGGAGGTATTGAGTGATATTTCTAAACTTATTGGTGATGAGACAGAAAAATGCTGCTGTCAAGGGGTCTCAGAGTCTATCTATATGTCAAATGAAAACTGACCAGAAGTAAGTAATTAATCAACTTACTGATCATGGTTCTGGTTTCCTGATAATATGTTGAATTAAAAGACAAAATAATTTCCATAGGGGGAGTCAATAATTATAAGAATAAACAAAAAGGATAAACAAAACAAATTTTTATAAGTAAGAACTGTTTAGATATCAGAGTTGGGCACAACAAGAAATTTTGGACACAGCCACTGATACATTACATGAACATGTAAACTTAACGTTTTGAAATGGAAATTTCTAAATCTAGTTCTGAGATATTGGTTTATAAATGTATATTTTACTGCTTATGATATTTTTTCTTTTTTTGAATTTAAAATATTGTTTTATTTGTTTACATTCCAAATGTTGCTGTAAGAATAAAGAAAGAATATTAAAAGCTGTAAGGGTTAAGAACTATTCATGATATTTTCAATATTAGAAATATTGAATAAACAATTAACATCAATGTTTCTTATGCTGAATAAAATATGTCCATCATGGGGTTGGAGATTTAGCTCAGTGGTAGAGCGCTTGCCTAGCAAGCACAAGGCCCTGAGTTCGATCCCCAGCTCCGAAAAAAAAAAAAGAAAAAATATGTCCATCATAAGGGTATATTATATGTTATAACAAAATAAATTACTCTTTTATGTGTGTGTGGTATGGGCACATACATTTGCATGTACACACATTTGTACACAAAAGCTAGAAGAGGATGCTTCTTGTCCTATTGCTCTCTATCATATCCTTTAAGTCAAGATTTTTTAAATTAATTAATTTAATTGGACCTGGAGCTAAGCTGGTGGCTGGCAAGGCTCCATTGATGTCTCTGTGCCCCACAGTTCTAGCTTTACAGGCAGGTGCTGGGCTATCCTCAGCTTTTTATTTTTTTAAACTTGGTACTGGGAGTTTGAACTTGGGTCCTGATGCTTGAGAAAAAAGTGTTCTTACCCACTGAGATATTCCTTAGCCCCAGAAGTTACTACTTTACCTTATTCTCTTAACCTTCCTTTGCACATTTATGAATATAAAACAAATAATGAAAATTATTTTTTGAATCTTTTTTGTATACACTTATATTATGAAAAATGTCTGAGATTTTGTCCTAGTTATGTTTGCTATGGATGTGATACAACACCATGACCAAAAACAACTTGGGGAGGAAGGGTGTATTTCATTCACAGTTTCATATAGTAGTTCATCATCGAAAGCACTGAGTGCAGAGACCTAGAGGCAGGAGCTGATGCAGAGGTCATGGAGGGGTGCTGCTTATTGGCTTGCTCCTCATGACTTGTTCAGCCTTCTTTCTTATAGAATCCAGAACCATCAGCCAAGGGATGTAACTACCCATAATGGTCTAGGTCTTCCTCCACTGATCAATAATTAAGAAAATGCCTTACAGCCAGATCTTATGAAGGCATTTTCTCAACTGAGACTCCCTTCTCTCTGATGACTCTAGCTCATGTCAAGAGGACATAAAACTAGCTAATACAGATGTTAAAAGTTGGTTGAAAATATGAGTTTTAAATGATGTTTTAATTTGTCACAAGTTATTACAGATTCGTCTTTAGTAATACATGTCCAGTTTGTTCATATGAATTTAATTTTACAAATAGTATTCTGATAAAATTCTAATTATTTTTTACAATTGACTTCTAGGAAGTGAGCTGTTGCTGAAAATAATAAATACTTTACAAGACAGTTTAAATGAGAATTTTAAGGTTTGGGGAGATATCTCACAGAGTAATAGTTCTTGCTACATAGGCATGATACCTCAGTTCAAATTCCCAACACCCACATTCAAGCCAAGAGTTTCTGTGCACACAACTATAACCCCAGCACTGTAGGCAGCAGTGCCTGGATGGCTGCTTGGCTTTGCTGGTAATCAATCTAGTTTTTGGTTCAAAGAGAGACTGCATCAATGGAATAAGGCAGTGGGACAGAACGGAACACCTGAGATCTTCGATCTGGTCTATGAAACATGGACATTCAACTCACACAGCTATGTGCATATCACACACATGAATACATACTAACACAACTATGTCCACACACACAAATGCACATACATGCAAATTAGAATTTTAAAGATTTACCATTTTTACAGTTACATTTCAGAAATATAGCTTCAAGTGTAATATCTAAGGCAATAATAACATTTGCACTGTAAGTATTTGATTTATGACTATTGGAAGCACTGCTTTTCTTTGAAAAGCAGTTCTGTGTGTGGGCTGCATCCATAGTCTTCCCTGTCTTCAAAATTTTTTTCTTAGGTTTCTATCAGGGATGGTTGACATCTTTATCATTTTGACTGACTTTGACCGAATGACACGCTGCAATTCCCTTTAAGTTCATAGATACACAATTATTCACAACGAAAGAAATAATAGTTCGGACTCCATCTACAGCAGTTTCTGTTTTCAGAAATCTGGAACATTCCCCAAGTCTTCTGAATTCATACAATGTCTTTGGATCCTCATTAAAGGCCAAAGGTAACGACATATATCTGTAAAGGAGATGTCACTGTCCTTGTATATAAACATAACTAGGGGCAGTCAATAGTGACTTATGATTCTCTTATGGTTGTCCAGATTTTTAAACTAAAGTATACAAATGCATCTAAGAACGTTGCCTGCCTGCCTGGTTGGCTCTGGTTTTTTTCTTTCTTTCTTTCTTTCTTTCTTTCTTTCTTTCTTTCTTTCTTTCTTCTTTTTTTTTGGTGAAAAAGAAAAAATTGAATTCGACCATGACATGCTATTTAGTCTCAATTGCAGTGTCTCAGTATAGAAGATTAGGGTCATGATGTTTTAGGATTGCTCTCTCTGGCCAGTACTTCTGACAGCAGCTGAAGTCAGAATAGTAGATAAGAATTATTTGGGCAAGAATCATCTATTGAGTCTATTTTTCTTTATAATTTGTTAAGTTGGCAAGAATCCATGTTGCATCTCCATGGAACTCACCACAGAGTAGACACTTTGAAAACTGATTTTGTTTGATCCTTCTGTGACATCAAGTATCTAGATAAATGCGTAGACAGAATGACTTTATTATAATACATGTTGGTAAGCCAATATTAATTTCAAATGGTAGTTTCTTATAAATTTTGAAGTACAGAAAGTGTGAATTTATAATCCTTGTCTTTGGCTTTGTTGAATTTTAATTAAATTCCTTCCCTACCTTGAAAGCTTTCGTTTCTTTGTGATTATAGTTCTTAAAGCAAATCAAGTTTTCATTAGAAGCTACCATTTCAGAATGTAATAACTCTTAACCCTAAGAAATACCACTGGAATTTTTTTTTACAGTTTTATTTTTTTTTATTTTTTTTATTTTTATTTTTTTTATTATTAACTTGAGTATTTCTTATATACATTTCGAGTGTTATTCCCTTTCCCGGTTTCCGGGCAAACATCCCCCTGCCCCCTCCCCTTTCTTATCGGTGTTCCCCTCCCCACCCTCCCCCCATTGTCCCCCTCCCCCCAACAGTCTAGTTCACTGAGGGTTCAGTCTTAGCAGGACCCAGGGCTTCCCCTTCCACTGGTGCTCTTACTAGGATATTCATTGCTACCTATGAGGTCAGAGTCCAGGGTCAGTCCATGTATAGTCTTTAGGTAGTGGCTTAGTCCCTGGAAGCTCTGGTTGCTTGGCATTGTTGTACATATGGGGTCTCGAGCCCCTTCAAGCTCTTCCAGTTCTTTCTCTGATTCCTTCAACGGGGGTCCTATCTCAGTTCAGTGGTTTGCTGCTGGCATTCGCCTCTGTATTTGCTGTATTCTGGCTGTGTCTCTCAGGAGCGATCTACATCTGGCTCCTGTCGGTCTGCACTTCTTTGCTTCATCCATCTTGTCTAATTGGATGGCTGTATATGTATGGGCCACATGTGGGGCAGACTCTGAATGGGTGTTCCTTCAGTCTCTGTTTTAATCTTTGCCTCTCTCTTCCCTGCCAAGGGTATTCTTGTTCCCCTTTTAAAGAAGGAGTGAACCATTCACATTTTGATCATCTGTCTTGAGTTTCATTTGTTCTAGGCATTTAGGGTAATTCAAGCATTTGGGCTAATAGCCACTTATCAGTGAGTGCATACCATGTATGTCTTTCTGTGTTTGGGTTAGCTCACTCAGGATGATATTTTCCAGTTCCAGCCATTTGCCTACGAATTTCATAAACTCGTTGTTTTTGATAGCTGAGTAATATTCCATTGTGTAGATGTACCACATTTTCTGTATCCATTCCTCTGTTGAAGGGCATCTGGGTTCTTTCCATTTTCTGGCTATTATAAATAAGGCTGCGATGAACATAGTGGAGCACGTGTCTGTTTTATATGTTGAGGCATCTCTTGGGTATATGCCCAAGAGAGGTATAGCTGGATCCTCAGGCAGTTCAATGTCCAATTTTCTGAGGAACCTCCAGACTGATTTCCAGAATGGTTTTACCAGTCTGCAATCCCACCAACAATGGAGGAGTGTTCCTCTTTCTCCACATCCTCGCCAGCATCTGCTGTCACCTGAGTTTTTGATCTTAGCCATTCTCACTGGTGTGAGGTGAAATCTCAGGGTTGTTTTGATTTGCATTTCCCTTATGACTAAAGATGTTGAACATTTCTTTAGGTGTTTCTCAGCCATTCGGCATTCCTCAGCTGTGAATTCTTTGTTTAGCTGTGAGCCTCATTTTTTAATAGGGTTATTTGTTTCCCTGATACCACTGGAATTTTAATTGACTACACCAATTAGAAAATAACTTAGTGATACAATAAGCTATGTACAATTTACTTTTTAAAAAATCGTTAGAAATTTTTTAATTAAAAAATTGGTCGGGTTGGGGATTTAGCTCAGTGGTAGAGTGCTTGCCTAGCAAGCACAAGGCCCTGGGTTCGGTCCCCAGCTCCGAAAAAAAGAAAAGAAAAAAAAAATTGGACAGGTGGGTATTGCGGTCAATGTCTTTCATCCCAGCGGTAGAGAGGCAGAGGGAGGAGGGTCTCTGTGATGTCAGCTTGGTCTACATAGCAACTTCTAGAGCAGCTAGGGCACATAGGGAGACCCTGTCTCAAAAAGAAAATTGGAGAAAACTTTTAAATCTATTCTCCTTAGTTTTATCAACCCAGTAGGAAATACTTAGGGAAGAAAGGAGAGAGCCTTGTCAGGCCTTCCCTGAAAAGCATTTCCTTTGACTGAGATAGATCCCTTAGATTAATCTCCTCAATATTTAGTTTTTAGAAGGCAGCAGATACACAATGGAATATTACTCAGCTATCAAAAACAACGAGTTTATGAAATTCGTAGGCAAATGGTTGGAACTGGAAAATATCATCCTGAGTGAGCTAACCCAATCACAGAAAGACATACATGGTATGCACTCATTGATAAGTGGCTATTAGCCCAAATGCTTGAATTACCCTAGATCCCTAGAACAAACGAAACTCAAGACGGATGATCAAAATGTGAATGCTTCACTCCTTCTTTCAATGAGGAAAAAGAATACTCTTGGCAGGGAAGGGAGAGGCAAAGATTAAAACAGAGACTGAAGGAACACCCATTCAGAGCCTGCCCCACATGTGGCCCATACATATACAGCCACCCAATTAGACAAGATGGATGAAGCAAAGAAGTGCAGACCGACAGGAGCCAGATGTAGATCGCTCCTGAGAGACACAGCCAGAATACAGCAAATACAGAGGCGAATGCCAGCAGCAAACCACTGAACTGAGAATAGGTCCCCTATTGAAGGAATCAGAGAAAGAACTGGAAGAGCTTGAAGGGGCTCGAGACCCCAAAAGTACAACAGTGCCAAGCAACCAGAGCTTCCAGGGACTAAGCCACTACCTAAAGACTATACATGGACTGACCCTGGACTCTGACCCCATAGGTAGCAATGAATATCCTAGTAAGAGCACCAGTGTAAGGGGAAGCCCTGGATCCTGCTAAGACTGAACCCCCAGTGAACTAGTCTATGGGGGGAGGGCGGCAATGGGGGGAGGGTTGGGAGGGGAACACCCATAAGGAAGGGGAGGGGGTAGGGGGATGTTTGCCCGGAAACCGGGAAAGGGAATAACACTCGAAATGTATATAAGAAATACTCAAGTTAATAAAAAAAAAAAGAAATACTCAAGTTAATAAAAAAAAGAAATATCTAATAAAAAAAATAAAATGACAAAAAAAAAGAAGGCAGCAGATAATTTGGCAAACTCAAAAGTATAATTCTTTTTAGCAGAATTATTTAGAATGCCAGAGAGAGATAATTTCATCTAAAGGTATATATTTGGGCTGACTGTAACAGAAATTTTTGGAATCTACTGTTTAGTTTTTATTAAAAAATACTAAAATCTATTGTTCTTTTTTATTTTATTTTTTACCAGACATACTACCAGATAACTGACAATTATGTGATATATAAGAGCAGTGGTGTGTAGTTTAGAGGTTATGGACTAGTAGTACTTTCACAATATCATTTTTTTCCTTAATAATTTATGAGTGATTTATTATGACAGTTCAATTTAGGGGCCACCCCTAAGCACATGCCCTGCTACTGAGTCACACAATATCATTTTTTAATTTTGTTTTTATTAACTAGAAGTGATAGTCTTATTTGTTTATGCCTTATCCTAAAATTTTATGTTAAAATGCATATTTTCTTCCTTCTTACTCTTTTCCATAATCTGTGCAGCAATGGCATCTATATCTGTCAACACTGATGGCATGTGGCATTTTGTTGTAGCTAGCGCCATCCCACAGGTGTCTATGTTTTGTTATCTCTTAACATATCCATTCAACACAGAGTTTCTGCCATAATTTTCCCAAGTACTTGTAGGGAGTTGAATCACGAAATTGAGGGTTTATAACTTTTCCTACTACAATTAAATATGCTCCTTGTTTTCATTCAGATGGTTCCTTGATTCCTGTAACATGCAGTCAAAGTCTACTAAATCATGTGTCCAATAAATTTGATATTCATGACATTTCTTAAGCATGCATGTGTGTTTCTGTTGTTGTGTCTTTGATCCTTATAGTCCCACTGCTTAAAATGCTTCATCTGTAACATTCACATCGATCATTTTCTCACTTTACTCTGATTTTTGCTGAAATATCATCTCCATAGAGAATCTGTTCTAAACTTGCAAACCTTTGACTCCTTAGCGTCGTATATCGATTCATAACTCACACAACTGAAAATTGAAGATTTCCATGTAAATTGTCATTGTCTCTTAAGGGTGATCACAGTATGGATGTTATTTGTGTATTTACTGTCTAACACATTAAAATATAACCCATCAAAGTCTAGAAAGCTGGTTAGTATTTAAGAATACTTGTTCTATCAGAAGACTCAGGTTCATCTCCCAGTACCCAGATTGAAGCTTACAACCATCTTCAACTCCCATTCAGGGGATCCGATAGCAACTTCTGGTCTCCATGGTTACCAGGCACACATGGGGTTCATCTACATATAGGCAGGCAAAATACTCATAAAATAAAAATAAATATTTAAAATATAACCTATCAGTAGGCATATTTTTTGCAACCTATTTTTGATAAGGGTTCAACTTCTCCTCTAGTCTACCACCCAGCAGAGGTAGTAGAAGAGAAAAGTTTTTAGGAGATGGGAAGTAAGCCTGTTCAGCAATAGGTCGATTTTCTTTGGCAGTAGTTCAGTCCTGAGGCAAACACCAAATATGATTCAGCAGCTGCAGACCAGTCTTCTTGGCTGGTAGACATCAGGCACGAACCAGCAGCTATATCCAGTCCTTTCGTAAACAGACACCAGGCGCTGTAGTTCAATCCTGAAGTAACTTCCAGGATCATCAACCAGCTTAGGGCAAGAACACAGAAACAGAAACCTCATGAGTAGTTCTTTGGTGAGCTATCACAGTTGAGCTCAACAGTGCTATGTAAGACAAACCAGTATATGCATGCCTTTAGTGAAGAAAAGTGATGCAGAGCAAACCAAACCAAGGCTCAGTCCTCATCACCCACTGTCTGTGAGGTCATATTTATACTCCTTCATCAAGTGCACTTTCACATGTTTGCTATATCAAAACATCCTTTCACATGTTTCTGCTTCAGGAAAACATTTTTTTTTCACATGTTCGTTTTAGCAAGACATACTCTCACCTGTGCGCCCCAGCAAAACATCATTTGACATGACTAACTTCCCAAGGAACTAGAAGTTTCCTCTTTACCCATCAAAGAACATGAACTTTTTTAATTGCCAGCTGTGACAAAATCACTGCTTCAGGTCATGGTCTTACAGAATAGATTTCATTCTGTGGTCACTGTCTCTATTAACTGTAGGAAGGAGGGAAAGCAGAGGACTGTGAGGGGCCAGGGATACGTGGAGGAGAAAGCTTTTCACCCCATGGAAGGATGGAAAGGAGAGAGAGAGAGAGAGAGAGAGAGAGAGAGAGAGAGAGAGAGAGAGAGAGAGAAAGAGAGAGAAAGAGAGAGAGACCACCTAAAGAAACTTTACATCTTGTAAAGTCTTGTATTCAAACTGTAACATTCTCTGGTCCACAGTGGTTCATGGCCATCACATTATATAAAATGTACTCATTCCATATGAAAAAAAAAACCCAAAGTCTTAGGAATTCTACTATTGTTCAGAAGTCCAAAATAAAATTCTATTTTGAGACTCAAGAAAAATTCTTATCATGAGCCCCTGTTAAATAAAGAAAATAACATACTTTCAACATACAATGGTATAGAGTGACATTCCACTCCAAAAGTGAGTACTGGATCTGTGGGGTACTTGGAGAGATGATGTGAGCTCCAAAAGGTTGGGCCACATGGAAGGATTTATGCCTTAAGGATTGAAGCCTACATTACCTTCACTTAGGTTGGCTGTTTGCTGCATTCAGGTTTCTGTGTCAGATAACCCGTGCTCCTGGTATTTCTGATGTTTCCCTCATTCTCATGATTTCATGCAGCATCTTCTAAGGGGCTGCCTTGAGTCTTGACCTACCACGTATTTCCTGGCTTCCTAGGCCATCCTTTACATCTGGGTAGAAGTCTCCATAATCCTATGGTTTTTATATTCTGCCTCCCTGGAGAACAAACATATAGGAAATGCTTACATGTTTTGAATCAGAAGCATCAGATTTAAATGCTGAGTGCTTGAGTACTTAGTTCTCACTGTAGCATTGTTTAGAGAGGCTGTGAAGCCTTGGGGAGGGAAGTGTGGTTAGTGTATGTGGGTAAATTCTAATACAATGTGGTCAGATTTAATCATAGCCATCTTTCCATTTTCCTGATACCATTCTTTTTACTTTCATCAGCTATTGTATAATTGTGACCGTACATTGGACAAAAACAATTTAGAGGCGACTTTGGCTTGTGATTTCAGAACTTTCAGTTCATGTAACAATTCAAAGAGCAGGAGGCCCTCTAGCATGCCAGGTGGCTATGGAGGAACATCACAAGAGACAGTGGAACTGAATGAAGGAAAGTTCATGAATTTTAAAGCAAGCTCCCTGTTCTAGTCCTAGTCCCATTTCCCTTCCTAGCATCCTGTGATTGGGGAACTAATTTCAGAGGTTTAATAACTAAAACAAGGGCTGGGGATTTAGCTCAGTGGTAGAGCGCTTACCTAGGAAGCACAAGGCCCTGGGTTCGGTCCCCAGCTCCGAAAAAAAGAACCAAAAAAAGAAAAAAAAAACTAAAACAGAAATTGGAGACTTTTTCTGTTTGAGTTTCCCAAAGGCCCTGTGTCATAGATTTCATCAGTTTCACAGTACTGAAACAGAGATTTTGAGAGGTGGGACTTAGGTCGTTGGGTCCCTGGGGTAGATGGTAACTAGACTTCTTTGTTTCATTTTCTTGTTATGACATGAGCAGATGAGCAGTTTTGTTGGGAGTGCTCCTTCCTCATGATGGGCTACCATAGACTCTTAATAGTTCTCTCTCTCTCTCTCTCTCTCTCTCTCTCTCTCTAGCTCCCTCCCTCTTTCCCCTCCCTCTCTCTTTCTCTCTCTCTTTCTTTCTTTCTTTCTTTCTTTCTTTCTTTCTTTCATGCATAGCCCAGGTTGGCTCTGAACTCTCCATCATCTTGCTTCTGCCTCTTCTGCATATACTATCAGGGTATACCACCATGACCAGAAAGTGGGTTTTTTTCTTGTAGCAATAGAAAACTGAACAACGCATCTCAAAACACGATGCTTTATTTTATTACTGATCATTATTATTCAAAGATAACCTTTTTCATTTGGCACAGACGATAGGTGCTAATGCCCTGAGTACTTCCTTCCTACATGTGGTTCTGAGGTGACCATTGACTATAGATGAATGTCAACATACCATGTAAACCTAGGAATTTGAGGCCCATACCTGAACATAGGAAAAGTCATATACAGCAAACCAATAGCCAGCATTAAACTAAATAGAGAGAAACTTGAAGCAATCCCACTAAAATCAGGGACTAGACAAGGCTGCCCACTCTCTCCCTACTTATTCAATATAGTTCTTGACGTCCTACCAGAGCAATCAGACAACAGAAAGGGATCAAAGGGATACAGATTGGAAAGGAAGAAGTCAAAATATCATTATTTGTAGATGATATGATAGTATATTTAAGTGATCCTAAAAATTCCACCAGAGAACTACTAAACCTGATAAACACCTTCAGCAAAGTGGCTGGGTATAAAATTAACTCAAATAAATCAGTAGCCTTCCTCTACACAAAAGAGAAACAAGTTGAGAAAGAAATTAGGGAAATGACACTCTTCATATTAGACCCAAACAATATAAAGTACCTCGGTGTGACTTTAACCAAGCAAGTAAAGATCTGTACAATAAGAACTTCAAGACTCTGAAGAAAGAAATTGAAGAAGACCTCAGAAGATGGAAAGATCTCCCATGCTCATGGATTGGCAGGATTAATATAGTAAAAATGGCCATTTTACCAAAAGCGATCTACAGATTCAATACAATACCCATCAAAATTCCAATCCAGTTCTTCATAGAGTTAGACAGAACACTTTGTAAATTTATCTGGAATAACCAAAAACCCAGTATAGCTAAAACTATCCTCAACACTAAAAGGACTTCTGGGGGAATCACTATCCCTGAACTCAAGCAGTATTACAGAGCACTACTGTTAAAAACTGTATGGTATTGGTATCAAGACAGGCAGATAGACCAGTGGAATAGAATTGAAGACTCAGAAATGGACCCACACACCTATGGTCACTTTAATTTTGACAAAGGAGCCAAAACTATCCAATGGAAAAAAGATACTCTTTGCAGCAAATGGTGCTGGTTCAACTGGAGGTCAGCATGTAGAAGAATGCCCATCAATCCATTCTTATCACCCTGTGCAAAGCTTAAGTCCAAGTGGATCAAGGACCTCCACATCAAACCAGATACACTCAAACTAATAGAAGAAAAAGTGGGGAAGCATCTCGAACACATGGGCACTGGAGAAAATTTCCTGAACAAAACACCAATGGCTTATGCTCTAAGATCAAGAATCGACAAATGGGATCTCATAAAACTACAAAGCTTCTGTAAGGCAAAGGACACTGTTGTAGGACAAAACGGCAACCAACAGATTGGGAAAAGATCTTTACCGATCCTGCAATTGATAGAGGGCTTATATCCAAAATGTACAAAGAACTCACGAAGTTAGACTGCAGGGAGACACATAACCCTATTAAAAAATGGGGTTCAGAGCTAAACAAAGAATTGACACCTGAGGAGTATCGAATGACTGAGAAGCACCTAAGGAAATGTTAAACATCTTTAGTCATAAGGGAAATGCAAATCAAAAGAACCCTGAGATTCCACCTCACGGTAGTGAGAATGTCTAAAATCCAAAACTCCAGTGACAGCAGATGCTGGCAAGGATGTGGAGAAAGAGGCACACTCCTTCATTGTTGGTGGGATTGCAGACTGGTGCAACCGTTCTGGAAATCAGTCTGGAGGTTCCTCAGAAAATTGGACATTGAATTTCCTGAGGACCCAGCTATACCTCTCTTGGGCATATTCCCAAAAGATGCTCCAACATATAACAAAGACACATGCTCCACTATGTTCATAGCAGCCTTATTTATAATAGCCAGAACCTGGAAAGAACCTAGATGCCCTTCAACAGAGGAATGGATACAGAAAGTGTGGTACATGTACACAATGGAATATTACTCAGCTATCAAAAACAATGACTTTATGCAATTCATAGGCAAATGGATGGAACTGGTAAATATCCTGAGTGAGGTAACCCAATCACAGAAAAACACACATGGTATATACTCATCAATAAGTGGATATTAACCCAAATGCTTGAATTAGCCTAGATGCCCAGAACACATGAAACTCAAGAAGGTTGACCAACATGTGGACACTTCACTTCTTCTTTAAAAGGGGAACTAGAATACCCTTAGGAGGGAATAGGGTGGCTAAGTTTAGAACAGAGGCTGAAGGAATGCCCATTCAGAGCCTGCCCCACATGTGGCCCATACATATACAGCCACCAAACGAGATAAGGTAGATGAAGCAAAGAAGTGCAGGCTGACAGGAACTGGATGTTGATCTCTCCTGAGAGACACAGCCAAAATAAGGCAAATAAATAGGTGAATGCCAGTAGCAAACCACTGAACTGAGAACGGGACCCCTGTTGAAGGAATCATTGAAATGTCTGAAAGAGCTAAAGGGGCTTGAGACCCCATATGAAGAAAAATGACAACCAACCAGAGCTTCCAGGGACTAAGCCACTACCCACAGACTATACATGGACTCACCCTGGGCTCCCACTTCATAGGTAGCAATGAATAGCCTAATAAGGGCATCAGTGGAAGGGTAAGTCCTTGATCCTGCCAAGGCTGGACTCCCAGTAAATGGGATTGTTGGGGGGAGGGTGGTAAAAGGGGAGGATGAGGAGGGGAACACCTATCTAGAAGGGGAGTTCGAGGTGTTAGGGGGATGTTGGCCTGGAAACCGCGAAAGGGAATAACATTTGAAATGTAAATAATAAATACCCAATTTAATAAAGATGGAAAAATAAGGGAAAAAAACCACCACCAAGAACAAAAATCCAAATCTGACAATCTAGATAATGACAGCTTTAATGCTAGATGTTTGTGATGAAGTTTCTTCAATAAAATTTAAATACACAAATGGATTTATCCCTCTTAGTTTGTGAAATATAAATACCATTAAAAATAAACCTAGAGCATATTGATCTCAATCTTTCCACATTAAACATAATTTATTTGAGTTATTGAATATTGCAAAATATTCCACTGAGAATTTTGAGGTTTTGTGTTGTTCTTTTTTTCTGTTGAATATAGATTCTTCTCTCATATAATACATCTGAACCAGAGTTTCCCCTCCCTCCATTCCTCATGGTTCCCCACAACCTTCTCTCCTCTGAGATCTACTGTCCCTTCTCCCTTCAGAAAAGATCAGGCCTCCAAGGGACAATAGTCAAACACAACAAAATAAAATACAGTTAAAAAAGGCAAAAGCCCTCACACTGAGGATGGACAGAGCAGCTCAATGGGAGGAAAAGAGACCCACAAACATGTGAAGGAGACAAAGGTACACCTGCTCCCACAATTAGGAGTCTCACAAAAACACCAAGTTAATAGCCATAACATATATATAGAGGGACTGTCACAGTCACATGCAGTGCTTGCCACTGTGCTGGCTACTGTGCTTGCCACTTCAGCTCCTGTGAGCCCATAGGTGTCTTGCACTGATTTGTGATTCCGTGGGTTGATACCTCCTTGTATTCTCAATATCTCTGACTCCTACAGTATTTCTGACCCCTCTCTTATGGGATTCCCTGAGCTCCTAGAATGGAATCTATAATTATACTCTCCACATAACATCTGACTGTGAATCTTTACATCTGCTCTCATCTGCTGCTGTGGGAAGCCTCTCTGATGACTACTGGACAAGGTACTGTTCTATCAGCATAGCAGGATATCATTAGGGATCATTTCATCATTTTAAAGACCAGTACTGTTAGATTCTACCCTAGGTCTCTGGGCTATCTACTCACTAATTCCAAGTTATTCCAGCAATATCAGGCATGGGTTTTCTCTTGTGGAATGAGTTTCGTGTTAAGGTGGACATTGGTTGGCTCTTCCCACAAGTTCTGTACTACCATTGCCCCAGTACATCTTGAAGACAAGACAGGGTCAAGAGTTTTGTGGCTGGGTTGTTGTCTGTTTCTCTTCCAGTAGCCCGCAGAGTACGTTTCAGAACCAAAGAGATTAGCATGTAAGCCTGAAGATTCCATGAAGGCACCAGTTTGACTTCTCCACATTCAATGAGCTGTGTGGATGTTGTTCTCAGCAACGGGGCCCCATGACAGTTTATGGACAGCAGCCCTCTGTCCTAGAATCAACCTGAGTTGTTTGGGGATTTATATGGGATTTACCACCTTGACCAACAACTCAACTGAATGCAATCCAGACCCATGACTGGACAACTTGCCTGCTTACCAGAGATGGTCATCAGACTCCATACTTATGTTTACTAGGAGTCCTTACTAGGATCACCCTCATAGATTCCAGAAAGTTTCCACATCACTAGGTTTCCACACCACCTCCCAAAGGCTTTCTAATTCCTCTGTCTCTCCCAACACTGTCTCCCCCATGTCACCCCACATCCTTCTCCTTCTTGTCCACTCCCAGCCCACTCAAAAACTCTATTCTATTTTCCCTTCTCAGGGAGACCTAGGCATCTCCTCACCAGATCTCTCCTTTCTACCTAACATCTCTGTGGCTGTAGCTTGGCTAACATTAATTTAATGTCTAATATTCACTTATACGTATATACATTACACATTTGTCTTTCAGGTTCTGGTTTACCTCATTCAGGATGATATTTTTCTAGTTTTATCTATTTTCGTGCAAAATTCATGATGCCATTTTTTAAACAGCTGAATGATGATCCATTGTGTAAGTATATGACATTATCTGTATCAGTTCTTCAGTTCAGGGACATCTAGATTGTTTCCAGTTTCTGGCTATTATGAATGAAGGCACAATAAACTTAGTTTAGCAAGCGACATTGTCATAAGATGGAGTGTCCTTTGGGTATATGCCTAAGAATGACAGAGATGCGTCTTGAGGTGGATTGATTCCCAATTTTCTGAGGAACTGCCATATTGATTTCCATATTAGCTATGAAAGTTTGCATTCCCAAGAACAATGAAAAAGTGTTTCCCTGTTTCCATGTCCTTGCCAGCATGAGCTGTCACTTATGTTTTTGGACTTAATCATTCTAACAGGTGGAATATGAAATCTCAAAGTAGTTTTGATTTGCAAGCCCCTGATGGCTAATGATGTTAAACATTTCTTTAAGTGTTTCTCAGCTATTTAAGATTCTTTTATTGAGAGTTCAGACCTGTATCTCATTTTAAAATTGGATCATTTGTTTGTTTTTGTATCTAGTTTCTTGAGTTCTTTACATATTTTGGATATTAGCCTCCTATGGGATGTGGAGTTGATGAAAATTTTTTTACATTCTGTTGTCATTTTGTCCTATTAATGTTGCCTTTGCCTTACAGAAACGTTTCAGTTCCATATGGTCCAATTTATTGTTGGTCTTAGAGCTCATGTTATTAGCACTTTATCCAGAAAGTCATCTTCTCTATCAATGTGTTCAAGGTTATTCCTTACTTTGCCTTCTACCTGATTCCATGTGTTTGCTTTTGATGTTCAGGTCTTTGATTAATTGGGACTTGAGTTTTTGCTGAATGATAAATGTGGATCTATTTGCACTCTTTTCTGTGTAGATATTTAGTTTGACCAGCGTTATTGGTTGCATATGCCTTCTTTTCTCTGTTGTATATTTCTGCTTCTTTATAAAAATATCAGTTGTCTATGGGTGGGTAGATTTATGTATTGGTCTTCAATTTGATTTCATTGATTAATGTGTCTTTTTTTTTAACCAATACCATGCACTTTTTATGACTCTATCTCTGTCCTATAACAAGTCAGGTATAGTGATACCTCCAAAAAATTTTTTTATTGTTCAGGATTTTTTAAAAAGCTATTTAACAGGTTTTTTTTTCATATGAAATTGAGAATTGATCTTTCAAGGTACATAAACAATGATTTCCATAGTGGGTGGACAAATCTGAAATCCCACCAAGAGTGAATGAGGACTCTCTTCCCCATATCCTCTCTATCAGTTGTTGATTCCATTTTTTTTAAATGTGTAGCCCAGTCTGGCCTCGAACTCATGATCCTCCTGCCTCTACCTCCTTTAGCAAATCGTACTGGCATGCACCACCACAACCAACATTGATTCCATTTTTAAAAATTGACTGCAATAGAAGGCTTGGCTTCTGATAGACGGAAGGATAAGATTTGTTCTCTAAGCTACAACTGAATTATGTAAGGTGTGTGTGTGTGTGTGTGTGTGTGTGTGTGTGTGTGTGTGTGTGTGTATTGAGATATAGAGACTATGACACACACATGTATATGTGTGTATACCACATTATTTCTCTTATTTAATTATTTTTGAGACAGAGGTTCACTACATTCTGTCTTGGAACTCACTTTGTAGCCCAGATTGACACCAAGATAGTGCTATATTCCAGTTTTAGCATCATAACTGCTGGACTTACATGCATGAAATTAAACACTTGGCTCTTAATTCAATAAGTTTTATTTAATGACAATTAATATTTATTTTATATGCTGACTTGGTATCTGCTTTTAGTCTTTCACTTTGGAAAGCAGAAGGCATTTGGAGCATTCCCTCTTGTTTCTTATGCTGTCTGTCCTCATAGATGTCTACTTCTACATACACTGTCTTACTGGTCATTCCTCATATAGTCCATGTGTGGTAGAGATAAGGCTCCTACTTGGTGGACCCTTCAGGGTGTCTGGGGCGATGAAATAACAAGATATGTTGAGGGACTGCAGATATTCTTTTGTCTTTGCACCTTGGTGGCAATCCAAAGCTTTGCTTAGAACCAGGACATGGAGCCAATAAATGGAATTTCTATATCTTTGTACTCCTTCAGCCTTCTTTCCTGACACCCAGACTCTCACCATGTCCCATCCATCTCTTTCATACTTCTTCAGTCCTGAAGTCTCTTCTGATAAGTGGCTAGAGGCAACACTTTCTGTGTAGTGTTGTTCCTCTGGTTGAAAATAAGAGAATCTCCACAATCTAAGAGAATCCATTTAACCTAATATATGTATTTATAACATAAAAGTTCTATTCAGTCATTGTGGAAAAATAGGGCCAGAGCTTGGGTTGGGAATTAATGTTAAAATAAATAAATAAGCAACAATAATAATGGACCTTATTTCAAACATGGCTTAACTTATCTACCAAATTGTACCAAAAGGTCTGCAATCTATTCTACCTAATTCTATTCTATCCTAATGAGGTGATATTCTGCAGTTGAAACTGAGCTCATCTACTTACTACCCCAGTATAATGTCTATGACAGGCAAGTATTCCACAGTATATTCCAAGCAATGGTGTCCCCAAAGAAGATAAATAAAGTGAGACACAGACAGGAAAGAAACTGTGGATAGTACAGCACTAAGTAACACAAATTCCACATAATTGAGCGATGTTCCCACAAACTGTCAAGCTCAATTTGACCCTCGTTTTTTCTGGGCCTCTTACTGAGTTGTATATTTTTATAAAGATTATATAAATACTTTGAATGATAACCATGTGTCATCTCTCTTTTTCAAATAGTGTTTGAGTGGCAGTAAGCATCATGTGGATCTAACTTAAGGGAAAATTAAGTTGTGTGAATACATTTATGAAATGTGGTACAGTGTTAGAAGACTTCTTATAATTTATGCCTATTTACAGCAAGAAAAATAAAACAAAATTTGATGTTCAAATCACTCCAAGTTAGTATATTGGAAAACATTTTAAAAGTAGATGTATAAAATAAAAAGCAGAGGGTTCAGTTCCTACTGATGACTTATCAAAACTTAAATTTCTTATCAGACTTGTCCTAGATACATTCACATGTCACATGATGGCATCCCAGCTAATGCTGGATCACCTTTCTGATTGTAGTCTCTCAAGAGTACAGTGTAGCTGTCAAGCTCCTGTCACTTAGTGATGTCATCCCTTTCTCTCAGCACAGCAATGAACAGTAGTCAAATGCTCATGGTGATGCTGACTTGGGTAAGTATACACTGCTTAGAGAGCTGTAGCAGGTTATGATGACACATGACTGTAAATATAAATGTCATTTTTATTTCCTCAGATGGATTGAGAAAATGAAAGCCATACCCAAGTTTTATGAATGCAGGGCCTAGGCTAAGCCAGAACATTTCTACCTAACTGTCCCTAGGCCTAGGCCTGGAAGCTTCTAGCCACTGTATCATCTAGTCTTCTGAAAGCTTGGATCTTGGAGGTGTAGGCTTCCAGCCTCTGTTTGCTAACTTAGGCCTAGAATGTTTCAGTCTCTGAGCCTTACTTGTGAATATGCCCACTCTTTCTAGCTCTTTTTGATCTCTGGCTAGCTGGTTCAACTCAGCTGTTCTGGTTCAAACTTCTCTTCAAGATGACTGATTGAAATTGGCTTCTCTTGGCTTCTGACTGAATTATTCTGTAAAGACTGCCTTCAAACGATAAACTAAATTCAACTGAATTCCCTTTCATTCTTCTTTTTTCACTCCTCTGTAAGTAGCCTCTCTTTCCTATCTGCTCTTATGAAAGCTGTATGTATCTTATCTCTGACTTATTCTGTCAAATCCTTCTTTGACTTGTTACTTTGTGTGCCCCTCAAGTAGACCTCATTGTTTGGGATTATAGGTGTGTACTAAAGGTGTGTCTCCATTCCAGAAAATCACATTTTTGGATGTGATCCCTTACCAGAGTAGCCATGCTGCTGGACTAAAATTCCAGTACCCTTATCTTATGGGTATTAGTGATTGCATTACTGGCTTATGGATTTACTCTGTTAAGCTTTTTTTTTGAAATGTTATAGGTTCCCTTTCAACTTATAAGTTGTTTTTATTATATAATAATTTGCCATAATGTTCCAGCAATGTCTTTACAGGTTTCATCTCATGTTCACTGTGGTTCATTTTCTCTCATGATTGGTTTAATCTAGTCGTTTTGTGTACTATGGCTTTAAAAACAATAAGCACATATATCATATATTCTATGATACAGTGGGCTGTTCTGTGCATTTGCAACTTATTATACAGTGTTATCACAACTGTCAGCTATATCTACATAGCTAACCTGTTATTCCGAGTCGGTGAGGGCCTGCAGATTAAAAAGAAAACACGTACACGGGTCACCAGTTTCTAGCGAGTGCCCCCAAGGCTTTACTGAGATCTCCTTATATACCCAAAGCAAAGGCCATGGAAAACAACAAGGCAGGTGAAAATCCCCAACCAGGAAAACAGGAAAAGTCTGTGTGGTGAAAAGTTCAGGGCCCAATCAGGGGCATAAACAACTTCTTAACAACAACAAGCTGGAAGGCTAGGTGGGAGGAAGGGTGCCATGGAAAATCCCGGCCCCAAATCAGGGGCTAAGAGCAGCTGCCAAGGGTGTAAACAACTTCTTGCTCTAGCAGGCTAAAAGGCTCAGCGAGTGGGAAGGGAAACACCAAGTAGGGCCCAACAACAACCAAGAGATCATCTAATTACACATTCTCAGAAATGTATTTTTATTTCTGTTGTTATGTGACATGATAAGTGTGCCATTTAATTGCTTATAAAATGAGCCACAAAGTCAAATAATGTTATTTTATAACATAGAGTCTTTATATGTAGCCCAAGTTATCTTCAGACTCACTATGCTTTTGCCCAGGCTTCCAGGCACTGAGGACACAGGTATAAAATACTACTGGCAGATATTTCATATTCGATGGCAGTTTTATAGCACAGTGTAACTCACATCCCATGCTTAGCACAAAACTTAGAATATGCTGTAAGGATTTACATGGCACCATTAATAAAAGACATATGAATAGCAAATGTTTCTAACGCATCAATAATAGTAGTCATATTTATCAGCATAGATGAATATAACAAAATATTGTAAAATATGGTTCCTGGTCACCACATACATACTTAAAGTGTGTGAGAGTACTCTCTGAGAAGCACTCCCTGTAGACTTTTAAAATGCCCAAGGTCTGATCACACACTGCAGAACTGGGGGAGTGGATGGAATTGTTTATAGTTCAGTGTAGCAGAACTTAAGAAGCTGACAGCCCAGAGGTTCAAGGGAGAAGGCTGGTAAAGCATAGGGGCCATTAGTATTAAGTCCTAGACTCCAAAAGTTTAATAATATAGTGTTTGATAAAGAACAGTAAAAGATGTATTTCTTAGTCTCAAAGAAGAGTAGACTCTAAGCTGAAGGTCATCCTGAACTACTTAGTGAGTTACATGGTAGTCACATACAATATGTACTTAGTTAATAAACTAACATTCATCAATTTTATGGATTTTGTTTTTCTTTTAATTAAGACCATTATTAGTTATATACATTTCATTTATTTATTATTGAATCTGCTTAATGTACAACATTTTCTTACAGTCAACTATTCCTTTTAAAGTTTTCTCTCACTGCCTATATAACACATGTTCTATATGTGCAAAATCTGTGTGATCTTTGGTTGCACCTATAGGATTTAATGTGACAGAGTGGACATCTGGATAATAATGAGGGTGGTAATGGATGAAGAGTGTGTTATCACTTCTTTTTTTCCAATATATTAAGAATTCAGATTGATACGCAGTGAGTTTGAAACAGCTCATTGAATCAGTGCTCTGTCAAATGTTTTACTTCCAGGAACAGTCACTCAGCACATGGACGTGCATCAACAAATGAGATGAAGAAACAGAACGGGGCCATCGCCTGCCTTCTCATCAGAGCATTTTAATCTGACAAAACAACACACTCATCAAACTTACTCTGCTCAATCACAATGAAGTTAGATGAAGAGTAGCCAGTCCAACCAAGTGGTTTATGCCTTCCAAGTTTTACTTTGTATTGGTCATGACTCTAGCATAGAGCTGGACATTTGAGGATCAAGAGGAGCACTTGAAAAGAGGATGGCTGGCTTTCGGAGTGTCAACATGGCTAAGGTGAATTCTAAAATTCCCTGTTGTGCATGTGTCTGGTTGGTGTAGGTTACAATTTACCAAGCCTCTTGCGAAGAAAGCCAGCAGTCACTCTGTAGAATACTTGCAACCCCTTTCAGTTATTAGACCACAGTGTAGGTGTTGTTATGAAAAGATTTAGTGGATATAATTTAAGTCCCTAATCAATTGCTTTTATATTAATGAATAGGAAGGCTATCCTGAGTGGATTTGACTAAGTCAGTTCTCTACAGTCAACACTGTACAGCTGCTGGGTCTGCACATACTGTTCTTTCCTCTCTGGCTTTCCTAACCAGTTACTCCTAAAAATTCTTGTTTCTCAGCACAGGAAGCTTTGGCTTGATCTGAGTCTCTAAGTGGCTTGCTGTCTTCCCATTTTCTGTGTGCATACATGCGACCTTGGCTTGCTTAGCTCTCTCACTTACACTAAGCACTTACTTGCAGCAGATACCTCTTCTAGTTATTCAGTTTCTCTGGCTCAATTCTAAGACACTCATTAAACATTTCATAATGATGCACAGAATCTCTCACTTTCTCATAGAAGGGCTATTCTGTGCAGATAGAAAGTGTAGACAAAAAGTTTAAGATGAGCTTTGGTGACAGAAAAAAGATATGATGCAGAAATCTACCAGCACAGTGGGGGCAGGAACTATAGTAGCAGATCAGCAGGACCAAGAATTAGTGACAATACTTTAGCCTATAAATTGGAATTTGAATATACTCATGACAGTAAGGGATGAGAGCAACCATCATTCTGTTTGGTGAACAGCATTAGCATGAGTATTGAGATATAATTTAGTGTGTTGAGTACTGATGATAGGAAAACAGTTTCACTTTCACCAGTACCTACTTAATCTCTCACTTCACTTATCTTTTTAAAAGCAATCGGACAACTTAATGCCTTTAAATTATTGTGACTTAAAGAATGCTAATATTCAAGCTAATCATTTGCTAAAAAGCCACACCAAATTTTGCTGTATAGCTTCAAGGCAGAAGAAAAAGTTCTGGATAATGTGAAGCTATGAAAAGAAAGGAAGTGATCTCCTCTTCCATGTATAGTTTTAGCTTGTGGAGAGCCTTTAAACTCAACTGACATGAGCTTGGTGAAATATCAGGAGAGGCAGCAGAGAGGGCAGGTCTGTTGAGGGGAGGGAGTGAGGAAGAGGGAGAGGGAGAGGAAGGCTTAAATTAGGCAAAACACCTGAAGAAGCAGCTACTTGTATTTACAAAAAGCTGATTACAGAACACAGGAGTCTTTTCAAAAAAAAAAAAAAAACCAACCCAGTAGAATCTTAAGGTTTGCTATTCTAGATGAAGAAAGAATAGCTTTGTTTAGTAAGAATTCATTTGGGGAGCCACAACATACATTCTTGCTGCGGATTCATTTTCCCCTTTTGTTTGTTCGTGGAAAGCAAACAATTCTGCTGTGTGAATTCTTGACTTGGGGAATACCTGAACATTTTTTTCAGTGATTTCTTAATTTTAAAATTTGAACATTGAATGCTTGTCCTATATGTCAGTTAGAGAAAAAATTTCTTAGTATGTGTATAGTATTTTTAAAGTTTATTTATTTACATTACGTCCCAATATCAGTCCTACCTCTCCTTTCAGTACCTACTCATATGGATCCTGTCCCCAATGTCTTCCTCCCCTTCTCCTCTGAGGTAGTAGATCCCCCACCCCCAGAATCCTGTCTGTCTCCCGCACATAAAGTCATTTCAGTATTTGGTGCATCCTCTCCCACTTAGGCAAGACAAAGTGTCTCAGTTAGGAAAATGGGAAACACAGGCAAGCAAAAGATTCAGGGACAGCTCCCATTCTCCAATTCAGGGACCTGCATAAAGACCAAGCTGTACATCTGCTATATATGTATGTGGTGTCCTAGGTCCCACGATCACTCTTTGGTTGGTGGCTCAGTCTGGGCGTACCCAACAGTTGAAGTTATTTGACTCTCTTGGTCTTCTTATGGAGTCCCTGTCCTCTTTGGTTATTCCTGTCCCTCTTCCAACTCTTCTATATTCCCGGTGGTCTGTCTAATGTTTGACTGTGAGTCCCTGCATCTCTTTCCATTGGCTACTGGATGGAGCCTCTCAGAGGACAGTTATGCTAGTATTTTATCTACAAGTATAACAAAGTCTCATTAATAGTGTCAGGGATTAGTTCTTACCTAGGGGATGGGTCTTAATTTGGAACAATCAATAGAGGGCAATTTCTTTAGTCTCTGCCATACCTTTGTCCTTGCACATCTTATAGGCAGGACACATTTTGGGTCAAAGGTTTTGTGGGTAAGTTGGTGTCCTTAACCTTCCACCAAGAGTCCTGTCTAATAATGGAAAGTGACCACTTCAGGATCATACCCCCCTACTGCTAAGAACCTCAGCTAGAGTCATAACCATAGATACCCTCAAGCCTTCCCCCATCCCAAATCTCTGGATGCTTTCTATTCTCTTCCGTCATTCACCCTATACCTGATTTCCCCCTGCCCTGCTACCCTCCCCATCCCCTTTACTGCCCAGTTTCTTTCCTCTACTCATCTTCGATTGTTTTTTTTCCCTTTGGTACCTCCTTGGTATTTGGCTTCTTTCAGTCTGTGGCAGCATGGTTATCCTGTAGTTTAAGACTAATATCCACTTATAAGAGATCACATACAATTCATGTCCTTTTCAGTCTGGATTACCTCTTTTAGGATGATATTTTTTTAGTCCCATTCATTTGCCTGGAAAATTCTTGATGTCCCTGTTTTTAATAGCTGAGTAGTATTCCATTGTGTAATTGCCCCATAAGTTTTTTTTTTTAATCCATTCCTTAGTTGAGAGATATTTAGGCTGTTTCTACTTTCTGGCTATTATGAATAATGCTGCTATGAACATAGTTCAGCAAGTTTCTTTCCTTGTGGGATGATCGAATATTTTTTAAATATATGCCAAGGAGTGGTCCAGCTGGGTCTTGAGGTAAAACAATTCCCAATTTTCTGAGAAATCACCAAATTGATTTCCAGAGTGATTGTACAAGTTTGCACTCCAATCAGTAACAGAGCAGTGTTCCCCTTGCTCCATATCTTCGCCAGCATGTGCTTTCCCTTAAGATTTTGATCTTAGCTATTCTGACAGGAGTAAGGTGGAATCTCAGAGTTGTTTTGATTGGCATTTCCCTGATGGATAAGAATAGTGAACAATTCCTTAAGTGTTTCTCAGCCATTAGAAATTCTCTGTTGAGAATTCTCTGATTAGCTCTGTACCCCATTTTTTAAGTAGGTTATTTGGGTTGTGGGTGTCTAACTTCTTGAATTCTTTATATATGTTGAATATTAGCCCTCTTCTGGGTGTAGGGTTAGCAAAGATCTTTTTCCAATGGGTAGGCTGTAGTTTTTTCCTATTGACTTTCAGAATATTTTCAGTTCCATGAAGTTCCATTTATCAACTGTTGATCTTAAAGGCTTAGCCATTGGTGTTCTGTTCAGGAAGTTGTCTCCTGTACCAGTGAGTTCAAGGCTAGTCTATACTTTCTGTTTTATTTGCTTTACTGTATCTAGTTTCATTTTCTTTTCTTTTATTGTATTTTTTTAATTTACATTTCATTACATCGGCGTTCCTGGTTTCCCCTCGGGAAACCCCCTATTCCATTCCCTGCCCCTACTTCTATAAGGATGCTCCCAAACCACTCCTCCCACCTCCCTGCCCTGGCATTCCCCTATACTGGGGCATCGAGCCTTCGCAGAACCAAGATCCTCTCCTCCCATTGATGCCTGACAAGGCCATCCTCTGCTACATATGCAGCAAGAGTCATGTGTCCTTCTAGGTGTACTCTTTAGTTGGTGGTTTATTACCTGGGAGCTCTAGAGATTCTGGTTGGTTGCAAAGCCATTCAGCTCCTTCAGTCCTTTCTCTAACTCCTCTATTGGGGATCCTGTGTTCAGTCCAATGGTTGACTGCTAACATCTGCATCTGTATTTGTTAGGCTCTGGCACAACTTCTCAGGAGATAGCTATATCAGGCTCTTGTCAGCATGCACTTGTTGGTCTCTGCAATAGTGTCTTGGTTTGCTGGCTGTATATGGGATGGATCCCCATGTGTGGCAGTCTTTGGATAGCCTTTCCTTCAGTTTCTGCTTCACATTTTGTCTCCATATTTTCTTCTGTGAGTATTTTGTTCCCCCTTCTAAGAAGAACTGAAGCATTCACACTTTGGTCTTTCTTCTTGAACTTCATGTAGTCTATGAATTTTGTCTTGGGTAATCTGAGCTTTTGGACTAATATCCACTTATCAGTGAGTGCATACTATGTGTGTTCTTTTGTGACTGGGTTACCTCACTCAGGATGATATTTTCTAGTTCCATCCATTTGCCAAGAATTTCATGAAGCCATTATTTTAAATAGCTGACTAATACTCCACTGAGTAAATGAACTACATTTTTTGTATCCATTCCTCTGTTGAAGGACATCTGGGTTCTTTCCAGCTTCTGGCTATTGTAAATAAGGCTGCTATGAACTTACTGGAACATGTGTCCTTGTTATATGTTGGAGAATCTTTTGGATATATGCCCAGGAATGGTATAACTGGGTCCTTAGGTAGTACTATGTCCAATTTTCTGAGAAACTGCCAGACTGATTTCCAGAGTGGTTATACTAGCTTGCAATCCCACCAACAACAGAGTAGTGTTCCTCTTTCTCCACATCCTTACATTTATGTTGGGGTCTTTGATCCCCTTGCACTTGAGCTTTGTGCAGACTGATTAATATGAATCAATTTGCATTCTTCTACTTGTAGACATCCAGTTAGACCAGCACCATTTGTTGAAGATGTTCTCTCTTTTGCACTGTATGGTTTTGGCTTCTTTGTCAAAAACTAAGTGTTCATAGGTGTGTGGGTTTATTTCTGGGTCTTTGATTCTATTCCATTGATTAATCTGTTACATTTTATGCTGATACTATGCAGTTTTTATTACTATTGTTCTGTAGTATAGCTTGAAGTCAGAGATGGTGATATTTTAGAAGTTCTTTTATTTTACAGAATTGTTTTAGCTCTCCTGGATTGCTTTATTTTTCCATATGAAGTTAAGAATTACATTTTCCATATCCATAAATAATTGTTTTAGACTTTTGATGGGAGTTGCATTGAATCTGTAGATGGCTTTTGGTATGATTGGCATTATTACTATATTAATTCTACTGATCCATGAGCATGGGGGGGATCTTTAGGTCTTCTGATATCTTCTTCAATTTCATTCTTCAGAGACTTGAAATTCTTGTCACACAGATCCTTCACTTGCTTGATTAGAGTTACACCAAGATATTTTATATTATTTGTTGCTATTGTGAAGGGTGTTGTCTCCCCAACTTCTTTCTCAGCCTGTTTATTGTTTGCATGAAGGAGGGTTACTGATTTCTTTGAGTTAATTTTGTATCCAGACACTTTGCTGAAGATGTGAAATTCTGTACATTGTATCTACCTTATGTGCTCACTTTACTTCTTCCAGACCTGATGTACCTCCCATCCTCTAATCAGAGAGTTTATATCTGATCCCATTATGAACCTTGACCATGCACACAGAGACTTTCCTGATTTCTTATCTGATGAACTAGTTCTTGGGTCATCAAGTTGTTAATATTTTAAATGACATTTTGAAATTACTATTTTTATAAGTAGACCCATCTTTCAAGAATACTAATATGTGTCATCTCCAATATTTCCTTTGCAATTTATCTTGTATTACAGTTTTAAAAATCCCAGTGCTGTCATTTCAGTAGTGTGTTAAGAGAAAAGAGAAATATTGAAACCTTTTTTGGAAATGTTATATGAAGAGAAAGAGGATTCTTTGACTCAAAGTGTCTGGAAATGCTCGGTCAAACAAAGTCAACATGTTCTACCTCCCCTTCCACCAGAGCCTTTTAGTGCCTTTTCTTTTTTGTTGTTCATTGTTAATTTGTAAGCAACCTTAAAAATATCATGTCTGTCACATATGTGGGGTTTGAATGTGTTTGGTGCAGGCAGTGGCACTATTAGGAAGTATGGCTTTGTTGGAGTAGATATGGCCTTGTTGGAGGAATTGTGTCACTGTGGGAGTAGTCTTTGAGACCCTCCTCCTAGCTGCCTGGAAGCCTGTCTTCTCATGGTTCCCTTCAGCTCCTTCTCTAGTGCGATGCCTGCCTGTATTCTGCCATGCTTCCTGCCTTGATAATAATGGACGGAACCTCTGAATCTGTAAGCCAGCCCCAATTAAATGTTGCCCTTTACAAGAGTTGCCTTGACCATGATTGTCTATTCACAGAAATGGAAACCCTAACTATGACACACACATTTCCTTGAGAAAGCTCTCCCTTTCACAGTGGAACACAAATGTCCTTTGAAGTTAATAAAACCTCCCACCACCATTATTTTCCAATGTGAAACAACTAATAGATCACTGTGGCTATGTCATTTATGATTTACTGGACAGTCAGCATTTTCCTAGATATGAATATAAGCTCTTCTTTTCATTTCAGCAAATCTGTACCAGAATTCAGCTCTGTACCAGAATTCAGCCATGTTTAAGTTTGCCTATGAAAAGAACTTGAAGGGAAAAAGGAAACTAGTATTTTCTGAATCCAGTTGCAGGAAATTAGAAAACAGAGCTGGGCTTACAAGACTTTCAAGAACCACTGTTTTTCTGGCTTTATCTTTGTTTGGTCATCAGATCTTCCCAGAGCACTAGATCACTGAGGCTTCCAGGTAAGATCTCTAACTTCCTTCTACAGTATTTTCAGCTGAGAGGGTTCCTCTAATCCCCAGAATCACCTCCCCCAATTTTGCATACAGAAACTCCTTTTTTGATAGAAATGTAAACTGCTAGTAGTTCCCCCTACCATTTTTGAGGCAGGGTTTAATCTCTATATCCTCAGCCTGGTCTGTTTGTGAACTCTGTATGAATGTCAGGCTGGTCTCAGACCTGCGTATCTCTTCCTCCTGAGTACTAGAATTAAAGGTGTGTGCTGCCATATCTATCCAGAAATGTACTAGTTCTTTATTACATGCTTTAGCTCCACAATAAACTCCACCTGAAGCAATACTAATGAGGAATTAGCGTTTGTGAATCAATCAGAAATATCTAGCTAGCTATTCAAATATTGAAAGAAATGTTTAAGTTTGTCTGAGACTCAATTTCACAAAAATCAATGTTTGGAAGATTTTTTTTCTTCTTTTCCAAATTGGGTTTGAGTCTTGTGACTAAAAATTATTGCAGTAGTACATAGAGAGAAGTTTCATCCAAAGAATATCAACACTGCATAAATTACTCACATCTTGGCCAACATATGTAGAGACTGCAAAGGAAATGGCTAATAAATATGTTACAGATAGTATGTCAAATTTAGACAAATTAATGACATTAAATTAGGGAGCTGTTCAATTATTGGAAAATAACCTTTTCTTGGAAATTGGCAGAACATAGATTATCCTGAGATTTAATGAGGAGAGCAAAAGCAGCATAGAAAGCAATACATTTTCCACTACTCTGTATGTCCGAACAATAAATATTTCTGGTTTCCTCTTTTACTCTAGGTGAGCATTCACTCAGCTTTACCCAGAGCTGTATGTGTTCAAATCACTTTATTTGTCTGCATATAGCTTTATTCCAGAGACTGGACATCAGTAGAGTGTGAACTCTTACAGGGTCAGGACCAACTCCTTCCATTTCCTACCTAGAAAGAGTTGGCTAAAGACATGCTTAAGTTTTAAAATATTTCACTCATAGATTTGAGGTTGCACATTGATTTGTCTTCACTGATGTTTACATACTTGGCTTTTGCTCTATTTGTATCTAGGAAGGTCAAGTAGACACAGCCAAAAACTAGTCAAATGTAAGTTGATACCTCTCGGATCCAAAGCAGATGAACAGAACAACAGAGCCAGACATTTAGACCATGATCTTTTAGTTCCCTTTAAAGGAGATGTTCTGTTTCTTCAGGTTCACAGACCATGAAAAATCAGGCATAATCATTTAGCTCATTTACATGTCAGTCAATCAATGGGAACACATTGGGCATTTCATATGTGCCTAGAATTTTAATGATTTCATCTCATTTTCATTGTAAGCAAATCATATTCTTGGCCCTTACATAGTATAAAATATACAAAACATTCAATTCTTTCTGCCAAAGTGAGTCAACTTATATTACAAGGAATAAAATTTTAATGTACATCAGGTCTTCATAAATTCTTGAACAGTTTTGATTTAACCCGGGACAGAACCCACTCACTATTGACCTCACCCCTCTTTACAAAAATACATCAGATCCTGTTTTCAAGTTGGTGTGGGAAACTTCACAGTCTCAAAAAACAGACGACATCTGGCTACTGAAATGCTACCAAGTCGAAAACAGAAAGCAACCTTGCCAAGGCCAAAACATTCCAGTTGTTTGCTCAGTTTTTCAGACTCGGAAACCACTTAGCTCTGAAAAGCAACCAGAGAGAAATGTAACAAGCAGCCTGAGAAGCGGTTCCAATTTCGCCACGTGGTCAGCACGGGGAGTGTGTTGACAGACTCAAAGACTCCTATATCTCCTCTGACCAACAGCTTCTAATATAACACAAGACTGTGAGCCTCTCAAATTCACTTGGCTCTGATGGGGAGGTGGGAATTCGACTTGAAATGATCTAATTACTTGCCTTCTTGTCCTTTTACTCACTGCCTCTACCAAACAATCCAATGAGGAGTACACTAGTAGAGGAAAATAAAGTGTGTGTCTTTGATTTACTTTTGAGCAAATTAAAGGGACAAATATAAAAGACACAGGAAATCTTATTGAAAGGATGTCTTCAGAAGTATAATATAGATGTGGCTTCTGATAGATACTTCTCTATTTTTGTTATTTGTTTGAATGGAGAAATGTAGTAAAAACTATGTTTTGAAAGTGCTATGTTAGTGGGATTCCACTTGAATGTCCACATGAGACCACAGGTTTAATCCTTAGCACTCCCCAAAAAACAAGACACAGCAAAACCAAAAGCCCCCCCCCGCTTATATTGTGTTAAAAACCATGAAAGTAATTGCATATTTAAAATGAATTCATTTCAGGGTTCAGACCGTAGCATATTTAGGTAAGTTGCCTGGGTGGTTCGATATACTTCTTATGATATGTCAGACAATTCAAAGTGTTCAGAGTCATGTGATGCAGAGCAGAATTAGAACTGAACTTGATTATTGAATATTTGCATGCATATAATGATGTGAATAAGAAGCTAGTTTTAAGTATCAACTGGAGAGTTTTATACACAGATCCAAATATTTGTTGCTTAGTTTAAGATTTACATGATTCCGCGTTGTGCCAGGAAGCATTTGTGAACCCCAAAAGACCACCAAGGAGCTGACTCCGATGCAATCACACTAGGGTATTCATTTCCATGCTTGAGCTTGGGCCTCACCCCTGTCTCGACACAACAGAATGCGAGGGTGTAGCTAGCCCCCAGCTCTCAGAGGGACAGGCCTTCATAGGAAATGGCAAGCAAGTGAGGGAGCATCCAGCCTGGCAAGCATCTAGTTGTATGACTCTTGTAAGTGGGTGTTCTGAAGTAAAACAATGAACAATCACAAAAGGTCTGAAAGTACATCTGAAACAATCAGGCTAATCTTTGATTGACTGCGTTAGGAAGTAGCTAGAACATAACTCTGAGGTATGGGCCAAGGACAAGCCACTTGATCCTTCTTGGTACTTGGGTGCAACCTGGTTTTAGCTATAGGTCAAGTTTTCCTTGAGCTGGTGCCAAGATGGAGTAGGATTGACCTTTTATTGGGAAACTCAAAACAGATCCCACCTTTAGCCATGTGTAATATTCATAACTATGTATAATATTCATAATGATTCATCTTCCTATACAATTTGATGGTAATTTTCTGGTTTGGCTTCTTTCGGCCCCTGCACTATGCTTAGACTATGAAGGCTCCCATGTTTCTGATTTACATCTGCCTTAATTTGGGTTTTATTTCTAGAAAGAGACACCATAACCAAAGCAACTCCTATAAAGGACATTTATTTGGGTCACCTTACAGTTTCAAAGGTTTAGTCCACTGTCAACATAGCAGGATACATGGCAGCATGCAGGCAGACATAGTGGTGAAGGAGCTGAGGGGTCTACATTTGATCCAAAGGCAGCCTGGAGAAGACTGTCTTTAGGTAGCTAGAAGGAGGGTCTCTAAGCCCACTCACACAGTGACACACTTCCTCCAACAAGGCCACACCTCCTAATAGTATCACTCTGTATGGGCCAAACATATTCAAACCACCATGACATTGAAGAGTAGACTCTAGCAGACACTAGGAATGATGCAACAAGAGTGGCCTGATTAGCTCTACTCTTGTAAAAGGGAACTTTGAGTGACTCCCATAGCTCCTAGAAGTCTTTCACTGTAACTTTGCACAACTTTCATGACCTTTTGTGCACACTGCAAATCCGGGATGGTAGGAATAATTCACTCTGCTTTAATATGTGCTTGTGTGCTCTTTATATCATGCACTGCTACATGGTTATTACATTTCAGCTAGGTAGTAGAATTTCTGTCTTCATTTTATATTCTAGAGGATTGGCATTTCAAGTGGAAACCTTAAGTAATGTTTATGAGTAGTTTCAAGAAGCCTCCTACCAGGTGTTTTCTTTTAAGTATTTAGATAATTGAGATTGAAAAAACCCTTACGCTTCTTATAAACTCTAAATCGTGCAGGAAGCAGACTCAGCTGCTACTCAGTCATAGAGCTGTGCTTAGTGTTCTGTATACTTTGTGGCTCTTGTTCTTGCTTATCTTTGGGTTTTGTCAATAGATCAGAAGTCCTGTATTGATTGTTCCCTTACATTTTGAAATGACATTTTGAGACCAGAGCAGATGCTCTTTGGGAAACAGTCATATTAGGAAGGTTCATAGCAATTCCTACCCAGCATGTTAAGTAGTGATCTTTATTAATTTTCTTACCATTAACCAAAGATAGAAGAAATAAAGATCAACATCGGTATGGTCATTTTGGGCAGTAGGCCATATGGAAGGCACTTTCTATTTTGTTCATAAGCAGTCATAGTTTATCTTTCTTTCTACAATAAACATTGTGATCTTTGTATTTAGTTATGATAGCAGGAGTTGACTGAGGGAGAAGTCAAAAATATCTAACAATCCACACAGCTTGATAAGAAAATTCACAACAAGTTTTGTGTTTCAGAATTGGTTTGCAACATGTGCAAAAGGTTAGGCACTTGCAGAGTTACAGAGGCTGGCAAGTACAAGGTGTGAGGTTGAGGACCAAAAAGAAGTTATGCTGACTTTCCTGTAGAGAAATTGATAGGCAAAGACCCAGAGAGCCAGTGATGGAGATGGAGAAAAAAACATCAGCTAGAAAATATCCTGTTGTTTGTGAAGGCAAGTCATTTATTTATTTATTTATTTATTTATTTATTTATTTATTTATTTATATTTACTTTTATTGGATAATTTTAACTTACATTTCAAATGTTATTCCCTTTCCTGGTTTCCCAGTCATAAGTCCCCTATACCATCCCCTTCACCTTCTTCTATGAAGCTGTTCCCATTCCCAACCACTCCCCCTTCCCACCACCCCCTGACATTCCCCTGCACTAGGGGGCGGGACTAGTCTTGGCAGGACCAAGGGGTGAAGGCTAGTCTTTTCTTCCACTGAGGCCTTCTGTACATTCTGTGAGATCCATACGTTTTATGGAGGGACACCATCCTTCCCACAGCTCATGGATTTAAATGTTAAAATGAAACCAAAGCAGTCTTCAAGCTACCACAGAAAATTACTCATCACATACACAGTAGGCTGAATAATGGAGCAAAAGTAATCATGTCTTACTTAATGTGACCTGTGACTACTACCGTACATGGTAGTAGTGTGTTTATAGATGCAATAAAGGCTGTTGAGATGGTTTGTTCATCCTGAGTTACCAGCCTTAAATGTGTCCACACTGTCCTAATTAGAAGGAAGAGGTGAGTTCTACTGTAGAAGACCTGAAAATCAAGAGGGTTATAGTAAACCAGAGCTTGTAGTTATGGCATTTGAAAATGAAGGGCTACTCAAAGAATAGAGACATCAGAAGCTAGCACTTCTAGAAAGAGTAAACCTGGCAACCTCTTGGGTTTAGCATTGAGAAACTAATACTGGATACAAAATTCTAGCAATGCAAGAGTATAAATGTATACTTTTTTAGTCTATCCGATAAATTGTTATAGCACAGATAGAAAAGTAAATCAAATTTTGCACTCTGGCTGAGTGGTTTGCTTCACTGTGACTTGTAATAGACTACATTGCCACACTGCATAGAGAACAACATGACAACCCAGGATTCAGACCTTTCTGATTGAAGTTTAGGTTCATGATCAAAGTATAGGAGGTCTCAAAGAGTAATAAGAGTACAAAACAGACACTGGAATACAGAAACACATGAACTAAGACAAACTTTAGTGGTGGGGATTATGACCCCTCTCATCAAACTATTCCCTAAATTACAAATTAAAGAAGTAGATGTGAGCAGCCTAACGTACAAACCACTGCTCGTGTGGAGACCACTTTGAAAGAAAAGCATTTGATCCAGCTGCAAAGAGTGCATACACAACCATCAGTAGTCTTGGATTTTCCCTAGATATAGAGGTAAAGCCTGCCAGAGTCCACATTTCTAGTGCAGACAATAGCCACTATGTTTGTCATTATGCTTCTCTGAGAAATACACAGTACCCATGAAAAGCATAAGAACACTTCCAGGCCTATGATTAACCCATCAACAGCAGTGGGCTACTCCTTGCTAGTCAAAGCTTTGTCTGCTTTCTTAAATCAAACCTGACACCAATGTTGACAAATTGAGTTCTGTGCACATAGCCACCTGGGATGTGACTGCAATGTATTTGTTCTGTGTCAACATCTTTGAGGGGAAGAATTCGGAAATCACATCGAAGAGAAGTAGAAGGCAGACTGATTGCTGGTTGACACATCAGTTAGACATCCTGGGGAACCACAAACAAACCTCACAAAATTCGGGAGTCTTCTTATCTCTGGCTCACTCTATCACCGAATGCAGGCTTTCCCTAAAATGGTACAAACTTAGGTAAAGATGAACTTAGCAATTCATGCAGATCATAAAATGACAAATAATGGAAGATATTTACTGATTACATCATTGTGTGCTGCACAAAAGATTTTCTATGAGGAAAATTGAATTGAAAGAAGCAGTTGTTTTCTTTTTAGTAACTGTGGTCCAGTGGAGGATGAAGGGAGGAAGGCGTGGGCCTTAAGGTGGCCTTTTTGTTTACCTTGCCTAACTTTTAATCACCGTGAGATGAGAATTATCTCCCATGAGGCAGTGAGCACAGGACTCACTGTTGATCATAAGCTACTTCCGGTAGCATACATAAGCATACTCTTCTCTTGTATGAGTAATACAGGGTCAATTCTTCAGTTGGGCTGAGAGAGCTTGTATAAAGAGTGTACAGTCTTCACTTGGTCAGAAATGAACTTGAAAATCACAATAAAGATTACTTCATTTCTATCCAATTCATGCCATAACATCCATAAACGCTTACTAGGAGCTACAATGTCAAGGTCTTCCTCTCACATACCCCTCCTCCCAACCTCCAGGAGTTCCTTCTCATGTTTCCTTGACAAACAACCTTGTCTGTGTTTCCTTGTTCTCCTTGAAACAATCAATTTACAAGTTAATAGTTTAGGACAAACTTGGTTTCCCTTAATTGTCTGCTACACTAGCATTCTGATGTAAGCCCCCAGCCTTGGAGAAATGGCTGCTCTCCTCTCAGTAACATCAACTGCGCGCCACAGGGAAAGAGTAATTTGTGTGGAATCAACAAGTCATGGAAAAACAGATCCTTACTAGATGAAGCAGGGATAGGAACACTGGGCAATCAAATGCAATGTCTACGATTTGTAAGAATCAGGTTGAATTTTAGAGACAGTTGTAAATTATCTGCAAAGTGAGAAAATCTTACAGTCAAAAGCTTGAAGAATTTTTAGAGTCCACTTTTACTAGGTTTTCTGGTTCAGATCCATGGCTAAGAACAAAAGCAGGAGAAGCAGCCTCCTTTAGGTTTACAGAGGCATTAGTGGACATGCAGTGTCCTAAAAGAATAGGCCCTTATCACACTATTACATGATCAAAGGAATGAGCATAACAATATATTTTTTTGCAGAGGGGGAGGCTCCTAAGGATTCTTATTGACCTCTCTCTTTTTTATGTAGATTAGAGTTCACCTGGAACAATATGAACTGTTCAGAGTATGTAAACTAGAAGTAATATATATATATATATATATATATATATATATATAGAGAGAGAGAGAGAGAGAGAGAGAGAGAGACTCTACTGTATATATAATATAAGGTACAGAAATAGTAATGTCACTCTTGAGTTAGTAGCAGCTAGAAACTACTATCACCATTTTCAGGTAACAGAAATAAAAGGGTAGGGATATGGATAAAAGATTAAAGTCAGCCATTAAAATCCCTGCCAACCCATTGTGTGAAACAGTGGCAGCAGAATGTGCCTCACCCTGGGTGACTCCATTTTATAGAGCAGCAGACTCCATTTTGTTGACCCCATTTTGGGTACAAATGTAGAGGCAGAATGTTTATGCCTTTTGCTTGTGCATGTACTCATGTTTACCTGGTTTATCAAGAACCACAAGGCCTTACAAACAACATAGTCTCACAACTGAAGAGGTGTTTTCCATAACTGATCAAAGTATGCTGGGAATATATAGCCTATGGTTGTGTATATGGAATAACAAAGTAAAACAGTCTGTGAATTTATCAAACACACCAGATCATCTATTTAGCCATCCACTCATTTAACATCTATCTCTTTCTATCTATGTGTATGAAGTATAGTGTGTGATCTGAGGGATAATACTAGTAATTAAGACTGGAATGAGACTGGAGCTTGGGGAGACAATGTAGAAAAGTGCTTACTTGCAAATACAAAAACGTTAGTTCAACTTTTAGCACCCAACTTTCAAAACAATTGGGCATGATAGTAAAGACCTATAATCTCAGTGTTGGGGAGGTAGAGAGGAAGCAATCCTTTTCTAGTCTGAATTGTCTGTCTAGAATTGTTGGGGAGTTCTGGCCCAATGAAAGACCTATCTCAAATGAAGTGTGTGCTGTTTTGAAGATGATAGTATAGCTCATCCTCCCCAATACACAATGCATTAAAAAAGAAATTGTTTGCCATTGATCATGCTATCAAAGGAAATTGGGAACTAACAGTTTGTAAAAACTATTATTATTTAATAAATGCTGACATTATAGAATGACACAGATGAGTCTGTGTATATTTCTAACATTGTCAGCTCACAATAACTGTGAAGAGATTAACTATAAAGAAATGGTTGAAAATGACAAGGAATGTGTTAGAGGGCAAGCTCTGGTCTGAGTAAAATCTATTAGTCATAGACAAAATGCCTTAAAATTAAGGGTGAGGCAAATGCAGAACAAAAGTGTTCAACAGTTGAATAGATATTTCCTCCTCTCTTAAGTGATTCCCATCCCTCAAAATTCTCAAGTCCAGTAAATTGGCCCTGACAGTCATTTCTCCAAGCTTCTTAATCTGTGACACTCCAAGGGCCTCTCCATGCTCTGTAAGATTTATAACCTGGAAATCCAGCAATGTCCTAGTGATCTGGACCTCCTTATCTCAGGAGGGTAAAGCGAAGCACTCTCCTAAACCATTCAAAAGAAGAATAATGAAAGTGAAATTTGCATGGAGGTATTACCCTTCTTTTTCTAGTAATGTGCCTTATTGATGAGCTATTGGTATTTATCTAGATCAGGAAGCTGAAGCTTAAAATAATTGTTTCTTGGAAATAAAAATTTAATATATGAAATTATATTCTGAAAATGGAACAAATAACATTCCTTTATCCATGTAATAATTGAATACTGATAGCCAGAAATAGCCATGGTATCTTTACATAATAACAGTTGAGGAGGCTTGGCAGCTCAGGGTTATGAAAAGACTAAAAAGAATTTACAGAGATGGCTTATGTTATGCTCTATGAGGAGAATTGATGTTCTCTCCCACACATACATGTCTTTATGTGTGTCTGTGCAGGTATGTGTATGAAAGGGTGTACATGATTTTTTCTCTCTCTGTCTCTGTCTCTCTGTCTCTGTCTCCCTCCCTCCCTCTCTGCCTCTCTCTCTCTCTCTCTCTCTCTCTCTCTCTCTCTCTCTCTCTCTCTCTCTCTCTCTCTGTGCCAAAGGCCAACCATGGGTGTTATTCCCCAGGAGTCATCCACCATGTTTTTGGAGGTGGTCCTTCACTGGGATCTGGTGCTCACTGGTTAGGTTAGGCTGACTGGATAGTGTACCCAGGGATCAGCCTGACTCCATGTCACTGACTCTTGCTTTATAAGCAGATGCTGTCATGCTTAGTTATTGACCTGGATGCTAGGGATCAAATTTAGGATTTCAAGTTGGTGCACCTTACTGACTGAGCCAACTTAGCTCCCATACAAGGACCTTATTACTAAAGTATTTTTAAAATTACTCTGGTTTCATTGACTGTTTTCTATAGCTATAGTTTACAATGAGTTTTGAATGGCAAATCACTACTTCATATCCCTGACGTAAACACTTCTTGTTTGTAAAATATTACTTTTTTATGTATTTAAGGGTGTGTTTTGCTAGTATTTTATTGAATGTTTTCTGTCTGTTTTCAGGCAAGCTACTAGTGTGCATTTACCAGGAGCTCTTGCTCTTTTTCTTGTTGCTAAGATCATACACCCTACAAAAGCGTCATTGGGCAGGGAAGGTTTACGTTGGCTTACAGTTTGAAGGCACAGCCCATCGTGGTGAGGGAGTCATGGGAGGTGTGTGAGGCAGCTAGTCACATTGATTCCTCAGTTAGGGAGCACAGAGGGGTGCATTCTGCTGCTCACGCCCCTTTGCCTTTTGATTCAGTCTGAAACTCCAGTCATAGGATGGTGCCATCCACATTAGTATGCATCTTCTCACCTCGATTAGCCTAATGTGGAAAATGCCTCATAGGCATGCTCAGAGATTTTATTTCCAGAGACTCTAAGTCCTAGAAAATAGACAATCAAGATCAGACAGCATGCTAGGTGTACAGTGCTCTCTTCCGTTGTTTCCTTAGATGCCATGGTTAGGAAGGAGGGATGGCTAGAGAGCCAGAGTTCAATCAAGCAGGGCACCCTTCTTAATGCCCCCAGACTTACAGTAGTCCTCTGTCTCTTTCCCATCTGATGCACTGTAAATTTATTGTCATTTTGTAGTCATGATGGGATAGCTGTTTTGGGACATGTTAGCCATGGTGGGCTCTGAGAACCGTGAAGATCATATGCTTGTTCTGATCTGCAGTGGGCCTTTTTGATTTTTAAAAAATGCATGACTCTTTTCATGTACTTCCTGTGTCATATCTTTACTTGAATTTATCTATGCACTTTTTTACTCAAGCACACATAGTTACTAGCATAGTGCCTATCACATGCCATGGATAGATCAATGCAAAGATCAATGTAATATTGTTGATTTCACCTGCTTTAGGTGGACTACAAAAGGAGCATCTTAAAATAAACAGTAGACTTGTTATTTTCCTGGCATTAATTGAAATTACAAAGTAATTCGGAGGAAGGTTCGTGCCCTTGCACTATCTCTTGGATGTGACAAGAAGGGTTTAAATGTAAATGCTCTTTCTTTTCTTACATTTCGATTTGATATATTTAGCTAAGGGTGATGTATATTTTATTATTCTTAGGCATTTTATGGAATTTGTGACCATTATCAATGTATACACTCAATTAACTTATACAGTAAGCAGTTAATGTTGGGGTATGAAAAAACCGTTTGTTTCTTGTAGGAAGTATTTACTAATTTTTGTATGGAACTTAATAGCTGTTTCTATGGAATTTGCCATATAGATCAATTGCTCTGTTCCTATGAACTCTGTTCTGCAAAGCACTGGTTATCAGTGTGGATGAATATGATTCCTTTATTAATGTGAGCAGGCTGAATGCTCATTTTACTCCCAGGGATTGCTATTCATTCAATATAATCTTGCTACTGGAGATTTATGGTTGTCTTGGGAAGAACCTCTTCCTGCTTAGAGTCCAGGTTGGAGTCCTGCTTGTTGTACTGGGAGCTTCTTGATTTTATTTGCTGCACTAGAAGTTTCTGTTAGTATGAGAAATACGGAAAACACACCTACAACAGCTGGTTCTCATTTTTCAATTGGAATATCACAAATGCTGTTATTTCATGAATCCTGAATTTTGCAAGGCAAGTTTTCTTAGAACTACTTCATCATCCAAATGGACATATGCTGCTGGTCTACTCTATATCCTAATCTATTTTAGTCTTGTGTCCTAACGATTTTACTTTTACATTGATATATGTAGGTGTGCACACATTTTTCTAGCATAGCACATGTTTAGATCTCAGTGGACAAATTGTGGGAGCGCATTCTTTTTCTGGCCATGTACTTGTGGGGATAGACAGCGGGCCCTCAGGATTGGTGGAAAACACCTCTAGTTGTTGAGTCATCTCACTGAACTTGTGTTTTCTAGCCTGAAGACTACATTTTGCCTTGAGCAAAACACACAATTATCATTTCTGGGTTTGATTGGATAGTAGTCAAATATTAATACAGTGTCTCCAGGATAGCTCATACTTTACTGTGCAACGATTAGGGAGCAAACTCTTTGAAGGATAAGAGAAACACAACTTAAACAAAACAAAAACATGTTGATACAGCAGCTGTTTGAAAAAGGAAGAAGAGGAAATTGGTTTCCACACCTTCAGAGAAGGAAGATAAACTTGTTTTCAGAACATCTCTGCACAACATCTGACAGTATCTGATGTTTACCAGTCTCAGTTGCTACAGAAACCTGGTGTTCAGCTACTTGAAACCAACAGAGTTTGTGACAAGTGGCCCACTCTCTTCTTTTTGTTTATTTAAGTAACTTTGATTGTCACACTGACATGCTAGACAGACAGCACCTGGATATAAACATTCCTCATGAGTGTAATCTTCAAGAACAAGATACTTTAAAAGAAACATGCTATGTAACTAATTTCACTTGAAACATTTCAGCTCTAAGTAGAGCTGTTATTGTTATTACTTATAGCCTCTAACAGACAAAGTCCTCGTGTTTTTTTGTTTTTTTCCTCCATTTTTACTAAATTGGGTATTTCTTATTTACATTTCAATTGTAATTCCCTTTCCCCATTGCCAGTCCAACATCCTCCTAACCCCTCTGCCTCCCCTTCTACATGGGTATTCCCCTCCCCATCCTCCCCCTATTACCGCCCTCCCCTCAACAATCCCGTCCACTGGAGGCTCAGTATTGGCAGGACCAAGGGCTTCCCCTTCCACTGGTGATCTTACTAGGCTATTCATTGCTACCTATGCAGTTGGAGCCCAGGGTCAGTCCATGTATAGTCTTTGGGCAGTGGCTTAGTCCCTGGAAGCTCTGGTGGTTGGCATTGTTGTTCATATGGGGTCTCAAGCCCCTTCAAGCTCTTTCAGTCCTTTCTTTGATTCCTTCAATGAGGGTCCCGTTCTCAGTTCAGTGGTTTAATGATGGCATTTGTCTATGTATTTGCTGTATTCTGGCCGTGTCTCTCGGGAGAGATCTACATCCGATTCCTGTCAGCCTGCACTTCTTTGCTTCATCCATCTTATCTAGTTTGGTGGCTGTATATGTATGGGCCACATGTGGGGCAGGCTCTGAATGGGTGTTCCTTCTGCCTCTGTTCTAAACTTTGTCACCCTATTCCCTCCTAAGGGTATTCTTGTTCCCCTTTTAAAGAAGGAGTGAAGTGTCTGAATTTTGGTCATCCTTCTTGAGTTTCATGTGTTCTGTGCATCTAGGGTAATTTCAGCATTTGGGCTAATATCCACTTATCAATGAGTACATACCATGTGTGTTTTTCTGTGATTGGGTTACCTCACTCAGGATATTTACCAGTTCCATCCATTTGCCTATGAATTTCATAAAGTCATTGTTTTTGATAGGTGAGTAATATTCCATTGTGTAGATGTACCACATTTTCTGTATCCATTTCTCTGTTGAAGGGCATCTGGGTTCTTTCCAGCTTCTGGCTATTATAAATAAGGCTGCTATGAACATAGTGGAGCACGTGTCTTTGTTATATGTTGGAGCATCTTTTGGGTATATGCCCAAGAGAGGTACAGCTGGGTCCTTAGGAACTGCAATGTCCAATTTTCTGAGGAACCTCCAGACTGATTTCCAGAATGGTTGTACCAGTCTGCAATCCCACCAACAATGGAGGAATGTTCCTCTTTCTCCCCATCCTCGCCAGCATCTGCTGTTTCCAGAGTTTTTTATTTCATCCATTCTCACTGGTGTGAGGTGGAATCTCAGGGTTGTTTTGATTTGCATTTCCCTGATGACTAAAGATGTTGAACATTTCTTTAGGTGTTTCTGAGTCATTCGGGATTCCTCAGGTGTGAATTCTTGGTTTAGCTCTGAACCCCATTTTTAAATAGGGTTATTTGTCTCCCTGCAGTCTAACTTCCTGAGTTCTTTGTATATTTTGGATACAACCCTATCTGTTGTAGGGTTGGTAAAGATCTTTTCCCAATCTGTTGGTTGCTGTTTTATCCTAACAACATTGTCCTTTGCCTTACAGAAGCTTTGTAGTTTTGTGAGATCCCACTTGTCGATTCTTGATCTTAGAGCATAAGCCATTGGTGTTTTGTTCAGGAAATTTTCTCCAGTGCCCATGTGTTCGAGGTTCATCCCCACTTTTTCTTCTACTAGTTTGAGTGTATCTGGTTTGATGTGGAGGTCCTTGATCCACTCGTACTTAAGCTTTGTACAGGGTGATAAGCATGGATCAATCTGCATTCTTCTACATGCTGACCCCCAGTTGAACCAGCACCATTTGCTGAAAAGGCTAGACCAGTGGATGGTTTTGGCTCCTTTGTCAAAAATCAAGTGACCATAGGTATGTGAGTTCATTTCTGGGTCTACAATTCTATTCCACTTGTCTATCTGTCTGTCTCTGTACCAATACTATACAGTTTTTATCACTATTGCTCTGTAATACAGCTTGAGTTCAGAGATAGTGATTTCCCTGGAAGTCCTTTTGTTGTTGCGGATAGTTTTAGCTATCCTGGGTTTTTTGTTATTCCAGATGAATTTGCAAATTGTTCTGTCTAACTCTATGAAGAATTGGATTGTAATTTTGATGGGGATTACATTGAATCTCTAAATCGCTTTTGGTAAAATGGCCATTTTTACTATATTAATCCTGCCAATCTATGAGCATGGGAGATCTTTCCATCTTCTGAGATCTTCTTCAATTTCTTTCTTCAGATTCTTGAAGTTCTTATCATACAGATCTTTCACGTACTTGGTTAAAGTCACACCGAGGTATTTTATATTATTTGGAACTGTTATGAAGGGTGTCGTTTCCCTAATTTCTTTCTCGGCTTGTTTCTCTTTTGTGTAGAGGAAGGCTACTGATTTATTTGAGTTAATTTTATACCCAGCCACTTTGCTGAAGGTGTGTATCAGGTTTAGTAGTTCTCTGGTGGAACTTTTGGGATCACTTAAATATACTATCATATCATCTGCAAATAGTGATATTTTGACTTCTTCCTTTCCAATCTGTGTCTTTGATATCTTTTTGTTGTCTGATTGCTCTGGCTAGGACTTCGAGAACTATATTGAGTAAATAGGGAGGGGGTGGGCAGCCTTGTCTAGTCCCTTTTTGTTGAGAATAAGGTTATACTTGGGAAACTAAAGAATTCTAGTATTGGCATTTTTAGATAGGAGCACTGGGAGTAGAGGTCTCTGCCTTAGGACAATGAAGAGCTCAGCAGCCGTCTGTGGCTCTCCCCATGAGGGTGTGTCCTCTGCAGGTGCAATCTGAGCAGCAGCTGCTTCTTTGAATTTCTGGTCACAGTTTCTCTTTATTTCACAATTTTTGTTGACTATCCAAAAAGACAAAATGGTGTGAAATTGGCTACTTAGAGTTGTTGATCTGGGCAGGATGGGACATGCCTCTGATCTCAACACTTGTGAGTCTGGAGCAAGAAGACCAGGAGTTCAAAGATACATAGCAAATTCAAGATCTGCCTGAGCCATCTCTGTCACATAGCTTATTTCTGTAGGCTCACGAAGAAGGCACGCTGTGTTTCCCAAGGGTGCCAGCTCTTAGTGAATGAGGTGTTCCAACAGCATTTTTAGAGGTAATGTAACCTTTCAGAAATAGAACCACCATATTTATATTATGCTTTCATTGTTATAGGACTATGACAGTCCTATATGGGAGTAAATTTTGAAGATTATGCAATTTGTATTGCTAAGCATACATGGCATCTAAGTAAAAGGTTAATCTCTGTAATGTAACACAAAAAGTAGATTCAGTAGTTAGGGACAAAAACCGATGATTTTATTCCTTTATCCATCCAACTCTCCATTTACACTCTTCTGAAATGCCAGGAACCATGATGTATGTGAAAGCTGTATGTGATGAGAAAATGGACACACCACAGGTGGCTTAGTAGCTTAAGTGGGATACTGGTTGAAGGGTGAGAAGAGAACTAACTGACTGTTTTTCAGAATAACAGTATCATGAGAATGAAGGGCTATGGTGACATTATATTTTTATTTGCTTTGCTTTTCTCCCCAATTTCCTGCTCTAGATCAGTGGTTCTCAACCTGTGAGTCTTGACCTCACACCGGTGGCTTTTCAGATATCCTGCATATCAGATATTTACATTACAATGCATAATGGAAGCAAAATTACACTGATCAAGTGGTCAAGGAATAATTTTACAATGGGGGTCACCACAATATGACAAACTGAATTAAAATGTTGCAGCATCAGGAAAATTGAGAATCTAGGGTAGAAGAGAAACACTGAGAATGGAGTTAAGCAATATCCCAGAAGCACTGAGCAAGTACACTTCTGCTTAGAAGAGAGGAATCATGTATAATGGATTTGTGGTGCTGTGCAGAGGCTGGCTGACATAGCAATAGAGTGGAAATAACCTTGTCACACCTCCTCTCCTGTCTCAATATTGGCCATTTCCTAACTAAAAAGAGGTATTTGTTTATGCTCACCTGCTAAAATTTAACCTCAAAGAACACCTGAAAACATCAGCAATTTTTGCACTGGCATAGAACAATCTGTGAGCAGTACCACTGACAGCCTGGGGTTGTCCTGACTGTAGCAGAACTTGAATTTGTTATAGGTGAATGGGCTCAATTAGCCAGCAAGAGAGAGAATGTTTCAATTATTTTTGTTTTTAAGGCAAACCAAAAAAATAGTTTCCTCATTATAAGCCCTCAAGGAGAGGTGACTTTGATGCACATGACAGGTTTTATTTCTGGCTTCACAAATCAGGGGACTGAAACAAAGCAGCACATCATGGCAAAATGACTTGAAACGAAGCCAGGAGGATTCTCTAAAGAAACCAAGGAGGAATCAGGGTTCCATGGGTTTAATATGTTCTTAGCTTCCAAGGCTTCTATCCTTCCCCAATCTGTTCATTAAGATTTCAGGAAAGGGGCTAGGTAAATTCTTTGCTGAACAAAATTAAGTGGATAATCCCACTAGTGCCAGAACTTGTGCACCTTGGGAAGAAATATAACTTTCAGCATTTGGGTTAATATTTTGTACAATACTAGAAGAAAACTCATAGTACTGTGATAATTGTAGGGAAGGTTCAACCAACCACCAGGATCTCCAAGGAAGTAAAATTATAAACTCATAATGCTGTGAACCATACTTAATAGAATCATGGAAATAGAATGAAGGTGTGTTGATGTTAGAAATGTGGCAGAAATTTACATTTAAAATACACCTAAGGTGATCACTTCCACAGCACATATACTAAAATTGGAACTATACAGAGAAGTTTAGCATGGCCCCTGTGTAAGAATGATGATCAACCTCCGGAAACATTCCATATTATTAACCAGGTGGTGAGAGGCAAGTGCAAGAACCTAAGCAACAGAAACCAAGGCCATTTGACATCATTAGAACCCAGTTCTCCCACCAAAGCAAGTCATGGAAACCACAACACAGTGGAAAAGGAAGATTCTGATTTAAAAATCACATTTCATGATGATGATAGAGGACTTTAAGAAAGACCTAAATAATTCCCTTAAAGAAATACAGGACAACACAGGTAAACAGGTAAAAGCCCTTAACGAGGAAACACAAAAATCCCTTAAAGAATTACAGGGGGAGGGAAGTCCCACACCCGCGGATCCCGGCCCGCAGCAGCTCTCTGCTCCCAGACCCGGTGAGAGAGAGACCCAACCGCCTGGTCAGGTGGGCACTCCTGAGGCTGCAGAGCGGAAGAGACCACCAACACTGCTCACCCCTGCCCACATCCCTGGCCCAAGAGGAAACTGTATAAGGCCTCTGGGCTCCCGTGGGGGAGGGCCCAGGAGCGGTAGGACTTCTGCGCCTGAGACACCGCCGGAACCTGAAAGAAACAGACCGGATAAACAGTTCTCTGCACCCAAATCCCGTGGGAGGGAGAGCTAAACCTTCAGAGAGGCAGACAAGCCTGGGAAACCAGAAGAGACTGCTCCCTGCACACACATCTCGGACGCCAGAGGAAAAAGCCAAAGACCATCTGGAACCCTGGTGCACTGAAGCTCCCGGAAGGGGCGGCACAGGTCTTCCTGGTTGCTGCCGCTGCAGAGAGCCCCTGGGCAGCACCCCACGAGCGAACCTGAGCCTCGGGACCACAGGTAAGACCTAATTTTCTGCTGCAAGAAAGCTGCCTGGTGAGCTTGGGACACGGAAGCAGAATTTCTCTAGGAGGCACGGTCTGTGTTTACCGGAAGTCCCACACCCGCGGATCCCGGCCCGCAGCAGCTCTCTGCTCCCAGACCCGGTGAGAGAGAGACCCAACCGCCTGGTCAGGTGGGCACTCCTGAGGCTGCAGAGCGGAAGAGACCACCAACACTGCTCACCCCTGCCCACATCCCTGGCCCAAGAGGAAACTGTATAAGGCCTCTGGGCTCCCGTGGGGGAGGGCCCAGGAGCGGTAGGACTTCTGCGCCTGAGACACCGCCGGAACCTGAAAGAAACAGACCGGATAAACAGTTCTCTGCACCCAAATCCCGTGGGAGGGAGAGCTAAACCTTCAGAGAGGCAGACAAGCCTGGGAAACCAGAAGAGACTGCTCCCTGCACACACATCTCGGACGCCAGAGGAAAAAGCCAAAGACCATCTGGAACCCTGGTGCACTGAAGCTCCCGGAAGGGGCGGCACAGGTCTTCCTGGTTGCTGCCGCTGCAGAGAGCCCCTGGGCAGCACCCCACGAGCGAACCTGAGCCTCGGGACCACAGGTAAGACCAAATTTTCTGCTGCAAGAAAGCTGCCTGGTGAACTCAAGACACAGGCCCACAGGAACAGCTGAAGACCTGTAGAGAGGAAAAACTACACGCCGGAAAGCAGAACACACTGTCCCCATAACTGACTGAAAGAGAGGAAAACAGGTCTACAGCACTCCTGACACACAGGCTTATAGGTCAATCTAGCCACTGTCAGAAATAGCAGAACAAAGTAACACTAGAGATAATCTGATGGCGAGAGGCAAGCGCAGGAACCCAAGCAACAGAAACCAAGACTGCATGCCATCATCGGAGCCCAATTCTCCCGCCAAAACAAACATGGAATATCCAAACACACCAGAAAAGCAAGATCTAGTTTCAAAATCATATTTGATCATGATGCTGGAGGACTTCAAGAAAGACATGAACACACTTAGGGAAACACAGGAAATCATTAATAAACAAGTAGAGGCCTACAGAGAGGAATGGCAAAAATCCCTGAAAGAATTCCAGGAAAACACAATCAAACAGATGAAGGAATTAAAAATGGAAATAGAAGCAATCAAGAAAGAACACATGGAAACAACCCTGGATATAGAAAACCAAAAGAAGAGACAAGGAGCTGTAGATACAAGCTTCACCAACAGAATACAAGAGATGGAAGAGAGAATCTCAGGAGCAGAAGATTCCATAGAAATCATTGACTCAACTGTCAAAGATAATGTAAAGCGGAAAAAGCTACTGGTCCAAAACATACAGGAAATCCAGGACTCAATGAGAAGATCAAACCTAAGGATAATAGGTATAGAAGAGAGTGAAGACTCCCAGCTCAAAGGACCAGTAAATATCTTCAACAAAATCATAGAAGAAAACTTCCCTAACCTAAAAAAAGAGATACCCATAGGCATACAAGAAGCCTACAGAACTCCAAATAGATTGGACCAGAAAAGAAACACCTCCCGTCACATAATTGTCAAAACACCAAACGCACAAAATAAAGAAAGAATATTAAAAGCAGTAAGGGAAAAAGGTCAAGTAACATATAAAGGGAGACCTATCAGAATCACACCAGACTTCTCGCCAGAAACTATGAAGGCCAGAAGATCCTGGACTGATGTCATACAGACCCTAAGAGAACACAAATGCCAGCCCAGGTTACTGTATCCAGCAAAACTCTCAATTAACATTGATGGAGAAACCAAGATATTCCATGACAAAACCAAATTTACACAATATCTTTCTACAAATCCAGCACTACAAAGGATAATAAATGGTAAAGCCCAACATAAGGAGGCAAGCTATACCGTAGAAGAAGCAAGAAACTAATCGTCTTGGCAACAAAACAAAGAGAATGAAAGCACACAAACATAACCTCACATCCAAATATGAATATAAAGGGAAACAATAATCACTATTCCTTAATATCTCTCAATATCAATGGCCTCAACTCCCCAATAAAAAGACATAGATTAACAAACTGGATACGCAACGAGGACCCTGCATTCTGCTGCCTACAGGAAACACACCTCAGAGACAAAGACAGACACTACCTCAGAGTGAAAGGCTGGAAAACAACTTTCCAAGCAAATGGTCAGAAGAAGCAAGCTGGAGTAGCCATTCTAATATCAAATAAAATCAATTTCCAACTAAAAGTCATCAAAAAAGATAAGGAAGGACACTTCATATTCATCAAAGGAAAAATCCACCAAGATGAACTCTCAATCCTAAATATCTATGCCCCAAATACAAGGGCACCTACATACGTAAAAGAAACCTTACTAAAGCTCAAAACACACATTGCACCTCACACAATAATAGTGGGAGATTTCAACACCCCACTCTCATCAATGGACAGATCATGGAAACAGAAATTAAACAGTGATGTCGACAGACTAAGAGAAGTCATGAGCCAAATGGACTTAACGGATATTTATAGAACATTCTATCCTAAAGCAAAAGGATATACCTTCTTCTCAGCTCCTCATGGTACTTTCTCCAAAATTGACCATATAATTGGTCAAAAAACGGGCCTCAACAGGTACAGAAAGATAGAAATAATCCCATGCGTGCTATCGGACCACCACGGCCTAAAACTGGTCTTCAATAACAATAAGGGAAGAACGCCCACATATACGTGGAAATTGAACAATGCTCTACTCAATGATAACCTGGTCAAGGAAGAAATAAAGAAAGAAATTAAAAACTTTTTAGAATTTAATGAAAATGAAGATACAACATACTCAAACTTATGGGACACAATGAAAGCTGTGCTAAGAGGAAAACTCATAGCGCTGAGTGCCTGCAGAAAGAAACAGGAAAGAGCATATGTCAGCAGCTTGACAGCACACCTAAAAGCTCTAGAACAAAAAGAAGCAAATACACCCAGGAGGAATAGAAGGCAGGAAATAATCAAACTCAGAGCTGAAATCAACCAAGTAGAAACAAAAAGGACCATAGAAAGAATCAACAGGACCAAAAGTTGGTTCTTTGAGAAAATCAACAAGATAGATAAACCCTTAGCCAGACTAACGAGAGGACACAGAGAGTGCGTCCAAATTAACAAAATCAGAAATGAAAAGGGAGACATAACTACAGATTCAGAGGAAATTCAAAAAATCATCAGATCTTACTATAAAAACCTATATTCAACAAAATTTGAAAATCTTCAGGAAATGGACAATTTCCTAGACAGATACCAGGTATCAAAGTTAAATCAGGAACAGATAAACCAGTTAAACAACCCCATAACTCCTAAGGAAATAGAAGCAGTCATTAAAGGTCTCCCAACCAAAAAGAGCCCAGGTCCAGATGGGTTTAGTGCAGAATTCTATCAAACCTTCATAGAAGACCTCATACCAATATTATCCAAACTATTCCACAAAATTGAAACAGATGGAGCCCTACCGAATTCCTTCTACGAATCTACAATTACTCTTATACCTAAACCACACAAAGACACAACAAAGAAAGAGAACTTCAGACCAATTTCCCTTATGAATATCGACGCAAAAATACTCAATAAAATTCTGGCAAACCGAATTCAAGAGCACATCAAAACAATCATCCACCATGATCAAGTAGGCTTCATCCCAGGCATGCAAGGATGGTTTAATATACGGAAAACCATCAACGTGATCCATTATATAAACAAACTGAAAGAACAGAACCACATGATCATTTCATTAGATGCTGAGAAAGCATTTGACAAAATTCAACACCCCTTCATGATAAAAGTCCTGGAAAGAATAGGAATTCAAGGCCCATACCTAAACATAGTAAAAGCCATATACAGCAAACCAGTTGCTAACATTAAACTAAATGGAGAGAAACTTGAAGCAATCCCACTAAAATCAGGGACTAGACAAGGCTGCCCACTCTCTCCCTACTTATTCAATATAGTTCTTGAAGTTCTAGCCAGAGCAATCAGACAACAAAAGGAGATCAAAGGGATACAGATCGGAAAAGAAGAGGTCAAAATATCACTATTTGCAGATGATATGATAGTATATTTAAGTGATCCCAAAAGTTCCACCAGAGAACTACTAAAGCTGATAAACAACTTCAGCAAAGTGGCTGGGTATAAAATTAACTCAAATAAATCAGTTGCCTTCCTCTATACAAAAGAGAAACAAGCCGAGAAAGAAATTAGGGAAACGACACCCTTCATAATAGACCCAAATAATATAAAGTACCTCGGTGTGACTTTAACCAAGCAAGTAAAAGATCTGTACAATAAGAACTTCAAGACACTGAAGAAAGAAATTGAAGAAGACCTCAGAAGATGGAAAGATCTCCCATGCTCATGGATTGGCAGGATTAATATAGTAAAACTGGCCATTTTACCAAAAGCAATCTACAGATTCAATGCAATCCCCATCAAAATACCAATCCAATTCTTCAAAGAGTTAGACAGAACAATTTGCAAATTCATCTGGAATAACAAAAAACCCAGGATAGCTAAAGCTATCCTCAACAATAAAAGGACTTCAGGGGGAATCACTATCCCTGAACTCAAGCAGTATTACAGAGCAATAGTGATAAAAACTGCATGGTATTGGTACAGAGACAGACAGATAGACCAATGGAATAGAATTGAAGACCCAGAAATGAACCCACACACCTATGGTCACTTGATTTTTGACAAAGGAGCCAAAACCATCCAATGGAAAAAAGATAGCATTTTCAGCAAATGGTGCTGGTTCAACTGGAGGGCAACATGTAGAAGAATGCAGATCGATCCATGCTTATCACCCTGTACAAAGCTTAAGTCCAAGTGGATCAAGGACCTCCACATCAAACCAGACACACTCAAACTAATAGAAGAAAAACTAGGGAAGCATCTGGAACACATGGGCACTGGAAAAAATTTCCTGAACAAAACACCAATGGCTTATGCTCTAAGATCAAGAATTGACAAATGGGATCTCATAAAACTGCAAAGCTTCTGTAAGGCAAAGGACACTGTGGTTAGGACAAAACGGCAACCAACAGATTGGGAAAAGATCTTTACCAACCCTACAACAGATAGAGGCCTTATATCCAAAATATACAAAGAACTCAAGAAGTTAGACCGCAGGGAAACAAATAACCCTATTAAAAAATGGGGTTCAGAGCTAAACAAAGAATTCACAGCTGAGGAATGCCGAATGGCTGAGAAACACCTAAAGAAATGTTCAACATCTTTAGTCATAAGGGAAATGCAAATCAAAACAACCCTGAGATTTCACCTCACACCAGTGAGAATGGCTAAGATCAAAAACTCAGGTGACAGCAGATGCTGGCGAGGTTGTGGAGAAAGAGGAACACTCCTCCATTGTTGGTGGGATTGCAGACTGGTAAAACCATTCTGGAAATCAGTCTGGAGGTTCCTCAGAAAATTGGACATTGAACTGCCTGAGGATCCAGCTATACCTCTCTTGGGCATATACCCAAAAGATGCCTCAACATATAAAAGAGACACGTGCTCCACTATGTTCATCGCAGCCTTATTTATAATAGCCAGAAGCTGGAAAGAACCCAGATGCCCTTCAACAGAGGAATGGATACAGAAAATGTGGTACATCTACACAATGGAATACTACTCAGCTATCAAAAACAACGAGTTTATGAAATTCGTAGGCAAATGGTTGGAACTGGAAAATATCATCCTGAGTGAACTAACCCAATCACAGAAAGACATACATGGTATGCACTCATTGATAAGTGGCTATTAGCCCAAATGCTTGAATTACCCTAGATCCCTAGAACAAACGAAACTCAAGACGGATGATCAAAATGTGAATGCTTCACTCCTTCTTTAAATGAGGAAAAAGAATACCCTTGGCAGGGAAGGGAGAGGCAAAGATTAAAACAGAGACTGAAGGAACACCCATTCAGAGCCTGTCCCACATTTGGCCCATACATATACAGCCACCCAATTGGACTAGATGGATGAAGCAAAGAAGTGCAGACCGACAGGAGCCGGATGTAGATCGCTCCTGAGAGACACAGCCAGAATACAGCAAATACAGAGGCGAATGCCAGCAGCAAACCACTGAACTGAGAATAGGTCCCCTATTGAAGGAATCAGAGAAAGAACTGGAAGAGCTTGAAGGGGCTCGAGACCCCAAAAGTACAACAATGCCAAGCAACCAGAGCTTCCAGGGACTAAGCCACTACCTAAAGACTATACATGGACTGACCCTGGACTCTGACCCCATAGGTAGCAATGAATATCCTAGTAAGAGCACCAATGGAAGGGGAAGCCCTGGGTCCTGCTAAGACTGAACCCCCAGTGAACTAGTCTATGGGGGGAGGGCGGCAATGGTGGGAGGGTTGGGAGGGGAACACCCATAAGGAAGGGGAGGGGGGAGGGGGATGTTTGCCCGGAAACCGGGAAAGGGAATAACACTTGAAATGTATATAAGAAATACTCAAGTTAATAAAAAAAAATAAAAAAAAAAAAAAAAATGAAAAAAAAAAAAAAAAAAAAAAAAAAAAAAAGAATTACAGGGGGAAAGGGTGGCGCAGATCTTACTGGTTGCTGCTGCCGCGGAGAGATCATAGGCAGCACCCCACGAGCAAACTTGAGCCTGGGGACCACAGGTAAGACCAACATTTCTGCTGCAAGTGACCTGCCTGGTGAAATCAAGACAAAGGCCCACAGGAACACCTGAAGACATGTAGATAGGAAAAACTACACGCCCGAAAGCAGAACACTCTGTCCCCATAACTGGCTGAAAGAAAACAGGAAAACAGGTCTACAGCACTCCTGACACACAGGCTTATAGGACAGTCTAGCCACTGTCAGAAATAGCAGAAAAAAATAACACTACAGATAATCTGATGGCGAGAGGCAAGCGCAGGAATCCAAGCAACAGAAACCAAGACTACATGGCATCATCGGAGCCCAATTCTCCCACCGAAGCAAACACGGAATATCCAAACACACCAGAAAAGCAAGATCTAGTTTCAAAATCATATTTGATCATGATGCTGGAGGACTTCAAGAAAGACGTGAAGAACTCCCTTAGAGAACAAGTAGAAGCCTACAGAGAGGAATTGCAAAAATCCCTGAAAGAATTCCAGGAAAACATAAATAAACTAGTAGAAGCCCATAGAGAGGAGTCACAAAAATCCCTGAAAGAATTCCAGAAAAACACAATCAAACAGCTGAAGGAATTAAAAATGGAAATAGAAGCAATCAAGAAAGAACGCATGGAAACAACCCTGGATATAGAAAACCAAAAGAAGAGACAAGGAGCTACAGATTACAAGAGATGGAAGAGAGAATCTCAGGAGCAGAAGATTCCATAGAAATCATTGACTCAACTGTCAAAGATAATGTAAAGCAGAAAAAGCTACTGGTCCAAAACATACAGGAAATCCAGAACTCAATGAGAAGATCAAACCTAAGGATAATAGGTATAGAAGAGAGTGAAGACTCCCAGCTCAAAGGACCAGTAAATATCTTCAACAAAATCATAGAAGAAAACTTCCCTACCCTAGAAAAAGAGATACCCATAGGCACACAAGAAGCCTAAAGAACTCCAAATAGATTGGACCAGAAAAGAAACACCTCCCGACACATAATAGTCAAAACACCAAACGCACAAAATAAAGAAAGAATATTAAAAGCAGTAAGGGAAAAAGGTCAAGTAACATATAAAGGCAGACCTATCAGAATCACACCAGGGTTTTCGCCAGAAACTACGAAGGCCAGAAGATCCTGGACAGATGTCATACAGACACTAAGAGAACACAAATGCCAGCCCAGGTTACTGTATCCTGCAAAACTCTCTTTTAACATAGATGGAGAAACCAAGATATTCCATGACAAAACCAAATTTACACAACATCTTTCTACAAATCCAGCACTACAAAGGATAAAAAAGGGTAAAGCCCAACATAAGGAGGCAAGCTATACCATAGAAGAAGCAAGAAACTAATCGTCTTGGCAACAAAACAAAGAGAAGAAAAGCACACAAACATAAACTCACATCCAAATATGAATATAACAGGAAGCAATAATCACTATTCCTTAATATCTCTCAACATCAATGGCCTCAACTCCCCAATAAAAAGACATAGATTAACAAACTGGATACGCAACGAGGACCCTGCATTCTGCTGCCTACAGGAAACACACCTCAGAGACAGACAGACACTACTTCAGAGTGAAAGGCTGGAAAACAACTTTCCAAGCAAATGGTCAGAAAAAGCAAGCTGGAGTAGCCATTCTAATATCAAATAAAATCAATTTTCAACTAAAATTCATCAAAAAAGATAAGGAAGGACATTTCATATTTATCAAAGAAAAAATCCAACAAGATGAACTCTCAATCCTAAATATCTATGACCCAAATACAAGGCCACCTACATACGTAAAAGAAACCTTACTAAAGCTCAAAACACACATTGCACCTCACACAATAATAGTAGGAGACTTCAACACCCCACTCTAATCAATGGACAGATCATGGAAACAGAAATTAAACAGAGACGTACACAGACTAAGAGCAGTCATGAGCCAAAGGAACTTAACAGATATTTATAGAACATTCTACCCTAACGCAAAAGGATATACCTTCTTCTCAGCTCCTCATGGTACTTTCTCCAAAATTGACCATATAATTGGTCAAAAAACGGGCCTCAACAGGTACAGAAAGATAGAAATAATCCTATGTGTGCTATCGGACTACCACGGCCTAAAACTGGTCTTCAATAACAAGAAGGAACGAATGCCCACATACACGTGGAAATTGAACAATGCTCTACTCAATGATAACCTGGTCAAGGAAGAAATAAAGTAAGAAATTAAAGACTTTTTAGAATTTAATGAAAATGAAGGTACAACATACCCAAACTTATGGAACACAATGAAAGCTGTGCTAAGAGGAAAACTCATAGTGCTGAGTGCCTGCAGAAAGAAACAGGAAAGAACATATGTCAGCAGCTTGACAGCACACCTAAAAGCTGTAGAACAAAAAGAAGCAAATACACCCAGGAGGAGTAGAAGGTAGGAAATAATCAAACTCAGAGCTGAAATCAACCAAGTAGAAACAAAAAGGACCATAGAAAGAATCAACAGAACCAAAAGTTGGTTCTTTGAGAAAATCAACAAGAGAGATAAACCCTTAGCCAAACTAACGAGAGGACACAAAGAGTGTATCCAAATTAACAAAACCAGAAATGAAAAGGGAGACATAAGTACAGATTCAGAGGAAATTCAAAAAATCATCAGATCTTACTATAAAAGCCTATATTCAACAAAACTTGAAAATCTGCAGGAAATGGACAATTTCCTAGACAGATACCAGGTACAGAAGTTAAATCAGGAACAGATAAACCAGTTAAACAACCCAATAACTCCTAAAAAAATAGAAGCAGTCATTAAAGGTCTCCCAACCAAAAAGAGCCCAGGTCCACATGGGTTTAGTGCAGAATTGTATCAGACCTTCACAGAAGACCTCATACCAATATTATCCAAACTATTCCACAAAATTGAAACAGATGGATCACTCCCGAATTCCTTCTATGAAGCCACAATCACTCTTATACCTAAACCACACAAAGACCCAACTAAGAAAGAGAACTTCAGACCAATTTCCCTTATGAATATTAACACAAAATTACTCAATAAAATTCTGGCAAACCGAATCCAAGAGCACATCAAAACAATCATCCACCATGATCAAGTAGGCTTCATCCCAGGCATGCAGGGATGGTTTAATATACGGAAAACCATCAACGTGATCCATTATATAAACAAACTGAAAGAACAGAACCACATGATCATTTCATTAGATGCTGAGAAAGCATTTGACAAAATTCAACACCCCTTCATGATAAAAGTCCTGGAAAGAATAGGAAGTCAAGGCCCATACCTAAACATAGTAAAAGTCATATACAGCAAACCAGTTGCTAACATTAAACTAAATGGAGAGAAACTTGAAGCAATCCCACTAAAATCAGGGACTAGACAAGGCTGCCCACTCTCTCCCTACTTATTCAATATAGTTCTTGAAGTTCTAGCCAGAGCAATCAGACAACAAAAGGAGGTCAAGGGGATACAGATCGGAAAATAAGAAGTCAAATATCACTATTTGCAGATGATATGATAGTATATTTAGGTGATTCCAAAAGTTCCACCAGAGAACTACTAAAGCTGATAAACAACTTCAGCAAAGTGGCTGGGTATAAAATTAACAAAAAAAATCAGTAGCCTTCCTCTACACAAAAGAGAAACAAGACGAGAAAGAAATTAGGGAAACGACACCCTTCATAATAGACCCAAATAATATAAAGTACCTCGGGGTGACTTTAACCAAGCAAGTAAAGATCTGTACAATAAGAACTTCAAGACTGTGGAGAAAGAAATTGAAGAAGACCTCAGAAGATGGAAAGATCTCCCATGCTCATGGATTGGCAGGATCAATATAGTAAAAATGGCCATTTTACCAAAAGCGATCTGCAGATTCAATGCAATCCCCATCAAAATACCAATCCAATTCTTCAAAGAGTTAGACAGAACAATTTGCAAATTCATCTGGAATAACAAAAAACCCAGGATACCTAAAACTATCCTCAACAGTAAAAGGACTTCAGGGGGAATCACTATCCCTGAACTCAAGCAGTATTACAGAGCAATAGTGATAAAAACTGTATGGTATTGGTACAGAGACAGACAGATAGACCAATGGAATAGAATTGAAGACCCAGAAATGAACCCACACACCTATGGTCACTTAATTTTTGACAAAGGAGCCAAAACCATCCAATGGAAAAAAGATAGCATTTTTAGCAAATGGTGCTGGTTCAACTGGAGGTCAGCATGTAGAAGAATGCAGATCGATCCATGCTTATCACCCTGTACAAAGCTTAAGTCCAAGTGGATCAAGGACGTCCACATCAAACCAGATAAACTCAAACTAATAGAAGAAAAACTAGGGAAGCATCTGGAACACATGGGCACTGGAGAAAATTTCCTGAACAAAACACCAATGGCTTATGCTCTAAGATCAAGAATCGACAAGTGGGATCTCATAAATCTGCAAAGCTTCTGTAAGGCAAAGGACACTGTGGTTAGGACAAAACGGCAATCAAGAGATTGGGAAAAGATCTTTACCAATCCTACAACAGATAGAGGCCTTATATCCAAAATATACAAAGAACTCAAGAAGTTAGACCGCAGGGAGACAAATAACCCCATTAAAAAATGGGGTTCAGAGCTAAACAAAGAATTCACAGCTGAGGAATGCCGAATGGCTGAGAAACACCTAAAAAAATGTTCAACATCTTTAGTCATAAGGGAAATGCAAATCAAAACAACCCTGAGATTTCACCTCACACCAGTGAGAATGGCTAAGATCAAAAACTCAGGTGACAACAAGTGCTGGCGAGGATGCGGAGAAAGAGGAAGACTCCTCCATTGTTGCTGGGATTGCAGACTGGTACAACCATTCTGGAAATCAGTCTGGAGGTTCGTCAGAAAATTGGACATTTAACTGTCTGAGGATCCATCTATACCTCTCTTGGGAATATACCCAAAAGATGCCCCAACTTATAAAAAAGACACGTGCTCCAGTATGTTCATCGCAGCCTTATTTATAATAGCCAGAAGCTGGAAAGAACCCAGATGCCCTTCAACAGAGGAATGGATACAGAAAATGTGGTACATCTACACAATGGAATATTACTCAGCTATCAAAAACAATGACTTTATGAAATTCATAGGCAAATGGTTGGAACTGGAAAATATCATGCTGAGTGAGCTAACCCAATCACAGAAAAACACACATGGTATGCACTCATTGATAAGTGGCTATTAGCCCAAATGCTTGAATTACCCTTGATGCCTAGAACAAATGAAACTCAAGATGGATGATCAAAATGTGAATGCTTCACTCCTATTTAAAAGGGGAGTAAGAACACCCTTGGCAGGGAATAGAGAGGCAAAGATTAAAACAGACACAGAAGGAACACCCATTCAGAGCCTGCCCACATGTAGCCCATACATATACAGCCACCCAATTAGACAAGATGGATGAAGCAAAGAAGTGCAGGCTGACAGGAGCTGGATGTAGATCTCTCCTGAGAGACACAGCCAGAATACAGCAAACACAGAGGCGAATGCCAGCAGCAAACCACTGACCTGAGAATAGGACCCCTGTTGAAGGAATCAGAGAATGAACTGGAAGAGCTTGAAGGGGCTCAACACCCCATATGTACAACAATGCCAAGCAACCAGACCTTCCAGGGACTAAGCGACTACCTAAAGACTATACATGGACTGACCCTGGACTCTGACCTCATAGATAGCAACGAATATCCTAGTAAGAGCACCAGTGGAAGGGGAAGCCCTGGGTCCTGCTAAGATTGAACCCCCAGTGAACGTGATTGTTGGGGGGAGGGCGGCAATGGGGGGGAGGGTGGGGAGGGGAACACCCAAAAGGAAGGGGAGGGGGAGGGATTAGGGGGATGTTTGTCCGGAAACCAGGAAAGGGAATAACATTCGAAATGTAAATAAGAAATACTCAAGTTAATAAAAAAATATTTACGATAGTATTACGTTAAAAAAGTTAAGTATGTCAGTCATACAATGGCTGGCCTTTTGAGGCATGGTGAGAAGATAAAGTAGAGAAATTCTACTACCTGGTATGATATTCCAACATTGTGACTCTGTCATCTTTGACTAAGGACAAAACTGTGATGCATGGGGCACATGTCTGGGACTCTTTGAAGGAGAGAGGCCTTAATTAAAATCACAAAACAGAATCCAGTAGAGATAATGTGTTAAAGGTGTGTATTCTACTCTTTCTCTAATGGGAACTATGTTTTTGATATTGTTTGAAATACACTTTCTTAAAAATTCAGCTAATGTTCCTTAATAACTTACATGTACACTAGGTTCTTTAGGCATTTTGTTAAGGGTTGGACCAAGAAAGAATGGTTAGGAATAATTAATATTTACAGCAGATACTTATTTGAAAAATAAACTACCATTTTGATATAACTGCAAAAAAAGAAAAATGTTTATTATTGCATCAACATGTAAGACATATATATATTCATATATATATCCATATATATATCCTCATATATATGTGTTCTGTGTATGAATATGTACCATACATATTTGTCATATATATAAAGGGGGACATATTTATCTATTTATTCACACCTACCTGCCTCTCTCTCTCTTTCTCTCTCTATCTGTCTGTCTGTCTATCTATCTATCTATCTATCTATCTATCTATCTATCTATCTATTATCTATTCATCTATCAGTCTAAAGGATATAAATGTCCCCTGGTCAAGTTCTCTTTAATTCATTTGTGAATTAAAATATTTATATTGTCATAATGAAATAGAAACCAGAGTAGATAACTAAAATTCACTAACAAAGGTAGATATTGGAACAAAGAGTTTCAGATAATATTAACATTGGTTTGATTCTACAAATAAGAGTGCTGTAGTATACTTGACAATGGAGAAATAACTTTTCCTACTTCAAATCAAGGACAATGTTATCATGCCCAGGGTGTTCGCCTTACTCTCTTCTTGGAGAACAGCAAATCACCTAAAATCTATCATAACTATTATCAGTCCTAAGATGTCAATCCATTCTCTAGCTTGCAAGTATTGATTTCACCAAGGCAGACATGACTCACAAAGACAGTGGGTAGAGAAAGGAGAGCAAGATCTTCAGATGTTAAGCTAATCCCATGACAGAGTCTTACAGCAAGATCAGGAGGAATGCATGCACTTCTGCTTGTGCTACAAGAACGGATCCTATTCACTTTCCAATTGGGAGATGATCTAGCAGCAAGGTTGGCTAGATTCTATAAGACAAATTCATGATTAGAGCAAAAAGCAAGCCCAGAAAGGGAAGGGTACTTTCATGCAAGTATACATGGTCAATGCAGACTGTGAGGGCTCTTTATTCAGCAAAGCATTGTTTGTGTCCCAAAGCTGCTCTTTGGTGGCCATCAAAGGATAGCAAGCTATGCATGCTTGTCATTACCTAGGGGTTAGAAACTTGCCTTGTGGACAGAATGGAGAAGAGACTTTCAGATAAAAAAACAGTGTATGTAATGTTATAGGCAGGTGAAATAGTGGCATGTTATTTAGAGATTTATATATAGGCCACTTATTTATTTATGTACAAAATCTACATTTGTTTTTAAAATTTTCTTGAGGTTGAAAATGCTGTGATTATCAGTTTTGAACTTCTACATATTTTTCTATATAGGGACATTGATATTGTGTATATAATGTCAGCTAATTACATGATTTCTTTCATGAGTTTGCTTTAATAAAATGAAGTATATGCACAATTACCTAGGCATTAATTAACTAGACATTCTCTTGCTTTTCCTGAGGTTAGGCTGCTTGAGTCTGTCATTATATAAACTATTCACCATGCTTCTAATAAGTTCCTCATTGGTCTAGGGTTTTATTCAATTAATTTATGTTACATTTATTTATCTGTGCATGTATGTGTGGGCGTGCATACAACAGCACTCACGTGGAGGCTAGAGGACTAGTAGGATTCAGTTGTTCTCTCCTCACACTATGTGGTTCTTGGGGATTGAACTAGGGTCCTTAGGCTTGGTTGCAGGCATCATTACTCATTGAGCCATCATGCTACAGATCATTTCTAGCTGTTTAAAATGCCTAATATTAGCTTCTGTTAGTTTTGTCCCTGCTGGGTTAGAGACAACTGACTTTATTGTTATTACAATAAACACGAGTGTCATATTTCTGCCAGTTGTTTGTCTTACAAGTCGTATACGTGCAGCATTGAAGACATTTAGATCAGTGATTCTCAACCTTCTTAATGGTGAAATCCTCTAATGCAGTTCCTCATGTTGTGGTGATCTCTTGATGATAAAATTTTATTTATTACTAGTCATAGATGTAATTTTGCTACTATTATGAGTTGTAATGTGAACATCTGTGTTTTCCAATGGTCTTAGGTGACACCTCTACCTACAGGGGTTGAGACCCACAGGTTGAGAACCCCTGACCTAGATAAATGCTTCCAACAGAAAGGAATGCATTAGATTTCTTAGTGAACTCCTAGGGTACTGGGAAAGGGTGATAAGTATTAACACCCACTCATGGAAGACAGATAGTTAAACCAGGATATCATTAGCACCTTGGTACATATGAAGCCTTCAACATTTTCTGTCTTGAGGATCCAAGAATCTGCCTTTAGACTGTATTTCATCTTTCTTAATGTAATAAAGAGAGAGAACAGAGATGATCAGAACTGTTGGTAGTATGATGGTGTTTTAATTAACAATACATTTTGTTTAAGAGAGAAAATGTACCATGAATATTTGTTAAAATGAGTCTATCTTATACCTAGTGTACTATCTTTATCTTCTCTTGGAATAATATGAAAGACGTAAAGGATGTTGATGAGCTTGCATTATAATGGTAATACCAGCAGGATCTGCTTTTCGTGCTCCTGTGATTGTTTATTATTCTACTGTTGTCTCAATCTCTTCGTAAATTATAGAAAGCTTATTTCCTTCTTATTGTAGAAAGTATACAAAATAAAACCTTGAAAGGACAAAGTAATTAAATATAATGGAACTGCACACAAAAGACATTGTAGGATAATGCAACTGAGTATGTTTTAGATAAATTTATTGAGCCATATTTAGCACTAGTATAACTTTTATATTGTATTATTCTGCATTAAGATATGCAGTAATATTCAGTATGTTTAGTGATTTTTCAATCATGTGTGTTCAATTACAAGTAGAGTTTGTAATATTCAGCAAAACATTAACATGACAATTAAAACTGAGTTCAAATTAATTATTAAACATTTCATTGAATATTTTCCTTTTCCTTCCTTTTTTTACTATGCAAATCCCAGTCATTTTATTTTATTTTAGCATTACTGAATAACTCTAGAGTTCAACATAACAATGACCTTATACAACTATCTTATTTAATATGAAATCACTGCATAAGCTGGAAAGTCTCTATGGGAATGTATGTCAGAGAAAGCCTCAATTGTGTGCTATGCTGCCATAGGCAGGGGCCTTGGTTCTTGGAAGCCATAAAGCTGCGATCTGAGCCACAGCCACCTTCTTCTTCGGGCTCTGTAGCATACCTCTTACTTCCATGAGGACATGGTTTAGAGTGCCCACTTGGGTGGCACTGCCTTTGAAGGAACTTGGCTTTGGAACCAAAAGGCTTGGCTTCTCCCCAGGTAGAATATTTTCTTAAATAATGCATTCAGTAAAATATTTCGAGAACTTTTGAAAACTAAATGTATGTGCATGCAGAAGTATATTATTATATTATTATTATATTAATATTAAAATTAATATTATTATATTATATTATTATATGTATGTGCATGCATGATTGTGTGTGCGTGTGTGTGTGTGTGTATGTGAGAGAGAGAGAAAGAGAGAGAGAGAGAGAGAGAGAGAGAGAGAGAGAGAGAGAGAGAGAGAGAGCGTGCTAGGGCTGCTCCCTGTTATCTGGAGTCTGTCATAGGGACTTGCAGAGGTAGAGAAGGGTGAAAAGATAAAAGCTATAAATAAGTCACTGGCCATAAGGAGTCTAAAGTAGGAAGACTACAGACATTCTACAGCATACTTAAGAAAAAACAAAAAGGAAATCAAAGTTAGCACTGCAACGTAGTCTTTGGTTCCCATCTCAAGGTACTTTGGATTTAGAAACTTAGAGCAGAGTAGGAAAGGATACTCAAGTTTGATATCAGGAGAACAGACCTGAAACTATGCCTGCTGAGACGTTCTTCTTATTAGAATGTGCTTATATAGGCTGGTAATTTGGCCAAGAGTACCCAAATCCTAACATTGGCAAATGAGGAGCCTCGTGGGAGCTTCTGCTTTCTAATTAATGAGATTACAGGAGACATGGGAACTCTTCAATCTGGGTTGTCCTCCAGTTCTACTGTTCCTAGGGATGGTAATACCATAGTCATAGGTTTACAAGATTTCTTTATTAATCATTTGAGTCCTCAATACTGTAAAAAATATGCCTTTAGTCTTCCCTCTACAAATTTAAGACAGCCATATCATAGATAGCATTGAAAAGTCCTCCCTTAAGGTATTAAAATAGTCTTATGCTTTATCAGTATTTTGTAGATATGGCTTTGCAAAATTAGAATAAACACTCACAGGCTTATTGGGTTTAATATATGGATAAGGTCCTCATTTCCCACAAAGTAGAGCCTACCTACAAGAAGCAGTGTAACTGTTTTCTCAGCTATCTCCCTATGGACATTACGTGATTCTGGAAAAAATACAGGTACAACGTTCACTTAATTATTTGGGCCATGTTCTAAGAGAACACAGGCAATGAGACATGATCCCTTAGAGTGAAGGCTAGATAAGCTCACAATGTTAAACGAATTTCAAAAACTCTTACGAGATATTAATTGGATTCAATCATTCTTAAAAATGATAACTGCTGGTCTTAAGCCTTTATTTGACATGTCCAGAGGAGATTCTGAGAGTATCTTTATTGTTGCTCTGTGTTTCATGTTTAGAGGAATGAGCCAAACTTCATCTGCTCGCCGTTTATCCCTTGATATAGTTTTAAGAAAAAACCCCAGCCAAATTGAGACAACAAAAACTGATAAACTGGTGGTGCCTTTGGAGCAATGCATCCCTGGCTGGGAGCCCAATACCCTTGGCTAGGAGCCCAGCATCAACACTACATGTTTCTTCCTGACTGGTCTTAAATGTATGAGTTTACTATGTTCTGTGTGCCTTGTTTAAAAGATTACTGGCTTATTAATTTTTGGGTATGTTTAGCCATCTTTAACATCTGTAACAAAATGTTAGCTTAAAACTCAGTGTTGGAGCAGCTCTGGGTAATAACGCATGGCATGAGCTGACCAAGGAAACAGGTCTCTAAAGATACCTTTAAATGAGGATAAGATTTTTATATAATTCTTGCCCTGTCTTAAAAAACAGGTTTATAAAAGAGAGGATTTAAAGCAATGCTTGTTTAATGAGATATTAAAACTATTCCTCTGTGCATTTGTGTGTAAGAGCATACCTTGCTGGTGGCCAAACTTTCTAAAGTCCAATAATCTATTTGGTACTGATTTTAGTACTAACTTTTGGTACTAATTGTTTATACTGTTCAAATTTGGTTATGTTGTCTAAAAATTATGGTTATACTCTGTCTTTACTCTTAAAAATATACTCTGTCATCCTACTTTATTTTGATATTGCAAATATAAAATACCATTGAGAGATTTTAAACTTATTTTATTAATGCTTTATGTATTTATTTTTAAATTTTATGTACATTTGTTTTGTGCCTGAATATTTGTCTCTGTGAGGGTGTCAGATCCCCTGAAACTGGAATTACAGAGAGCTGTGAGCTGTCCTGTGAGTGCTGGGAACTGAACCCAGGTCCTTTGGAAGAACTTTTAACTGCTGACCTGTTTTTCCAGCCCCTGATTTTAAACTTCTTTAAAGAAAATTTTGGAGTTTTATGGAAAATTAAAAACTGAATTTTTTTATTCATTCATTTATTAATTTTTTTATTCATTTTACATTCTGATCACTGCCCCCCTCCACCTCAGAGAATCCCTTCCCCATCCCCATCGCTTTCTCCTTTGAGATGGTGAAGGCCTCCATCAGTCTTTGCAGGGATAGGCACATCCTCTTCCACTGAGGACAGACAAGGCAGCCCAGTTAGGCGAATGGGATCCATAGTCGGGCAACAGCTTTAGGGACAGCTCCCACTCCAGTTTCGGACAATCCCATACCTGAAGACTGAGCTGCACATCTGCTACATAACTATGTGGAGGGCATAGGTCCAGCCCGTGTATCCTCTTTGGTTGGTAGTTAGTTGGTAGTTAGAATGCTCTCTCTGAGAGCAAAAACTGGATATTTTAGAATGAGCTTTAAAAAAATGTTTTTATTTCTTAGGCTATTGGACATTTTGAAGTTTATCACATATTCTAATGTCTTTAATAATATATAATCTTGACAAATAGGTTATTACTAAAAATTAGGGTCACAGCTCAACATCAGAATATCTTATGATGAAATAAAACAATGACCTTAAGCAGTCTGACAAAGAACTTGGAGCAGTTTCTCAAGCTATGAGTCGCAACTCTTTGGAGATCAGAAAACTTTCAACAGTGTAAAATCTGATCTCCTGATGTGCTTTGAATTGTGGGTTGAGGGTATGCTTGTGTTTTCTACAGGATGCTGACTCCCCCATTTGGGTGCCTAATTTCCTGATTGGATCTTATTCTTTGTTATTGTTTTGGTTTTTAATATTTTTAACTTTATTTAATTTATGTACATGAGTGTTCTGCTATATGTACACCTGCATGCCTAGAGGGCATCAATCCCTTAAGACGACCGTGGGTGCTGGGAATTGAACTCAGGACCTCTGGAAGAAGCAGCCAGTTCTCTTAACCGCTGAGCCATCTCTCCAGCTCTGGATTTTATTGAGGGCCTTGCTTTACGGCTGTCTCAACAGCTGAGCCAACAACGGAACCCATCTCCACTCCCACGATATGAAGAAATGATGGTTGGCTGCATTCATCGGCAGTTATTAACCCTTCTGATCACGATTTAGAAGCCATAGTCACAGAGTTAGTGACACACTTGAACGTCTACTCTATGAAGGTGAGTACTGGGAAATGCCACTTTTGGCTACTTTCAGGTTTTACATAGTTAAGAGGGAAAGATGCCAACAGCCAATAGCTGGGGAGGACAGATGTCGTGCCGGCGAATGTGGAGAAGAGGAGAGACACCATGTCTGAGAAGAATGCAGGACAGAGAGGCATGGCCACCATGTTAAGGGGCAGGAGAGCGCGGCCCATAGGGCCCTGAGCAACCAAGGTAGAACATAGAATTAGTAAGTAATATTAGGAATTAACCGCATGGAGGTTAGGCAGTGAGTGACCCAGCTACTGTGCCGAATAAGGCATAGTAAAATATAAAGGTTGTGTGTGTGTGTGTGTGTGTGTGTGTGTGTGTGTGTGTGTTTCATTAAAAAAAAAAAGACCTAACACCAAACATCCTGAAACATTAGGGATACAGGCTGTGGTTCTAGTTCCCTCTGCCATATTGATGGGAAAAAACAAAAAATGCTTTAATTATCTCTAAAATCCAGTTCCTTTTTTCACTGTAAAGTGTACTTTTGTATGGTTACTAATTGTACTAATTCCTCCTGTTACGAAGGAACTTTTGTTTTGGTCAATCAGTGTTCTTATGTTTTATTACCTGTAAATCTAAGTCAGTCTTGGTTTAATGACCCAGGCATTGATGCATTGGATACTGTCGCCAATGTCCAGACGATTTGTTGCTGCCCTTTTATTAGGAATTACTGCCGTGATTTGAATTTTGGCATCGGTCATAGTCTTTGCCACACCGTGAGTTTAACAGACTCATACTGCAGAATATGTTAATCAGCTTTCAAACAAATGTGCCCTTGGCACTTATCACTCAGAAAAGAATTGTACAAACCTATAGGATAGTGTACATGCTTTGGAAGAAGCAATCATATTTGTGGGTAATTGAATTGAAAACATTAGTTAGACGATTTCATGTTGTTCAGAACTTAAATGGATCTGTGTCACTCCACTTACATCCAATGCTTCTAAGTTGACTTGGACACAGATTAGGTCCCACCTCCACAGCCTGAGGAACAATTTGAAGTTAGCTATGAACATGGAATCTTTATATCAACAATTTACAACAATTAGTTTAACTCGATTGGCGTCCCCCTCTGTTGCTGAGGTTGCAAATAGATTCTTATCATCTCTCACTCCTTTAGTTTCAAGACAGTTGTTTTGTTCTATTATCATCAACTAGAGAGTCGAGCTTATTTTGATTCTTATCCTCCCAGTGATCATCTGTAGACTTGGAAATGCGATACAGTGCCAACAACATCTACAGACCCTTATGTTAGCAAATAAAAGAGGGAGAGATGGCACAGCCATACCTGATGGGAACAGCCGAAGTCATAAAGCCAGCACAGCTGATTGAAAAGATCCAACAAAGCTGAGCTGAGTTATGCAATCACTGGATTTCTGTCTTCCACGTTTGATCTTGATCTTCCTTGAGTTACATGCTAGGGGTGCAGACAAAGAGACAGAGAGACATTATATAAAGCATGAATGAGTATGAAGTGTAAAATACACATGTTAGATGAGGAGCTGCATTATCGGCCCTGGAAAAGCACAGTAGTAACATGTAAAGAAATCAAGTGCTTGGTTGATAGACAAGTCAACTATAGATGTAAACCATCAAAATTCTATACATGAAAATACTCTTAACATGTCAGAAAGTAGACAATGTAATTCTATTGAAATTTACTATTTTGAAAATCCTGTACTAATGTTTTGGACATATTTGTTGGTCAACCAACCAATAAGTTCTTTTAATTTTTTAAATAATTTTTATTTTAAATGAAATAAATATTGCTGATTAAGAAAGAAAGGAAGGCTAATGGGAATTGTCTAATGGGTTGGAGAAATACATATTCTCAAATGCAAACTTGCCTAAATTATTAGATTAGCATGAGAGATAATGTTTGACTGTGGTCTCTTCATACACGTGTAACATTTTATTTGATTTTTCACTTCCCTTCCCCCAGTGATTTCTCTTATGTCCTCTTTGCTTCCATTGAGTTCTCTTAATTTAGTGTATTCAAGTTTCATGGTGGAGATCTTTTATATCTGTGGTTTAGTTTATTCTACAGATATTTAATATTACAGCTAATGGGGGTTGGGAATTTAGCACAGTGGTAGAGCGCTTGCCTAGCAAGTGCAAGGCCCTGGGTTCAGTCCTCAGCTCCGGAAAAAAAAAAAGATGAGGTCTTATAAAAAAAATTACAGCTAATGTGAAAATGAGCTTCCTATCTTTTTCTTTCTCATCAAGCTCATGTATATACAGAAAAGCTCCTTGTTTTTTTGTTTTTTTTTTTTTTTTATTAACTTGAGTATTTCTTATATACATTTCGAGTGTTATTCCCTTTCCTGGTTTCCGGGCAAACATCCCCTTCCTCCTCCCCTTCCTTATGGGTGTTCCCCTCCCAACCCTCCCCCCATTGCCGCCCTCCCCCCATAGACTAGTTCACTGGGGGTTCAGTCTTAGCAGGACCCAGGGCTTCCCCTTCCACTGGTGCTCTTACTAGGATATTCATTGCTACCTGTGGGGTCAGAGTCCAGGGTCAGTCCATGTATAGTCTTTAGGTAGTGGCTTAGTCCCTGGAAGCTCTGGTTGCTTGGCATTGTTGTACTTTTGGGGTCTCGAGCCCCTTCAAGCTCTTTCAGTTCTATCTCTGATTCCGTCAATAGGGGACCTATTCTCAGTTCAGTGGTTTGCTGCTGGCATTCGCCTCTGTATTTGCTGTATTCTGGCTGTGTCTCTCAGGAGCGATCTACATCCGGCTCCTGTCGGTCTGCACTTCTTTGCTTCATCCATCTTGTCTAATTGGGTGGCTATATATGTATGGGCCACATGTGGGGCAGGCTCTGAATGGGTGTTCCTTCAGTCTGTGTTTTAATCTTTGCCTCTCCCTTCCCTGCCAAGGGTATTCTTTTTGCTCATTTAAAGAAGGAGTGAAGCATTCACATTTTGATCATCCGTCTTGAGTTTCGTTTGTTCTAGGGATCTAGGGTAAGTCAAGCATTTGGGCTAATAGCCACTTATCAATGAGTGCATACCATGTATGTCTTTCTGTGATTGGGTTAGCTCACTCAGGATGATATTTCCCAGTTCCAACCATTTGCCTACGAATTTCATAAACTCGTTGTTTTTGATAGCTGAGTAATATTCCATTGTGTAGATGTACCACATTTTCTGTATCCATTCCTCTGTTGAAGGGCATCTGGGTTCTTTCCAGTTTCTGGCTATTACAAATAAGGCTGCGATGAACATAGTGGAGCACGTGTCTCTTTTATATGTTGAGGCATCTTTTGGGTATATGCCCAAGAGAGGTATAGCTGGATCCTCAGGCAGTTCAATGTCCAATTTTCTGAGGAACCCCCAGACTGATTTCCAGAATGGTTTTACCAGTCTGCAATCCCACCAACAATGGAGGAGTGTTCCTCTTTCTCCACATCCTCGCCAGCATCTGCTGTCACCTGAGTTTTTGATCTTAGCCAATCGCACTGGTGTGAGGTGAAAGCTCAGGGTTGTTTTGATTTGCATTTCCCTTATGACTAAAGATGTTGAACATTTCTTTAGGTGTTTCTCAGCCATTCGGCATTCCTCAGCTGTGAATTCTTTGTTTAGCTCTGAACCCCATTTTTTAATAGGGTTATTTGTTTTCCTGCGGTCTAACTTCTTGAGTTCTTTGTATATTTTGGATATAAGGCCTCTATCTGTTGTAGGATTGGTAAAGATCTTTTCCCAATCTGTTGGTTGCCGTTTTGTCCTAACCACAGTGTCCTTTGCCTTACAGAAGCTTTGCACTTTTATGAGATCCCATTTGTCGATTCTTGATTTTAGAGCATAAGCCATTGGTGTTTTGTTCAGGAAATTTTTTCCAGTGCCCATGTGTTCCAGATGCTTCCCTAGTTTTTCTTCTATTAGTTTGAGTGTGTCTGGTTTGATGTGGAGGTCCTTGATCCACTTGGACTTAAGCTTTGTACAGGGTGATAAGCATGGAACGATCTGCATTCTTCTACATGTTGCCCTCCAGTTGAATCAGCACCATTTGCTGAAAATGCTATCTTTTTTCCATTGGATGGTTTTGGCTCCTTTGTCAAAAATCAAGTGACCATAGGTGTGTGGGTTCATTTCTGGGTCTTCAATTCTATTCCATTGGTCTATCTGTCTGTCTCTGTACCAATACCATGCAGTTTTTATCACTATTGCTCTGTAATACTGCTTGAGTTCAGGGATAGTGATTCCCCCTGAAGTCCTTTTATTGTTGAGGATAGCTTTAGCTATCCTGGGTTTTTTGTTATTCCAGATGAATTTGCAAATTGTTCTGTCTAACTCTTTGAAGAATTGGATTGGTATTTTGATGGGGATTGCATTGAATCTGTAGATTGCTTTTGGTAAAATGGCCATTTTTACTATATTAATCCTGCAAATCCATGAGCATGGGAGACCTTTCCATCTTCTGAGGTCTTCTTCAATTTCTTTCCTCAGTGTCTTGAAGTTCTTATTGTACAGATCTTTTACTTGCTTGGTTAAAGTCACACCGAGGTACTTTATATTATTTGGGTCTATTATGAAGGGTGCCGTTTCCCTAATTTCTTTCTCGGCTTGTTTCTCTTTTGTATAGAGGAAGGCAACTGATTTATTTGAGTTAATTTTATACCCAGCCACTTTGCTGAAGTTGTTTATCAGCTTTAGTAGTTCTCTGGTGGAACTTTTGGGATCACTTAAATATACTATCATGTCATCTGCAAATAGTGATATTTTGACCTCTTCTTTTCCGATCTGTATCCCTTTGATCTCCTTTTGTTGTCTGATTGCTCTGGCTAGAACTTCAAGAACTATATTGAATAAGTAGGGAGAGAGTGGGCAGCCTTGTCTAGTCCCTGATTTTAGTGGGATTGCATCAAGTTTCTCTCCATTTGGTTAATGTTAGCAACTGGTTTGCTGTATATGGCTTTTACTATGTTTAGGTATGGGCCTTGACTTCCTATTTTTCCAGGACTTTTGTCATGAAGGGGTGTTGAATTTTGTCAAGTGCTTTCTCAGCATCTAATGAAATGATCATGCGGTTCTGTTCTTTCAGTTTGTTTATATAATGGATCACGTTGATGGTTTTCCGGATATTAAACCATCCCTGCATGCCTGGGCTGAAGCCTACTTGATCATGGTGGATGATTGTTTTGATGTGCTCTTGGATTCGGTTTGCCAGAATTTTATTGAGTATTTTTGCGTCGATATTCATAAGGGAAATTGGTCTGAAGTTCTCTTTCTTTGTTGTGTCTTTGTGTGGTTTAGGTATAAGAGTAATTGTGGCTTCGTAGAAGGAATTCGGTAGGGCTCCATCTGTTTCAATTTTGTGGAATAGTTTGGATAATATTGGTATGAGGTCTTCTATGAAGGTTTGATAGAATTCTGCACTAAACCCGTCTGGACCTGGGCTCTTTTTGGTTGGGAGACCTTTAATGACTGCTTCTATTTCCTTAGGAGTTATGGGGTTGTTTAACTGGTTTATCTGTTCCTGATTTAACTTCGATACCTGGTATCTGTCTAGGAAATTGTCCATTTCCTGAAGATTTTCAAATTTTGTTGAATATAGGTTTTTATAGTAAGATCTGATGATTTTTTGAATTTCCTCTGAATCTGTAGTTATGTCTCCCTTTTCATTTCTGATTTTTTTTAATTTGGACACACTCTCTGTGTCCTCTCATTAGTCTGCCTAAGGGTTTATCTATCTTGTTGATTTTCTCAAAGAACCAACTTTTGGTTCTGTTGATTCTTTCTATGGTCCTTTTTGTTTCTACTTGGTTGATTTCAGCTCTGAGTTTGATTATTTCCTGCCTTCTACTCCTCCTGGGTGTATTTGCTTCTTTTTGTTCTAGAGCTTTTAGGTGTGCTGTCAAGCTGCTGACATATGCTCTTTCCTGTTTCTTTCTGCAGGCACTCAGCGCTATGAGTTTTCCTCTTAGCACAGCTTTCATTGTGTCCCATAAGTTTGAGTATGTTGTATCTTCATTTTCATTAAATTCTAAAAAGTTTTTAATTTCTTTCTTTATTTCTTCCTTGACCAGGTTATCATTGAGTAGAGCATTGTTCAATTTCCACGTATATGTGGGCATTCTTCCCTTATTGTTATTGAAGACCAGTTTTAGGCCGTGGTGGTCCCATAGCACGCATGGGATTATTTCTATCTTTCTGTACCTGTTGAGGCCCGTTTTTTGACCAATTATATGGTCAATTTTGGAGAAAGTACCATGAGGAGCTGAGAAGAAGGTATATCCTTTTGCTTTAGGATAGAATGTTCTATAAATATCCGTTAAGTCCATTTGGCTCATGACTTCTCTTAGTCTGTCGACATCACTGTTTAATTTCTGTTTCCATGATCTGTCCATTGATTAGAGTGGGGTATTGAAATCTCCCACTATTATTGTGTGAGGTGCAATGTGTGTTTTGAGCTTTAGTAAGGTTTCTTTTACGTATGTAGGTGCCCTTGTATTTGGGGCATAGATATTTAGGATTGAGAGTTCATCTTGGTGGATTTTTCCTTTGATGAATATGAAGTGTCCTTCCTTATCTTTTTTGATGACTTTTAATTGAAAATTGATTTTATTTGATATTAGAATGGCTACTCCAGCTTGCTTCTTCTGACCATTTGCTTGGAAAGTTGTTTTCCAGCCTTTCACTCTGAGGTAGTGTCTGTCTTTGTCTCTGAGGTGTGTTTCCTGTAGGCAGCAGAATGCAGGGTCCTCATTGCGTATCCAGTTTGTTAATCTATGTCTTTTTATTGGGGAGTTGAGGCCATTGATATTGAGAGATATTAAGGAATAGTGATTATTGCTTCCCGTTATATTCATATTTGGATGTGAGGTTATGTTTGTGTGCTTTCATTCTCTTTGTTTTGTTGCCAAGACGATTAGTTTCTTGCTTATTCTAGGGTATAGCTTGCCTCCTTATGTTGGGCTTTACCATTTATTATCCTTTGTAGTGCTGGATTTGTAGAAAGATATTGTGTAAATTTGGTTTTGTCATGGAATATCTTGGTTTCTCCATCAATGTTAATTGAGAGTTTTGCTGGATACAGTAACCTGGGCTGGCATTTGTGTTCTCTTAGGGTCTGTATAACATCAGTCCATGATCTTCTGGCCTTCATAGTTTCTGGCGAGAAATCTGGTGTGATTCTGATAGGTCTCCCTTTATATGTTACTTGACCTCTTTTCCTTACTGCTTTTTATATTCTTTCTTTATTTTTTGCGTTTGGTGTTTTGACAATTATGTGACGGGAGGTGTTTCTTTTCTGGTCCAATCTATTTGGAGTTCTGTAGGCTTCTTGTATGTCTATGGGTATCTCTTTTTTTAGGTTAGGGAAGTTTTCTTCTATGATTTTTTTGAAGATATTTACTGGTCCTTTGAGCTGGGAGTCTTCACTCTCTTCTATACCTATTATCCTTAGGTTTGATCTTCTCATTGAGTCCTGGAGTTCCTGTATGTTTTGGACCAGTAGCTTTTTCCGCTTTACATTATCTTTGACAGTTGAGTCAATGATTTCTATGGAATCTTCTGCTCCTGAGATTCTCTCTTCCATCTCTTGTATTCTGTTGGTGAAGCTTGTATCTACAGCTCCTTGTCTCTTCTTTTGGTTTTCTATATCCAGGGTTGTTTCCATGTGTTCTTTCTTGATTGCTTCTATTTCCATTTTTAATTCCTTCAACTGTTTGATTGTGTTTTCCTGGAATTCTTTCAGGGATTTTTGCGATTCCTCTCTGTAGGCTTCTACTTGTTTATTAATGTTTTCCTGTGTTTCCCTAAGTGTGTTCATGTCTTTCTTGAAGTCCTCCAGCATCATGAACAAATATGATTTTGAAAATAGATCTTGCTTTTCTGGTGTGTTTGGATATTCCATGTTTGTTTTGGTGGGAGAATTGGGCTCCGATGATGGCATGTAGTCTTGGTTTCTGTTGCTTGGGTTCCTGCGCTTGCCTCTCGCCATCAGATTATCTCTAGTGTTACTTTGTTCTGCTATTTCTGACAGTGGCTAGACTGTCCTATAAGCCTGTGTGTCAGGAGTGCTGTAGACCTGTTTTCCTCTCTTTCAGTCAGTTATGGGGACAGAGTGTTCTGCTTTCGGGCGTGTAGTTTTTCCTCTCTACAGGTCTTCAGCTGTTCCTGTGGGCCTGTGTCTTGAGTTCACCAGGCAGCTTTCTTGCAGCAGAAAAGTTGGTCTTACCTGTGGTCCCGAGGCTCAGGTTCGCTCGTGGGGTGCTGCCCAGGGGCTCTCTGCAGCGGCAGCAACCAGGAAGACCTGTGCCGCCCCTTCTGGGAGTTTCAGTGCACCAGGGTTCCAGATGGTCTTTGGCTTTTTCCTCTGGCTTCCGAGATGTGTGTGCAGGGAGCAGTCTCTTCTGGTTTCCCAGGCTTGTCTGCCTCTCTGAAGGTTCAGCTCTCCCTCCCACGGGTTTTGGGTGCAGAGAACTGTTTATCCAGTCTGTTTCCTTCAGGGTCCGGCGGTGTCTCTGGCAGGGGTCCTGCCGCTCCTGGGCCCTCCCCCACGGGAGCCCAGAGGCCTTATACAGTTTCCTCTTGGGCCAGGGATGTGGGCAGGGGTGAGCAGTGTTGGTGTTCTCTTCCGCTCTGCAGCCTCAGGAGTACCCACCTGACCAGGTGGTTGGGTCTCTCTCTCACCGGGTCTGGGAGCAGAGAGCTGCTGCGGGCCGGGATCCGCGGGTGTGGGACTTCCAGTAAACACAGAACGTGCCCGGTCCTAGAGAAATTCTGCTTCCGTGTGTCCCAAGCTCACCAGGCAGCTTTCTTGCAGCAGAAAATTTGCTCTTACCTGTGGTCCCAAGGCTCAGGTTCGCTCGTGGGGTGCTGCCCAGGGGCTCTCTGCAGCGGCAGCAACCAGGAAGACCTGTGCCGCCCCTTCTGGGAGCTTCATTGCACCAGGGTTCCAGATGGTCTTTGGCTTTTTCCTCTGGCGTCCGAGATATGTGTGCAGGGAGCAGTCTCTTCTGGTTTCCCAGGCTTGTCTGCCTCTCTGAATGTTTAGCTCTCCCTCCCACGGGATTTGGGTGCAGAGAACTATCCGGTCTGTTTCCTTCAGGTTCCGGCGGTGTCTCTGGCAGGGGTCCTGCCGCTCCTGGGCCCTCCCCCACGAGAGCCCAGAGGCCTTATACAGTTTCCTCTTGGGCCAGGGATGTGGGCAGGGGTGAGCAGTGTTGGTGGTCTCTTCCGCTCTGCAGCCTCAGGAGTGCCCACCTGACCAGGCGGTTGGGTCTCTCTCTCACCGGGTCTGGGAGCAGAGAGCTGCTGCGGGCCAGGATCCGCGGGTGTGGGACTTCAGCTCCTTGTTTTAATATGTTGATTTTTGTATGTTGCTTTGACAAAACATTTATCAAATCTATGGGTTTACTGGAAGAATTTTTAGAGCTTTGTCATCTGAAAATGGGGATAATTTGAATTCTTCTTTTCCTTTTGTATCCCCTTTTTATATCTCTCTTTTGCCTTATTGGTGTAGCTTAGACTTCAGGCACTATATTAAGTAAGACTGGAGAGAAAAGGATCTTGTCTCATTCTAGAGTTTATCAGTAATTCTCTGTCTCTGCATTTAGTATAATATAGACTAGGAGTGGGCATCCGTAACTTTTATTATACAAAGTTATGTTTTCTTTCTTTCTTATTTTCTCATGACTTTTGTTACTAAGGGATACTGAACTTGGTTAGATTTTCTTCTTCCTCAGTTGACATAATCATGTGTTTTCTCTTAAGAGTTTCCTTGTGCTAAATCACAGAGGACAATGGGTAGATGGCTCCTGAATTTGATTTACCCAATGGCTTTGGACTTGGTGCTATGAAACTCAGATAAATTCTCAATTGATGAACATATGTCCCAGCTACAGAAGTCAGTTTTATCCATCCTTAAATGATCTTCACAGCCTGATGCAGTTTCCTGCTGTGTGTACTCTTTGGCTCTTCAGTGTCAGGACCTCCTGCTCTCTATAACTGTCTTTTATTGTCCTTGGTTCCCAAATGACTGTGGTATGTCAAACTGAGGCTTCTTGAATTGTGGATGATCACTGATCTCAGGTCTCTAGGATAGTTTTGTTTTTAATAATAGAGTCCCTCTCAAGGTAGTGCACAGCCTCTGCTCCCTGATAAGATAACGGGACAAATGGGGTTTCCCTCTGCTTCAGTAAAACCCATTGTCTCATCAAAACCCACAGAGCTGTGTGTCCAAAGCTGTACTTACCTTGCTTCCCCATGTCTCTGCCTCTGTTCATTTCTACTGTCATTTCACTTCCTTTGTGGACTTCTGAAGCTGTTTTTCTATTTCTGTCTTCTGGATAATGTCTGTTCTTATTCTGACTTTTCTTTCCAGGCTCACATAAACACAGTCTCTAATCCTTTATCATCCCCAGAAGTCCCAGTATGTTACTTTTCTTTCCTTTGCCTACATAAGATTGATTCCAGCTACTGAGATACAAATACGCAGAGATGAAGAAGAGACCCTACAAATACCTGATATTCTAGTGGAAGATGTCAGATGTCAGTAGATACTCACACATTATCTTGTAAATAAAAGCTTTCTTAAAAAGCTATTTTTTGATGTTTAAATTATGTGTGTGTGTCTGTGTGTGGTGTGTTGGAGATACACATGATTTCAGATGCCTGCTAAGGGCAGAAAAGAACATTGCATTGGATCCTTTGGAGTTGGAGTTTCAGGCTGTTATGAACATGCTGTGTTGGTTCTAGGAACTGAAGTTCGATCATCTATGACAACAGTATACACTCTTAACTGCTGAGATATCTCTCCAACCCCATAAATATAAGCTCAATGAAAAAAAATAAAATGAACAAAAGATAATGTAAGAGAAGAGAGAAGAAAGTGCTATTTGGGGTATCATAGAGCAGGAATTCTGTCCGATGCAGTATTGTTTGAGCATTAAGTGACAGAGCACACCAAATGAAGTAATGGGAAAAAATTCTCAAGCCATTATGCCTCCAATAGAGCAAACAAGCAAAAAGCAACAGTAGGGAATTAATTTATATAGAGAAGCAAGAACCCGGTCATGAATAGATTTATAGATAATAATATAACATTTAGAAGTTTTTTTATTTAGAAGAAATTGGTGTACTTTTGAGCAGGCATATGATACAATTCTACTTTGTATTTGGAAAGTATCAGTTAGCAGCCTAGTGGAGAACAGAATGAAGGATGTAGAAATAATATGGAAAAATGAGTTGCAAAGCTAACAGAATAATGCAGACAAAATAAGCTTTACAGCCTAATTCAAATTGGAATTGGTGAGTGGTGGGCATTGTTAAGAGTGACTGAACCTGAGGTGGGCACTCCTGAGGCTGAAGAGCGGAAGAGACCACCAACACTGCTCACCCCTGCCCACATCCCTGGCCCAAGAGGAAACTGTATAAGGCCTCTGGGCTCCCGTGGGGGAGGGCCCAGGAGCAGCAGGACCCCTGCGCCTGAGACACCGCCGGAACCTGAAGGAAACAGACCGGATAAACAGTTCTCTGCACCCAAATCCCGTGGGAGGGAGAGCTAAACCTTCAGAGAGGCAGACAAGCCTGGGAAACCAGAAGAGACTGCTCTCTGCGCACACATCTCGGATGCCAGAGGAAAAAGCCAAAGACCATCTGGAACCCTGGTGCACTGAAGCTCCCGGAAGGGGCGGCACAGGACTTCCTGGTTGCTGCCGCTGCAGAGAGCCCGTGGGCAGCACCCCACGAGCGAACTTGAGCCTCGGGACCACAGGTAAGACCAAATTTTCTGCTGCAAGAAAGCCGCCTGGTGAACAAAAGACACAGGCCCACAGGAACAGCTGAAGACCTGTAGAGAGGAAAAACTACACGCCCGAAAGCAGAACACTCTGTCCCCATAACTGACTGAAAGAGAGGAAAACAGGTCTACAGCACTCCTGACACACAGGCTTATAGGACAGTCTAGCCACTGTCAGAAATAGCAGAACAAAGTAACACTAGGGATAATCTGATGGCCAGAGGCAAGCACAGGAACCCAAGCAACAGAAACCAAGACTACATGGCACCATCGGAGCCAATTTTCCCAGCAAAACAAACATGGAATATCCAAACACACCAGAAAAGCAAGACCTAGTTTCAAAATCATTTTTGATCATGATGCTGGAGGACTTCAAGAAAGACGTGAAGAACTCCCTTAGAGAACGAGTAGAAGCCTACAGAGAGGAATCGCAAAAATGCCTGAAAGAATTCCAGGAAAACATAAATAAACAAGTAGAAGCCCATAGAGAGGAGACACAAAAATCCCTGAAAGAATTCCAGGAAAACATAAATAAACAAGTAGAAGCCCATAGAGAGGAGACACAAAAATCCCTGAAAGAATTCCAGGAAAACACAATCAAACAGTTGAAGGAATTAAAAATGGAAATAGAAGCAATCAAGAAAGAACACATGGAAACAACCCTGGATATAGAAAACCAAAAGAAGAGACAAGGAGCTGTAGATACAAGCTTCACCAACAGAATACAAGAGATGGAAGAGAGAATATCAGGAGCAGAAGATTCCATAGAAATCATTGACTCAACTGTCAAAGATAATGTAAAGCGGAAAAAGCTACTGGTCCAAAACATACAGGAAATCCAGGACTCAATGAGAAGATCAAACCTAAGGATAATAGGTATAGAAGAGAGTGAAGACTCCCAGCTCAAAGGACCAGTAAATATCTTCAACAAAATCATAGAAGAAAACTTCCCTAACCTAAAAAAAGAGATACCCATAGACATACAAGAAGCCTACAGAACTCCAAATAGATTGGACCAGAAAAGAAACACCTCCCGTCACATAATTGTCAAAACACCAAACGCACAAAATAAAGAAAGAATATTAAAAGCAGTAAGGGAAAAAGGTCAAGTAACATATAAAGGGAGACCTATCAGAATCACACCAGACTTCTCGCCAGAAACTATGAAGGCCAGAAGATCCTGGACTGATGTCATACAGACCCTAAGAGAACACAAATGCCAGCCCAGGTTACTGTATCCAGCAAAACTCTAAATTAACATTGATGGAGAAACCAAGATATTCCATGACAAAACCAAATTTATACAATATATTTCTACAAATCCAGCACTACAAAGGATAATAAATGGTAAAGCCCAACATAAGGAGGCAAGCTATACCCTAGAAGAAGCAAGAAACTAAATGTCTTGGCAGCAAAACAAAGAGAATGAAAGCACACAAACATAACCTCACATCCAAGTATGAATATAACGGGAAGCAATAATCACTATTCCTTAATATCTCTCAACGTCAATGGCCTCAACTCCCCAATAAAAAGACATAGATTAACAAACTGGATACGCAACGAGGACCCTGCATTCTGCTGCCTACAGGAAACACACCTCAGAGACAAAGACAGACACTACCTCAGAGTGAAAGGCTGGAAAACAACTTTCCAAGCAAATGGTCAGAAGAAGCAAGCTGGAGTAGCCATTCTAATATCAAATAAAATCAATTTTCAACTAAAAGTCATCAAATAAGATAAGGAAGGACACTTCATATTCATCAAAGGAAAAATCCACCAAGATGAAGTCTCAATCCTAAATATCTATGCCCCAAATACAAGGGCACCTACATATGTAAAAGAAACCGTACTAACACACATTGCACCTCACACAATAATAGTGGGAGATTTCAACACCCCACTCTCATCAATGGACAGATCATGGAAACAGAAATTAAACAGAGATGTAGACAGACTAAGAGAAGTCATGAGTCAAATGGACTTAACGGATATTTATAGAACATTCTATCCTAAAGCAAAAGGATATACCTTCTTCTCAGCTCCTCATGGTACTTTCTCCAAAATTGACCATATAATTGGTCAAAAAACGGGCCTCAACAGGTACAGAAAGATAGAAATAATCCCATGCGTGCTATGGGACCACCACGGCCTAAAACTGGTCTTCAATAACAATAAGGGAAGAATGCCCACATATACGTGGAAATTGAACAATGCTCTACTCAATGATAACCTGGTCAAGGAAGAAATAAATAAAGAAATTAAAAACTTTTTAGAATTTAATGAAAATGAAGGTACAACATACCCAAACTTATGGGACACAATGAAAGCTGTGCTAAGAGGAAAACTCATAGCGCTGAGTGCCTGCAGAAAGAAACAGGAAAGAGCATATGTCAGCAACTTGACAGCACACCTAAAAGCTCTAGAACAAAAAGAAGCAAATACACCCAGGTTGAGTAGAAGGCAGGAAATAATCAAACTCAGAGCTGAAATCAACCAAGTAGAAACAAAAAGGACCATAGAAAGAATCAACAGAACCAAAAGTTGGTTCTTTGAGAAAATCAACAAGATAGATAAACCCTTAGGCAGACTAATGAGAGGACACAGAGAGTGTGTCCAAATTAACAAAATCAGAAATGAAAAGGGAGACATAACTACAGATTCAGAGGAAATTCAAAAAATCATCAGATCTTACTATAAAAACCTATATTCAACAAAACTTGAAAATCTTCAGGAAATGGACAATTTCCTAGACAGATACCAGGTATCGAAGTTAAATCAGGAACAGATAAACCAGTTAAACAACCCCATAACTCCTAAGGAAAAGGAAGCAGTCATTAAAGGTCTCGCAACCAAAAAGAGCCCAGGTCCAGATGGGTTTAGTGCAGAATTCTATCAAACCTTCATAGAAGACCTCATACCAATATTATCCAAAATATTCCACAAAATTGAAACAGATGGAGCCCTACCGAATTCCTTCTACGAAGCCACAATTACTCTTATACCTAAACCACACAAAGACCCAACAAAGAAAGAGAACTTCAGACCAATTTCCCTTATGAATATCGATGCAAAAATACTCAATAAAATTCTGGCAAACCGAATTCAAGAGCACATCAAAACAATCATACACCATGATCAAGTAGGCTTCATCCCAGGCATGCAGCGATGGTTTAATATACGGAAAACCATCAACGTGATCCATCATATAAACAAATTGAAAGAACAGAACCACATGATCATTTCATTAGATGCTGAGAAATCATTTGACAAAATTCAACACCCCTTCATGATAAAAGTCCTGGAAAGAATAGGAATTCAAGGCCCATACCTAAACATAGTAAAAGCCATATACAGCAAACCAGTTGCTAACATTAAACTAAATGGAGAGAAACTTGAAGCAATCCCACTAAAATCAGGGACTAGACAAGGCTGCCCACTCTCTCCCTACTTATTCAATATAGTTCTTGAAGTTCTAGCCAGAGCAATCAGACAACAAAAGGAGATCAAGGGGATACAGATCGGAAAAGAAGAGGTCAAAATATCAGTATTTGCAGACGACATGATAGTATATTTAAGTGATCCCAAAAGTTCCACCAGAGAACTACTAAAGCTGATAAACAACTTCAGCAAAGTGGCTGGGTATAAAATTAACTCAAATAAATCAGTTGCCTTCCTCTATACAAAAGAGAAACAAGCCGAGAAAGAAATTAGGGAAACGACACCCTTCATAATAGACCCAAATAATATAAAGTACCTCGGTGTGACTTTAACCAAGCAAGTAAAAGATCTGTACAATAAGAACTTCAAGACACTGAGGAAAGAAATTGAAGAAGACCTCAGAAGATGGAAAGATCTCCCATGCTCTTGGATTGGCAGGATTAATATAGTAAAAATGGCCATTTTACCAAAAGCAATCTACAGATTCAATGCAATCCCCATCAAAATACCAATCCAATTCTTCAAAGAGTTTGACAGAACAATTTGAAAATTCATCTGGAATAACAAAAAACCCAGGATAGCTAAAGCTATCCTCAACAATAAAAGGACTTCAGGGGGAATCACTATCCCTGAACTCAAGCAGTATTACAAGCAATAGTGATAAAAACTGCATCGTATTGGTACAGAGACAGACAGATAGACCAATGGAATAGAATTGAAGACCCAGAAATGAACCCACACACCTATGGTCACTTGATTTTTGACAAAGGAGCCAAAACCATCCAATGGAAAAAAGATAGCATTTTCAGCAAATGGTGCTGGTTCAACTGGAGCGCAACATGTAGAAGAATGCAGATCGATCCATGCTTATCACCCTGTACAAAGCTTAAGTCCAAGTGGATCAAGGACCTCCACATCAAACCAGACACACTCAAACTAATAGAAGAAAAACTAGGGAAGCATCTGGAACACATGGGCACTGGAAAAAATTTCCTGAACAAAACACCAATGGCATATGCTCTAAAATCAAGAATCAACAAATGGGATCTCATAAAAGTGCAAAGCTTCTGTAAGGCAAAGGACACTGTGGTTAGGACAAAACGGCAACCAACAGATTGGGAAAAGATCTTTACCAATCCTACAACAGATAGAGGCCTTATATCCAAAATATACAAAGAACTCAAGAAGTTAGACCGCAGGGAAACAAATAACCCTATTAAAAAATGGGGTTCAGAGCTAAACAAAGAATTCACAGCTGAGGAATGCCGAGTGGCTGAGAAACACCTAAAGAAATGTTCAACATCTTTAGTCATAAGGGAAATGCAAATCAAAACAACCCTGAGATTTCACCTCACACCAGTGAGAATGGCTAAGATCAAAAACTCAGGTGACAGCAGATGCTGTCATGGTACTTTCTCCAAAATTGACCATATAATTGGTCAAAGAACGGGCCTCAACAGGTACAGAAAGATAGAAATAATCCCATGCGTGCTATGGGACCACCACGGCCTAAAACTGGTCTTCAATAACAATAAGGGAAGAATGCCCACATATACGTGGAAATTGAACAATGCTCTACTCAATGATAACCTGGTCAAGGAAGAAATAAATAAAGAAATTAAAAACTTTTTAGAATTTAATGAAAATGAAGGTACAACATACCCAAACTTATGGGACACAATGAAAGCTGTGCTAAGAGGAAAACTCATAGCGCTGAGTGCCTGCAGAAAGAAACAGGAAAGAGCATATGTCAGCAGCTTGACAGCACACCTAAAAGCTCTAGAACAAAAAGAAGCAAATACACCCAGGAGGAGTAGAAGGCAGGAAATAATCAAACTCAGAGCTGAAATCAACCAAGTAGAAACAAAAAAGACCATAGAAAGAATCAACAGAACCAAAAGTTGGTTCTTTGAGAAAATCAACAAGATAGATAAACCCTTAGGCAGACTAATGAGAGGACACAGAGAGTGTGTCCAAATTAACAAAATCAGAAATGAAAAGGGAGACATAACTACAGATTCAGAGAAAATTCAAAAAATCATCAGATCTTACTATAAAAACCTATATTCAACAAAACTTGAAAATCTTCAGGAAATGGACAATTTCCTAGACAGATACCAGGTATCGAAGTTAAATCAGGAACAGATAAACCAGTTAAACAACCCCATAACTCCTAAGGAAATAGAAGCAGTCATTAAAGGTCTCCCAACCAAAAAGAGCCCAGGTCCAGATGGGTTTAGTGCAGAATTCTATCAAACCTTCATAGAAGACCTCATACCAATATTATCCAAAATATTCCACAAAATTGAAACAGTTGGAGCCCTACCGAATTCCTTCTACGAAGCCACAATTACTCTTATACCTAAACCACACAAAGACCCAACAAAGAAAGAGAACTTCAGACCAATTTCCCTTATGAATATCGACGCAAAAATACTCAATAAAATTCTGGCAAACCGAATTCAAGAGCACATCAAAACAATCATACACCATGATCAAGTAGGCTTCATCCCAGGCATGCAGCGATGGTTTAATATACGGAAAACCATCAATGTGATCCATCATATAAACAAATTGAAAGAACAGAACCACATGATCATTTCATTAGATGCTGAGAAAGCATTTGACAAAATTCAACACCCCTTCATGATAAAAGTCCTGGAAAGAATAGGAATTCAAGGCCCATACCTAAACATAGTAAAAGCCATATACAGCAAACCAGTTGCTAACATTAAACTAAATGGAGAGAAACTTGAAGCAATCCCACTAAAATCAGGGACTAGACAAGGCTGCCCACTATCTCCCTACTTATTCAATATAGTTCTTGAAGTTCTAGCCAGAGCAATCAGACAACAAAAGGAGGTCAGAGGGATACAGATAGGAAAAGAAGAAGTCAAAATATCACTATTTGCAGATGATATGATAGTATATTTAAGTGATTCCAAAAGTTCCACCAGAGAACTACTAAAGCTGATAAACAACTTCAGCAAAGTGGCTGGGTATAAAATTAACAAAATAATTAGTAGCCTTCCTCTACACAAAAGAGAAACAAGCCGAGAAAGAAATTAGGGAAACGACACCCTTCATAATAGACCCAAATAATATAAAGTACCTCGGGGTGACTTTAACCAAGCAAGTAAAGATCTGTACAATAAGAACTTTAGGACACTGAGGAAAGAAATTGAAGAAGACCTCAGAAGATGGAAAGATCTCCCATGCTCATGGATTGGCAGGATCAATATAGTAAAAATGGCCATTTTACCAAAAGCGATCTACAGATTCAATGCAATCCCCATCAAAATACCAATCCAATTCTTCAAAGAGTTAGACAGAACAATTTGAAAATTCATCTGGAATAACAAAAAACCCAGGATAGCTAAAACTATCCTCAACAATAAAAGGACGTCAGGGGGAATCACTATCCCTGAACTCAAGCAGTATTACAGAGCAATAGTGATAAAACTGCATGGTATTGGTACAGAGACAGACAGATAGACCAATGGAACAGAATTGAAGACCCAGAAATGAACCCACACACCTATGGTCACTTGATTTTTGACAAAGGAGCCAAAACCATCCAATGGAAAAAAGATAGCATTTTCAGCAAATGGTGCTGATTCAACTGGAGGGCAACATGTAGAAGAATGCAGATCGTTCCATGCTTATCACCCTGTACAAAGCTTAAGTCCAAGTGGATCAAGGACGTCCACCTCAAACCAGATACACTGAAACTAATAGAAGAAAAACTAGGGAAGCATCTGGAACACATGGGCACTGGAGAAAATTTCCTGAACAAAACACCAATGGCTTATGCTCTAAGATCAAGAATCGACAAATGGGATCTCATAAAACTGCAAAGCTTCTGTAAGGCAAAGGACACTGTGGTTAGGACAAAACGGCAACCAACAGATTGGGAAAAGATCTTTACCAATCCTACAACAGATAGAGGCCTTATATCCAAAATATACAAAGAACTCAAGAAGTTAGACCGCAGGGAAACAAATAACCCTATTAAAAAATGGGGTTCAGAGCTAAACAAAGAATTCACAGCTGAGGAATGCTGAATGGCTGAGAAACACCTAAAGAAATGTTCAACATCTTTAGTCATAAGGGAAATGCAAATCAAAACAACCCTGAGATTTCACCTCACACCAGTGAGAATGGCTAAGATCAAAAACTCAGGTGACAGCAGATGCTGGCGAGGATGTGGAGAAAGAGGAACACTCCTCCATTGTTGGTGGGATTGCAGACTGGTAAAACCATTCTGGAAATCAGTCTGGAGGTTCCTCAGAAAATTGGACATTGAACTGCCTGAGGATCCAGCTATACCTCTCTTGGGCATATACCCAAAAGATGCCTCAACATATAAAAGAGACACGTGCTCCACTATATTCATCGCAGCCTTATTTATAATAGCCAGAAACTGAAAAGAACCCAGATGCCCTTCAACAGAAGAATGGATACAGAAAATGTGGTACATCTACACAATGGAATATTACTCAGCTATCAAAAACAACGAGTTTATGAAATTCGTAGGCAAATGGTTGGAACTGGAAAATATCATCCTGAGTGAGCTAACCCAATCACAGAAAGACATACATGGTATGCACTCATTGATAAGTGGCTATTAGCCCAAATGCTTGAATTACCCTAGATCCCTAGAACAAACGAAACTCAAGACAGATGATCAAAATGTGAATGCTTCACTCCTTCTTTAAATGAGGAAAAAGAATACCCTTGGCAGGGAAGGGAGAGGCAAAGATTAAAACAGAGACTGAAGGAACACCCATTCGGAGCCTGCCCCACATGTGGCCCATACATATACAGCCACCCAATTTGACAAGATGGATGAAGCAGAGAAGTGCAGATCGACAGGAGCCGGATGTAGATCGGTCCTGAGAGACACAGCCAGAATACAGCAAATACAGAGGCGAATGCCAGCGGCAAACCACTGAACTGAGAATAGGTCCCCCGTTGAAGGAATCGGAGAGGGAACTGGAGGAGCTTGAAGGGGCTCGAGACCCCAAAAGTACAACAATGTCAAGCAACCAGAGCTTCCAGGGACTAAGCCACTGCCTAGGGTCTATACATGGACTGACCCTGGACTCTGACCCCATAGGTAGCAGTGAATGTCCTGGTGGGAGCACCAGTGGAGGGGGAAGCCCTGGGTCCTGCTGGGACTGAACCCCCAGTGAACTAGACTATGGGGGGAGGGCGGCAATGGGGGGAGGGTTGGGAGGGGGGCACCCATAGGGAAGGGGATGGGGGAGGGGGATGTTTGTCCGGAAGCCGGGAGGGGGAATGACACTTGAGGTGTATGTGGGAAATACTCAAGTTAATAAAAAAAAAAAAAAAAAGAAAGAGTGACTGAACCTGTTTGTGATTTGTTTGTTAGAGAAGGAAGAGATCAGTAAGGAGCCTAGGTTTTGCCTTGAGCGACTGAGGAAATTGTAAACCCTTTATCAGGATGCCAAAAATTGAAAGAATAGCCGCTAAAGGGAGAGGATAAAAATTATTGGTTTAATAGTCTACTTGTCATATAAATATCGGATTTACAAGTGGAGAGGGAAAGTTTCAGATAAATACGCGAGTCTATAGAGAGTTTCAGGCTAAATCATAAATCTGTGACTCTTGAACATAGAGAGATTGCTATGCTTTGAATGCGTTTGTACTTTCAGATGCTAGGGAAAGAATTAAACATCTAGTCCAAGATATTATGAGGTAATACAAGGTGGGACATTCAAGTTGTGTCTGGCTTCTGTCTTCATGAGTGGATTAATACAACCGCGCAATTAGCAGCTTCATAGATTAACAGACTAATAAATCATCTCTAGAGTGGATTTTTCTACAAAGCCAGTTTGAGTTAGTTATGTTCCTATTCCTTGTCTCTTGCTACATGATACCATGTGGAACTCAGCCAGGAAGAAAATCATCATCACATGTGGCCTCTCTATCTGAGGTTGGAACTGTGAGCTAACTACCTCTTTCCTTTATAAAACATGATCAGTGATATTTGAATAGTAGCAACCCAAAATGGACTACAAGTCACAGCTTTCAAAGTTAGTACAGATGAGATCATCAGCAGAGAAAGTATAGAAGGAGGAAATGCCTAAGATCTGATCCTGGCCACACTGTGTGATGCTTGGAGATCAGACAAGAGAAAGAGAAACAAATTCACAAGAGGGAAGATCATTGCTGAGGAAAATCCAGACACTTCGATGTTGGAAAAGTAATGTTTATGGGTCAAATTAGATCTGCTACCTGTTTTATATTGTTGAGAAGCAAAGAAAGGGCTTTACATTTTTTAAGTGGATGAACAAAAAGAAATTCCAAATGTATTGATAAAGATTATCTGATGTAGTTAGTTCACTTAATATTGATCTGCTACCTGTTTTATATTTTTGAGGAGCAAAGAAAGCACTTGACAGTTTTAAGTGGGTGAACACAAGAACAACCCTGAAATTTATTGACAAATGTTAATTGTACATGATGCTGAGTTCCATGAGGACATTTTTTTATTATATAATGTACATTGAACAGACTCCTTTCCACATTCCTCTATGTTCCTTCCCTCTGCTAGGATCTTTTTGTCCTCTAGACAGTTTTGCTTTTACCCTCTCTATATGCTTATATAAATTGTATATTTTATTATTTAATATAATTTATATATTTTACATAGAAATCTTAAAGTATATAAAAACAAATAAATTATTATAATTAATATATTATATTAATATAATATATAGCTATATGTTTTTATGTGTTATGTAAACTGTATGAACCAGAAGTGAGAGAAAACATTCAATATTTGTTTTTCTGAGTCTGATGTAATTCACTTAATATCATTACTTCCAGTTGCATTTATTGCCTATAAACAACATAACTGACTTTTCTTTATGGCTGAAAATATTCACTATGTATATGAATTGCATTTATTCTAAAAGAATAATGTTTTTGACACATGAAATTTATATAAAATTCAAATCACAGCACTCACGAAAAAGAGTTTTATTGAAACAAGTTGTGCTCATAAATTTGTATATTGTCTGTGGCTGCCATAATGCTACTATAACTGAATTGCTTAGTTCCAACAGAAAGTCCCTAAAGCCTAAAATATTTATTTTCTTCCATTTACAGAAAAAAAGTTTACCACTTTTCTGCCATGGTTCTACCAAGAAGAGGTCACCAAACCTCACGCAAGGTCTCACGCAATGTCACATTGCGTGAGAAGGTCAGCTTATAGAGAGTTGCTCTCTGGGTTTAACAGGAGAAAGATAATTGGTGGACATTTCTAGAAGGGTTCTGTATATAGGTACGGGAGAAAAACTTCACAGAGGCAGATTGAGGAGAAAATGGAAGTGTAGGCGATAAAGAATAAAGATCTTTAAAAGTAATCCTTTTTTAAAAATATTATTTCATTCATTACATCCTGACTGCAAATTCCCCTCTCCACTCCTCCCAGTTCCCCCTGTGCCTCCCTTCTTCCCTAGATCCACTCCTCCTCTCATTCCCTTCAGAAGAGAGCAGGCCTCCCAAATTATTGTTACATGTCAGTCTATGTTTGCCACAGTGGTTGAGAACAACACCTACTTAATGTATAGGAATCCCTACTTTCTCTATTATTGCCAACATAAGTCACAATGATACAACTGATTGTCAGTGAAGGACAACTATCAAGTAAAGAAAAACCACCAGTTTTAGTTAATGTAAGGTTTGCTTGGTAACACAATTTTCTTAACATTTAAATTTTTTTTCACAAGTGATTAAATCACAACCACTGTTGGGGAATGCTGATAGATATATTTTATATCTTGGTCTTTAAGGTCACCAGAAAGATCACATCATTTGTATAGTAATGTATTCTATGACCTCATGGGTGTAAAAATTCCAGCCAAGAACTGCACAGTCTGTGATAATAGCTCTCACACAAGTCTCTGATGTAACAAATACCTAAGTTCCTTGGAATTTCAACATTTGTAATGAGGACTGAGGTCATGAACTTAAGTTTCTGTGATGTTTAGAGATAGCTGTATTTTAAGTACAACCTTTGGGAGAGAGTATTAAAGGATTGAAGTTGTCAGAAGAGATCAAGTACTGGGTAATGAACTGGAAAAAAAAGCTTCATGAAAGCCAACACAGATAAGAATAAATAAAAAGTGATACAATCTTCCCCGAAAACTTTAGCCAGAAATAGTTTCTGGGAGGAGATAATATTGAGAAGTTTAGTATAGCTTACATCAGCTAGAACGTTTTAAGTTATCACTAATATTTATTGAGTAGTGTCTTGAATAAGGCACGCAACTGAAAATCATCACCTTATACCGTCCATAACTCAACTATCCACTTAGGCTTCTAGCATCTTGAAAAGTAATGCCCAAGAGAATTAAAACATGTGCAAAGCAAAATGTACTGTGCTGTATTTTTTTTTTTATGAAAATGCGATAAGTTTATCAGTTTGAGGTAATCTGGAATCACTTGGGAAGGGAGTCTCAAGGAGGTATTTTCTAGATTGGATTAACCTGTGGGCATGCCTGTGAAAACATTATTTTAATTAAGTTACTTGAAGTGGGAAAATTGTTCACCAAAGGTGGAATCATTCCATGGACAGGGGCTCCTGAACTGGTAAGTATGGAAAGGATAATTCCTGCACTAATTAATTTTATTTCTCCGTTCTTTACTGTGGGTATTACTAACTGCTTCAAGTTCCTGCTGCCTTGACTTCCCCTCTATGATGGACTGCAGCCTTGAGTTGGGAGCAAATCCTTTTATCTCTAAGTTGTTTTTCTCAGCGTATTTTATCACAGCAACTGAAGTGACATACAGGGTGACCCTTGCATGCAGACTTTCACATCCAGATGATGCTTTACTGAGTAGAGTAGCCTTCCTTTCTCTTTGGCATTTTTACCGCTGATGAACTTGGGCTTCCCCACACAGAAGATGTAACAGAAGGACGACCCTCAGTAAACTCATACTTCCTCTTTGCTCTCCACACACAAAGAAAGGAAATATGACCTGGAGATTTACCCAAGGTAAAATGCTTTGTTTCTTTGAGAACAGAAAAACAGAAACAAAAACAAATAAACAGTAACAACATCATCAACAACAAAACAGCAAAAAACTAACCAAACAAGAGCAGGAACAACAACAGCAGCAGCAACAACAACATCGACAAGAAAAACAAACCAGGCAGACTGTTTTTTAAAGACAATTAGCCCTGAGGTCTTAAATAGAAAAGTTGGTTGAAAATGAATCTCCCATCTTCTGAATAGTAATATTATTATCAGTTTTATTCATACAGCCCAGGTCTTTTCATGTTAGAAGTTACTTAAGGTAGGAGAAAACATGCAATCCAGACTGAAGTTAAGATTGGAGCCTGGACAGTTAGGGAGCATCATTTATGTTCTTGGAACCACCACTCTCTGTTCATTGAACATAATGGACTTTTCCCAACTCCCTCCTTTTTCTTTATAAGCCAGTTTGGTTTAAGTTTTCCTAAGTGTATGGGCAATAATTTATTGTTAGATTAATTACAATTATAATGAGTTATTCAGAATTTTAAAAAGTAGCTTTGACTATAATATTGAATATAGAAACTAGGTGTCAGGTTCTGAGTTTTGATGATCTTATAATCTAAGTGGAATTTCAAACATTTGATTTATGTATTTATTTATTGATTTACTTGCTTACTTACTTATTTACTTATGTGTTTTATTCACTGTATAAATGATTATACTCAGAGAGGACCTGGGCATCAAAAATACTTTAACAGCAAGTCACTGGATGACTCGGAACTCAAACATTCTATGTACATATCAATAACTTTCTCTGACTTTGATATTCGTGTGATAAGTTTCAACATTTGCTGCCAAACTGTTGTCAATGCAACCAGCAGTTATCGCATTACAAAACACATCGGGCGCCAATAAATCCAATACTCGATAACTCAAGGACAAAAGCAGATTGTCCTTTTTAGTGGACTTCTCTCATAATCACCGGGCAATGGGAGAGTAAAGGAAAAATAATTCAATGGAAAAATATGTCTAACATGGCATTGTCAGTTGCAAAATCATCACTTCTATTGATTTCAATAAAATCCCTGTTGACGATGAATGCTACTATCTATAGGATGCTCTGTGAGGTTTGTGGCACAGCACTTCAGTGTCATCCATTCATTCAAATGGAAGAAGAGACAGTCCCTTAATGAAGCTGGTCTGGTGCAATGTGCTTACTAAGGCAGCTAGAAAATTAATTTTGATTGTCTGGAGATGACTGGTCAACATATTTGAGACCTATTATAAAATTATGTCAGCTATTGCAAAAGTAACTGAAATGATTAAAATATTCTTACAGGATGCCTTAAAAGTGTATGTGACAAATTTTAGCTATCATAGAACAATACACAGTAGAAAATAGGTTTTATCAAATAGACAAATAAGTTTTTAGATAAACATAGAGAATGGTTTAGACATCAGTGGTAAATGTCAAAGAGTCGCTGGACAGCCTGGAAATCATATTAGAAAAATCTTAGCCCAGGTTCATCTATGTTTTAATAAATAACACTTCATTTCTTGAGAAATAATAATCATATATATATATATATATATATATATATATATATATATATATACATTTTCCAAAACTCAATCCAGGAATCTCCTGGATTAAATGTCAAAGTAACAAAAATACTTATATAGTATGTCACTCTCTTTTCTTTAAGTGCAGCCCATTGAGCTTAATAATTTTATGTTTCTGATGGCTGGCTGTGAGGCAGATAGTTCTCATTTTAACTGGGCAGATTAAGTCCCAGTATTCAGCTAGGAAATAGGCTAAGCATCTTTATGATCTATCCGTCTTTCTCATCTCTCTCTAGCTCTAGTTCTATTTCTCCTATTGTTCCATTATGGAGGACCTCAATACATTTGTATCCTCAAGAATCACAGTGCAGTGAAAATGCCATTAAACTGATAATACAAGAATCTTTGTTGCCTCCCTGATAGTTCTAACAATTTACTTTCTGATGTTGATAGTTACTTACCTGTGCACTGAGTATGTAGACAAGGAGACAGAACATTCAAACTTTGCTTTTAGTATTGAGATTCTGCAAGTTTGCAGCAAATAAGAAGGGATAGGCATGTGGAGTTCATTCTTAGTATTGTGTACAGTTTCTTCTTTTCATCTCCTTCTAGGTTTTACCATATTGCATAAGTTCAGTGTAAGTCTTCAAGAAAGAAAGGTTCAATTTTGAATCTACTTTCTGTTTTGAAATCCTTCCTGGTAGACTGGGCTTCTGTGAAAATGCATTATTATAAAAAATGTCTCTTATACTCTAAGAGACTGAAACTTTTTCTAGACCTCACCTCGCAGTCAAGAGTTAATAATACACCCCAAGTTCACTTAAGACTTAAGACTGAGATCTTATTGTCTACAGCTTGTCTGTTTAACTTGCCTCTAAGAGAACAATATAACTACCAAGTTTAATTGCCTTAAGTTTCTCCCATGCAATCAGCTTTAACCACCAAAATTAAAGCATAGTTATAACCTTAAGTTATATACTCTTGCATGCCCCTGACCTGAGCAATGCATGTGTATTTGAAAGTCTGTTGTAATAATCATTTTTGGAAACAGAAAATAGGCCAACAAAGCCCTATACACTGAAAATCCAGTATAAATGCTAGAAGTGACAGTAAGATTTTGCTTGATACTGCTTGTCTGTTATCTAGATCAGTTGGAGTCAATGGGATTTAGTGACTTAATCCCTTGTAAAACCCTCTAAAAGGTTTCTGTAAAGTATCACTCATTTCATCCTCACATTATATTTTATGTGTTCCTTAATACATGCAATACAAAAGCCATTTGTTATGGGTTATCGAAGACACAGGAAAATCAAAGTATAATATTCAAATCTGGGCTCCATTTTGATTAAATGATAAGGGTAAGTGCTTTGATTTCTGTCCTTAAGATGACACAGTATTTGTGATTCCGAATTTATTATTGACTCATTTTTTTGTGCTAGTTTCAACTACATGAACAAACACATATGTTCCTGTTTATATACAAGTAATGATCACCAACATCAGTAGATGAATGTATGCTTATATGTATTCACTACAAGGATCATACACATGCAAGCCTGTATACACACACACACACACACACACACACACACACACACACACACACACACTTTTCTCTAAGTTCATGCGCACCATACCTCCATTTTTTCATTATGTTCATCAAGCAGATCCTTTCTAACTAGGCTCAAGTACAAAGTTCTTGGGTAACTACTCTGGGCTGCAAAACAAAAGGAAACTCAATTACGCAGCAGGTATTGTCAAGCTCTTATTGCTATCGAGACTATGTGGATTTGCAAAGAACTGTAGGACACCTATGTCATGTAAGACCTTAGCATGCATGAACCACTTGCAGACAGTATATAATTAAGTGTTAAACTTCCTGACACATATTCTATGTAGTGGGAATTTAAGAGTGAGGAAAGGAGATGAAAGCTAGCAAATTCAAATAAAACTTCAAGGGGATGAGCCTTGAGCAAGAAAAAGAAAGTCAATGGGAAAGATGATGTTTACCTATTTCCCAGTTTTCCTTGACTCACAAAATGCTGTGTGTGTGTGTGAATTCTAGGTGGGATTTTAAGCAGAAGTATGAACAGTATCAGAAGAATGTTTCTATAGTAAAGGATATGTCTTTATCTGGAGCTCTCATTTTGTGTTATACTACAGGTTACAGTTGTAATAGCAAGGTTCCAGCAGTCAGAAAGGACAATGAGATGAATGCTCCTAAGAAAACTGGTTAGAATTTTATGAATACTATGAATAATAATGAGAGGGCTCCTGAGATGACTCAGTGTGTAAAGGTGCTTGCTGGCAAGCCTGCGGAACTTTGGAATCCACATAGTTGGAGGAGAAAATCAGAATAGCTTCTAAGTTCTTCTAGGAAGTCCCTATACCTCTAGCTCCCTTACAAACAGACAGACAAAATGAATGAATGTTAAAAATGTTTTGCAAAAATAAGAAAATATGTAAAATATATTTATAGATAGCAATTGTATAAAATTAGCCAAGTGTTTACTAATTTGGGTTTAGATTGTGTTCAATTTGGGTGGCCAACTTCTTGTGTTTGTGTTCTGACATCTACTAAATGTTAGATGAGTTTCAGCATTGTAGCTTGCATTGAAAAGTGACCAGACCTTAAAAACATACACACTTTAGGATTATGGCATAGCATACCCTAGACTGTCCTGATAGTTTACACTAGTTTCTTTTAGTCTGGATGAACATCCTAGAGAAATGTGCTACAAAGAAACAGAGGACAGAACTAGGCCCTACTTTCTTCAGCCACAGAAGCTTTAAGATCTAAGTCCATCCTCAGGTACCTAACTCAAATAATTCAGAGCTTAAGTGAGAAAGACATTTGCTTTTCTCTGTGATTGAAGGGTGAATAGAGAAAGACTTAAGAGCCCATTAAGTCATTTGAAACAAGTTGTGGTCTTTCTTCTCAGTTTATGGGGAAATTGAAATAAGGGTGTCATTCTTAAAGTTAGGCATATTCTTTAGATTTAATTATACATCTTATTCTATTGCTAAAGTCACAGACAAACCACTGACATAATTGGTGGGGATGGCAATAAAAATATGTATGACATAGGAGTATTTCGTGCCATCAAGAACATGAAGAAACCTTGTTAGAAAGGCGTCATAATGCCACCTCATGAAATGGGGTGAGGCACTGTAAGGGGCAATGTGAGTCAAATTGGTCAGGAGACACAACATATAGAAGTACTAGGACCCCTTGAATAGCTTGACCAGACTCATGTTGCTTATCTCTATGGCTGTTGTCAGACTGCCTTCTCATTTATATTTTTTAAGACAAGATTTCACTGGACAGCCCCGGTAGGACTGAAACTAATTATGTAGCTCATGCTGACCTTGAACTCACAGAGAGTTGCTTCCACTTCCCAAGTTTAGGGTGAAAACTTATGCCACTATACAAGGTCTAATATTGTCTTTTCGATATTGAGCATTAACATAACACTTGTAACAGACCTTTCATATCCACTTAGTGCTTGAGAGATACAGATGTGTAGAAGTGTTCAAGAGGAAAGAGAACCATTTTTTTCATACTTCCTCATGAAAGTTCCTTAACTTGTTTAGACTTAAAGGAAAACAGGAAGCATTAAATAGGTACAAATGTGAGCTATAGTGACCACCTACCAGCTGAGGAAAATAAAGAAGAGAGGAGCAAATCAATATACAACAGCTATGGAGATTTTTTGAAGTGATTCTTTCTGAATTCCAATGCAGGTCAACTCTAATCATCAATGCTCATCAAACCACAGAGATTAACATGTATAATTCTCAATTCGATGAGATAAGTAGGAAACTAAGGATCTGATAAAATTGTAAGCGAGTCAGAGAAAGAATCCCAAATTGATAAATGTGGCAGTTCAGTTCTCCACTGGTGACTCAGAGTCAAGGCTTTTTTCTTCAGTATTTACTAGCCCTTTTTTACCTGGGTGGGTACTTTAAGAAATCCAAAAAACAGTATTGTTAGAATAAGTCAGGGATGATGCATAGAAGCTAAAGAAAGGGATGAAGCTGGGCTTTGGTAACACAGAGATCATTGTTTAGAGGAATTTTAACCCAGCAACAAGGTTGCTTTGGCAAGATATAATATCCAAAGAGCTTCTAGATCAATGTGATCTTGGCAGAATACAAATACACCCTTAGTATACACCTTTAATCCCACAGAAGGGAGGTAAGGTTAGTTTGTAAAATGAAGCAGCCATGTTTGAAAGTGATATCCAATTGAGTGGCAGACAAAGGGATGAATCAGAGAAAGATTTAACAGAATGAGTCAGTTAGGGTACACCTGACTCTCATGAGAACACACAGGAAAGAGAGAGCAGTAGACTTGAGTTCAGGCAATGAAGTGCAGTAGAAGTGAGTTCGTTCATGAGTTCATGTAGTTCCTGGCAGGTCAGCTGAGGCAGGTGAAGTCAGAAAATAAGAAAAAGACAAGCGGTGTTTACCGGGAGTCCCAAACCCGTGGATCCCGGCCCGCAGCAGCTCTCTGCTCCCAGACCCCGTGGGAGAGAGACCTCACCACCTGGTCAGGTGGGCACTCCTGAGGCTGCAGAGCTGAAGAGACCACCAACACCGCCCACCACTGCCCACATCCCTGGCCCAAGAGGAAACTGTATATGGCCTTTGGGTTCCCGTGGGGGAGGGCCCAGGAGCAACAGGACCCCTGCGCCTGAGACACCAGCGGAACCTGAAGGAACAGACCTGATAAACAGTTCTCTGCACCCAAATCCCGTGGGAGGGAGAGCTAAACCTACAGAGAGGCAGACACGCCTGGGAAACCAGAAGAGACTGCACTCTGCACACATCTCTGATGCCAGAGGAAAACACCAAATGCCATCTGGAGCCCTGGTGCCCAGAGGCTCCCAGAAAGGGCGGCTCAGATCTTACTGGTTGCTGTTGCCATGGAGAGCTCGTAGGCAGCACCCCATGAGCAAACTTGAGCCTCGGGACCACAGGTAAGACCAACTTTTCTGCCGCAAGAGACCTGCCTGGTGAACACCAGACACAGGCCCACAGGAACAGCTGAAGACTTGTAGAGAGGAAAAACTACACGCCTGAAAGCAGAACAGTCTGTCCCATAACTGGCTGAAAGAAAACAGGAAAACAGGTCTACAGCACTCCTGACACACAGGCTTATAGGACAGTCTAGCCACTGTCAGAAATAGCAGAACAAAGTAACACTAGAGATAATCTGATGGCAAGAGGCAAGCGCAGGAACCCAAGCAACAGAAACCAAGACTACATGGCATCATCGGAGCCCAATTCTCCCACCAAAGCAAACACCGAATATCCAAACACACCAGAAAATCAAGATCGAGTTTCAAAATCATATTTGATCAGGATGCTGGAGGACTTCAAAAAAGACGTGGAGAACTCCCTTAGAGAACAAGTAGAAGCCCATAGAGAGGAGTCACAAAAATCCCTGAAAGAATTCCAGGAAATCATAAATAAACAAGTAGAAGCCCATAGAGAGGAGTCACAAAAATCCCTGAAAGAATTCCAGGAAAACACAATCAAACAGTTGAAGGAATTAAAAATGGAAATAGAAGCAATCAAGAAAGAACACATGGAAACAACCCTGGATATAGAAAACCAAAAGAAGAGACAAGGAGCTGTAGATACAAGCTTCACCAACAGAATACAAGAGATGGAAGAGAGAATCTCAGGAGCAGAAGATTCCATAGAAATCATTGACTCAACTGTCAAAGATAATGTAAAGCGGAAAAAGCTACTGGTCCAAAACATACAGGAAATCCAGGACTCAATGAGAAGATCAAACCTAAGGATAATAGGTATAGAAGAGAGTGAAGACTCCCAGCTCAAAGGACCAGTAAATATCTTCAACAAAATCATAGAAGAAAACTTCCCTAACCTAAAAAAAGAGATACCCATAGACATACAAGAAGCCTACAGAACTCCAAATAGATTGGACCAGAAAAGAAACACCTCCCGTCACATAATTGTCAAAACACCAAACGCACAAAATAAAGAAAGAATATTAAAAGCAGTAAGGGAAAAAGGTCAAGTAACATATAAAGGGAGACCTATCAGAATCACACCAGACTTCTCGCCAGAAACTATGAAGGCCAGAAGATCCTGGACTGATGTCATACAGACCCTAAGAGAACACAAATGCCAGCCCAGGTTACTGTATCCAGCAAAACTCTCAATTAACATTGATGGAGAAACCAAGATATTCCATGACAAAACCAAATTTATACAATATCTTTCTACAAATCCAGCACTACAAAGGATAATAAATGGTAAAGCCCAACATAAGGAGGCAAGCTATACCATAGAAGAAGCAAGAAACTAATCGTCTTGGCAACAAAACAAAGAGAATGAAAGCACACAAACATAACCTCACTTCCAAATATGAATATAACGGGAAGCAATAATCACTATTCCTTAATATCTCTCAACATCAATGGCCTCAACTCCCCAATAAAAAGACAGAGGTTAACAAACTGGATATGCAACGAGGACCCTGCATTCTGCTGCCTACAGGAAACACACCTCAGAGACAAAGACAGACACTACCTCAGAGTGAAAGACTGGAAAACAACTTTCCAAGCAAATGGTCAGAAGAAGCAAGCTGGAGTAGCCATTCTAATATCAAATAAAATCAATTTCCAACTAAAAGTCATCAAAAAAGATAAGGAAGGACACTTCATATTCATCAAAGGAAAAATCCACCAAGATGAAGTCTCAATCCTAAATATCTATGCCCCAAATACAAGGGCACCTACATACGTAAAAGAAACCTTACTAAAGCTCAAAACACACATTGCACCTCACACAATAATAGTGGGAGATTTCAACACCCCACTCTCTTCAATGGACAGATCATGGAAACAGAAATTAAACAGAGATGTAGACAGACTAAGAGAAGTCATGAGCCAAATGGACTTAACGGATATTTATAGAACATTCTATCCTAAAGCAAAAGGATATACCTTCTTCTCAGCTCCTCATGGTACTTTCTCCAAAATTGACCATATAATTGGTCAAAGAACGGGCCTCAACAGGTACAGAAAGATAGAAATAATCCCATGCGTGCTATGGGACCACCACGGCCTAAAACTGGTCTTCAATAACAATAAGGGAAGAATGCCCACATATACGTGGAAATTGAACAATGCTCTACTCAATGATAACCTGGTCAAGAAAGAAATAAACAAAGAAATTAAAAACTTTTTAGAATTTAATGAAAATGAAGGTACAACATACCCAAACTTATGGGACACAATGAAAGCTGTGCTAAGAGGAAAACTCATAGCGCTGAGTGCCTGCAGAAAGAAACAGGAAAGAGCATATGTCAGCAGCTTGACAGCACACCTAAAAGCTCTAGAGCAAAAAGAACCAAATACACCCAGGAGGAGTAGAAGGCAGGAAATAATCAAACTCAGAGCTGAAATCAACCAAGTAGAAACAAAAAGGAGCATAGAAAGAGTCAACAGAACCAAAAGTTGGTTCTTTGAGAAAATCAACAAGATAGATAAACCCTTAGCCAGACTAACGAGAGGACACAGAGAGTGTATCCAAATTAACAAAATAAGAAACGAAAAGGGAGACATAACTACAGATTCAGAGGAAATTCAAAAAATCATCAGATCTTACTATAAAACCGTATATTCAACAAAACTTGAAAATCTTCAGGAAATGGACAATTTCCTAGACAGGTACCAGGTACCGAAGTCAAATCAGGAACAGATAAACCAGTTAAACAACCCCATAACTCCTAAGGAAATAGAAGCAGTCATTAAAGGTCCCCCAACCAAGAAGAGCCCAGGTCCAGTCGGGTTTAGTGCAGAATTCTATCAGACCTTCATAGAAGACCTCGTACCAATATTATCCAAACTATTCCACAAAATTGAAACAGATGGATCACTCCCGAATTCCTTCTATGAAGCCACAATTACTCTTATACCTAAACCACACAAAGACCCAACTAAGAAAGAGAACTTCAGACCAATTTCCCTTATGAATATCGACGCAAAAATACTCAATAAAATTCTGGCAAACTGAATCCAAGAGCACATCAAAACAATCATCCACCATGATCAAGTAGGCTTCATCCCAGGCATGCAGGGATGGTTTAATATCCGGAAAACCATCAACGTGATCCATTATATAAACAAACTGAAAGAACAGAACCACATGATCATTTCATTAGATGCTGAGAAAGCATTTGACAAAATTCAACACCCCTTCATGACAAAAGTCCTGGAAAAATAGGAATTCAAGGCCCATACCTAAACATAGTAAAAGCCATATACAGCAAACCAGTTGCTAACATTAAACAAAATGGAGAGAAACTTGACGCAATCCCACTAAAATCAGGGACTAGACAAGGCTGCCCACTCTCTCCCTACTTATTCAATATAGTTCTTGAAGTTCTAGCCAGAGCAATCAGACAACAAAAGGAGGTCAAGGGGATACAGATCGGAAAAGAAGAAGTCAAAATATCACTATTTGCAGATGATATGATAGTTTATTTAAGTGATCCCAAAAGTTCCACCAAAGAACTACAAAAGCTGATAAACATTCGGTCCCCAGCTCCGAAAAAAAGAACCAAAAAAAAAAAAAAAAGCTGATAAACAACTTCAGCAATGTGGCTGGGTATAAAATTAACTCAAATAAATCAGTAGCCTTCCTCTACACAAAAGAGAAACAAACAGAGAAAGAAATTAGGGAAACAACACCCTTCATAATAGAGCCAAATAATATAAAGTACCTCCGTGTGACTTTAACCAAGCAAGTAAAAGATCTGTACAATAAGAACTTCAAGACTCTGAAGAAAGAAATTGAAGAAGACCTCAGAAGATGGAAAGATCTCCCATGCACATGGATTGGCAGGATTAATATAGTAAAAATGGCCATTTTACCAAAAGCGATCTACAGATTCAATATGCAATCCCCATCAAAATACCAATCCAATTCTTCAAAGAGTTAGACAGAACAATTTGCAAATTCTTCTGGAATAACAAAAAACCCAGGATAGCTAAAACTATCCTCAACAATAAAAGGACTTCAGGGGGAATCACTATCCCTGAACTCAAGCAGTGTTACAGAGCAATAGTGATAAAAACTGCATGGTATTGGTACAGAGACAGACAGATAGACCAATGGAATAGAATTGAAGACCCAGTAATGAACCCATACACCTATGGGCACTTGATTTTTTACAAAGCAGCCAAAACCATCAAATGGAAAAAAGATGTCATTTTCAGCAAATGGTGCTGGTTCAACTGGAGGTCAACATGTAGAAGAATGCAGATCGATCCATGCTTATCACCCTGTGCAAAGCTTAAGTCCAAGTGGATCAAGGACCTCCACATCAAACCAGACTCACTCAAACTAATAGAAGAAAAACTAGGGAAGCATCTGGAACACATGGGGACTGGAAAAAATTTCCTGAACAAAACACCAATGGCTTACGCTCTAAGATCAAGAATCGACAAATGGGATCTCATAAAAGTGCAAAGCTTCTGTAAGGCAAAGGACACTGCGGTTAGGACAAAACGGCAACCAACAGACTTGGAAAAGATCTTTACCAATCCTACAACAGATAGAGGTCTTATATCCAAAATATACAAAGAACTCAAGAAGTTAGACCGCAGGGAGACAAATAACCCTATTAAAAATGGGGTTCAGAGTTAAACAAAGAATTCACAGCTGAGGAATGCCAAATGGCTGAGAAACACCTAAAGAAATGTTCAACATCTTTAGTCATAAGGGAAATGCAAATCAAAACAACCCTGAGATTTCACCTCACACCAGTGAGAATAGGTAAGATCAAAAACTCAGGTGACAGCAGATGCTGGCAAGGATGCGGAGAAAGAGGAACACTCCTCCATTGTTGGTGGGATTACAGACTGGTACAACCATTCTGGAAATCAGTCTGGAGGTTCCTCAGAAAATTGGACATTTAACTGCCTGAGGATCCAGCTATACCTCTCTTGGGCATATACCCAAAAGATGCCCCAACATATAAAAAAGACACGTGCTCCACTATGTTCATCGCAGCCTTATTTATAATAGCCAGAAGCTGGAAAGAACCCAGATGCCCTTCAACAGAGGAATTGATACAGAAAATGTGGTACATCTACACAATGGAATATTACTCAGCTATCAAAAACAATGACTTTATGAAATTCGTAGGCAAATGGTTGGAACTGGAAAATATCATCCTGAGTGAGCTAACCCAATCACAGAAAGACATACATGGTATGCACTCTCTGATAAGTGGCTATTAGCCCAAATGCTTGAATTACCCTAGATGCCTAGAACAAATGAAACTCAAGACAGATGATCAACCCATTCAGAGCCTGCCCCATATGTGGCCCATACATATTCAGCCACCCAATTAGACAAGATGGATGAAGCAAAGAAGTGCAGGCCGACAGGAGCCGGATGTAGATCTCTCCTGAGAGACACAGCCAGAATACAGCAAATACAGAGGCGAATGCCAGCAGCAAACCACTGAACTGAGAATAGGACCCCCGTTCAAGGAATCAGAGAAAGAACTGGAAGAGCTTGAAGGGGCTCGAGACCCCATATGTACAACAATGGTAAGCAACCAGAGTTTCAAGGGACTAAGCCACTACCTAAAGACTATACATTGACTGACCCTGGACTCTGACTTCATAGGTAGCAATGAATATCCTAGTAAGAGCACCAGTGGAAGGGGAAGACCTGGGTCCTGCTAAGACTGAACACCCAGTGAACTAGATTGTTGGGGGGAGGGTGGCAAGGGGGGGAGGATGGGGAGGGGAACACCCATAAAGGGGAGGGGGGAGGGGGATGTTTGCCCGGAAACCGGGAAAGGGAATAACACTCGAAATGTATATCAGAAATACTCAAGTTAATAAAAAAAAGAAAGAAAAAGACAAAATATTAGAACAAGGCGCCAGATTTGATTTAAGACTAAGCAGAGTTATTCAGTGGGAAACTTAGATTGAAGGCCGACTAAAGCAGTCAAATTGAGAGACGTTTGAGCCAGAAGAGCTGAATTGAACCAGTCATCTCGAGTTCAGAAAGAGCTAGAAAGGGTGAGCTATTCAGCAGTGACCCTCAGAGATGACAATTACATCAGGTGAATAAAAGATACATTTACATTTGACACCCAATGTATGGCCTGAATTCATGACTCTGAGATTAGAGTCCCATACTTTACTGGTTGAGCTTGTTTATGCTAAAAAATTGTACACACTTTAATTTTTACACAGTTTTTTTTTGTCTTATGGTTCCATGTGCTTATGAATGGCTGCTTCGCTGTGCAAATTACCAGACTTAGGAGAGAGAAACTGAGCACTTTCAAACAATGTCCATCTTCGTATGCAGAACTAAGGCCAGAAATGAGGGGTGTTTGGGTCAAATATTAAAAGTTGCTTTATTTATTCATGAAGCTTAGGCTCAAGGATGAGCTGTCATGATCTAGGCAAATATCACATAAACTACTAAATGGTTTAAGATCTCTGTCCCAGAAAACTTGCTTAACTTCTTGTTTATGTTCTGAAAACATGATTATTATAACATGGTCCAAGAATGGAGTCATGTGAAGAGATTTCTGAGCACTTGTGAGAAAACTCCTAGGTACTAAGACAAGAGTCTTGTGACCTCAGCTTCTGCAAAAACAGAAGTGAGGAGAGGACATCCAGAACCCCGCCTGCCTCATGATTCATCTGCAGTGGGAGCCACTAATGTGTGTAAGTATGTGGTGGGCAGATGGAAGAGAAGGAGAAATGGAACAGTTTGAGAAATGGAAAGAGAGGTGGAACTGGAAACCTGAAGGTAGAGAGGAATACCCTGATGTGTAGCCTTCCCTGCCAACTGAGCTCATAGTGAAATTCTAGCTTGTGCTGCCACTTAGGGCCATGTCTGGGTACAAGGCCTTGCTGCAGCAAGGGTCTGTGTTGTTACCACTAAAGACCATTACCATTACCACTGAAGACCATGCAGACTTCCCTAGTTTGGGCTGATTCCTGGGACCATGTTGATGTCCAAAGACTGTGCAGAGCTGGACCTGCCCCTTACTGGCTGTGACACTCTAAAGAACTGCCTTCTACCTCACCTGGGCAGCACAGTAGTGCTATCTCTGACACCCATCTGCTCTGAGGTGATGTGGACATGAGTGAAATGTCTTCCCTACGTTACCACTTGCATCTGGTGAATAACTTGGCCAAAGGTTTATGAGACTGGGAGAGTTGGCACGGACTCTTGCTGGCAGAAACATTAGATGATTTGATGCCTTGCCAATTTTCTTTTTCTTTTTCTTGACCCTGTCTGGGGCAGTGTTGGAGAGCTCACCCTGGAAATTAGGGTCAGGAGAGCTGATGGGTTGACCAACTCAGCTGCTACCCAGGACCAGGTCCAGGGCTTTGAGTTGGCCGACCCCAATATGTACCTCATCTATGAACTTCTGGAACACAAGAAAGGGCTGTTTATTGGTATCCAAAGCTGCAGGATCTCCATGTCACAGGGTAACAACAAGATGTCCCAGAAGAGTCCCAGTGAGGATCCAGTGTTGATAGTATAGCAAGAAGACAGAGGCCTCAAATCAGACCAATGACTTATTGTAATGAACATTTTCAAGTAAAGATTTGTGGACAAAGGGGTATACTGTGGGACACTGAGACACACTACAGCTTTTTTTTCTCCATCTTTATTAACTTGGGTATTTCTTATTTACATTTAGATTGTTATTCCATTCCCAGTTTCCCAGTCAACATCCCCCTGGCCCCTCCCCCTCCCCTTTTATATGAGTGTTCCCCTCCCCATCCTCCCCTCATTACTGCCCTCCTCCCAACAATCCTGTTCACTGGGGATTCAGTCTTGGAAGGACCAAGGGCTTCCTCTTCCACTGGTGCCATTACTAGGCTATTCATTGTTACCTATGCAGTTGGAGCCCAGGATCAGTCCATGTATAGTCTTTGGGTAATGGCTTAGTCCCTGGAAGCTCTGGTTGCTTGGCATTGTTGTTCATATGGGGTCTCGAGCCCCTTCAAGCTCTTTCAATCCTTTCTCTGAATCCTTCAACGGGGATCCCATTCTCAGTTCAGTGGTTTGTTGCTGGCATTCGCCTATGTATTTGCCATATTCTGGCTGTATCTCTCAGGAGAGATCTACATCCGGCTCCTGTCAGCATGCACTTCTTTGCTTCATCCATCTTATCTAGTTTGGTGACTGTACATGTATGGATCACATGTGGGGCAGGATCTGAATGGGCTTTCCTTCAGCCTCTGTTCTAAACTTTGCCTCCCTTTTCCCTCCCAAGGGTATTCTTGTTCCCCTTTTAAAGAAGGAGTGAAGCATTCGCACTTTGGTCATCCTTCTTAAGTTTCACGTGTTCTGTGCATCTAGGTCAATTTGAGTATTTGGGCTTATCAATGAGTGCATACCATCACACTATAGCTTTTAAGACAAGATTCTTTTCATGTTTTGTTTTGTTATTTTGTTTTTGTTTTCTTTTGGGGGGATGCAAGAGTGGAAGGCAGACACAAAGGGACAGGGCTATTAATGGGATTGTGGTGCATAATGTGAAATACACAGAATCACTAAAAAATTAAAAAGAAATATAAAAGCCCCATAGAATTGTTCTTGGATTAAGTTTTTGTGCCCCTCCCACATGTAGTAGATAGGAGTGAGTTCACTTCAGATTATTCATTGCAACTGGTATTTGTTTATATATATTTTTGTGATTGAACGAACACTCTACTCATGCGACTCTTCTTAACCTTTAGAGTAAAAATTGTTTGATGCTCTGAATAAAGTCGGTTATTGCTTAAGACTTTGGTCTGCCTCATTTATCAGCTCCATTTTCCCAAGTTCTACCGCCCCTATAGCACTGAATGAGTGATTAATAACACTAAAAAAGTTTCATTTACCTCCTGTGCAGTCTCCAAACAATATCTTATTAATGTCATTGTTCTAAGTCAGCAGAAAGGTGAGGGTGTTTGTAGTAATTTAGTATTTTGCTCAGACAGTGAATTCTCAACTCCTTCCTCACCCATATTTTGAGAATTTGACTCTAGGTAAATATTAAGCAACTGAACAACTGAGAGGGAAGGCTCTTTATAGATGTCCTAAGCAAGGCTTTTGTTGTGCATGTGTGTGGTATATATGCTTATACCAACATTTATTATACAGAGGCAGGAATAGATTCTCTCATAGTGACTTCCCTGTGAAAAACTTCTCAGCTGATGTTGATAGGAAAAAGAAAATGGGCAAGGCATCAAGTCATCGTATGGCTTTTATTATAAGAGAATAATCAGTCTGTGTTTGCAGAATATACATCTTACAAATGAATTCCTATGTATTTTTTGGATTTCTTGTGTTTTGTGGACTCAACCTACTCTGTTATTAGCTTAAAAAGGAAAGTACAAGCAAAAGGCAGTATTTGTATGCCCAGCCCTGTTGGCTGGACTCTTCTAGATTTGAAAGGAGATGTTGGGTAGAGGGAGAGAGAGAGATCACTCAGATGTTGCCACAAAGATTTTTTTTAAGACAAGCTGAAAGGCTGAGAGGAAATTTCAAGTGATACTCTGTGTTATTCCCTCAAAAGTTAACTCAAGAAGTTGCCTCTGAAGATCATGTCTGGACTTGATATCGATAGTCACAGACACTGAAAAAGCTCTTTAACCAAAACCATTTAAGTAAAGCATTGGAGAGAATGAGGATATGGATCAGCTAAAGGCATATAGAGAGGCCATTTACTTTGAGGGCAAAAGTATTCAATGAAATAGAGGGTTATTATACAACCTCCAAATAAGCAATGAACTGAAAGTGCTTGTAAAAACAACAAACTGCTATCATGGGTTATTTTTTTCTTTTGAACAATGGAGGAAGATGTTAGTGTATTCATAGGAAACACCTCTCAGTTCTACATACCCTCTGGAATTATTACAGGTGGAGGCTTTTTTAAAAAAGCAGTAACTGTTTAAACAAGATAACCTTTTTAAAAAACATTGCCCTTTGAGTTTTGTCTTATTTGCATTAATTAATTTTGAATAAAATTTCCATGAAGTGTTAAATATAATGTAGAGAATAGGGTGCAGGTGATGTGGCAGAAATAAACTTAGCATTATCACCTAGGCAGTGGGTAGTGTGTGGGACAGAAGACGTAGGTTTTTCTGAACTCAAAGGGAAAACAAATATAGAAATTTTCCTTATACTGCTGCATTGACTTAAAATAGTATTGTGACAGCCCCGTTTTTCTGAGCCTGGGTAACAAAATGATGCTGACATATTCCCTTTGTCTGTTACACCTCTGGAAACTAAACTTATTTGGTGAGATTCATTGTCATATTTTATTGAGAATTTTCTATCAGACATTCCAAAATCTTTGCCACTTTAATTATCAGAAGCAGAAAATTCTTGATTTTTTTTTTGAAAAATGACTAATTTCATGTCTTCCCACAATCTCTTTTTATTTTGAGATTTCCTGGCATTCTGTGCTCACTCTCAATTTCCCTTTTCAGGTTTTCTGTTACTTCCTTTGACTCATACCACAGGAAAACTTGGGACGTTCAGATGAATAAAATGTTTGACTTTAAATGCATTTAAGAGGTTTCATGTTTTCACAGCGATATGTACTAAGGGAATTTAGGACTCAGTTCTTCATATCACTTGTCTCCAGATTTTATCCCAAGTTCACACCAAATATGTTCTTGGTCTAGCAGGGTCCCGGACATAGGAGCGCTGAGCACTGTTCTGGGGGAATGTCATGCTCTCTCTGGGATCAGCCTACTACTGTTTGAAGCGGGCTAAGTAGAGCATATATCCACAGAAAGGTTCTGCACAAGGATTGCCAGGTACTTGATAAGTCTGAGTGATTTGGGGTTTTCTCGGTATAGTGATCTCTTCTCTATTGTGGACTATGTTATGGGAAGCTTTTAAACAGGTGGTTCATGGTACTATGCTTTATCCACTTAAACATCAGGGAATTCAGGATGACTGGATGAAAAGAGCTCTCTAGATGAGATATACCCTTCTGACAGAACGAGAGGTCAGTACAGCTTGGAACTTTGAGCTTTGTGCAGTGTTGCCCACGTGGGTTCCTACCTGAACCCTGTCCTCTCCCCTAGATGTTCCCTGCTGGGTGCTAATTACATTTTCTCAGAGGTAGTAGTAAGCGGTATAGCTGAGATGAAGCAGGATTCAGTCAGCCAGAGGCAATATACGTCCATGCCACCTGCAGCAGGCAGTCCCACACAACATAGGCTAACTGTTTAAGGAGAAAATAGATGAGTCGCTAGCCAGCGTTTCATTTATCACCCTTGCGACAGCCCAAGGCAGCTGTTGCCATTTCATTTGCTTGCCTGACAGCTCAGGTGTTCGAAGGCTTTGGCTGCTGCTGTTATCTGGCCCTCAGCTCTCTGCTTTTCTCTCAGGCATCTTCAGAGTGGTTTCCTCACAATTTAAGGCTTTTAAGCACATTGAGACTTTGCGCCAGTACTTAGTTGCAAGAGGATCTATGACTTACAAAGGTCCCTTGTCAGATCCGAGCAGAAATAATTCTAAATAAACCATCCCCTAACCTTTGAAGAAGTATATCATACCCTTTAAACGACCTGTGGTGCTGGCTTCCATTCCCAGCTTGGGGCTGAGGTGAAAGCCTCTCTGGGAAACTTAGAATCTGCATAATTTTTTTAAACATAAAGAGTGCTGTGATATAACTTTGTGATAAAGCACTTACCTACCATATATGAGGGCATAAGGTTAATATTAAGGTCTTTTTAAAAAGGAAAGAGAGCAGGAAACTTATCTGTCCTTCAGCTCTAAAATGTGTAGCTATAAAACCATTAATTCTAGTCATCATCCAACAGCAGGGTGTCTGGGTTTGGGAAAGTCACAGAGACTCTTTTCTGGTAGTTATGGGCTTGGCTTCTATAATTCAGTCAACCTGAAAGCCTATACCGTGTGTTGGCTGTGCACTTGCATTGAGTTGAGTCTTTGAGTCTCATAGGTCATGGTACTCCTTATGATATGTTCTGCCCGTGTATTTGCTTGGGATACTATGACAAAATGTTTTGTGATTATGACAATTGAAACACTACTGAGCATCCTTCTCAGCAGAAGGTGAAAGGTGACTGGCAAAAGAATGTGTGGGAAATACCAAGAGTCCAGTACGCAGCTGCAGAAGTCCACACATCCAGTCTAGCCTACCTCAACGGAATCTGAATGCTGAGTTGGCTCTTTACATCTTCTGTCTCAGATGCTTTGTTACATTATGAAGTTTGAAAACGACAAATTGCATAGGCGATTGGTGTTGACATTCTTCAGTTCTTTTAAGTGGGTAAAAATGTAGTTCCCAGTGGGGTTGAAATCGTGTTTGCTACAAAGTCCAGTAGACTCCACAACTAACTCTCTGTCATCTATAGTATATTATTTGTAGCAAACTGCATTGTCTTAGAATCCAGGGTAGGGCTCTGGTTCTCCCTCCTTTCTCCACTGAGGTTCTTTGGGACAGCCATGTGTCTCACTTATGCTAGAACTGGGGGTGTCCTTCTGCCTCATTGTGAGTCCACTGGGGCTCATAGGAAAGTATGGAGTCTGAAAGCTATCTGTCTGGAGGCCATTCGGCTTTATAGCCCTTGTCAAGATATTAGACTGGTGTGCAGGAAAAAGAGGAAAATAGAATATCAAAGGAGAGAGAATTGTTGGGTAAAGACTCAAAGACAACTTAGCAGGACCAAAGCTTGAATTGGGAGTCTGTGTTAAGCCAGCCAACACTGCCTGAATAGAATCACTTCTCATAGAACAGTATATCAGAGGGAGCTTTTAAAGACAACACAGAAAAACAACATCCTGGTTGGTAGTCTCGCAGGGGAAGCAAGTAAGCAGTTTAACAAGAGCCAAGAACATGCAGTTAGCTGGTACATTTTAGCAATGAGTTTGTAGAACAGAGTCGGGCATTTTCTCAAGGGATTTTTCAGGGATGTGGGTAGAAACCAAAGATGGCTTCAGCTGAGGGATGATGGAGAAATGTTTGACCTGTCACAAAAGCAAAGAGAAAGGGCTGAAGAAAAGCAGTTAGGAAGAAGAATGAAATCCAGGGAAATGGTGCAATACTGAGACTGAGAAGCCCCAAGCCAATGACTGCTGTATTATCCCTTCTTGCTAACCGCACTGCAAGCAGCACTTGTCCATAAAATGCCAAGAGAGCTTTCTCGTCTGCGGAACAGTGGTTTCATCATGCTGTGAGTTTGAATGGGGTTTGGCTTTCCTAACTAAGTTTCTGGACAGATACTGCATGTATTTGCTAAGTTTATTCACTCAGCTTTTAACCAGCACTCCCCCAGGGTACAGTGACCCACAACGTAGAGTCCCTCCCCATATGAAATTTGCACTGTAGATTTGTAGTCTTGTCTCTGAACTGGTAAATCAAGACTACACCCTGGGGTCTGGAGAAATGTCTCAGTGGCTAAGAGCCACTCACCGGTCTTGAAGAGGACCCAGGTGAAATCAGACAATGGTTGATTCACCAGCTTTGCACCGCCATTGCCCTGGCACATTTTGCAGGCAGAACAGATTATGGATCATATGTTTTATGGTTGGGTTGTCTTTTAAGTTTCTCTTTAGGTACATGACAGAGTATCTTTCTATACCAAAGACACTTGAACATAGGAGTAAATGTTCTCTGTAGGCACAAATTCTGCCTTTCCATGTTCAATGAATTTTGTGTGTGTTGTCTTCAACAATTGTGCCTTGCTGTCAGTTTGTAGAGAGCATCCCATTGTCTTGGCAACAGCTTGGGTCGATTGAGAAGTCCTTTTAAGTCTTAGGGAAGAGAATTCTTCCTTGTCATTCTGTCAGTACCATGGTTTCCAATTTCACTGAACTACATCTTTAAGAAACCAGGAAAACAGTGTGAAAAAATGTTCGTATCCACGACTGTGCAAGCCTGTTGTAACTGGATTTGGCCACTAGATGGTGGCTATATTTCAGTATTGTAAAACAACAACTGTTTTCTAGTTGACAGACATCAAATAATAACATACTAAACACACACAAAATACATGTGCATTTAAACTGCTTCAGCTGAAAATATCAGCAAAATAAAAAGGGACATGAAGGCATCATCACATCCTAAAGTCTGGTTTTGTCTGTGACATTTTCACCGTGGGACTTTTAGCTTCTGGGTTGTAGACAGAATGCTCACTTATGTAAGTCAAGCATTCAAAGTCATGCAGCTGGCTGTGGAACAGCTCTTGACCACTCTGCTCCTCATTCACCCAATGGAGTGATGCTGCTCTTCAGTCAGAGTCTCTTACCACCTCTGTGTTTCTAGGAATTGCATCCACCTCAGCATGGTGTACATGCGTTGTGACTCTTACAGACTGTGTAAAAGCGATGGGCAACCCCTCCTGTCCTTGATGTCTTTCCTGGTTGGCAGGAAGCCCCTACTCCGTTTTCCACTTCTGTTCATGGGCATTCTTACTTGAGGGAAGAAGAAAGACAACTGCCAGAGAATCAACAATACGGAAAGTGTCCTATCCTATAAGTGTGAACCTTTAGGGACTAAAGAAGAACAGCAGCCCAGATGACAGTGTCACACCTTCATATGATGCTGGCACCAGGGGAAGGTGTTCTTATGAACCGAGATCCAGATGATTACTCAAGGCCAGTAACTTCCGAAACTTCACAGCTCCCCTGACTCATCTCTCGTTCCAGTGATTGGCACGCTGCCATATATTCTGAAAGCTCCTTGGAAATGACCAGACTCCCACAGTTCATTTACTGGCAGATAGTCATTTTCAGTTAGCATAACACCTACAAATTTATCCAAATGCTTTGGGTAAATGGCACACTTATGGGTCATTGTGGTTGCATTTCATTGTCTGTGGTTACTGAGACCCACAACTTGAGTTTTCTTTGCATGATAATTTAAATTTTTTTATAGAAATCTGTATGTATCTCCAATGAAGTATGGCATTGAGTTGGAAACCATTTTTGTGCTGTGTTTTCAGTTGAAATGAAGGCAAGCAAGATGTTAAAATTATATTTCCTTCTTCTTATGTCCAGCAATTCTCTCTCTCTCTCTCTCTCTCTCTCTCTCTCTCTCTCTCTCCTCTTACCATCTTCCCCTTAGTTATGCACATGCATTTGTCCATTTGTCTGGTAAGAGATAATAGAGGAGTGCGAATTCCATTTATATTTCAATTCTATTATAACAGACTTTGAACTCCTTAGGTATGAGAGACATTCTTTGGTCTCAAATAATTCTTTTAAACATGTGAATCACTTCTGCTACCTAGAAATAACTGCTATGCAGGAAGATATTAGAACCAACCCTTTCCCCCTCCCATGGTAGCTTGATGAATTGCCTGGTTACACTATTTCTCACCAGCTCCTCTTTGCCTTGCTCTGTATTTTTGCAAATCATGGACTATCAACCTAAAAATAATAGCTATCTCTATGTGGATGAAGCTTTATAGGTTGTAAAGTATTTGTTTAACTTTCTAATTTAGATATATGTGTCTGTGTGTTTCCCATATATATGGTGGGGGGGAACCAGCAGAGATCAGAAGATGATGTCAATACCCCTGAAACTGAAATTATTTGTATGTGGGTGTTTGCAGAGCACCAAGAGTGTATAACCTCTGAGCCGTATCTCCAGCCCCTTTGAAAAAATGCCATTGTATAGACTTGAGAAGTATGAATAGATTCCCTTTGTAGATAAGTGAGCTGAAGCTGGTGGACAGGTTTAATCTCTCAGTTTATGCCAATAACAATGTAAATACTGGAAACAAGCTTCAGATTTTAGTTTTCAGAGTCTTGAACTCTTTCTCACCCATGCCATTGTGTTGAGGAAATATCAGTTCATCTCAAATGATGGCTTTGTGGTGGGAAGTAGTTACATTAGGCAGAGCTGGACAGGGTATGCTCATAACCAAGTTTTCCTCTTTGAGACATAGAGTGGCCCCATCAGTATCAGACAGCTCTGTTCCACATTGCTGGCCCCTGACACCAAGCACATGGGCATTGGTGTTACCCTTCTGAAGGAAAGCTTTGATAATTAGCAATTTCTCTGGGAAAAGGACAATCCTACATCAAAAGACATAGCACTGGCTTTGATTTTTCTATGAAGTTGCACGAACAATCCCAGTACCAGCTTCTGATCTAAAGATTAGTTGGTGGGTCTGCTCCTCTGGTTAAATACCTGATCTTACGGGAGACTAGTACCAACACATATTAAGAATTTTTATGTCTTATTAAAGGTTGTTCATTGGTCTTCAGAGGATCCTACAGCAGCCTCCCGAATTATTACCAGGCAAATTCTAAATTTACTCAGGGAGAAATAACGTTATGAAAAGATTCTTCAAAATCATGAGGGATTGTACTGTGCAAGGAATATCATTGCCCTAAAAACTCTGTAACTCACTTTTATTTCTTTCTGTACTTCTGTGTCATAATCAGATTTATTTTTTTCAATTTAATTTTTAAGTATGTGTTATGCATGTGTGTGTGTCCATGAAAATGGGTGCCTGTGGGGGCCAGAGGGGTCAGAAATCATAGGGCTAGAGTTATAGGTGGATGTGAGTCACCTGACAAAGGTGACAGGAATTTAAGTCAGATCCTCTGGAAGAGGATCTTATCCACTGAACCACCCAGAGCCAGCACTCTAAAAGGAGAATAGCAAGCCCCTCTCTCTGTCTGTCTAATCTACCTCTATCTTTATCTCTCTATTTCTAGGCCAATCTATTTATATATCTGTATCTACATATCTGTATCTATATGTCCCCAAAGCACAAAACTGAATGAATTCTGAGATATCACATTAGGCATAACGTGACAGTCAAAGACACAATATCATTGTTCCCTGAACCATGATGTGGCCTCCAGGAAGCTGTAGGTAGTTTGACTCTGCAAAGTCTACAGGTAGACTAAAGGCAGATAGCAACCCACGAGAGTCCGGAATCCAAGCAAATTCTAAGGTAAGACTGGGTGACAGGACAGGACTTAAAGCACAAATATCTGAACTGGCCCCGAGCAAGGGGATAAAAGAAGTCCAGCTGTCTTCAAGGTGGAGGGACAGTATAAGGTCAAGAAGGAGGACCCTTCAGGTCCCTTTACTCTCTGTGAGAATGACCTCAGGTCACTCATTTCCACTTTAAAGCAATCTTCTCTGTTATGTGGAGATGGCCGAATAATGCTAGAGTTCAAAGGCGTTAAGGAGGTGTAATATAGTTGAAAGAGGTATAAGTATCAGTGCCATCTAATGGCATTGTTTGTAAGCTCACATGGCTACTAATCACTTACCTTTCAGGCATTGTGCTTTTTATGTTAAGACATGCTTTTAAAGAAATGAATTACATCTGAGTAACTCAGTGCCACCTTCTCAGTGTCTCTATGTGTGTGTAGGGATCAATAAGTCATTTGTGAAACAAATACCTAGTTTTTAGAGGAAGAAAGGACCTTAAGACAAGTTAGGGAGAGTTTTAGGTCCTTATTTTATTTCATTTTATTTTATTTTTTGTCCTAATGCCAGGGCCTTCAGCATATTACACCAGTGCTCTGTCACTGAGATAAATTTTCATCTTTCATTTTTATATTTTGCATTTTGAGACAGATCCTCTCTAAGATTCCCAAGCTATCTTGAAGTTATGGGTTTTCTATGTGGTTGGGATTAAAGACTTGTGCCTTCATGGCTCAGGCAAAAGCTACACCTGAAGCTGTTGGAGAAAGAAACAGAATGCCCTAACTCTCTGTGAGAATGTTTAAACACAGGTGCTTGCTCTCTAAGTAGAAAAGTTGCACACTAAGAGAAAAGCTCCATAGCCTGAGCTATGATTGTTGACCATATCCTTTCCTCCCTAAGCACTAATACCTCTAATATAGGGACAGTGAGGATGGTCACTGGACAGGAAGAACACCAGAGGGAAAGCCTTCAGCAGAGGGTATGCTGTTTGCCAGGAGTTGCTTCCTCTGGAGCAGTTTACAGGAGATCCTCATAAGACATCTAAAGATTGAGGAGATGGGGAACTGTGGGCTTTTGGGTTACTTCTACTTGTTAATCTCATAGAATGTTTGTCAGCTCCTTGTCCTTTCAAAATAACATTTTTTTCTTTCTGTAGATGTGTTTATCAGTTCTTCCTTGTTGGTATTGATTTAACTGTGCAAAGAAAAGTTTTGCCCAAGTCTTTGCATGTGATGAAACAGAAAGAAATATGACAGGCTAAAGGGAACTTGGTTTTCATTTCTATTGTTTTTGGCTTATGTTTTATTTCTGTGATACCAGATCCAACAGCAGTATTGCACCCTTGGATGCATTTATCCTAGTAAAGTTCTGTACACACACACACACACACACACACACATACACACACACAAACACACACACATACACATACACACATACACGATTATTGTTTATCAGACATCAATTATGGTAAATACTGAGAAATATTTTGAAAGAGCAGTCATTTAAAGGTTTGAGAAAACAAAGTACAGATGACAATATTTGAGAAAATGAAGAGATAGATGTTTAAATTTAACAAGTCCTGTTTCACTTATTCATTTCTTTCATTTATATGTCATTTGAGTTTTCTTTCCAAATACAATTACACAACACCCAGAGTTACACAAACAGTGCCAATAACTGTGGACATAATAAAAGTCTAATAGCCTGGCTTTAGTATTGACTGATTTCTCACAAGAAATGCATCATTAGTTTTAAAATTATTATAGCTGTGTCAAAGTGCCAGTGAAAATAAGACAGAGATAATATTGATATCAAGCTAAAAATATTTTAGAGATATTTTTTTATTGCTGGGAATTGAACCCAGAGACTTACACATGCCAGGGATTGAACCCCAGTACTCATGCATACTGAGGATAAAATTCAGTAACCCAAACATGCTGGTGTTAAAAAATCCAGAGATTCACCATTGTAGAGGGTTGCACATGCTAAGGTAAACACTTTACTGTGTCTCAGACCTCAGTCGTTGGAACTACTTTTGATATGTGGTAGAAGAGAAATAATTTCATCTAAAAGCTAAGCAAGAAGCATATGACTTTGTATGCTTGCTCTCTTACAGAGCTATTCCTTAGAGTAATCCTACGTTGGAAAACATATGCCCAAGAGCTAGGAAATCTAGGTGGGTGTGTATACCATCTGGGTATAACATGGAAAAAAGAAAAGACACAGTGGAACAAAAAAGTAGTTTCACATCATCTAGTTGGACCTTTCCAAGCCTTGCTGTGCAGTATGTAGAGATAACAATGATGTGAGGATGACTTGGATCCTGGCACTGGGTGTGCATCAGCAACTGTGACCAAACCACCCCAGGGACTCATGTTGTAGGCTGCACATTCCCATAGGCTATCTCCTATGCCAGGTTGGCCTGCATAAACCTAGGTTAAGAAATGCTCTTTTGCCTCAAAACTTCCAAAATTAAAGCCTTCATCATATCTCTGCAACTCTAGGCTCCAGTCTGACTCCTGATAGAACTGGGTTACAAGTTCATCTGTGTGGAGTTAGAAGCAAAACAGTTCCAGTACAAATGATCCTCCAGATTCAGGTCCAGGGCTTATACCAAACTAGCCCTCACGGGGGCAGGACTGATTGTGGCCCTGAAAATACAAGCTGTAAGCCCACCATCATTCCAAATTTAATTGATAAACCCATATCAGTAATACCAATCTTTGGCCCATCCACCTGATGACAGCACACGAGACTATAGGAGAACTCTAGAAGAGGGCTTATGTATGGACCCTGTGAGCTAAGAATTTGTAAATGTACATGCTTAGGAAGGGATTCTGCGGAACCCAGTCTGGAATGACAAGAATAAAAGCTTGCTTCTTCAAATGCACAGGAACCACTGCACATCATAAAGACGGCAAAGAACCAGGAAAACATGACACCCACCCAAAAGCAAAATAAAACATCCATAAAGGCCTATAGGAAATGGAAGTGGAGTGTCTGTGAGATGACTCAAAGGGTTAAGGCACCTTCTGCCAAGCCTGATGATGGGAGTGAGTCCCAAACCCACATGGTGAATCTCACTCTTGCATCTTGTCCTCTGTCCTCCACAGGTATGCCATGGGCAAGTTCCCAAGTACACACACGCACACACACACACACACACACACACACACACACAGACAGACAGACACACACACACACACACACACACACACACACTAAGTGAATAGATAGACAACTCTAATAGTAAAAGACTTTATTGAAAGGAATTTGATAAATTGGTAAGCTCATCCTAGGAATTAGAGTTAACAGCTAAGGCTGTTTTGAAAATTAAAAAGTGATGGAGGGTATTTTGTGATGACACATGGAAGGTTTATGAAGCTCTCCATGACTATTTAAGTGAGTGTTACTTAGTAATAAATAATGAAACTGAAGGAAATGGAAAAGATACCACAAACAAAACATCATTAAATGAAAAGTTGGTACATGACTCAGTAAAAACTGGAGAAATTTCTTAGTAATTATTTAATTAAATATTCTGGGAAACCTGATTTTCCAAAAGTAAAAAAATATACAAAATTAAATTGATATCTTATGTGATATACAAAATACTGCTGAGCCATCTTTCCAGCCCAATTCCATTTTACAGGGGTAAATCAGAGTTCTAGTTTACAATAAATTAAAAATATTTCATTTGATGAAAAACATCATAGACATAGTATACGAATATATAAACTACAGACTGAAGAACAAATTACATTGTGTATCAACCAACAAAAACTCCTACAGAAGGCATTTGAATTCTTTTTTGTCTTTTATTGAAAGTAGCTTCTTTTTTAAAAAAAATACAATATAGTTTAATTATGGTTTCCCTTCCCCTACTCCTTCTAGTTCCTTCCCACCTCCTCTCTCATCCTATACACACCCTTTCTGTTTCTTCTTAGAAAACAAACTGGCATCTAAAGAATAACAGTAAAATGAAGTACAATACAGTAAGATAAAATGAAAACAGACTAATTGATATAGAACAAAACAAATAGGAAAAAAAAGAGCCAAAGAAGAAAAATCTTAAGAAATGCATGGAGACTCAGAGACAGACACATTCACAAACACAGGAGTCCCCCAGAAACACAAGACCAGAAGCCATAGTATATATGCTAAGGGCCTATCAGGTTTAAAAAAAATATCCTGACTCAACATTATGAGAGGAAGAACCTTCAAAGACGCCAATGAGTTCGCTTTGTGTTGGCCATTGACTGTGGGCACACGGTTTGTCCTCAAAAGTTTGTTTCACTTCGAGGTGGGAGCACATGGGAGGCAGAAGCAGGCAAACCTCTGAGTCTGAGACTAGCTTAGTCTTCGGAGTGAGTACAGAACAGGCAGGGCTACACAGAGAAATCCTTTTTCAAACCCTCAAACCTCAAACCCAAAACCCTCAAGCCTAAAATCAAAATCCAAAAACTAAAACCAACAAAACAAATCAAACCAAAGACTGGTTTGTTTCTCCATTAAGACTTGCATGAAAAAAAACCTTTTTTTTTTTCTAGAGATTTCTCCAGGGATGGGGCCTTGTGTCCTCTTCTGGTTTCAGCTCTAAAACCCTATCTAGTGCAGAACGTGAAGGTCCTGTGCATACTGCCACAGTCTCTGTGAGATCATATACGTCCAGTCCTATAATGGAAAGGTATATGAATTCTTAATCAAAAATCCCTTATGAGATAAACAAAAATATGAAAGATAAATTTATGAAAGAGTGACTCTAGATGATGAATAATTACTTGAAAAGCTTCCTGAATTATGTAGAAATCAGGCAAAGACTAATGTAAATGATTGCTCAAACTAATATGTTAACCGTGAGTGTTGGCATGAACTGCAGGCTGCTATACTCTGAATGCAAACCTCGTTAAAAATCTCCAGTACACACAGAAAGAGCTGGTCTCCTAGAGCTAGCTTTCACAGAACAGTTTGTGTTCTTTTTACTTTGAGCTGAGGCAGATCCACACAGAGATATTTCTTAGCTTCAAGTTATCAGCTAAAATTAGTGCATTCAAATTATAAGAGATGAAACATGGAGCTTTTAAGGAAACTGAATTAAAAACACAAGAACAAATCAGCATATGAGTAGGAACATAGGGATAGCTTGTTAGTTTGCTCCGATAAGGCTCACATAGTATCCTTATCACAATGTGCTAGTCACAGGACCTGTTGTGTCTGCCAGACCAAGGCTACTTTATTCCACTCCTTACGAGTCCTGAGAAATATACCACCAAGTAGAAAGGACTCAAGTGTAGATGTCAATAAATATTTTCTTAACAATATCAACGAAATGGAAAAACTGTGCAGAGAGAAAATGGGCACAGTTAATGTATGATCAGTAAATGTTGCCACACCTAAATTGAAGATTAAGATTGGCTTTAAAATATGGATAAATATACTGATAGTCTTTGTGGAATACCCACCACTACCTCCTGTTTTTCTGGACCTCCTCCTACCCCCACATCTTCAACAAGGACTCATCATGTAGCCCTAACTTTCCTTAAACTCCCAGTCCTCAAACGCTAGGATTATGGGTGTATACCACCACTCTGAAATTGGCTTCTTCAAGATCATATTTTTGCTTGAAACATAATAATTGATGAACTGTGCCATCATTTAGGAAAAGCTGGCTTGGATATTGGTAATAGAGAGGATTCATGGACTCCATAAATAACTGCTGGCAATTCGACTTAGCCCAAGCTTTCCTTTCTTAGTCAGTGGCCTAGTGCCGTGAAGAGACACCGTGACCCTGGCACTTGCATAAAAACAAAAAGCATTCAATTGCTCTTGCTTACAGTTTCAGAGGATTAGTCCATAATCATCATGGTGGGAAGCATGAAGGCATGCATGTAGACATGGAACTGAGAGTTCTACATCTGGATGAAAATGCAGGAGAGAGAGAGAGAGAGAGAGAGGGAGAGGGAGAGAGAGAGAGAGAGAGAGAGAGAGAGAGAGAGAGAGAGAGAGAGAGAGAGAGACTGGGCCTGGCTTGAGCTTTTAAACTCCACAGCTCCACCTTGTGACCCTTCTTCCAGCAAGGCCACACCCACTGCAACAAAGCCACACCTCCTAATCCATCTCCATGATTGCCACTTCCTAGTGACCAAGCATTCAAATATATGAGCTTATGGGGACATTTCTATTCAAACCACCCCAGCATCCAGCCACACTCGGTCTTCCAAGTTTCTGTATGCTATTTGGGATGATTAATGCTGGGAAACCAAGAAAACTAATAACTTAGCTTTAGGGTTCACATGTACAGCATTTCTTAAAATCTCACCCACAGTTATCCTATGTCAATAGTCAATACTGATATGTTTACAGATCAGAAATGAAAATGGGCTTCAGTCAGAGACACAAGCTTTAGTTTTTATTTTAATTCAGATAGAGAACGTGGGTGGTGGTTATTTTGTATCTGTTTCCATTCATTAACTAAGGCAGTTGACCACATCCCTGGTAAAGGCCAAGCATGTATGTGAGTTATTCCTATATGTGAATTAACCCACAAATACTGCAGTGGGGAAACAGATACAACCCATTTACCCCTAATAATTTGACACCTTTTCTGCTGAAATATTTTGACCCATTACAGGGCAAGCAAGAGGATGTGGCAATGGAGGGGACTTTCTTGTTCTTTATCAACATGATAGGTGTGGATAACAAGAGCCTGGGATCTGTACCTGCTAGAGAATGTGTAGTTTACTTTAACTGTGCTTTAGGAAGATTGGTTCAGATAGGTAGTAACTAGTTTAAAGTAAACCTGATATAATTCATGCCTCCTGTCTTTTAGCACTGTTTTGTTTTTCCTTATGTCTTACCATGCTGGCCTTTTTTCATCATGTTGAAAATATTTGGGGACTCTTTCATAATCAGGTAACAACTGCATATGAAAATCAGTAATGCAGATAATGTATCTTGGCAGGGTGGATTTAGTAAAATCTCTGACATTATGAAACAGAACCCATACCATAATGAGTTGTTGGGTTACTATAATGATTGGGAACTGTAGTGAACTGACCCAAATTGATACAACCTAGTTCCACACTGACATTATTATAGTCTGAAAAATAGACTTATTACTATTTACAAATAGAAACAAAAATGATGATTCAATGTATGAACACAAAACAGTATACTATATCAAAATATACTATATGGCATTTAAAAGATTGTCTATAACTTCCCATAGCAAAAGCTTCAGAGTGTCCCCCCAGTAAACAGAGTATTTTCTTCATCCAAAGGCAGCTTTTTTCTATATATCAATCTCATGCTTGCAAATGTTTGGATATAATGAAAAACCCTGCAAAGCCCACACTGCAATTATGTCTTAAAACCATGTCTCTTTTACTGCTCTTAAATGAATTGTAAATGTTTAATTGAAGCTTACACGAAATGACTCTGTATTGAAAGCAGCATGTAATCAGAGTACTTAGTGCCTCCCCTCACACAATGCACAGTGGTGTCTCAAATTCTGGGTCCTCTGAGGACAGAGCTGGTTTGGAATTGGGCCTTGAAACTATGGAGTTGGAAGCATGGAGTTGAAGAGGAGGTTGCACAAGAACAATTTTAAATATCTTTCTGTTTATTTGTCTTCCTGAGAGTGTTGGAGTTCGTGTGAATATAAATAAAAGTTCTTCACTTAAAATTTCAGATTCTAAGCTCTGGGAGCGAGGAAGCTACCTGTATCCTCTGCCATTAGCAATATGGATTCTATGCTGCTGGGCAGAAGGTAGACTCGGACTTGACAAGAATTTTAATGCACACTAAGGTGACTTGATTGGGAGGATGAATAATAATCATAACAGCAACTCCTTCTTAGTACAGACTCTGTCGGATACTGTGAAGTAAAACTATTATTCTTAACAAAATGCCTGTGGGTATTACTAGTTTCCCATAAAGCCAAATAATTCCATTGAGGTTAAATAAATTGTTGAAGCCCTGAAAGCTGTGAAATAAATGCTCTGAGTATCCATCCTCAGGTGACATATTTCAGGAGTGCTAGCTAGCTCTTTAATCTTACCGTGTAGCACACGGGTTAGTTGGGAGACTATATTATTAAGGCAGCAAAATTATATTTACCAGCAATTTCTGAAACTGAAGGGTGTCTTTGGGATATAATATTTTATAATGATTCTTACAAGTCTTTGATATACTGCATTTGGTAAATCCTTTACCTCTCAGCTCCAAAGTTTAGTTATATTTCCTGTTGGGAAGGCTATAACCTTTCTCTGAAACCAGAGTCCTTGGTGAGTTCAATATGATACTTTATGTATAATGCACCTTAAAGAGAAAAGCAACCTTATCCGCTGAGGTTTTAAACCTGCCTTTATACTTAGAAGTGAATACCTTTAGAATCCTCCTATCTTCAGATCTGTCCTCGGGGCAAAATGAGGAATCCTGATTTTTTTTCCTGCCACGTTTGTCTCTCTGTGGCTTCTGTAATCCTCATAACGGGAGTATCTTATCATCGCGACTCGGTCTCCGCTTCACTCCGTGCTCCAAGACATATTCTAGTGGGATAGGTGCACTTTATCACCCACCAGTGAAAGTCTTTCAGCTATGCCTCATGGGATTCCTAATTAGCAACCCTTCTTCTTACAGCTGAAAGCTAAGAAAAAAGGTCCAGAAAGGCAGACGTGCAGCAAGTAAGATCCTATCTGTGTACTGACAGAGGTCAAACCGTCACAGCGAACCAAGGTATGACCCTGCCAATTAAGAAAGGACACTTACACATAAGGATCAGTGAGATTTAGATAATGACTAAATTGCCAAACTGTAAAATCCTTTAAGAAGCAGAAAAAGGGAACTGGCAGCAATATCTTTTCATATAAAAACTTTGAGGTGAAATATCATTAGTAATATGGGTCCCTTAGAAAGGAGGCTCCACTGACCTGTGCAACCCTTCGTTTCACTCCGCTCAGAATACATGAGGCAGTACTAGCGACTTGGAAAGAGCCCTTGCCGGGAAGCCTGAAGCCCTGGCTGAAGGTCTCAGCCTCCCCACAGATTAGCTTTCTGGGAAAAAAGTTTAACTCCTTTGAACTTTAGTTTGCATTTCTGTAAAACAGAGGCAGCAAAAACGGTCTTACCTCACAAGGTTCTATGTTATAATGGGCGAGCACCCACGTGCATTTCAACATAGCATTAGCAGGTCTTCCTACATCAGGCATGGAATCTCTGAAGAAGTACAAGAAGGTGGTAACAGTATTAAACACAAGAGACTACTAAACACAAAATTGAAAAGACTGCATATGTCTGAGCTAGCAACTACCCCTGTCAGGAAGAATAGCAGTATGAGAAGCCTTTCCTTCTATACTTTTTGTTGCCTGTTGTCACAGAAATCCGGAGAGCATCCACTATCTTTGCTACATCAAGACTGTTTGGTCTTTTCCCGTTTTTCCCAATATCCACATTGTTTGCAGCACATTCTCCCCGGAAAAACGTAGCTATGAATGATAGATAAATAGGAGAGTTAGATTTACTAAGCTCGCACTGGTGTCACTACAATTTCATGGTCCTAGTGATTCACAAAGGATCTCTCTAATGAATGTAAATTATTACTAATGGGAATTATGGATTGCATGGAGAATGAATTAGGACTTTTGCCACTGGAGATTTTAGAGAGTAGACTTACTCTAATGGCGACTTCCTATAGACTGGCTGCCACGTTAGGAAAGAATGTGTTGGTTGCTGAGAAGTTCCAACTTCTCTCCAAGGATGCTTGATCCTTCCACAGGGAAATCATTAGATACCCATTTGTGCCCAGAGCTACCGAGAACTCTAATAAAATCTCTGGGAAGCTGTGGTGCAGACATAGAAGGAGACATACAGAAGTGGAGGAAAGCCAATAAATTGATCCCCCTACGGGGTGACACAAAATTGTTTACTGTGACCTGACTTTTTTTTCTAGTCTTCCTTTAAATATAATTTCATAAGTTTATTCTAGGCCAAGAAAATTGTTCTTGCTATTCAGAAATAAAATTTTAGTCTCTTCCTTCCATAGCGTGGGGTTGCATCTCTTATTTCTCCACTAATTGTGTTTTTCTTTTCATTGTTGTAGCGTTCACATATCATATTTAAATAATCCATTTTTCCTTCTTAGTAACCACAAGGGAAAGCTATTTGAATATGTTTTTCTTACTCCCTTATGAATATATGTAATAATTAGATCCTCTCACTTAAGAAAATTTTCTTGTTACCTGGTATATGTTGCTGAATGAAAAGGGAATGGAATAGAACCCATTTGGTTCCTTGGTTATAGAGTTATTATTCAAATTTCTTGGTATTATATTATGTTATGTATTAAATACCACTTGCAGTTTAGAAATGTCTTAAAATATTGCTGGCTCTTTTTTTGTTGCCATATTTACTCCCATGAAGATGTGTAATTGCAAGTTATTAGGGAAAATAAGTATAAGAGATCAGTCAACAATGACAAACTCAGAAAGTATAAACATAGGACCAAAAGCATGAATTACATTTCATAATTAAGGATCAATCTTATTAAACTTTAATTGTTCACTGTTTTTGTTTGTTTTTATAAGACAGTGGCTTCCAGTCCAAATTACATTTTTCAAATTGGCAGATAAAATTGTATGTATTCATTGATCAAATCGGCTAGTAATAAATACACCTCCTCACACAATTATGCTTTTTATTTTACAATGTTAACTCTTAACGTCCATTCACTGTGTTTTCATAATGTTTTTAATGATACTCACCTTGCTATGCAGTATAACTCTTAAACTTATTTCTTCCACATAACTGCAATTGTTTATTTGACTGACATCTTCCCAACACCTCTCAGCTGCCCCACACTCTAGTATTCTATTTTACTCAATTATTTTAGGTCAAATTTTTTTCATTGCCCATATGAGTACATTTTGTGTTCTTTATTTTTGTGTGAACAGCCTCCTTGTTCTAAAAATAATGCCCTGCGGGCTTATCCATGTCATATCAGTGACAGGAATTACTTATTTTATTATGTTTCAATATGTATTACATTCTGCGTGTTATATATACATGTGTGTGCGCTGTGTACTCTGTATTTTTGAACCATTCATTTTGTAAGGAACCTTTTGGTTGATGTGATAGCTTGGCTACTGAGAATAGCACTGCAATAAATATGAGACTAGATATTTCTTTGGTGCCCTGATTTCATCCTTTTTGTCTATATCCCTTATGTGTGTTGCTAAATCCCAGGTCCGGGGATGCAAGGGCTCTAAGGGAATGGGATTTGTAGAAATGCCTCATTTGAATTTCTCTTCCAGGAAGACCTTGTTCTTTGATTGCATGGTGTACAGCAATAACACCTATAGCGGCCACGCATCCGTCACTGAACTAAGGCCCTGGTTATCCTCTTGCCCACCACCAAGCATGGCAGTGGTGTTAGGGTTGGTGAATTCTTCCCAGCAGAACTCTTACAATAGGCACTTCCTGTTTCACACAACCCGATCAAGTTGTTAGAAACATTATCAGGCCTTATCATAGGGTGAGGCATTCCTGATTACCCTTGCTTTCTGACCTCTTTCCACTCATAAATTATCAGTTATGATGAGCATCCTAAACACCTGCTCTTCTGTCTGACTCTTCCCACGTTACCTTCCTAATAATTATCTTCAAATGATCCATTTAAATCTGGGAGGACCCAGAAAGGATCAGGACTTGCTCAGCATGGTCTTCACTCACTAATCATCTCAGTGAAGCCTGTGAGATCCACAACCTGACCTAGGATCCCGCATCTCTCACTACCTGTATTCTCAGGCAGCTGGCCAAGGTAAGGAGAGTAGAATCTGGTTTCCTCTGCAGAAGGGGTGGGAGACAACACTGAGTTGGGGACAGTTGGATCAGAAGCTCAGAAGAAACTTAAAGGGAACTGCTGCATTTTTGCCATAGTCTGTCTGGAAATCCAGTTTTTCCATTCACTTCTATAAATGTACCCAGTAGGGAGAAGCAGCCAGTCAGTCTATGGAGATGATACATCGTGGTGGCCTGGCTCAATAATTTTGCTGCCTTACATGTGATCTGCTTTCTTTGGTGCCTTTCTTCATTCTTTCATTTGCAAAATTATACATTGCTTCATAAAAATGTTAGCATAGGCTTTTGACTTAGCTTTTTAAGGAAACTCGGCTAAAAAAGGCATCACGGAAAAACCATTTTTATTATGGTAGTTTTCCATGTACCTGAGACTGTTTAAGTCACTATTTTTATTCAGGCCACGTTGCTGTGTAACTCAGCATAACCTACTTGTAATGGAAGATCAAACATTCATAACATTTTGGGGACATTCTAGCAGAAATTCAAAGATATCAGCTAACTAGCTGGGAGTTCATGTATCGGGCTCAGTGTATGTGGGCATATTTTATTGCATTGTGATTTGTAATTTTTATTCACATAGTTGGTAGTAATTTAATTATATTCTATTTTTATTTCATCTCTTTCTCTGCATTACAAATAAAGTGGCTTAAATAAAGGGACTTATTTGGACTTTGAACAAATTCTCTGGAAGTCTCTGGAGGCACTGGAGTTTGTAGAACACTAAGTGATGCAATTCAAGATTTTAAAAACATTCTTATGGAAGTAATATTTGCATATGTCCATGGGATACATAATGAAAGTCTCTTGCATGTGTACAATGTGTAGAAATTTAATCAGCATGGTGTTTTGTGGTGAGTTTCTCATTCTTCTGGTCACTATAAAATCATACATGGTTTTTCTTTTCTGTGCTACAGGAAAAAATGATTAATTCCTCTTCTTTACCACTCTCTCTGTCTGTCTGTCTCTGTGTCTCTGCCTGTCTCTCTGTGTCTCTGTCTCTGTCTCTCTCTCTCTCTCTCTCTCTGTGTGTGTGCTGTGTGTGCATGTGTGTGTCAGATTTTTCTCCCATTAATCCAGTGATTATTCTCTAATTAGACGCATATCTTAGTCATCAGGAAGAATGCAGCAGACCTAAGTGTGCTGTAGTTTTGTTGTCTAATGATTTATCCCTTTGGGAAATATTTCCCATAGGGGAATCAGGGATCATACGGTAGTTCAATGTTGAGTTTTTCTTTAGTTTTTAAATATTTATTTGAGAGAGAAATAGACAGGCAGGCAGGCAGGCAGGCAGACAGACAGACAGACAGACAGACAGGAAAGAATGCTGTGGCATTTATGTAAAGGTCAGAGGACGACTTGGACGACTTTGTTTTTTCCTTCCACTTTGAAGGCTCTGGAAATCAAGCTCAGATACTTAAGTTGGTGGCTAGCACCTTTAGCCATTGATACGTCTTGCCAACCTTCTATTTTCCTGCCGTTTATTTAGGAATTTCCATAATGCTTTTACATAAGAACTATGCTAATTTATATTCCTATCAAACTGCATAAAGGCACTTGTTCGCCTTCAGATGTTTCGTTTTAGTGATCGTCATTCTTAATGTAGTAGATGATATCTGATTGCAGTTTTGTCTATGTTTCCCTAGTGACTAGTAAAGTAGAGTTTTTTACATGTTTTTGAGCATCTGTATGCCTTTTAAAAAGTTTTAATTTAGGAGGCTTCAACAGTTGTCAGGTATGGATGGAGCAGGGGCTCAAGGGACCTCATCCATCACTGCTGAACCGTTTGCTACTGAGAGAGTCAGGCAAAGGAACAATCAGTGCTTTCAGTTTTCTACATACTGGTGACCTTGCCGGACTTCAATGGAGAGCTGCAGCCCAATGGTCACACAAATTAACCTGGTTAAACTAAATGGTTCAAAAATCAAAACAAAAAGTTATAAATCTAGGAAAAGGACTGGTAGGGATGGATGAATGTTGATGGGTGGGAGAGATGGAGTTAAGACAGTGACTAGGAGAGAGAAATAAAGACATATGTATATATATGTATATATATATGAGATACATTATATAGTGTATCCTTATTAAAAAATAAAATTGAGGAATAAAAAATTCTGATTTCATTCTTGATGTTATTTTCTATGTTGGACTGTTATTTTGGTATTCAGTTTACTGCAAGTTTCCTAAATATTATGAGTATTAATCTCTTGTCAGGTGAATATCTTGCAAATAACTTCTTTCATTCTGTAGGTTTTCTCCTCATACTGTTGATTATTTTATTTCATTTGGTGTACAGATGAAGTTCTATAGTTTATATTATCCCATGTATTTGTTTTTACATTCTTTTTATTATTATTATTTTTTTTATTAACTTGAGTATTTCTTATATACATTTCAAGTGTTATTCCCTTTCCCGGTTTCCGGGCAAACATCCCCCTCCCCCCTCCCCTTCCTTATGGGTGTTCCCCTCCCAACCCTCCCCCCATTACCGTCCTCCCCCCAACAATCTAGTTCACTGGGGGTTCAGTCTTAGCAGGACCCAGGGCTTCCCCTTCCACTGGTGCTCTTATTAGGATATTCATTGCTACCTATGAGGTCAGAGTCCAGGGTCAGTCCATGTATAGTCTTTAGGTAGTGGCTTAGTCCCTGGAAGCTCTGGTTGCTTGACATTGTTGTACTTTTGGGGTCTCGAGCCCCTTCAAGCTCTTCCAGTTCTTTCTCTGATTCCTTCAACGGGGGACCTATTCTCAGTTCAGTGGTTTGCTGCTGGCATTAGCCTCTGTATTTGCTGTATTCTGGCTGTGTCTCTCAGGAGCGATCTACATCCGGCTCCTGTCGATCTGCACTTCTTTGCTTCATCCATCTTGTCCAATTGAGTGGCTGTATATGTATGGGGCACCTGTGGGGCAGGCTCTGAATGGGTGTTCCTTCAGTCTCTGTTTTAATCTTTGCCTCTCCCTTCCCAGCCAAGGGTATTCTTTTTCCTCATTTAAAGAAGGAGTGAAGCATTCACATTTTGATCATCCGTCTCGAGTTTCGTTTGTTCTAGGGATCTAGGGTAATTCAAGCATTTGGGCTAATAGCCACTTATCAATGAGTGCATACCATGTATGTCTTTCTGTGATTGGGTTAGCTCACTCAGGATGATATTTTCCAGTTCCAAACATTTGCCTACGAATTTCATAAAGTCGTTGTTTTTGATAGCTGAGTAATATTCCATTGTGTAGATGTACCACATTTTCTGTATCCATTCCTCTGTTGAAGGGCATCTGGGTTCTTTCCAGCTTCTGGCTATTATAAATAAGGCTGCGATGAACATAGTGGAGCACGTGTCTCTTTTATATGTTGAGGCATCTTTTGGGTATATGCCCAAGAGAGGTATAGCTGGATCATCAGGCAGTTCAATGTCCAATTTTCTGAGGAACCTCCAGACTGATTTCCAGAATGGTTTTACCAGTCTGCAATCCCACCAACAATGGAGGAGTGTTCCTCTTTCTCCACATCCTCGCCAGCATCTGCTGTCACCTGAGTTTTTGATCTTAGCCAATCGCACTGGTGTGAGGTGAAATCTCAGGGTTGTTTTGATTTGCATTTCCCTTATGACTAAAGATGTTGAACATTTCTTTAGGTGTTTCTCAGCCATTCGGCATTCCTCAGCTGTGAATTCTTTGTTTAGCTCTGAACCCCATTTTTTAATAGGGTTATTTGTTTCCCTGCGGTCTAACTTCTTGAGTTCTTTGTATATTTTGGATATAAGGCCTCTATCTGTTGTAGGATTGGTAAAGATCTTTTCCCAATCTGTTGGTTGCCGTTTTGTCCTAACCACAGTGTCCTTTGCCTTACAGAAGCTTTGCAGTTTTATGAGATCCCATTTGTCGATTCTTGATCTTAGAGCGTAAGCCATTGGTGTTTTGTTCAGGAAATTTTTTCCAGTGCCCATGTGTTCCAGATGCTTCCCTAGTTTTTCTTCTATTAGTTTGAGTGTGTCTGGTTTGATGTGGAGGTCCTTGATCCACTTGGACTTAAGCTTTGTACAGGGTGATAAGCATGGATCGATCTGCAATCTTCTACATGTTGCCCTCCAGTTGAACCAGCACCATTTGCTGAAAATGCTATCTTTTTTCCGTTGGATGGTTTTGGGTCCTTTGTCAAAAATCAAGTGACCATACGTGTGTGGGTTCATTTCTGGGTCTTCAATTCTATTCCATTGGTCTATCTGTCTGTCTCTGTACCAATACCATGCAGTTTTTATCACTATTGCTCTGTAATACTGCTTGAGTTCAGGGATAGTGATTCCCCCTGAAGTCCTTTTATTGTTGAGGATAGCTTTAGCTATCCTGGGTTTTTTGTTATTCCAGATGAATTTGCAAATTGTTCTGTCTAACTCTTTGAAGAATTGGATTGGTATTTTGATGGGGATTGCATTGAATCTGTAGATTGCTTTTGGTAAAATGGCCATTTTTACTAAATTAATCCTGCCAATCCATGAGCATGGGAGATCTTTCCATCTTCTGAGGTCTTCTTCAATTTCTTTCCTCAGTGTCTTGAAGTTCTTATTTTACAGATCTTTTACTTGCTTGGTTAAAGTCACACCGAGGTACTTTATATTATTTGGGTCTATTATGAAGGGTGTCGTTTCCCTAATTTCTTTCTCGGCTTGTTTCTCTTTTGTATAGAGGAAGGCAACTGATTTATTTGAGTTAATTTTATACCCAGCCACTTTGCTGAAGTTGTTTATCAGCTTTAGTAGTTCTCTGGTGGAACTTTTGGGATCACTTAAATATACTATCATGTCATCTGCAAATAGTGATATTTTGACCTCTTCTTTTCCGATCTGTATCCCCTTGATCTCCTTTTGTTGTCTGATTGCTCTGGCTAGAACTTCAAGAACTATATTGAATAAGTAGGGAGAGAGTGGGCAGCCTTGTCTAGTCCCTGATTTTAGTGGGATTGCTTCAAGTTTCTCTCCATTTAGTTTAATGTTAGCAACTGGTTTGCTGTATATGGCTTTTACTATGTTTAGGTATGGGCCTTGAATTCCTATTCTTTCCAGGACTTTTATCTTGAAGAGGTGTTGAATTTTGTCAAATGCTTTCTCAGCATCTAATGAAATGATCATGTGGTTCTGTTCTTTCAGTTTGTTAATATAATGGATCACGTTGATGGTTTTCCGTATATTAAACCATCCCTGCATGCCTGGGATGAAGCCTACTTGATCATGGTGGATGATTGTTTTGATGTGCTCTTGAATTCGGTTTGCCAGAATTTTATTGAGTATTTTTGCGTCGATATTCATAAGGGAAATTGGTCTGAAGTACTCTTTCTTTGCTGTGTCTTTGTGTGGTTTAGGTATAAGAGTAATTGTGGCTTCGTAGAAGGTATTCGGTAGTGATCCATCTGTTTCAATTTTGTGGAATAGTTTGGATAATATTGGTATGAGGTCTTCTATGAAGGTTTGGTAGAATTCTGCACTAAACCCGTCTGGACCTGGGCTCTTTTTGGTTGGGCGACCTTTAATGACTGCTTCTATTTCCTTAGGAGTTATGGGGTTGTTTAACTGGTTTATCTGTTCCTGATTTAACTTCGGTACCTGGTATCTGTCTAGGAAATTGTCCATTTCCTGAAGATTTTCAAGTTTTGTTGAATATAGGTTTTTATAGTAAGATCTGATGATTTTTTGAATTTCCTCTGAATCTGTTGTTATGTCTCCCTTTTCATTTCTGATTTTGTTAATTTGGACGCACTCTCTGTGTCCTCTCGTTAGTCTGGCTAAGGGTTTATCTATCTTGTTGATTTTCTCAAAGAACCAACTTTTGGTTCTGTTGATTCTTTCTATGGTCCTTTTTGTTTCTACTTGGTTGATTTCCGCTCTGAGTTTGATTATTTCCTGCCTTCTACTCCTCCTGGGTGTATTTGCTTCTTTTTGTTCTAGAGCTTTTAGGTGTGCTGTCAAGCTGCTGACATATGCTCTTTCATGTTTCTTTCTGCAGGCACTCAGCGCTATGAGTTTTCCTCTTAGCACAGCTTTCATTGTGTCCCATAAGTTTGGGTATGTTGTATCTTCATTTTCATTAAATTCTAAAAAGTTTTTAATTTGTTTCTTTATTTCTTCCTTGACCAGGTTATCATTGAGTAGAGCATTGTTCAATTTCCACGTATATGTGGGCATTCTTCCCTTATTGTTATTGAAGACCAGTTTTAGGCCGTGGTGGTCCGATAGCACGCATGGGATTATTTCTATCTTTCTGTACCTGTTGAGGCCCGTTTTTTGACCAATTATATGGTCAATTTTGGAGAAAGTACCATGAGGAGCTGAGAAGAAGGTATATCCTTTTGCTTTAGGATAGAATGTTCTATAAATATCCGTTAAGTCCATTTGGCTCATGACTTCTCTTAGTCTGTCGACATCACTGTTTAATTTCTGTTTCCATGATCTGTCTATTGATGAGAGTGGTGTGTTGAAATCTCCCACTATTATTGTGTGAGGTGGAATGTGTGCTTTGAGCTTTAGTAAGGTTTCTTTTACGTATGTAGGTTCCCTTGTATTTGGGGCATAGATATTTAGGATTGAGAGTTCATCTTGGTGGATTTTTCCTTTGATGAATATGAAGTGTCCTTCCTTATCTTTTTTGATGACTTTTAGTTGGAAATTGATTTTATTTGATATTAGAATGGCTACTCCAGCTTGCTTCTTCTGACCATTTGCTTGGAAAGTTGTTTTCCAGCCTTTCACTCTGAGGTAGTGTCTGTCTTTGTCTCTGAGGTGTGTTTCCTGTAGGCAGCAGAATGCAGGGTCCTCGTTGTGTATCCAGTTTTTTAATCTATGTCTTTTTATTGGGGAGTTGAGGCCATTGATATTGAGAGATATTAAGGAATAGTGATTATTGCTTCCCGTTATATTCATATTTGGATGTGAGGTTATGTTTGTGTGCTTTCATTCTCTTTGTTTTGTTGCCAAGACGATTAGTTTCTTGCTTCTTCTAGGGTATAGCTTGCCTCCTTATGTTGGGCTTTACCATTTATTATCCTTTGTAGTGCTGGATTTGTGGAAAGATATTGTGTAAATTTGGTTTTGTCATGGAATATCTTGGTTTCTCCATCAATGTTAATTGAGAGTTTTGCTGGATACAGTAACCTGGGCTGGCATTTGTGTTCTCTTAGGGTCTGTATGACATCAGTCCAGGATCTTCTGGCCTTCATAGTTTCTGGCGAGAAGTCTGGTGTGATTCTGATAGGTCTCCCTTTATATGTTACTTGACCTTTTTCCCTTACTGCTTTTAATATTCTTTCTTTATTTTGTGCGTTTGGTGTTTTGACAATTATGTGACGGGAGGTGTTTCTTTTCTGGTCCAATCTATTTGGAGTTCTGTAGGCTTCTTGTATGTCTATGGGTATCTCTTTTTTTAGTGTAGGGAAGTTTTCTTCTATGATTTTGTTGAAGATATTTACTGGTCCTTTGAGCTGGGAGTCTTCACTCTCTTCTATACCTATTATCCTTAGGTTTGATCTGCTCATTGAGTCCTGGATTTCCTGTATGTTTTGGACCAGTAGCTTTTTCCTCTTTACATTATCTTTGACAGTTGAGTCAATGATTTCTATGGAATCTTCTGCTCCTGAGATTCTCTCTTCCATCTCTTGTATTCTGTTGGTGAAGCTTGTATCTACAGCTCCTTGTCTCTTCTTTTGGTTTTCTATATCCAGGGTTGTTTCCATGTATTCTTTCTTGATTGCTTCTATTTCCATTTTTAATTCCTTCAACTGTTTGATTGTGTTTTCCTGGAATTCTTTCAGGGATTTTTGTGTCTCCTCTCTATGGGCTTCTACTTGTTTATTTATGTTTTCCTGGAATTCTTTCAGGGATTTTTGTGTCTCCTCTCTATGGGCTTCTACTTGTTTATTTATGTTTTCCTGGAATTCTTTCAGGGATTTTTGTGTCTCCTCTCTATGGGCTTCTACTTGTTTATTTATGTTTTCCTGGAATTCTTTCAGGGATTTTTGCGATTCTTTCAGGCATTTTTGCGATTCCTCTCTGTAGGCTTCTACTTGTTCTCTAAGGGAGTTCTTCATGTCTTTCTTGAAGTCCTCCAGCATCATGATCAAAAATGATTTTGGAACTAGATCTTGCTTTTCTGGTGTGTTTGGATATTCCATGTTTGTTTTGATGGGAGAATTGGGCTCCGATGGTGCCATGTAGTCTTGGTTTCTGTTGCTTGGGTTCCTGTGCTTGCCTCTCGCCATCAGATTATCTCTAGTGTTACTTTGTTCTGCTATTTCTGACAGTGGCTAGACTGTCCTATAAGCCTGTGTGTCAGGTGTGCTGTAGACCTGTTTTCCTCTCTTTCAGTCAGTTATGGGGACAGAGTGTTCTGCTTTCCGGCGTGTGGTTTTTCCTCTCTACAGGTCTTCAGCTGTTCCTGTGGGCCTGTGTCTTGAGTTCACCAGACAGCTTTCTTGCAGCAGAAAAGTTTGTCTTACCTGTGGTCCCAAGGCTCAAGTTCGCTCGTGGGGTGCTACCCACGGGCTCTCTGCAGTGGCAGCAACCAGGAAGACTTGTGCCGCCGTTTCCGGTAGCTTCAGTGCACCAGGGTTCCAGATGGTCTTTGGCTTTTTCCTCTGGCGTCCGAGATGTGTGTGCAGAGAGCAGTCTCTTCTGGTTTCCCAGGCTTGTCTGCCTCTCTGAAGGTTCAGCTCTCCCTCCCACGGGATTTGGGTGCAGAGAACTGTTTATCCGGTCTGTTTCCTTCTGGTTCTGGTGGTGTCTCAGGCACAGGAGTCCTGCCGCTCCTGGGCCCTCCCCCACGGGAGCCCAGAGGCCTTATACAGTTTCCTTTTGGGCCAGGGATGTGGGCAGGGGTGAGCAGTGTTGGTGGTCTCTTCCGCTCTGCAGCCTCAGGTGTGCCCACCTGACCAGGCGGTTGGGTCTCTCTCTCACAGGGTCTGGGGGCAGAGATTGTTTTTACATTCTTGATTGTGCCTTTAGAGTTCAACATACAAATGTATTATTTATACCATTGTGAGTGATGTGTGCCTCATGTTTTCTAGAACATAATTTCATGATTTTATTGCTGTGCTTTCTGCTTCTGTCCCCAGTGCTCCATGTCCCTACCTCCTCTTTTTCCTTTCCTCCTTGTCCTGTTTTTAAAATGACAACTTTGTTATTCCTGTTATTCAGCTTGGTTTTGAACTTTGGTGCCCAAAAGGACCTTTTGTTTCAGTGTCCCAAGTAAGTGGGAGTATGGGTGTATGCCCTAGATTTTAATCTTAACAGTTTAGCTTTTAGGTCATCTTGAGTTGATTTTTTTGTTTAGTGTATAGAGGGAAATTCAGTCTCATTTTCATAATGTCATTTTGCCAGGATCATTTATCAAAGAGAACATTCTTTCTTCCAATCTATGTTCTTAATGTCTTTGTCCAGAATTGCTTAGCTATATGAGCATGAATTGTTGTTCACACTCTTTGTTCAGTTCAACTAGTTGAGTGTCTCTTCTGATATTGGAGCCATGTCCATTTGGTCACTATATCTTGTAGGATATTTTGAAACTTCATATTTTGATGTTTCTAGCTTTGTATTCTTCTCAGGATTGATTTCAATGTTTTGGGTCATTGGTGTCTCTGAATGAATTCTAGTTCCTTTTTCTGCAGTTTCTGTAACGAAGGTGCTGTTATGATGAGAATTACATCGAAATGATAGGTCATTTTGAGAGTATGTCAATTTATCAATATCAATCCTTTCGATCTGTGTATACCAGACATATTTGGAATTTTGTGTCTTTTATAATTCTTTTTATACGTTTTATAATTTCATTCATACAGAACCTTCACACTTTTAGGCATATCTTATTTTGATTCTTTAACTTTAAAATTCCTATAATTACATCATCTTGCCTTTGCTTACCATCCTCCAAATCCTCCCTTATATATACTCTCTTTCTTTCAAATCCATGGCCTCCTTTTTCATCAATGGTTGTAACATGCATGGATGAATATACCAACTCCTTCAGTCCATTTAATGTTAACTTGTACATATGTTTCAGGGCCAATCATTTGGTATTGGTTCACCAGTGCTGTTTTCTTCCCTGGAGAAAACTATTTGTCCTGCTCTGCTCTCCACATTCCTCAGTTGCCTATAGTTTGTGTAGGATTGAGGCCCAATGGGCTGATCCTTGCTTACTGTTGGCATTTCTACTGTTGGCCATGTTTGTCTCCTCAGTTTTTATCTACTGAAGATGGATTACTTACTTAATTTCTTTTTCATCAATTAGTTTTGGATATAAATATGTTTCTTTTTGGTGTGTGCTGTATTTTTTTAATCTTTCAACTTTATTGAACTTGTTCCTCACTTCAAGTAGCTTTCTGATGAAATACTTAGAATTTTTCATAGATATATCATCTGTACATATATTTTTCACTTCTTTCTTTTTAATAAGCATATTTTTTTCTCTCTTCTGACTGATTGCTCCTCTAAGACATGCTGTATCCTATTAAATGAGAGTGGTAAGAGGACATTTCTGTCTTATTCTGGCTGACTGAAATCTTAAGAAGGTCAGTCTAGAAGTAAGGTATTCCAAAGGAAAAGGAGGTCAAGAGTAAAGGGGAGGGGGTGAACAATTGTACATTAATACTCCACCAGACCCACTTAATGATAGGAAGGATCACAGAACATTCTTTATTGTGATAAACTAATGAGTGACTATATCCAGATGACTGTCATCCCTTAGTAGTAACATGAAGTGGATCAAATATTCCTTTGGATATTAAACACTCACCATTTGATCATGTAAGGAAATTTGCATTCATAACCTTATCCCTCCCTCTATTGTAATGTATGTATTCTTTTTTTTTCAGAGATGAGTAAAGGACTTTGGGTTAAATGCCCATTGTGGCAAAGATATTTTGTTACCATATTATAATATAAATCAGAAGTTTCTGATTATAATATCTTTTGTCCTGTGTACTACAAGGCTGTCTTATGTACTGACTCATATTAAGGATTAAGGATGTAGAGAATGATGCACTACTTGAACATATAAAGCAGTGTAGAGTCAAGATGCTCAGTTGAGTAAAGATTTTCTTCTACCCCTTTGCTTTATTTTCACAGGTATGAGTAATGAGTCCCTTTTCTTCCCAAACATTAAAAAATAATGTGTAAATGAATGTATATGGGTGTGCATGTGCAGGTTGTATGTGCGTGTGCATCATGTGTGTGTGAGTGTAAGCATGTGTGTATGTGTGTGTGTGCGTAAGCATGTGCGTGTGTAAGCATATGTGTATGTGAGTGTGTGTAAGCATGTGTGTATGTGTGTGTGTAAGCATGTGTGTGTGTGTGTGTGTGTGTGTGTGTAAGCATGTGTGTGTGTGTGGGTGAGTACAAATGCCTAGAGAGACCAGAAGATCCAGTCAGGTAGACTGGAGCTGGAGTTACAGAAAGTTGTGAACCACCTGGTCAAAGGACCAGGAAATGAACTCCAGCCCAGTACAAGAGCACTGAATACTTTTAAATTAGAGTCCTCTCTCTAGCCTCCACAACTTTCGTTAACATGTTAAAAATAGGTCATTGAACAGAACCTCCTTGAACATCGTGTTAGGGTATCCATGTTCTAGGGCCAAGAGCAACGGTGTCTCACAGAGTACACAAAGAAGCTGTTAAACCAACAGGATTGCTTTTAGATGTAAAGTTCAGCCTCATCAGGTGGTGTTTACTCTCTCTTGTCTTGCAGACCTTTTGGACTCAGGGATGCAACAATTATTTCTCAAGGCAGCACAGCCACTGCTGCCTGTGGCACTCAGAGTACCATGACTTTAGTTATTATATGACCAGACTGAACTCAGGAAATGCTCTAAGTAAATAAGAGCAAATCCTTTATTAGCTTGCCAGGGAAGTTGCAGGGGAGTTGACATAATTTCTTATAGCATCATGCTAAATACTGTTTTTACCAAAATAAGTGAGGAGTTAATAAAATTAAACTAGGTTCTTTATTCTGTCAAGAAAGTATCATAATTTTATAAAATAATATTTATATTCAGGCTGATCCTACTGCATCATTCCACCGAGAGCTCATGCTTTTAAAGTAGGAGGAAATGTCTCTTGAGAAGTCAGCCAAATTCCCTCAACCTCTACTGGAACTCATTGCAATCTTTCCTTGAATTTCTGGCTCTGCCTGCTTGGTACATTATTATTTAATAACACTGTAGATCATTTTTACTCTAACTAAACCACAGTGATAAGTTATGAAAGAGATCAGATATGATTTCTTACTTATAATGGAGGTTTGCTACACAATGACTTTAAAAGAGATTATTGGAAACAGAGTTTGCTTTGTAAAGGTATCCTTGCTTACATGACATAAGAATGATGTATATGTGTAAAGCGATTATCATAGCACCAGCAGCCACTGGAGAAAATACCACATGGACAGGAACCCTGCTCATACTTGTCATTGCTATTAGAGTCCATATTGGATTTTATTTATCCATATATACCTTTATCCTTTTATGAAACCCAGATGGCTTGTAGTTTGTGTGTGTGTGTGTGTGTGTGTGTGTGTGTGTGTGTGTGTGTGTGTGCAGTGCTTGGGATGGAACTGGGCTGCATTCATGCTATGCTAGATAATTGCTCCAACAGGGCTATGAGTGCATATTCAGGATACCAAGCCCAGTAGCTAGGACATGAAAATGTTCAATAGAGTTCTGTCAAACAAATTGATTTATTTATTCCCCCAATCATTTGGTATTTGTGGTGGTTTGCATATGCTCAGCCCAGGGAGTGGCACTATTGGAAGGTATTGTCCTGTTGAAGTAGCTGTGGCCTGCATGGTAGATACGACACTGTGGGTGTGGGCTTTAATATCCTTCCTAGCTGACTAGAAGTCAGTATTATGCCAGTGGCCTTCAGATGAAGATGTAGAAATATCAACCCCTCCTGCACCATGTCTGTCTGGATGCTGCTATTTTCCTGTCTAGATGATAATGGACTCGACCTCTTGAGCCTGTAAGCCAGTCCCAATTAAATGTCCTTATAAGAGTTGCCTTGGTCATTGTGTCTGTTCATAGCAATAAAACCCTAACTAAGATAGTGTTGTATTCATTTAACATGTACTGGGTTCTTTCTAGGAGATGGTTATTGGTGTAGGCGTGGAGAATGTATTAAATATGTGTATGATTGTGTGTATGAATTGGATATTACTCAATATTCAAGTGTTTCTTAGGATTCGGTGGTATGGATTATAATGACTCCCATTTTGGAATGTCTCGTACTACAAATTACTGACAGAATAGTGATCACCTTCTTCCTATGAGCAAGAAAACATCCCTTTCAAATGCTCAATTGAGTGTGAGATTAGAGAGTTAAATAGATTCTTAGAAACAAATCTTAAAATATGAAATATTCTTTCTTTCGAAATAACTTAAAATCATATGTAAGGATTTTAAGTCTAATGCAGCAAATTAAGCCAGGATAATACAGGTTTTGTATCCTTGATTTGAAAAGCTTAAATACAGGAGGTCCCTAAACGTGAAGCTTTTTGAACACTGACACAGTACAATGATAACCCACAGTTAACATATAGGTACACTAAAAAATATTGTATAATGTAATCTTAACGTCATGTGCACCAAGTCTGTTTGAGATATAAAAGAATGCCAGGATTAAATGTGCATTCCCTCCTAAGCACTCTGTTCAAATGTATGCAAATATTTTAAAACCCAAAACCAATTCTGAACATATGCAGGTCCCCAGTATTATGCATCATCAGTGGCATCTAATCTATATTCTTCTTACCTCAGTGACACAAAAGCCACTTAAGTATACTAGGGCTCTAAAAGATAACATTTACATTTTGTATACCTTCACACAGGAAGTGCTAGAATGTACGACCCTTGAGAGACAGATGATTTATTTTTATGTGTATAGAGCAGCAGTCATTGCCGCATAGCAGATGCTTAACATGTTTGTGGCTAGTTAATTCCTTAATATATGAAAAGTTATCACAAACTTAGAGAAAGAAAACCATCCTAATCCTTCACACTGCACAAGATAGGTATGAACCTCAGTTTAGGAGAGGCAAGAGTACTGATGACATTTTGCGAAAATGTAAAATGTTTCATTTGAAAAGTGAAAAATTTCCCTTTTGAATTGGCAGAATCTATAGAATGACAAAAAAAATGTCCTTGTGAGGGGGCATAAGCATGAAGCATGTTCACAGAGGAATTTTGGCTACAGACACTGATCCTGTGCTCTAGGAAGACGATTAGAGAAAATATTTCAAACTCGATCAAGTACATAAGGAGATACTCTGACAGTAGAATGATTGGGCTCCAAATAGCAAAATCCATGGACAAGGAGAGTTTATGACAATGAACTGATCTGCTCCAAGGCTGTCTGTCAGCCTATCTTCCCCTGCCCATCTGAGCATTCTTCATCCCAGCTGCTTAAACTTCCCACCTCTCTCCAAGACCTCCTGATTCTGCACCAGCCGCAGATCCTGGGCAGTTTAGTTTTTGTCAAGGAAATGTCCCAATGTGATGTGCGGAACCATGTGGGAGGAGCATGTTGGAGAAAGAAAAGAACCCAACCCAGTATCCAACCTGCAGAGAATGCTAGACTCTTCTCCTTAACCCATGAGAAACATAGAGAAGAAATCACACTGTTCTGTTCTATTTTCTTCCAGGCAGAGGTAAAGAACCCTGAAGTGCTGGCTGAGGAAATTCCCTGGAGGGAGGGATATTCCCTGCAGTCCTGGGTGACTGAGTGTGCAGACAGAACAGTACTGGCAGTTCATGGACTATCTTGGAAGACCCAGTTGTTGTGTTAGAAGCATGGAGAAGGACGTTCAACACACGCACACACACACACACACACACACACACACACACACACACACAGAGACAGAGAGAGAGAGAGAGAGAGAGAGAGAGAGAGAGAGAGAAAGAGAGAGAGAGAGAGAGACTGTGTTAGGCATTGGAGGGGCCTGGGCGTCCAGTGTCCACTGCATCTGGACATGCAGCATCCTCTGCATCTGGGCCTCTAACGCCCACTTGGGATTTTGGTATTATAGGAAGTGGTTGACAGGGGGAGAATTGCAACAGATTTATCTCCATTATTAACAAAGGCACCCAGAGACATTTAGAAAATAAATGGAGGGTATCTGTATTCTGATCCCTTAGAAAAAAAATTTCTGTTACAAATCACATTGTTTGAACACAGATGGTTCATAAAGAGGAGATAATTGTCTTTCTGTTTCATAAATGCAGGTTTCCCTGTACAAGTTGATATGTTTGTAGTAAATTTTCAATAACCAGAGTCGTGAGGGTGCTTCCCTCCCTTGATAAGTCAACATGGAGTCAAGGCCTCATTGTCATAAATAAAGTTCCTGTAATGTTTCCCTCTCTGTCTCACATGAATAGTATGTAGCTAAATTTACCCTTTCTCTGAGGCATCAAAATAAATGAATGCTTTAGGTAACTCATTATAAATGCCTAGCAGCAGGCTCCTTGCTGCAGGGAGGGAAGCCATTGCCATGCAGGGCATGTACCCCGTGTGAATAGGGACACAGTGAAATTGCAGACTATGTTGTCTACATCCATTGCAGCAGAAGCATTAAGGTGACAATTTCTGGTAAACCATGTTTTATAGAAAGGAACGTGTTATTTAGTATTCAAAGGATAAACACTGTTCTTTCCCAACAGATATGCATATTGCCAACTATATAATTCCTTTTAAGTTTTCCCAAATTTTATTAGTGTGCCGTCTGCCTGTTTTCTCTATTACTAGGTACCTTGTGCTTAGAGCTTGTGTATGGGAGGGAAAGGTTAGTATCTGTCTCTCAGAAAGCCTGCACAGAAAATAATTATGTAGTCAATCTTTATATCCTAGATAAAAATTCTCATTCTCATTCTCATTTTTACAAGAGACAGAGGCTTAGCAAAATAACGGCTGTGTTAAAACAACTCAATGTCCATTTGAGGTTTCAGATATGAGTTAAGGCTATCTTTAAGTATTTATTAATAATATTGTCAAGACTGGGCATGGTGGCATACATCTTTAATCCCAGTACTTGGGAGACAAAAGCAGGCAGATCTTTGTGAGATCCACAGCAGCTTGGTCTAATGAGTTCCAGGACTACACAGAGATACCATGTCTCAAAAAACAAAGACACACACACACACACACACACACACACACACACACACACACACACACACACAAAGGGAGTATTTTCAAAAAACTTAGACTCAATTGATCTGAGACTATAAAAAGCCTGCACAAATTACCAGACATAAATCTTAAAAATTGGTGTTTGAAGAAATAGATCGATGATGGAACAATATGTGAATAAGGGACCCCACTGTAATATTGATAAGTGACATTGAGAGGCAGAAACATTCCAGCTTTGTTTTCTTTTGTCTTCATTGTCAAGTAGAAATGATCTTCAAACCATAGAAGGGCAAACCAAACATTGGTTCCAGGGAAATTTGAATCTATATGGATAAAGATGCTTTGAGACAGCAGCTAACTGATCTAAATGAACTCAGGACTCCAGCTAGGTGAAGTGTGCCCTTGAAGACTAGGGCAAGCCCAAACAGATCGATACCTGTTATACTTTCTCCCTGCACTCTGTACACCACTGTGTTTTCATTTGCAAGTCTGTATGTATTTGTGTGCTTGTATCAATGATTATGTTTCTAGTTAGACTCTGTCTATTCCACACACCCCTTTTGTTCTCACTTGCAGTATCTGGAACTGGTACTCTTATACTTTTCAAGAGTGAAAAGAGTTTGCTGAACACTTGCTGGTGACCAGTGAGTAACCAGTAATCACTGATGACGGGGAGGAAACCCAGGTTTTGTAAATATGAATTAGTAACTTCTGAGATATAGAAAAATCTCAAAAATCTAAGTGCTATAGAAAAATTAATCTAAATACTTTTAGGAATACGTATTTTCTGCTTTATTATAACTTCCACTTCCCTCTGATTGGGTTCCTCAGTTTTATTCCATGAGCATTTATTAGATGCACTTGGTTTATGACTCAATTTTTGTTGATAGCAGTTCTATACAATATTTGAGAGAATAGAACTGTGAAAATGGATAGATGGAGTATGGAGGGGGGATAAATCATGTCTAAAACACAACTCAAACATTTTCCAAATTCTTTCTTTACAGAAAAATATACTTGGCAGAAAACTATAGCAATTTGAAACATTGAAGCTATTATCAATTATTGATGGGGCAGGCTGAAATCTAATTTTCCAGTATCATTTTTTACAGGATGATTTTTAAATTTATTAATTTCAGTTAGTTCTATTTTTGTAGTTGAAAATATAATACTTTCAACAAATTCAGGATGATAATGACATGTTGGATGGTTGGGGCTTTGAGTTTCTTAAAACAGAATTGAGACAGAAGTCATCCCACAAGATAGCATTAAAAGAAACAACAAAAACAACAGCAACCCACCCACATGAAATATGGACATATTTAAAAAATGCACCATTTCCACATCTCGTAGGTTCCTGAATTCAATCTGTTTAGGGATGGTGATGACATCTTAGATTGTAAAGAGCAGCACTGAACCATTCTTGATTTGCTACACTCATCCAAAAATATTGCACAGAGAAAAATGGATCTAAAGCTGGTCCTTCTGCCTCAGACTTGGGACACACTCTCTCGTCCTATCCATATGGGTTCAATGACTTTTGACAAAGAACTGGTCAGTATAAAATAAAGTTAATATAGCTTACCTTGGGAAGTAGCTGAGAGGACTATCTATTCTACCCTGATATGTGATCTGGTGCTGAACTTCTCAGATAGCCTTTCACATATACCCTACCATCTATCAGCAGACACAACCTTTTCCAGGTACCCTACCACAGAGCAGCAAATACACTTTTTAAAATATACGCTACCATAGATCAGCAGACACAATCTTTTTACATAATACCCTACCACTGATCAGCAGACACACACTTTAATATACACCTCACCATAGATTAGCAGTACACATTTTTACATACACCCTACTGCGGATCAGGTACAACTTTTTATATACATCTTACAACTCATTGATCAACATACACACCATCTGACATACATTCTACCATAGCTCATAGGCAGTGACTCTCTTATCAATTCACAGGAAAAATAAGTTATGAAGGTCCTAAGTCCTTCTAAGATTTATTTTTATTTCCAGGAATTTTATTTTCTACCAATTATTTTCACCTATAAGACCTGTTTTTGTTTGTGTTTATTTTCAAATGTATATTACGAATGATGATTTAAAGAACAACCATTCACTGGGTGTGGTGGGACATATTTTAATCCTGGCACTCGGGAGGCAGAGGCAGGTGGATTTTCTATGAGTTCTAGGGCAGCTTGGTCTACATAGCTATTTTCAGTTCTGCCAGGGCTATAGAGGGAGACCTTGTTTCAAAACCAAACCAAATCTAAGCAAACCAAACCAAACTAAACCAAGCCAAGCCAACCCAAGCCAAGCCAAGCCATATCAAACCTAACCAAACCAAACCAAACCAAACCACACAAACCCTTAGCAAGCTCTGGTGTGTGTGTGTGTGTGTGTGTGTGTGTGTGTGTGTGTGTGTGTGTGTGTGTGTGTAGTAGTAGTAGGCTTCAGGACCTACTCTTAAAACTAGGAGAAATGCATAACTTTCCTTATTCTGAATTTTTTTCTTTCACTTACTATTCCGTGCACTCCTGCAGGATTTTCTGGAAATTTATTTTGTTTAGTTCAGGGATATATAAAAGCAATAATTCAATAATTTCTATATTCAGTCTCTCTGCAACTTCAGCTTGTAGAAAGCTGGGCATAATTCCTTAATTTTGTTACTGAATCATTTTCATTTCTTGTGTTTGCTGATACATTTTATTCTGCTTCCCACATTCAAATATCAATGCTCTTTTTAATTTTGATTCATTTCCTATATGATATTTTAAAACCATTTTAGGAGCTCATTTTAATCCCAAGACAGTTCCTTTTTCAAGAGGTATTATGTTTTTATTTTTTAAAAGAAGTTTTAGGGTTACAGCAGAATACATGGTGCTTTCTCATACACTCTTGCTCCTATAAAGGCAGATTATCAAGACTTTGCAAAGCATGGTGGATTTGGTGTACCCAGTGAACTTTCAATGACACATAGTTATCACTGAAGGTTCATAGGGGATGTGAGGGATCACTGGTGTTACTGTACACACTATGTGCAATGATATGCACCCACCATTCAATTGTCACACAGTGTTCTCGCAGACCTTTGTTTTTTTGTGCTCTTCCTACTCAGCCTTCATTTTACCTAGTCCCTGAAAACCTCCAATGCTTTTACTTTCTCTATAGTGTGTTGGTTGGCTTCAAAGACAGTTCAAGGGCTGTTGTTGGAAAATTGACTAGCTTTTTTTCCTCAGCAATCTCAATTGTAAGCTTCAGCATGCTTCTTTTGCTATACCACTTCTAATTCTTACATGGATTTCCATCTTTCATATACATGTTAAAATGATCCCAGTCATTGTTGATGGAATCGCCATCATTCTGTGATGACCACTAAACATACCGACTTCTTACTTGTCATTTTAGTGTACATCAGGAAACATTTAAAATTTTTAAAAATATGGCAATCTTTATGCCTAACAAAGATACCTTTTTAAATTAAAATTTCCAAATAGTGTCTGACCGTTTAGTGAGGAATTTTGATACCAGATACTAACATTAATCGATAAACTTACCCTCACTGAGGAGAAGTATGATTGTCTGTTTAATACAAGGAGAATGAGACAGGGAGGTTAATAACTTTCTGGAACCAAATAAGCTCAAATAACAGAGAAAAGCCAAATCCAAATCAATCTTGATTTTGAAGGCCAGGTTGTAATTACTAAGGCATTGCTTAGTATATGAATAATTGACACAGCCCCAATTCTTATTGGCTATAGCTATTAGAAATGTGAATCTATAAGTATAATTGTTTATTTTTACAAAGATTTTGTTTCTACAAAGAATAAAGTAATAGAATGCATATATTGCATAAAGTTCATATATTGCATAAAGCATAATTTACTCCTAACTGTAGTAGGTAGCATTCCCAGCAACTTTCTTTTGACTTATTGTATAGGCACAGCATGTAATATATGCTATGCCAATATCCCAATCCCAAGAAATTTAGAATATGAGATTGTATGACAGGGTAATATGTTACATATATAATTAAAGTTGATAATATAATGAGTTCTATATATCTGGGTCACAAGAAACAAGGCAAATTAAATGAGGAGACACAGGAAAAAGAATCAGGACAGAATCTTAAGCCTGATTAGATATTGGTCTTGAGAATGAGAAACTGGGCTGGCAGCTGAGAGAGCTTCTGGTCTATGAAAACTGGAAAAAGAAAAAAAAATGGAGAGAGAGAATTTACTTTCAGAAAGGTCATGCTTTTTGCCACAGTGAGTTTAGCACTATGAAACCCAGTTCAGATTTATGACTTCAGAACTATAAGGTAATATTTCTATTTTGTTTTAAAGGATAACTTGTAATAATATATAATATTACGAATAAGAAAACAATACACTAATGAAATAAAATTAAAGGTTTTGTGGTGGTTTGAAAGAGAGTAGTCTCCCCAGGTTCACATATTTGTATACTTGGTTAATAGTAGGTATAACTGCTTGGGAAGGATTAGGGGAAGTGATCTTGTTGGAAGAGATGTGACACTGGGGTGAGCTTGATGGTTAAAAAAACCCTTGTCATTCCCAGTGTGCTTTCTGTTTCCTTCTTGTGAATCAAAATGTGAGCTTTTCTTGCAGCCATTCCTCCACTCTACTATCATGGGCTCAAATTCTCTGAAACCATAAGTCAAATTAAACATTTTTTTTATAAATTGCCTTTGTTATGGTATTTTGTCATAGCATTAGACAAGTAAGTAAGACTGTTCTATGGTGTGTGTATGTGTGTAAGTATTGTGTGTTCATGGTGTGTGTGTATGTGTGTGTTGTATGTGCATATTGTGTGTGTATGTGTGAGTGTATGAGTGTATGTATATGACTGTGTGTGTATGTATGTGTGTATGTATATATGAGTGTGTGCCTGTATGTGCAGCCTATCAGAAAAGCATTAAATGCTTAGTGGGAAGATGATGGAAGAGGGCTCTGATTGGTTAATTAGTAACCCCACTGAAAAGGAAGGAGAAACTGAAACTGCAAAGATACTCTCAGAAGTAGGGAAGAATCTATTTCACCTTCAACCTACACAGAGCAAAGTTGCCTGCACTTTTACTGCTATATGTCGAGTGCAGATTCCGTCACAAGACACCCAATGTACCCTGTGAATGAGAGGAAACTATTCCTAGTGGTATATCAGACTCAGGAATTGATATTGCTCTTTGCATAGCAGATGGAACGAATTTCCATGATATCACCTGATACACGTTGGTTCATAGTGCACCCTTTTACTATTGCATGAATAGGAGCTCCAAGGTAAATGAGAGGGGTCCTAAGTAGGATAAGTAGGAAAGTGAGACAGGGAGGAAAGGAAAATGATGCTGGAATGAGAAAATGTTTAGAGTGACAGAACAGAGCTTGGTGCTTTAATTATAGTTATATTTTATGTGTATTAGTGTTTTGCCTACATGTAAGCTTGTGTAACATATATGTGACTTGTGACCACAGAGTTTACAAGAAGACATCTGATCTCCTGGAGCTGGAGTTACAGATAGCTGTGTCCTGTTATGTGGGTATTTACAATTCAGCTCAGGTACTATGCAAGAGCAGCAAATGCTTTTAACTACTGATACATCTCTCCAGGCTTTAGAAGTCAGTGTTTTAGGGACCTTTGTGCAGAGTATGAGTCACTAAGTCCTACTTAACCATTAACTTTTCTTTGTCAATTGTTGAATATTGTTCTAAAGACTTAACATTTGGTCACCTATAATCTCCATTGGGTTGAACTTTCTCTGATAAGTCAATAAAAACCCCCTAGAAACTCTGTAGCTGATGGAAGTAAGAATCTCTCCATAGACATGGGATGGTGGATATCAGAGATTCATGATCAGCTATACTCCTAACTGTGGTGTAGATGGCATGATGTGGGGTTACCATTGCTAAAATGCAACACTATGACCAAAGCAACTGGGGGAAGAAAGAATTTATTCAGTTTATGCTTCTCCATCACATTTCTTCATCAAAGGATGTAAGGGCAGTAACATGAGCACGGCAGGGATCTGGAAGAAGAACTGATACAAAAGCCACGAAGGAGTGCTGCTTACTGGGCTGCAGACAGAAGTTTACTTTACTGTCATCATGGCATAAAGTGTAATGGCATGAGGGCCAACATGGTGTTGGAGAAGTCATTGAGAGTTCTACATCTGGATACCGAGGCAGCAGAAAGACAGAGAGAGAGAGAGAGAGAGAGAGAAGAGAGAGAGAGAGGCGCACTGGAACTGGTTTGGGCATTTGAAACTTCAAAGCCCACATTCCCAGTGACATACTTTCTTCAACAAGGCCACAGCTACCAATTCCTTCAATGTAGTACTATTCACTGAGTACAAACTCATGAGTCTACGTGTTCTCTTTCAAACCACCACAAAAGAACATGTTTGGAACTGCAACAATGAGTTTCAAATGTAAATCAGAATGACTCAAATATAAGCAAACAAAAATAATAGATCAGTCTCAGTGTTTAATGATCGTTAATTTCCTAGAAAAAAAGAGATGAGGAGTCAATATAAAAAAGTTACTTGTGATTACTTAGAATATTGAAGTTATCTTTGCAAGAATGTAGATGAGTATACATATATGGACTCAAATCTGAGTATTCCAGTCAATATGTATGTAGTCAAAGAAGACAATATAAGATATTCCGTAAGTTTTGTGAATTATGAATGTCTTATATTGTATTATACTGCGCTTACAAAAACCTAAAGTCCTTGCCGGTACACTTTTGAAAGTATGCAAATTACAAGTTCACAATAAGTGGCTGAGGACTCAGGTCAAGGGATTGATTGTATGCTCTTCTCTCCCTGAAGATGGAACAATTAGAAAGTATCATCTTCAGGCATAAAGTACTAAAGCTAATGCGATCACAGTCTGAGATTATGTAAGTTCTCAGCAGGCTGAGCTAACCATGGCAGATGTAATGGCTCAGAAATGAGCAACGTAAAAATAAGTCAGAATGCAAACATTTGAACATTTCTCTATTCTTAACTTTTATTTGAAGACCATAGTCAATTATACTTTGAGATTTGCCAAAATGCAAATGAAAAACTGTTCCTTTTTTTATGTTATATTTTTTGATCTATCACATTCAGGAAAAAAACAGCCCATAGAACTAGAGTTCTGGCTTTGGAACCAGATCAGGGTTCAGCTACTCTTTTTTACCAGTCACCTACTTTGAACTTGACAATCTCATTTGGTTTAATATCTTCATATGCTAAATGTGGATGGTATCTCTCTCAAGTAAAGTTAACAAGGCTTTAAAATCTTTTTCATTGTGGACTTTGAGTTTAATGTTCTGTCAACTCTTTATTATGCAATCTTGGTCTTAGAGAAGAATTGATAGTTTTTCTGTAAGTTAGCTCCAGATTTTTAACAAAGTTTTTGTTATCTAGTTGGTACATTAATGGCTAGTAATGGCCACAAGAGGGTAAGCAGGGTCTGGGGCTCAGCTTCTGAAGTACTTGCTGTCTAAGAATCCAGGTATGACTCGATAAAATCCTATATAAAAGTTAGGTGTAGTTAAGCATGGCATTAAGCCTTACTGTGGAGGTAGGTAAGAGACAGGTGGAGCTTGATAGACAACACAGTTAGTCCATTGTTGACCTCTGGTCCTAGTGGAAAACCTGTCTCAAATTAAAAGGGGGAAAGCAATCAAGGAAGACCCAGAACATCACTCTTTTATGATCACTTGTTAGAACTACATGCAAACCTGTGCACATGCACTCATACACAAAAGTGAACACAATAACACACACACACACACACACACACACACACATTTTAAGAGAGGGACTCAAAGCATGTCTTCAAGGACCTCAGAGATTTGGAGGAAGTAGAAACAACAGCTGTGTTCAGTTCCCTGAGTGGACCTTCACCCAGTACAAAAGGAGCCTGGATAATGAGCCATGCAGTTCTTCCAGGGAAACAAATGGACAAAAAGGGAGATGAGATAGAGGAAGTACTATTTAGCTCTGCCTTGGAGAATAAGTATGATTCACTACTAAAACTGAGAGAAAACTCTGAGCACAGGCATCGCCTTAAGCATCATGTTGAGTGTGCTTGGCTGAGCAGCAGACTGAAGTATGTGAACAGACAGTCATGCATTTCACAAGTCACCCTACACACTCTTCCCTGCAGCATTTGGTAGAAAAGACTGACGCTTGTTTTTCATGACCATTACATAAGACACGTGACTAGGCTATTCATTTTGCTAAATATTAGTGGAGAATGGCAAACCTTGGAGAGGCTGACCTTCAGGGAGCTTAATCATATAACATTAGCCAAAAAACACAAAACAAAAAGATAATGAAAAATAATACAAAGCCTCCAAGTATGAAAAGAGCTCTTACAGACCTCAGGGTCGAATTTTATACCTAATTTTAATTATAGAAATAATTGCCAATGAGCTAGGGATGTAGACCATTGGCTTGCCTATCATGTGTGAAGATACAGCTTCAATGCTAAATTGCATGAAAAGGAAAAGATGAAAGATAAACTACATGCAAATAAATTCTTAATATTTTAGAACATAGAAAAGATTAATAGTTAATCTTTTTGGTTAAGTAACATACAAGTAGTGCCCATACTTTAATTATTGAGATTTTCTTTAACATTAAATTTTCACACACATATTTTAATTCATACTTTTTCTTCAAACCCTAACAATGAAGCAATTTTAAAAATATAAAACATAAAAATTTCCAGTGGTACAGAAAATACTATAGAAAAGGACACCAAAAAAAAAAAAGAAAAGAAAAGAAAAGAAAAGGACATCAAAGAAGAAGAGTTATTCTGAAGTCAAGATTGAAGAACCTAAGATATTAACTTGATAGAGAATGAACCACAACAGGAAAAGCAGTTTTGTCCAATTGGAGATGTTAGGTATCTTCAAAAACTGGACTTTTAGAAGGGCTGAAAAGCAAAATTATTATTATGAACTCTGCAGAACAGATACACCTCAACATTCTCCATGCAGCTCATACTGATTAGGGACCTCCTCTCCCAAGTCATGGGGATTTTTCTGGAAAGCCACAGTCACTTAGATTCAGTCAGAAGACATCAGTCAGGGTCTTGTATGTAAGTATACAAAGGAAATTATATATGCTGTATGTCTTTATGTCCATTATACATCATTATGTAAGTACAACGAAGGATGTGTGAGATTTGTGGGTGAGGGCGTGGGAGGAATCAGAGGGCTAACGACGTTTTAAAAATTTTAAATGTTCTAGGACTGTTTATTGAAAATACCAAAAAGCTTTGTAAAAATAACTGAAAGCAGAATTTTTTTTGTTACTATAAGGTTTGGTACTAGAGAGATTGATATTCTTTGATTATGAGCAAATAATTACAGAATAATTTATCCTATCACATCAATATCCCAGAGTAGGTGAAATGAAAAGTAAGGGCAGTGGCAAGAGGTTTTTTTTCCTCAAAAATCACTTTATTTATCATATTTTTCTTCAATAAGGTATCAGAGTAGGCAAAATTCAGCTTATTACAAGCTGTGTTCTGGTTGCAGGTGTTAGAAATGTAGGAGAGAGCCAGTAATTTTAAGTTTCACTAAATCTTTGGTTCAAACTCCTGCAAGAAAAACAACAGTGGACACACCATTTGCTGTCAAAATCAAAGGAGATTTGCATCTTGTTCAGTCAAACACATAACAATGATTTAGTGCCCAACAATGGTCTGAGCTGTAAACAGAGCTCCTTCCTTATGGTGATGGTGTCTTACTTCACAGCCTCTCAGGCTGCATATCAAACATGTTCTTATTGAAGCAAGGTGTTCCTTGCTTCTCAGAAGCACTTAACTTAGTGATCATATGAATAATGATAAGCTGACATTATTCCCTATCAACAAAGTTTACATCCAAGTAATTGTTGTTCTTTACAAAGTGTTAACCTTTGAAAATGAGATGATAAACCATGTACCCTGATGCTTCAGAATTATGCCTTTGACATTCCTTTGCAATGTCAAATATCCTTTGACCCCTATTTTAAGAATAAACCAAAATCATTAGAAATGTTAAGCCCACTAAATAGTTTAGATAAGAAAGTCAATAGATTCCATTTAAGACTAGAAAGTTGAAAGTGACTGTACTGTTTTGTTTGTGATTGCTGAACAATTACAAAAGCATTTTTTTCTTCTCCAAGTGGCTATTTCAAAAAGAAATTATCCATTGCTTATATGTCAGCAGATCATATAGTCTAGAGCTGAACACTCACATAACTTGTATTACTATTTCCTATTTGATTTCATGTTTCTGTTCATCTTGTGTATATTGTGGTAGAAGCCATTGTACATTCATTTGTCTTAATTGTTAACATTAAGAGGTAGATATTCTGTGAATTTAGTCCAGTAGGATAATCAATCAGGTAATTAAAATACTTTTTCATTGTACAAGGTGAATTCAATAGATAATGATGATGTTATACATATATATATAATATATAATTTGTGTATAAATAATATATATTATATAAATAATATATAATATATATAAAGTATACCTACAGACATATATGTGTGTGTATACATACATATGTATACATAATGTTCTCTCTTTACTGTAAGGTTTGGTGCTAAATCAATCATTTTTGACAGGCCAGTTATTCAAGCATAATTTATCCTTGTCTGTTACTTCAGTGTCCTGGAGAAGAGGGGAAGGATAATATGAAAAGACAGAGACATATGATACAATTTTATGCACTTATGAGTTTTCCTGAAGTGACAGTACAAGATATTTTGAAGCTTTGAAGCTGAGAACAGAGTTCCGGGGATTAAAGCATGATAGCGGTTAGTGATTGGACAGGTGTAAGACTGCAGTTCAGTTGAAAGAGACTTGCAAAGTCAGTATATGTGGGCCCTTCTGACCTCTGCTAGTTGTCCTTATTTTTATGACATAAAGGCCCAGAGATCTAGTTTTCCCACTATTAGGCCCACATTTTAGTAATTAAGGCTTAATCCTTCTCTTCCTCCTCCTCCTCCTCCTTCCTCCTTCCTCCTCTTCTTTCCTCCTCCTCCTCTTCCCTTTCTCTCTGTTTCTCTGTTTCTCTGTCTCTCTATATGTCTTGCTCTGTTTATCTCCCATTGAAGCTCTAGGGTATTGTTTATCTAAATTCCTTTCTTGCCTAAAGTCTCACATTCTTCATTCCTTCTTTCTTTTCTTAGTCGGCATATTAAAATATCCTTACCCTCATGTATTTTTTCTCTATTCCAAATTATTTCTTGTAGGACACCAATCCTGATAACCTCAAATCCAAGCTAGCATGGAGTAAGAATTAAAAATACTAGTAAACACTTGCCTTTAATGTTTTAATGGCAGCCATTTCTATCAGTAAATTTTCTAGAAATTTAGTGGGAGTAGAGATCTTCCACATCTGTGGGCATAAGAAACCCATTTTTAAAGATTAAAAATTAAGCAGGGAGATAATCGTCTCCTTCTGTTTGGAGGGTTTAGTATGCTCTCAGGCTTTTGGGTGTCAGGTGACTAGATATGGCAGAGATAATAAGGCTTCTATGTGAGTCACTACACTATTATTATTATTATTATTATTATTATTATATTGTTTGTCTCTCCAAGACACTTCATTATAACCATCTTACTTCCCAAGTTTTAATGTAGTTAGATTTCAATGCTGTCAACATACACAAGTAGGTTTTCAAATTGCAGAAAAAGATATCTAGTTTAGATTTGTGTGCTTGTGGGGTGGGAGCTGAATCATGTTCAGGGGCTGACATGCAAATTTAATTAATGGATATAAACAGTTGAGAGGAAAAATGATGAGTAACATAGTAAGTGCTTTTGCAGTCTTTTCAGCTCTGATATGTAGTAAAGATTAACTGTGTCAAATAAAATCTGGTGACTTGCTGGCTGGAGAACAAATCCCATCTCTGACATGTGATACTAAATTTCCCAGCAGTTCTTTCAAGACGCTGTCTGTCATTAGCAAATCATCCCCCAATTTGGCTGCCTTATTTATGATATCGCTGAGGATGAGTGCTAGATGAACTTGCTATACAGTTTCAATCACTATTCTAGGCGACCATAGAGATATATCATGAACACTCTCCACCCTCTGGCATCTCCTTCCCACCATAATGCCAAGCCTCCATTATCCCCTGGTTGGAGTGTGACACTAATCCAAATGGCTGTTTGTTTCCTTGTGGCTTCTATTTTCAATCACAATAAAAACAGAAGAGGCAGGGTATTAGAGACAAAATGGATAGGGCTTAAGAATTACAGTTTAAATTCTCATTCATCAATGTAATTGAAAGTTACTAGCTGGGTGCATGGTGTTAGTGTTTCCATCAGAGCATGAGTCATGTACTGAAACTGCACACTTCATCCTTCTGAGGGTTTAATGAGGACGGCTTCATTTAGCCCTTACATCTGACAAATCATCACTGAAGACTGTAATGCTCTTGTTTGCAGGTGCCATTTCTTTAATATTATCTTGAATTCACTGCATTTGTATGCATCTTCATACTTTATTTATTGTGGAAAAACAAAACAACACTCTATTGGGTTCTTTCAACATCCAAATGCCAAATATTTGTGATTTATTTATTACTCAAAAATGCTACTTGACAGGTGATTGCTGAGATGAGTCAGTTGGTAAAATTTTTGCTGTGAATGCAGAGGAACCTGAACTTGCTCCCCGACCACCCATGTAAAAGCTGACTGGGGCATTTTCTTATAATCCCAGCATAGACAGAGACAACATAGGCAGAGAGTAAGCAAGCTCTAGGCTCAGTGAATCTATCTAAAAAACATAAGTAGGAAATGTCTGAGGAAGACACTTGATATACACATGCACATATGCACACATCGATGTTTATCTGCATACACACCTACATAAATGCATGTACACACATACACATAAAAGTGTAAATCTTTTAGCAGCAGTTTTTATTTATTCTTATTTTCACTGAGAAGTATTAAAGAACAAATCAATGAATTTTAAATTTTATAAACAAATCTATCTCATTTTTCAAAATACATGCATTTCTTGAAATCCTCCATGTTTCAAATCTTGTTCTTATCCAGCAATGTTGGACTCTCATTCTTCCCTTTGTTGCACAGAGCTCTGGATATGGTGGGGCACTCAGCCTTTGACAGAGTTCTCACTCTATCGAATATTATTTTCACTATGTGGGAAGTAAGATTCAGTTTAAGTAACATGTAATTTTTGGAATGCTGTATATACCAAAAAAGTCTCCAGTTTTTTTCCAAGGCATTTATTTGTTATATATCAAATGTTTAGTTAATCCTAGATTATTATAGATTATACTAAATGCAGACATGTTTGTCTTGCAGGGTTTTTGAGTCCTGACTATGGGATTCAAGCACACAACTAGTTCTCCCCACCCCTCTCCCTTCCCTCTCCCTCTGCCTTTCCCTCTCCCTTTCTCTCTCTCTTTTCTCCCTGTTTTCCATCCCCAGTCTTTCTGCAGGAAGTCATAAAAATATGTAGCTTGAGAGACATTTACTGAAATCAAAAGAAACTGATGAGCAATGAGCTTAAATATTTTATGGAGTTACAGTAATTAGTTGACCGTAGAGTCTGACTCTAGGCCATTTGAGTTTGTAGTCATTGCATTTATGGGTATATTTAAATAATGACTTATGTAATCATTACGTGAGTTAATCTTGCTCACATCAAGGCAACAGGGTCATCTGGATGGACTTGCTCCTTTAGGCAGCAGAGATTGATGATCAGAAGCAGTTAGGGATGCAATCTTCTCTTCTGTATTAGCCTCAAATTACTTGTTAGGGGAGACCAATCAGTAAAATTCTAGTCCCTTTTGCGTGACAAATTGTGCCTTCTTTTTCATTAAGATGATGATAACAATATCACCCCTAGACTATCAATAGTGGAAACAGGAGAAAATTGAGTGCCATGATATTGCTTATGGGGCATTTGATATTCCTCAGGTAATCTTAAAATGTTTGGCAGAAGCCTCAGTGACTGGCTAATTTTCCTTGTGATATCTCTCATCTTCAGGGAAGGGGCTGAAGCATGAGGAAGTATTGAAATTAGGGGAGGTTTATGGGTAATGTAAGCTTTAGGAACAAATGAGAAAACTCTGCACATGAGCTTTCTTATCTTCTCTAGTGAAAACTTGGAGAACTACATGTTAATTTTAAATCCATAAGCATTTCAGAAGTTACAGAAACATCTGCAGAAATCGATACATTCTTGAGGATTTCCAGAAAATTAAAAGCAGATGGAACATATTTGGGAGAAAACAACAGTAGAAATAAAATCAACACAAACAGATAAATTTTTATAAAGGAAAATTTGGAGAAGCTGCAAATATATACTAAGGTTTACAGTCATAAATAAGCACAGCTGATATCAGCAGGATATGGACATACAGAACATCCTATAGACTTTGTTTTCAGTCCTCCTTCCAAAGGATTCAGGGGCTCTAACTTAAGAGTTCACACTAGGAGCAAATGCTGAGACTAACTTAACCAATTACTGGGCTCTTTGTGTGTATAATTATTATACTTATCAGTGAAACTGAATATAGAAGTAGACATTGAGAAGACTGTGGCTCTCACAATAGGTAAGGGAAGGAGGGAGGGGAATCCCTCCTTTTAATACTGTTATGCTCAGCAGTGTGTAAGTCTTTGCTTCTTCAGCGCTTCCCTTAGTTTGACCAACTTGAACATCCCCACCTGTCTTTTTGTACCTGACCATTTTCTTTTCGTTTTTCATTTTTATTGGATATTCTCTTTATCTATAGTTCAAATATCCCCTTTCCTAGTTTCCCAACAGGAAACCCCCCATTATATCCCCCTACCCCATGCCTCCATGAGGGCACTTCCTGACCAACCCACCCACTCTGGAGCTCGCACCTTCCTGCCCTGGCATTCCTATACACTGGGGAATCAAGTCTTCACAGGAGGAAGGGCCTCTCTTCCCATTGATGCCAAATAAGCCTTCAACCTCTGCTACATATGCAGCTGGAGCCATGGGTTGCTCTTTGGATGGTGGTTTATACCCTGGGAGCCCTGGAGTGTATGGTTGGTTGATATTGTTGTTCTTCCTATGAGGTTGCATGCACCCACAGATACCTCAGTCCTTTCTCTAACTGTTCCCTTGGGGATCCCATTCTCTGTCCAAAGGTTGGCTGCAAGCATCCACCTCTGTATTTGACAGGCTCTGGTAGAGCCTCTTAGGAAGCACTTATATCAGGCTCCTGTCAGTATGCACCTTTTGGAATCCCAAATAGTAACTGGACTTGGTGACTGCATGTAGGATGAATCCCCCTGTGCAGCAGTATCTGAGTGGCCTTTCCTTCAGTCTCTGTACTTCCTCCTTTGAGTATTTTGTTCCCCCTTCTAAAAAGTACTGAAGCATCCACACTTTGGTCTCTCTTCTTGAGCTTCATGTTATCTGTAAATTGTGTCTTGGATATTCTGAACTTTTGGGCTAATATCCCCTTATCAGTGAGTGCATATCATGTGTGTTTTTCTGCCATTGGGTTACCTCACTCAGGATGATGCTTTCTAATTCCTATTTCTAATTCTAAAATTTGCTAAGAATTTCATGAAGTCATTGATTTTAATAGCTGAGTAGTACTCCATTGTGTAGATGTGCCACATTTTCTGTATCTACTCCTCTGTTGAAGGGCATCTGGGTTCTTCCCAGCTTCTGGCTATTATAAATAAAGCCGCTATGAACATAGTGGAGCACGTGTCCTTGTTATATGTTGGAGCATCATTTGGGTATATGCCCAGGAGTGGTATAACTTGGTCCTCAGGTAGTACAATGCCCAATTTTCCGAGGAAGTGCCAGAGTGATTCCAGATTTGTTGTACCAGCTTGTAATCCTACCTACAGTGGAACAGTGTTCCTCTTTCTCCACATTCTGGGCAGCATCTGCCATCAACTGAATTTTTGATCTTAGCCATTCTGACTGGTGTGAGGTGGAATCTCAGGGTGGTTTGATTTGCATTTCTCTGATGACTAAGGATGTTGAGCATTTCTTTAGGTGCTTATTGGCCATTCAATATTCCTCAGTTGGGAATTCTTTGTTTAGGTCCCTACCACATTTTTTAATAGGCTTATTTGGTTCTCTGGAGTCTAACTTCTTGAGTTCTTTGTATATTTATTGGATATTAGCCCTCTATCGGATACAGGATTGGTAAAGACCTTTTCCCAATCTGTTGGTTGCTGTTCTCTGTTCCTTTGATAGTGTCCTTTGCCTTACAGAAACTTTGCAATTTTTTTTAACCTTTTTTTTTTTTAACTTGAGTATTTCTTATATACATTTCAAGTGTTATTCCCTTTCCCGGTTTCCGGGCAAACATCCCCCTCCCCCCTCCCATTCCTTATGGGTGTCCCCTTCCCAACCCTCCCCCCATTGCCGCCCTCCCCCCATAGACTAGTTCACTGGGGGTTCAGTCTTAGCAGGACCCAGGGCTTCCCCTTCCACTGGTGCTCTTACTAGGATATTCATTGCTACCTATGGGGTCAGAGTCCAGGGTCAGTCCATGTATAGTCTTTAGGTAGTGGCTTAGTCCCTGGAAGCTCTGGTTGCTTGGCATTGTTGTACTTTTGGGGTCTCGAGCCCCTTCAAGCTCTTCCAGTTCTTTCTCTGATTCCTTCAATAGGGGACCTATTCTCAGTTCAGTGGTTTGCTGAGGCATTCGCCTCTGTATTTGCTGTATTCTGGCTGTGTCTCTCAGGAGCGATCTACATCCGGCTCCTGTCGGTCTGCACTTCTTTGCTTCATCCATCTTGTCTAATTGGGTGGCTGTATATGCATGGGACACAAGTGGGGCAGGCTCTGAATGGGTGTTCCTTCAGTCTCTGTTTTAATCTTTGCCTCTCCCTTCCCTGCCAAGGGTATTCTTTTTCCTCATTTAAAGAAGGAGTGAAGCATTCACATTTTGATCATCCGTCTTGAGTTTCGTTTGTTCTAGGGATCTAGGGTAATTCAAGCATTTGGGCTAATAGCCACTTATCAATGAGTGCATACCATGTATGTCTTTCTGTGATTGGGTTAGCTCACTCAGGATGATATTTTCCAGTTCCAACCATTTGCCTACGAATTTCATAAACTCATTGTTTTTGATAGCTGAGTAATATTCCATTGTGTAGATGTACCACATTTTCTGTATCCATTCCTCTGTTGAAGGGCATCTGGGTTCTTTCCATTTTCTGGCTATTATAAATAAGGCTGCGATGAACATAGTGGAGCACGTGTCTCTTTTATATGTTGAGGCATCTTTTGGGTATATGCCCAAGAGAGGTATAGCTGGATCCTCAGGCAGTTCAATGTCCAATTTTCTGAGGAACCTCCAGACTGATTTCCAGAATTGTTTTACCAGTCTGCAATCCCACCAACAATGGAGGAGTGTTCCTCTTTCTCCACATCCTGGCCAGCATCTGCTGTCACCTGAGTTTTTGATCTTAGCCAATCGCACTGGTGTGAGGTGAAATCTCAGGGTTGTTTTGATTTGCATTTCCCTTATGACTAAAGATGTTGAACATTTCTTTAGGTGTTTCTCAGCCATTCGGCATTCCTCAGCTGTGAATTCTTTGTTTAGCTCTGAACCCCATTTTTTAATAGGGTTATTTGTTTCCCTGCGGTCTAGCTTCTTGAGTTCTTTGTATATTTTGGATATAAGGCCTCTATCTGTTGTAGGATTGGTAAAGATCTTTTCCCAATCTGTTGGTTGCCGTTTTGTCCTAACCACAGTGTCCTTTACCTTACAGAAGCTTTGCAGTTTTATGAGATCCCATTTGTCGATTCTTGATCTTAGAGCATAAGCCATTGGTGTTTTGTTCAGGAAATTTTTTCCAGTGCCCATGTGTTCCAGATGCTTCCCTAGTTTTTCTTCTATTAGTTTGAGTGTGTCTGGTTTGATGTGGAGGTCCTTGATCCACTTGGACTTAAGCTTTGTACAGGGTGATAAGCATGGATCGATCTGCATTCTTCTACATGTTGCCCTCCAGTTGAACCAGCACCATTTGCTGAAAATGCTATCTTTTTTCCATTGGATGGTTTTGGCTCCTTTGTCAAAAATCAAGTGACCATAGGTGTGTGGGTTCATTTCTGGGTCTTCAATTCTATTCCATTGGTCTATCTTTCTGTCTCTGTACCAATACCATGCAGTTTTTTATCACTATTGCTCTGTAATACTGCTTGAGTTCAGATATAGTGATTCCCCCTGAAGTCCTTTTATTGTTGAGGATAGCTTTAGCTATCCTGGGTTTTTTGTTATTCCAGATGAATTTGCAAATTGTTGTGTCTAGCTCTTTGAAGAATTGGATTGGTATTTTGATGGGGATTGCATTGAATCTGTAGATTGCTTTTGGTAAAATGGCCATTTTTACTATATTAATCCTGCCAATCCATGCGCATGGGAGATCTTTCCATCTTCTGAGGTCTTCTTCAATTTCTTTCCTCAGTGTCTTGAAGTTCTTATTGTACAGATCTTTTACTTGCTTGGTTAAAGTCACACCGAGGTACTTTATATTATTTGGGTCTATTATGAAGGGTGTCGTTTCCCTAATTTCTTTCTCGGCTTGTTTCTCTTTTGTATAGAGGAAGGCAACTGATTTATTTGAGTTAATTTTATACCCAGCCACTTTGCTGAAGTTGTTTATCAGCTGATAGTAGTTCTCTGGTGGAACTTTTGGGATCACTTAAATATACTATCATGTCATCTGCAAATAGTGATATTTTGACCTCTTCTTTTCCGATCTGTATCCCTTTGATCTCCTTTTGTTGTCTGATTGCTCTGGCTAGAACTTCAAGAACTATATTGAATAAGTAGGGAGAGAGTGGGCAGCCTTGTCTAGTCCCTGATTTTAGTGGGATTGCTTCAAGTTTCTCTCCATTTAGTTTAATATTAGCAACTGGTTTGCTGTATATGGCTTTTACTATGTTTAGGTATGGGCCTTGAATTCCTATTCTTTCCAGGACTTTTATCATGAAGGGGTGTTGAATTTTGTCAAATGCTTTCTCAGCATCTAAGGAAATGATCATGTGGTTCTGTTCTTTCAGTTTGTTTATATAATGGATCACGTTGATGGTTTTCCGTATATTAAACCATCCCTGCATGCCTGGGATGAAGCCTACTTGATCATGGTGGATGATTGTTTTGATGTGCTCTTGGATTCGGTTTGCCAGAATTTTATTGAGTATTTTTGCGTCGATATTCATAAGGGAAATTGGTCTGAAGTTCTCTTTCTTTGTTGTGTCTTTGTGTGGTTTAGGTATAAGAGTAATTGTGGCTTCGTAGAAGGAATTCGGTAGGGCTCCATCTGTTTCAATTTTGTGGAATAGTTTGGATAATATTGGTATGAGGTCTTCTATGAAGGTTTGATAGAATTCTGCACTAAACCCGTCTGGACCTGGGCTCTTTTTGGTTGGGAGACCTTTAATGACTGCTTCTATTTCCTTAGGAGTTATGGGGTTGTTTAACTGGTTTATCTGTTCCTGATTTAACTTCGATACCTGGTATCTGTCTAGGAAATTGTCCATTTCCTGAAGATTTTCAAATTTTGTTGAATATAGGTTTTTATAGTAAGATCTGATGATTTTTTGAATTTCCTCTGAATCTGTAGTTATGTCTCCCTTTTCATTTCTGATTTTGTTAATTTGGACACACTCTCTGTGTCCTCTCGTTAGTCTGGCTAAGGGTTTATCTATCTTGTTGATTTTCTCAAAGAACCAACTTTTGGTTCTGTTGATTCTTTCTATGGTCCTTTTTGTTTCTACTTGGTTGATTTCAGCTCTGAGTTTGATTATTTCCTGCCTTCTACTCCTCCTGGGTGTATTTGCTTCTTTTTGTTCTAAAGCTTTTAGGTGTGCTGTCAAGCTGCTGACATATGCTCTTTCCTGTTTCTTTCTGCAGGCACTCAGCGCTATGAGTTTTCCTCTTAGCACAGCTTTCATTGTGTCCCATAAGTTTGAGTATGTTGTATCTTCATTTTCATTAAATTCTAAAAAGTTTTTAATTTCTTTCTTTATTTCTTCCTTGACCAGGTTATCATTGAGTAGAGCATTGTTCAATTTCCACGTATATGTGGGCATTCTTCCCTTATTGTTATTGAAGACCAGTTTTAGGCCGTGGTGGTCCGATAGCACGCATGGGATTATTTCTATCTTTCTGTACCTGTTGAGGCCCGTTTTTTGACCAATTATATGGTCAATTTTGGAGAAAGTACCATGAGGAGCTGAGAAGAAGGTATATCCTTTTGCTTTAGGATAGAATGTTCTATAAATATCCGTTAAGTCCATTTGGCTCATGACTTCTCTTAGTCTGTCGACATCACTGTTTAATTTCTGTTTCCATGATCTGTCCATTGATGAGAGTGGGGTGTTGAAATCTCCCACTATTATTGTGTGAGGTGCAATGTGTGTTTTGAGCTTTAGTAAGGTTTCTTTTACGTATGTAGGTGCCCTTGTATTTGGGGCATAGATATTTAGGATTGAGAGTTCATCTTGGTGGATTTTTCCTTTGATGAATATGAAGTGTCCTTCCTTATCTTTTTGATGAATTTTAGTTGGAAATTGATTTTATTTGATATTAGAATGGCTACTCCAGCTTGCTTCTTCTGACCATTTGCTTGGAAAGTTGTTTTCCAGCCTTTCACTCTGAGGTAGTGTCTGTCTTTGTCTCTGAGGTGTGTTTCCTGTAGGCAGCAGAATGCAGGGTCCTCTTTGCGTATCCAGTTTGTTAATCTATGTCTTTTTATTGGGGAGTTGAGGCCATTGATATTGAGAGATATTAAGGAATAGTGATTATTGTTTCCCTTTATATTCATATTTGGATGTGAGGTTATGTTTGTGTGCTTTCATTCTCTTTGTTTTGTTGCCAAGACGATTAGTTTCTTGCTTCTTCTAGGGTATAGCTTGCCTCCTTATGTTGGGCTTTACCATTTATTATTCTTTGTAGTGCTGGATTTGTAGAAAGATATTGTGTAAATTTGGTTTTGTCATGGAATATCTTGGTTTCTCCATCAATGTTAATTGAGAGTTTTGCTGGATACAGTAACCTGGGCTGGCATTTGTGTTCTCTTAGGGTCTGTATGACATCAGTCCAGGATCTTCTGGCCTTCATAGTTTCTGGCGAGAAGTCTGGTGTGATTCTGATAGGTCTCCCTTTATATGTTACTTGACCTTTTTCCCTTACTGCTTTTAATATTCTTTCTTTATTTTGTGCGTTTGGTGTTTTGACAATTATGTGACGGGAGGTGTTTCTTTTCTGGTCCAATCTATTTGGAGTTCTGTAGGCTTCTTGTATGTCTATGGGTATCTCTTTTTTTAGGTTAGGGAAGTTTTCTTCTATGATTTTGTTGAAGATATTTACTGGTCCTTTGAGCTGGGAGTCTTCACTCTCTTCTATACCTATTATCCTTAGGTTTGATCTTCTCATTGAGTCCTGGATTTCCTGTATGTTTTGGACCAGTAGCTTTTTCCGCTTTACATTATCTTTGACAGTTGAGTCAATGATTTCTATGGAATCTTCTGCTCCTGAGATTCTCTCTTCCATCTCTTGTATTCTGTTGGTGAAGCTTGTATCTACAGCTCCTTGTCTCTTCTTTTGGTTTTCTATATCCAGGGTTGTTTCCATGTGTTCTTTCTTGATTGCTTCTATTTCCATTTTTAATTCCTTCAACTGTTTGATTGTGTTTTCCTGGAATTCTTTCAGGGATTTTTGCAATTCCTCTCTGTAGGCTTCTACTTGTTTATTAATGTTTTCCTGTGTTTCCCTAAGTGTTTTCATGTCTTTCTTGAAGTCCTCCAGCATCATGATCAAATATGATTTTGAAACTAGATCTTGCTTTTCTGGTGTGTTTGGATATTCCATGTTTGTTTTGGTGGGAGAATTGGGCTCCGATGATGGCATGTAGTCTTGGTTTCTGTTGCTTGGGTTCCTGCGCTTGCCTCTCGCCATCAGATTATCTCTAGTGTTACTTTGTTCTGCTATTTCTGACAGTGGCTAGACTGTCCTATAAGCCTGTGTGTCAGGAGTGCTGTAGACCTGTTTTCCTCTCTTTCAGTCAGTTATGGGGACAGAGTGTTCTGCTTTCAGTCGTGTAGTTTTTCCTCTCTACAGGTCTTCAGCTGTTCCTGTGGGCCTGTGTCTTGAGTTCACCAGGCAGCTTTCTTGCAGCAGAAAATTTGGTCTTACCTGTGGTCCTGAGGCTCAAATTCGCTCATGGGGTGCTGCCCACGGGCTCTCTGCAGCGGCAGCAATCAGGAAGACCTGTGCCGCCCCTTCCGGGAGCTTCAGTGCACCAGGGTTCCAGATGGTCTTTGGCTTTTTCCTCTGGCGTCCGAGATGTGTGTGCAGGGAGCGGTCTCTTCTGGTTTCCCAGGCTTGTCTGCCTCTCTGAAGGTTTAGCTCTCCCTCCCACGGGATTTGGGTGCAGAGAACTGTTTATCCGGTCTGTTTCCTTCAGGTTCCGGCGGTGTCTCAGGCGCAGGGGTCCTGCCGCTCCTGGGCCCTCCCCCACGGGAGCCCAGAGGCCTTATACAGTTTCCTCTTGGGCCAGGGATGTGGGCAGGGGTGAGCAGTGTTGGTGGTCTCTTCTGCTCTGCAGCCTCAGGAGTGCCCACCTGACCAGGCGGTTGGGTCTCTCTCTCACCGGGTCTGGGAGCAGAGAGCTGCTGCGGGCCGGGCGAAACTTTGCATCTTTATCAGGTCCCATTTGTCTATTGTTGACCTTAGAGCATAAGTCGTTGATGTTTTGTTCAGGAAATATCCCCTGTGCAAATGTGTTGGAGGTTCTTCCCCACTTTCTCTTCTATTAGTTTGAATGTATCTGGTTTTGTGTGGAGATCCTTGATCCACTTGGACTTGAACTTCGTACATGGAAAAAAGAATGGATTGATTTGCATTCTTCTACATGTGGACCGCCAGTTGAACAAGCACCATTTGTTGAAAATGCTTTTTTCCACTAAATGGTTTTAGCTCCTTTGTCAAAGATCAAGTGACCCTGGGTGTGTGGGTTCATATCTGGGTATTCAATTCTATTTGATTGATCTAACTGCCTGCCTCTACACCAATACCATACAGCTATTGTTACTATTGCTCTGTAATACAGCTTGAGGTCAGGGATCGTGATTCCCCTAGAAGTTCTTTTATTGTTGAGAATAGTTTTACATATACTGGGTTTTTTGTTATCCAAAATGGATTTGTACATTGCTCTTTCTAACTCTGTGAAAAACTGACGTGGAATTTTGATAGGTATTGCATTGAATCTGTAAATTGCTTTCAGCAAGATGACTATTTTTACTGTATTAATCCTGCCAGTCCTTGAGCATGGGAGATTGTTCCATCATCTGAGATCTTCAATTTCTTTCTTCAGAGACTTGAAGTTCTTGTCACACAGATCTTTTACTTGCTTGATTAGAGTCACACCAATGTATTTTATATTATTTGAGACTATTATGAAGGGTTTTGTTTCTCTAATTTCTTTCTCAGCATGTTTATCCTTTGAGTAGAGGAAGGTTACTGATCTGTTTGAGTTAATTTTATATCCAGACACTTTGCTGAAGTTGTTTATGAGGTGTAGTAATTCTCCGGTGGAATTTTTGGTGTCACTTAAGTATATAGTATTATATCATCTGCAAATAGTGATATTCTGACTTCTTCTTTTCCAATTTGTATATCTTTGACCTTCTTTTGTTGTCTAAGTGCTTTGACTAGGACTTTGAGTACTACATTGAATAAGTAGGAAGAGACTTGGCAGCCTTAGAAAGTCCCTGACTTTAGTGGGATTGCTTCAAGTTTCTCTCTTTTTAGTTTGATGTTGGCTACTGGTTTGCTGTATATTGCTTTTATTGTGTCTAGGTATGGGCCTTGAATTCCTGATTTTTCCAAGACTTTTATCATTAAGGGGTGTTGAATTTTGTCAAATGCTTTCTCAGCAATTAATGAGATGATCATGTGGTTTTTTTCTTTGAGTTTGTTCATGTAGTGGATCACATTGATGCATTTACTTGTATTGAACTATCACTGAATTCCTGGATGAAGCCAACTTGATCATGGTGAATGATTGCATTAATGTATTGTTGGATTCAGTTTGTGAGAATTTTATTGAGTGTTTTTGCATTGATATTCATAAGGGAATTTGGTCTGAAGTTCTCTTTCTTTGTGGGTCTTTCTGTGGTTTAGGTATGAGCATAATTATGACTTCATAGAACCAGTTGTGTAGTGTTCCCTCTGTTTCCATTTTATGAAATACTTTGAAGAATATTAGTATTAGGTCTTCTTTGAAGTTCTGCAGTAAACCCATCTGATCCTCGGCTATTTTTGTTAGGGAGACTTTTAATGACTGCTTCTACTTCTTTAGGGGTTATGGGACTCTAGATCATTTATCTAATCCTGATTTAACTTTGTGATCTGGTATCTGTCTAGAAAACTGTCCATTTCCTCCAGATTTTCCAGTTTTGTTGAGTTTAACTTTTAGTAAGATCCAATGATTATTTGAATTTCCTCAGATTCTGTTGTTAGGTCTCCCTTTTCCTTTCTGATATTGTTAATTTGAATACTGGCTCTGTGCTCTATGGTTACTGTGGCTAAGGCTTTATCTATGTTGTTGATTTTCTCAAAGAATTAGCTCATGGGTTTGTTGATTCTTTGTATAGTTCTTTTTGTTTTTACTTGGTTAATTTTAGCCCTGAGTTTGATTATTTCCTACCATCTACTTCTCTTGTGTGTATTTATTTCTCTTTCTTCTAGATCTTTTAGGTGTGATGTCAACCTGCTATTGTATTTTCTTTCTAGTTTTATTTTGAAGGCACTCAGCATTATGAGTTTTCCTCTTAGCACTGCTTTGATTTTCCCCCATAAGTTTTGATATGTTGTGCCTTAATTTTCATTAAATTCTAAAAAGTCTTTAATTTCTTTCTATATTGTTTCCTTGACTAAATTATCATTGAGTAGAACATTGTTCAGCTTCCATGTGTATGTGGCCTTTCTGTCGTTTTTGTTGTTATTGAAGACTAGCCTTATTCTGTGGTGATCTGTTAGGATACATAGGATTAATTCCATCTTTTTGTATTTGTTGATGCCTGTTTTGTGATTGGTTATATGGTCAACTTTTTATGGAGAAGGTACCATGAGGTGCTGAGAAGAAGATATATTCTTTTTTTTGGAAGAAATGTTCTATATTTGTTAAATCCACTTGGTTAATAACTTCTGTTAGTTTCTCTATGTCTCTGTTTAGTTTCTGTTTCCATGATCTGTCCATTGCTGAGAGTGGGATGTTGAAATCTCCTACTAGTATTGTGTGAGGTACCATGTATACTTTGAGCTTTTGTAATGTTTCTTTTATGAATATAGGTACCCTTGCCCGTGGAGCATAGATATTTAGGATTGAGAGTTCATCTTTGTGAATTTTCCTTTGATGAATAGGAAGTGTCCTTCCTTTCCTTTTTTGATAACTTTTGGTTGAAAGTTGATTTTATTCAATATTAGGATAACTACTCCAGCTACTCTTGGGACCATTTGCTTGAAAAACTTTTTCCCAGCCTTTTACTCTGAGGTAGTGTCTGTCTTTGTCAATGAGGTGCGTTTCCTGTATGCAGCAAAATTCTGGTCCTCTTTACATATCTAGCCAGTTAGTCTATGTCTTTTTATTGTGGAATTGATTCCTGTGATGCTAAGAGATATTAAGAAAAAGTGATTGTTCTTTCCTGCTATTTTGTTGATAGAGGTGGAATTAATGATTGTGTGACTATCTTCTTTTGGGCTTGTTGAAAGTAGATTACTTTCTTGCTTTTTAAAGTGTGTTTCCCTCTGTTTGTTGGAGTTTTCCATCTATTATCCTTTCAAGGGCTGGATTTGTTTGAAGATATTGTGTAAATTTGGTTTTGTCACGGAATATCTTGGTTTCTCCATCTACGTTAATTGAGAGCTTCGCTGGTTATGGTAACCTGTGAAGGTATTTTTGTTCTCTTAGGGTCTGTTTGACATCTGCCTAGGATCTCCTGTCTTTCATAGCCTCTGTTGAGAAGTCTGGTTTATTTCTGATTGATCTTCCTCCATCTGTTACTTGACCTTTTCCCTTATTGCTTTTAGTATTCTTTCTTTGTTTTGTGCATTTGGTGTTTTGACTATTGCGTGATGGAGGGAATTTCTTTTTCTGGTCCAAATATTTTGGTGTTCTGTAGACTGCTTGTACATTCATGGGCATCTCTTTCTTTACATTAGGGAAGTGTTTAATAATTATGTTGAAGATATTTACTGGCCCCTTAAGTTGGGAGTTTTCGCTCTCCTCTCTACCTATTATTCTTAGGTTTGATCTCATTGTGTCCTGGATTTCCTGGTTGTTTTTTCATTAGAAACTTTTTGCATTTTACATTTTCTTTGATGGCTGTGTCAATGTTTTCTATGGTATCTTCATATCAGAAGGAATCTGTGCCACTGGCTAGGCAGGGGTTCCTGTATTCCTGGATCCCGGGGCTTTCAATTATTCTGGATGTTGGGGCATTTGTTGTGGCCCTCACCTCTAATCTTGGGCATGTTAGAGTATCTGGGAGTTGGGTTTCCTCTGGATGTTGTGGGAGTGTATGTGGAGCCTTGGCGCAAGGCCTGCTCAGAGCCCTGTCCATTTTCAATTAGGAGAGCTTATCACTTGTCACTCAGGTCATCTATCATCAATAGTCCCTCTACAACTCTCAATCAGTTGCTATTATTGGTGAAACATCAGAGACATATGAGTTGAGTTCTTGCATCCATGCAACTGTACCTTCACTTATGCATGTCCTAGACTTATTAAACATATGTGGTAAATTAATAGCATAAATAGGAGGGTATAGGAATAAATAGAAGGAACTTTGATTGAAAGAATTAGTTTCAAAATAAAATAAAACCTCATGTAAACTTAGTAAAATTTATCAGTTTCAGAGATTAGAGATAAGTTTCCATTAATAAATGAGCAAGAAATTGGGAAAAGTGATTAACAAGACAAAATAATAATAATAATAATAATAATAATACACACAATAAAAAATGAATAAATAAAAACAACGATGCAAGAATCATGGGAAAGGGCTTTGACTCAAAACAGAATTCCTACCTGAAAGTTAATTTAACATTGGTATTGGGAGCTGAAAAAAAAGATAGGATACTTTCAAAGATATTATAAATTAAATAGAAAATTCTCAAGTCTTACATTTATAAATGCAGACTATACTGGGATGGGAGAAAAATAAAATTAACATCCAGAGAATTCTTGGTTAAATTTTTGGAAACTAAAGACAAACATAAAAACTCCAATGGATTCTTTAGTCATAGTCATCTTTACATCCATAGATTGATGGTATATTTAGCTTCCATCAAAGAACCTTCTTATGACAGCAGGCATTGGTAAATACAGCAACCCATAACTGGCCTAAGTGCCAAGCACAAGTGATTGTGGAATGCTCAACCCTATCTGGGAAAGTTATGGCACCTCTTCAAGAGCTCAGAAAACAGAAAAGGGGACAGAGAGACTAGAACAGAAGATAGGAGGTGTGCAACAAAAATCTGTGTCTTCTGGACATGACATGGCCATTGCCCTGATGAATTCACTACAGCCATGCTTAGCTACATGATATCTGCATAGGACCAGGTGTATCAATGCTCATCAAGAATGAAAGAAGCTCTGATAAGGCTTCACCCCTCCAGAGTGACTAACTACAATTGGCATTAGTTGGGAATGTGTGTCCCTTTTAGTGGTGTGGCTGCATATAAACTGCCCTTGCTCACTGATATCCTAGCCAGGAAAATAGTTCTGATAAAATTCAGTTGCTGAGTATAGAAAGAAGAGTAGGGGATGGTTGAAAGGAAGTTTGTCAATTGGAGATGGGGGTGAGGCGGATGGGGGTGAAAACAACTAAAATATGTTATATATTTCAATGTATTACATTATTACATATTAAAAATATACAAAAAAGAAAACATAACAGACACTAGAAAAAACCAACCTAACTCTAACAGGCTCCAGAGAGCAAAATCAAAACTGTACTGACTCCTAGACTCTGTTAGTCCATCACTTAGGCTCCAGGTTACAAGCCCTTCCCCCTACCACACAAAACAGTGTTTTATTTTTTTGCTTCTCCTTACTGCTCCTCAGCTTTTATTGGATAATTAGCAGACTCTACATTTCTTTAGGGAGACTAAATATCTTCTTTGAGAGGAATAATTATGAGGTTTTTAGAAGGATTCTTTGGTCAAGGAAAGAGATCAATAAACAAAGGGAAAATGTGCCTCTGGGAAAAGTATTTACTCTTTCAGAGAGAGAGAGAGAGAGAGAGAGAGAGAGAGAGAGAGAGAGAGAGAGAGAGAGAGAGAACACCAAGTAAAGCTCAAAACTTAAGTCCAAAGCCTCTAGTACAACATGTTTTCAAAACCGTGTCTTTATGATTCTGGAATTCTTACATGTTATCTTATCAGTAGAGTTTGAATAGCACTGAATAAAAAAATAGGAAATCGATGGAGACGTGAAACACAGTTACAGATCTGACTGTCTGATTTAACCTATATTGGTCCTCTCCTATTACCACTGTCATGTGAAAAACTTATTTCCATAATTCCCTTGTCAGGTATTCAGAGACTTGAATCAGTAATAGAGTAAATGCACATGCATAAAATATCACAAGTAAGAATGAGGCCAAATTCGTGGCTAGAAGTCATTGAAAACTCACTTAAAATGGGTAAGCATTTCATTTTTAATTAATTTTAATTAATTTGCATCCCATATGCTGCCCCCTCATCGTTCTCACTCACAGGATTTCTCCTCGCAGAGGGTGCTCTGCCCCCAGTATTGCCCAATTCTAGTGCATCAAGTCTCTACAGGATTAGGCACATCCTTTCTCACTGAGGCCAGACAAGGCAGCCCTATGCTACATATGTGCCTGGAGCTTTGGACCAGCCTGTGTATACTCTTTGGTTATTGGCTCAGTCAATGGGGCCCCCAGGAATCCAGGTAAGTTGACTCCTAGTCTTCCTGTGGGGTCACTATCCCCTTCAAGGCCTTCAATCCTTCCCCTAACTTTCCCATAAGGGTTCCTGACCTCCACACTATGTTTGGCTGCAGGCCTTTTGCAACCGTCTCAGTCAGTTGCTGGATAGAGCCTCTCAGAGGATATTTATGCTAGGATCCTGTCTGCACATACAACATAGCATCATTAATAGTGTCACAGATTGGTGCCTGCCCTTGGGATGGGTCTCAAGTTGGATCAGTTACTGGTCAACAATTCCTTTAGATTCTGCTCCATTTTTGTTACTGAATTTCTTTTAGAAAGGACTAATTTTGCACGGAAAGTTTCATAGGTGGGTTGATGTCACCATCTTTTCACTGGAGGTCCTGCCTGGCTACCATATCCTCAGTATTGGGCATTTTGGCTATGATCACCTGTATTAACTCCTGGGAACCTCACCCATCCCAGGTGTCTGGGACTTCTGAGAGATTTCCCTCACCACAGATAGCTGCATATTTTCATTCTTTCTCTTGGCTATCTGAGCCTGCCTTCCTATCTCTTCCCATACCTGATCGTGCCCCGCCTCATTCACCTCCCCTCTTCAACCCAAGTCCCTCCGTCCATCTGTCTTCTATGACTATATTCTTCCCACTTCTAAGTGGGATTCATGCATCTTCATTTGGACCTTCCTTCTTGTTTAACTTCTTTGGGTCTTTGGGTGTATCATGGATATCCTGTATTTTATGTCTAATATATACTTATCAGTGAGTACATACCATGTATGTCTTTTTGGACCTGGGTTGCCTCACTAAGGATATTTTCTAGTTCCATCCATTTGTCTGCATCATTCATTATGTCCTTGTTTTTAATAGCAGAATAGTATTCTATTGTATAAATGAACCACATTTTCTGTATCCATTCTTTGGTTGAGGGACATGTAGATTGCTTCCAGTTCCTGGGTGTTACAAATAAGGCTGCTATGAACATAGTGGAACACTTGTCCTTGTGCTATGGTAGAACATTTTTTGGGTGTATGCCCAGGAACCGTACTGTTGGATCTTTAGGTGGAATATGAGAAACTGCCATACTGATTTCCAAAGTGGTTGTACAAGTTTTCATTTCCACCGGCAATGGAGGACTGTTCTTTTCCCACATCCTTACCTCCATGTGCTGCCACTTGAGTTTTTGATCTTAGCTATTCTGATTGTTGTAAGGTAGAATCTCAGGGTCCTTTAAAAATGCATTTTTCTGATGACTAAGGTTGTTGAACATTTCCTTAAGTGCTTTTCAGCCATTTGAGATTCTTCTATTGAGAATTCTGTTTAGCTCTGTACCACATTTTTTTTAAATTGAGTGATTTTTTCTAACTTCTTGTGTATTTTATATATTTTGGATATTAGCCCTCTGACAGAAGTAGTATTAATGAAGATCTTTTCCCAATCTGTAGGCCACTGTTTTGTCCTATTGGCAGTGTCCTTTGCTATACAGAAGCTTTTCAGTTTCATGAGGTCCCTTTTATCAATTGTTGATCTTAGAGATATTGGTGGTCTGTTCAGGAAATTTTCTCCTGTGACAATGCATTCAGGACTATTTACCACTTTTTCTCTTAGATTCTGTATATCCAGTTTTATGTTGAGATCTTTCATCCACTTGGACTTAAACTTTATGCAGGATGATAAACATGGATCTATTTGCATTCTTGTACATGCACCCCACCATTTAGACCAGTACCATTTGTTGAAGATGTTTTTCCCCCCAATGTATGGTTTTGGTTTCTTTGTCAAAAATCAAGTGTCGACAGTTTTGTGTGCTTATTTCTGGTCTTCTATTCTGTTCTATTGATTCAGTTTTTATTACTAGTGCTTTGTGGTAGAGCTTGAAGTCAAGGATGGAGATTCTTCCAGAACTTCTTTTACTGTTCAGGATTGTTTTGGATATTCTGAACCTTTTGTTTTTCTATATGAATTGACAATTGCTCTTTCAAGGTCTGTGAAGAATTGTCTTAGAATTTTGATAGGAATTTCACTCAATCTGTAGATTGCGTTTGGTAAGATGGCCATTTTCAGTATGTTAATCTTACTGATACTTGGATATGGAAGAACTATCTATCTTATGAAGTCTTCTTCAATTTATTTCTCCAGGGACTTGATGTTCTTGTCATATAGGTCTTTCACTAGGTTAGAACTATACAAAGATATTTTATATTATTTGTAGATATTGTGAAGGGTGTTGTTTTCCTAATTTCTTTCTTAGCCCATTTATCACTTGTATAAAGGAGGGTTACTGCTCTCTTCGAGTTAATTGTATATCCAACCATTTTGCTGAAGTTGTTTATCAGCTGTAGGATTACTCTGATAGATTAAACTATCTAAACAGTGCATAACCCCCAAGGAAATAGAAGCAGTCATTAAAAACCTTCCAAACAAAAAAAAAAAATTCAGGGTCAGATTGTTTTAAACCGGAATACTCCTCAGACTAGTCTACAAAATAGAAACAGAAGGAATACTCCCCAGTTAATTCTGAGGCCACAGTTACCCTGATACTTAAATCACACAAAGACCCAACAAAGACAGAGAACTTAAACAAATTTTATTTATGACCACTGACTCAGAAATACTCAATAAAATTCTTGCAAACTGAATCTAAGAATACATCAAGAACATCATTCCCCACAATCAGGAAGGGTTAGCATTTCTTAACATGAAATTTTTTATCTTGTGAAACTATAATCAAACACATGTGCATGATATCCATGTATACAGAAGTATGACTTCAGGTAGAATGTTCATCACTCATATTTATTTCATGGAATAAGAAAATAGGTTAGCGCCATCATTTTGAAACATGGAAAAGAAGTGAAAATAAGAAAGGGATGCCTTACAGAAGAAAGAGATTATTGTCAACATGAAGCATCACTCAGAAACAAAAGAAGTAAAATGAAAAAGGATCATGAGGATTTATTTAAAGATGGCACAATTTAAAAATTTCATTTCCTTGTAAGAGCAATAAGTGCACACATTTCACTATTAAATATGAATATATTAACTTGTCATGGAAAATTTTACAAACCTTATGTAAAAACAAATGGTGACTTTTTGTGTGTGCTACTGTGAAATAAAATAATAAAACAATACTAAAAATAAAAGTTTGGAAACCAAAATAGACTCAGCATCTGTTAATAAAAGGAACTGTTATCAATATGTTCAAAATAGACTTTAATTTTTATGCAATACATATAAAAGAGATTTTTATATTGAGAAGTTAATGAAGAAGAAATTTCAATTTTAATTGGCTTTTATCCTTTCATCACCATTAACACTAATGGATGTTGAGCAAAGGCTAGATGAAGTCAAATATATTAACCACTTTACAGGGAGACTTTAATTCCCTGCTCTTAGAAATGTGAAGATTAAGGAAGAAATTAGCAAGGTAGTAGGATTTGAATGACATATTGTTACATTAAAGATAAATGTGCATGTATAACTTCATGGCAATGAATAGAAGGCACATAATGTTTACAAGCATCCATTAAATGTTCATAAATATTGAGCATGTTACTATGCTTCAAAATAATATTTGGTAATTCTATAAGGGAATGTGTAAGACAAATTTTCTAAGCACAAGCAACAAAATAAAAAGCTATATTGAATAATTCCATTAATTTCATTTTTAGATTAATTTCTGAACTCTATTGTGGATTATTTTAATAATATGTTTATCTAAATGGAGTGAGATAAAGCCACACATTGTGATGTTAGACCTAATTGTCACAATTTACTTAGATAAATAATCTCATGAGGTATGTGTTTAATTTGAAAAATGAGGTAAATAAACCCATGGAAGAAAACAGGTGTTAGCAAAGATGAAGGGGTTAACACACTAGAGAAGTTAAGGCTTGAATAAAGAGTATCAGGTAGAGAAACAGTGACACAAACACAGAGGTTAAAACAAGAAGGGTATCTAACATCAGCTGAAGCATTAATTTAAAGAAACAGATTTTTTTAAAAAAAGATGGTGTTTTATCTGACCTTCAGGGAAAGGCAGAATATCTCGGAAAACTGAAAAACAAAAAACCAAAAACATAAAGTAGAGAAACCCCCCATCTTTAGAAAGACTCCAAGGCCTCGTGTTTTACACTCATTCTATCAAATCCTCAAATGTATCTGAATCCTCAAGCAGTCAAAGATCAGAATGCCTATTATTTGGGATTCCACAGTAAAGAATTTCTGAACACTATCACTTGCTTAACACAGGAAAGTTTGCATGTCAACTGAGACCTGCTGAGGATACAGGGGAGACTTTTGGCAGACCTCCTGAAAGATGCTATTACTCTATGCTTTGAGCATCCCCCAACCCCTGCCCCAAAAGACACTACTGTAGGGGAAGAGAGAACACCAGAGACTGAAGGGAAAGAATACATTTTAGTTATTTAAGTTAGTAAAATGATGAAGGTTTTGAGTACTTTGAAAGAATGAAATGCCCTCCTTTGAGTGATAAAGTTTATTTTCTTTAACACTACAGGAAGCGATGTATTCAAAGCCAAAAAATATGTTTTGGGAAAAGATTAAAAGTGTTACAATCGCAACAAAAAAATGGCCAAAGTGGGTATTCCTTAATCCCCTTGCAAAGAGTTTAGGGGTGGATCTACACCAAGAAACACAATGATTACTAGGTAATGGAGAGCAGTGTATATTGTAGAATAAGAAAGAACATGAAGACTTACTGGATATTATGAATGAAGTAATTATATGTTAGAGTAACTCAGAGATAATGAAGAGAATAGGAACTCAAAGATAGAGCCTTTTTCCTATTCCTTTAGCAATTAACATTATGGTGGAAGTTGTTACATATGCACAATTACTTATATAAAAGTTTTTATCACCCACGGATCCCGGCCCGCAGCAGCTCTCTGCTCCCAGACCCGGTGAGAGAGAGACCCAACCGCCTGGTCAGGTGGGCACTCCTGAGGCTGCAGAGCGGAAGAGACCACCAACACTGCTCACCCCTGCCCACATCCCTGGCCCAAGAGGAAACTGTATAAGGCCTCTGGGCTCCCGTGGGGGAGGGCCCAGGAGAGGCAGGACACCTGCCAGAGACACCGCCAGAACCTGAAAGAAACAGACCAGATAAACAGTTCTCTCCACCCAAATCCCGTGGGAGGGAGAGCTAAACCTTCAGAGAGGCAGACAAGCCTGGGAAACCAGAAGAGACTGCTCCCTGCACACACATCTCGGACGCCAGAGGAAAAAGCCAAAGACCATCTGGAACCCTGGTGCACTGAAGCTCCCGGAAGGGGCGGCACAGGTCTTCCTGGTTGCTGCCGCTGCAGAGAGCCCCTGGGCAGCACCCCACGAGCGAACTTGAGCCTCAGGACCACAGGTAAGACCAAATTTTCTGCTGCAAGAAAGCTGCCTGGTGAACTCAAGACACAGGCCCACAGGAACAGCTGAAGACCTGTAGAGAGGAAAAACTACACGCCCGAAAGCAGAACACTCTGTCCCCATAACTGACTGAAAGAGAGGAAAACAGGTCTACAGCACTCCTGACACACAGGCTTAGAGGACAGTCTAGCCACGGTCAGAAATAGCAGAACAAAGTAACACTAGAGATAATCTGATGGCGAGAGGCAAGCGCAGGAACCCAAGCAACAGAAACCAAGACTACATGCCATCATCGGAGCCCAATTCTCCCACCAAAACAAACATGGAATATCCAAACACACCAGAAAAGCAAGATATAGTTTCAAAATCATATTTGATCATGATGCTGGAGGACTTCAAGAAAGACATGAACACACTTAGGGAAACACAGGAAAACATTAATAAACAAGTAGAAGCCTACAGAGAGGAATTGCAAAAATCCCTCAAAGAATTCCAGGAAAACACAATCAAACAGTTGAAGGAATTAAAAATGGAAATAGAAGCAATCAAGAAAGAACACATGGAAATAACCCTGGATATAGAAAACCAAAAGAAGAGACAAGGAGCTGTAGATACAAGCTTCACCAACAGAATACAAGAGATGGAAGAGAGAATCTCAGGAGCAGAAGATTCCATAGAAATCATTGACTCAACTGTCAAAGATAATGTAAAGCGGAAAAAGCTACTGGTCCAAAACATACAGGAAATCCAGGACTCAATGAGAAGATCAAACCTAAGGATAATAGGTATAGAAGAGAGTGAAGACTCCCAGCTCAAAGGACCAGTAAATATCTTCAACAAAATCATAGAAGAAAACTTCCCTAACCTAAAAAAAGAGATACCCATAGACATACAAGAAGCCTACAGAACCCCAAATAGATTGGACCAGAAAAGAAACACCTCCCGTCACATAATTGTCAAAACACCAAACGCACAAAATAAAGAAAGAATATTAAAAGCAGTAAGGGAAAAAGGTCAAGTAACATATAAAGGGAGACCTATCAGAATCACACCAGACTTCTCGCCAGAAACTATGAAGGCCAGAAGATCCTGGACAGATGTCATACAGACCCTAAGAGAACACAAATGCCAGCCCAGGTTACTGTATCCAGCAAAACTCTCAATTAACATTGATGGAGAAACCAAGATATTCCATGACAAAACCAAATTTACACAATATCTTTCTACAAATCCAGCACTACAAAGGATAATAAATGGTAAAGCCCAACATAAGGAGGCAAGCTATACCCTAGAAGAAGCAAGAAACTAATCGTCTTGGCAACAAAACAAAGAGAATGAAAGCACACAAACATAACCTCACATCCAAATATGAATATAACGGGAAGCAATAATCACTATTCCTTAATATCTCTCAATATCAATGGCCTCAACTCCCCAATAAAAAGACATAGATTAACAAACTGGATACGCAACGAGGACCCTGCATTCTGCTGCCTACAGGAAACACACCTCAGAGACAAAGACAGACACTACCTCAGAGTGAAAGGCTGGAAAACAACTTTCCAAGCAAATGGTCAGAAGAAGCAAGCTGGAGTAGCCATTCTAATATCAAATAAAATCAATTTCCAACTAAAAGTCATCAAAAAAGATAAGGAAGGACACTTCATATTCATCAAAGGAAAAATCCACCAAGATGAACTCTCAATCCTAAATATCTATGCCCCAAATACAAGGGCACCTACATACGTAAAAGAAACCTTACTAAAGCTCAAAACATACATTGCACCTCACACAATAATAGTGGGAGATTTCAACACCCCACTCTCATCAATGGACAGATCATGTAAACAGAAATTAAACAGTGATGTTGACAGACTAAGAGAAGTCATGAGCCAAATGGACTTAACGGATATTTATAGAACATTCTATCCTAAAGCAAAAGGATATACCTTCTTCTCAGCTCCTCATGGTACTTTCTCCAAAATTGACCATATAATTGGTCAAAAAACGGGCCTCAACAGGTACAGAAAGATAGAAATAATCCCATGCGTGCTATCGGACCACCACGGCCTAAAACTGGTCTTCAATAACAATAAGGGAAGAATGCCCACATATACGTGGAAATTGAACAATGCTCTACTCAATGATAACCTGGTCAAGGAAGAAATAAAGAAAGAAATTAAAAACTTTTTAGAATTTAATGAAAATGAAGATACAACATACTCAAACTTATGGGACACAATGAAAGCTGTGCTAAGAGGAAAACTCATAGCGCTGAGTGCCTGCAGAAAGAAACAGGAAAGAGCATATGTCAGCAGCTTGACAGCACACCTAGAAGCTCTAGAACAAAAAGAAGCAAATACACCCAGGAGGAGTAGAAGGCAGGAAATAATCAAACTCAGAGCTGAAATCAACCAATTAGAAACAAAAAGGACCATAGAAAGAATCAACAGAACCAAAAGTTGGTTCTTTGAGAAAATCAACAAGATAGATAAACCCTTAGCCAGACTAACGAGAGGACACAGAGAGTGCGTCCAAATTAACAAAATCAGAAATGAAAAGGGAGACATAACTACAGATTCAGAGGAAATTCAAAAAATCATCAGATCTTACTATAAAAACCTATATTCAACAAAATTTGAAAATCTTCAGGAAATGGACAATTTCTTAGACAGATACCAGGTATCGAAGTTAAATCAGGAACAGATAAACAAGTTAAACAACCCCATAACTCCTAAGGAAATAGAAGCAGTCATTAAAGGTCTCCCAACCAAAAAGAGCCCAGGTCCAGACGGGTTTAGTGCAGAATTCTATCAAACCTTCATAGAAGACCTCATACCAATATTATCCAAACTATTCCACAAAATTGAAACAGATGGAGCCCTACCGAATTCCTTCTACGAAGCCACAATTACTCTTATACATAAACCACACAAAGACACAACAAAGAAAGAGAACTTCAGACCAATTTCCCTTATGAATATCGACGCAAAAATACTCAATAAAATTCTGGCAAACCGAATTCAAGAGCACATCAAAACAATCATCCACCATGATCAAGTAGGCTTCATCCCAGGCATGCAGGGATGGTTTAATATACGGAAAACCATCAACGTGATCCATTATATAAACAAACTGAAAGAACAGAACCACATGATCATTTCATTAGATGCTGAGAAAGCATTTGACAAAATTCAACACCCCTTCATGGTAAAAGTCCTGGAAAGAATAGGAATTCAAGGCCCATACCTAAACATAGTAAAAGCCATATACAGCAAACCAGTTGCTAACATTAAACTAAATGGAGAGAATCTTGAAGCAATCCCACTAAAATCAGGGACTAGACAAGGTGCCCACTCTCTCCCTACTTATTCAATATAGGTCTTGAAGTTCTAGCCAGAGCAATCAGACAACAAAAGGAGATCAAGGGGATACAGATCGGAAAAGAAGAGGTCAAAATATCACTATTTGCAGATGACATGATAGTATATTTAAGTGATCCCAAAAGTTCCACCAGAGAACTACTAAAGCTGATAAACAACTTCAGCAACGTGGCTGGGTATAAAATTAACTCAAATAAATCAGTTGCCTTCCTCTATACAAAAGAGAAACAAGCCGAGAAAGAAATTAGGGAAACGACACCCTTCATAATAGTCCCAAATAATATAAAGTACCTCGGTGTGACTTTAACCAAGCAAGTAAAAGATCTGTACAATAAGAACTTCAAGACACTGATGAAAGAAATTGAAGAAGACCTCAGAAGATGGAAAGATCTCCCATGCTCATGGATTGGCAGGATTAATATAGTAAAAATGGCCATTTTACCAAAAGCCATCTACAGATTCAATGCAATCCCCATCAAAATACCAATCCAATTCTTCAAAGAGTTAGACAGAACAATTTGCAAATTCATCTGGAATAACAAAAAACCCAGGATAGCTAAAGCTATCCTCAACAATAAAAGGACTTCAGGGGGAATCACTATCCCTGAACTCAAGCAGTATTACAGAGCAATAGTGATAAAAACTGCATGGTATTGGTACAGAGACAGACAGATAGACCAATGGAATAGAATTGAAGACCCAGAAATGAACCCACACACCTATGGTCACTTGATTTTTGACAAAGGAGCCAAAACCATCCAATGGAAAAAAGATAGCATTTTCAGCAAATGGTGCTGGTTCAACTGGAGGGCAACATGTAGAAGAATGCAGATCGATCCATGCTTATCACCCTGTACAAAGCTTAAGTCGAAGTGGATCAAGGACCTCCACATCAAACCAGACACACTCAAACTAATAGAAGAAAAACTAGGGAAGCATCTGGAACACATGGGCACTGGAAAAAATTTCCTGAACAAAACACCAATGGCTTATGCTCTAAGATCAAGAATTGACAAATGGGATCTCATAAAACTGCAAAGCTTCTGTAAGGCAAAGGACACTGTGGTTAGGACAAAACGGCAACCAACAGATTGGGAAAAGATCTTTACCAATCCTACAACAGATAGAGGCCATATATCCAAAATATATAAAGAACTCAAGAAGTTAGACCGCAGGGAAACAAATAACCCTATTAAAAAATGGGGTTCAGAGCTAAACAAAGAATTCACAGCTGAGGAATGCCGAATGGCTGAGAAACACCTAAACAAATGTTCAACATCTTTAGTCATAAGGGAAATGCAAATCAAAACAACCCTGAGATTTCACCTCACACCAGTGCGATTGGCTAAGATCAAAAACTCAGGTGACAGCAGATGCTGGCGAGGATGTGGAGAAAGAGGAACACTCCTCCATTGTTGGTGGGATTGCAGACTGGTAAAACCATTCTGGAAATCAGTCTGGAGGTTCCTCAGAAAATTGGACATTGAACTGCCTGAGGATTCAGCTATACCTCTCTTGGGCATATACCCAAAAGATGCCTCAACATATAAAAGAGACACGTGCTCCACTATGTTCTTCGCAGCCTTATTTATAATAGCCAGAAAATGGAAAGAACCCAGATGCCCTTCAACAGAGGAATGGATACAGAAAATGTGGTACATCTACACAATGTAATACTACTCAGCTATCAAAAACAACGAGTTTATGAAATTCGTAGGCAAATGGTTGGAACTGGAAAATATCATCCTGAGTGAGCTAACCCAATCACAGAAAGACATACATGGTATGCACTCATTGGTAAGTGGCTATTAGCCCAAATGCTTGAATTACCCTAGATCCCTAGAACAAACGAAACTCAAGATGGATGATCAAAATGTGAATGCTTCACTCCTTCTTTAAATGAGGAAAAAGAATACCCTTGGCAGGGAAGGGAGAGGCAAAGATTAAAACAGAGACTGAAGGAACACCCATTCAGAGCCTGCCCCACATGTGGCCCATACATATACAGCCACCCAATTAGACAAGATGGATGAAGCAAAGAAGTGCAGACCGACAGGAGCCGGATGTAGATCGCTCCTGAGAGACACAGCCAGAATACAGCAAATACAGAGGCGAATGCCAGCAGCAAACCACTGAACTGAGAATAGGTCCCCCGTTGAAGGAATCAGAGAAAGAACTGGAAGAGCTTGAAGGGGCTCGAGACCCCAAAAGTACAACAATGCCAAGCAACCAGAGCTTCCAGGGACTAAGCCACTACCTAAAGACTATACATGGACTGACCCTGGACTCTGACCCCATAGGTAGCAATGAATATCCTAGTAAGAGCACCAGTGGAAGGGGAAGCCCTGGGTCCTGCTAAGACTGAACCCCCATTGAACTAGTCTATGGGGGGAGGGCGGCAATGGGGGGAGGGTTGGGAGGGGAACACCCATACGGAAGGGGAGGGGGGAGGGGGATGTTTGCCCGGAAACCGGGAAAGGGAATAACATTCGAAATGTATGTAAGAAATACTCAAGTTAATAAAAAAAAAATGAAGTTGCCTAATTAAAAAAAATGATGACCACATTTGATGTGCATATTAGTGTTATCATAGCAAATAAATACTGAACCACAAAAAAAAGTTTTTATCAAATATCTTTCTAAAAATAGAGATGTATTCCCTGCTACTGAAGACGATTTTAATGTTTGTTTATTCTATAGACTAGCAAACCCTTATAAAATAAACTCTTACAAAATAGGTGCAATCTCAAATTTTCTTGGAATTTTGAAAAATGACCATGCAATTCAATTATCTGAAACTTCATCTAGAAGAATAAACACACTATAATTTTTAGAAGAAGTGGAATGAAAAGCAACTTCTGATGGTGGATACTGAAGCCAAAGCTACTAAAACCCGATGCTGATATGGGACGACTATAGAAGGAATCTTAGAAACAGAGATGGAATTGAATAAAAAGAATGTCTTGTAAGCCAGGGGTCAACGGGTATGCTGCCAATGGCCACTGACAGTCTATTTATTAGCATGGCAGGATTAGAGCCAGAATTTCTTTTCTTTATTATCTTTAAAAATATACTCCTCCATTGTTGGTGGGATTGCAGACTGGTACAACCATTCTGGAAATCAGTCTGGAGGTTCCTCAGAAAATTGGACATTGAACTGCCTGAGGATTCAGCTATACCTCTCTTGGGCATATACCCAAAAGATGCCCCAACATATAAAAAAGACACATGCTCCACTATGTTCATAGCAGCCTTATTTATAATAGCCAGAAGCTGGACAGAACCCAGATGCCCTTCAACAGAGGAATGGATACAGAAAATGTGGTACATCTACACAATGGAATACTACTCACCTATCAAAAACAATGACTTTATGAAATTCATAGGCAAATGGAGGGAACTGGAAAATATCATCCTGAGTGAGGTAACCCAATCACAGAAAAACACACATGGTATGCACTCATTGATAAGTGGCTATTAGCCCAAATGCTCGAATTACCCTAGATGCACAGAACATATGAAACTCAAGATGGATGATCAAAATGTGAATGCTTCACTCCTTCTTTAAAAGGGGAACAAGAATACCCTTGGCAGGGAATAGGGAGGCAAAGTTTAGAACAGAGGCAGAAGAAACACCCATTCAAAGCCTGCTCCACATGTGGCCCATACATATACAACCACCAAACTAGATAAGATGGATGAAGCAAAGAAGTTCAGGCTGACAGGAAGTGGATGTAGATCTTTCCTCAGAGACACAGCCGGAATACAGCAAATACATAGACGAATGCCATCATTAAACCACTGAACTGAGAACGGGACCCCCGTTGAAGTAATCTTAGAAAGGACTGAAAGAGCTTGAAGGAGCTTGAGACCCCATATGAACAACAATGCCAACCAACCAGAGCTTCCAGGGACTAAGCCACTACCCAAAGACTATACATGGACTGACCCTGGGCTCCAACCTCATAGGTAGCAATGAATATCATAGTAAGAGCACCAGTGGAAGGGGAAGCCCTTGGTCCTGCCAAGACTGAACCCCCAGTGAATGTGATTGTTGGGGGGAGGGCAGTCATGGGGGGAGGATGGGGAGGGGAACACCCATACAGAAGAGGGGGGGTTAGGGGGATGTTGACTTAGAAACCGGGAAAGGGAATAAAAATTGAAATGTAAGTAAGAAATACCCAATTTAATAAAGATGGAGGAAAAAATATAGATACTAAACATCAAACACTAAAATATTATAGAAGTATGTTAGAAAAGTATTGAGGACAATTTTCCCACTTTTTTGTAAGAAAAATTTTCTTATAGGACACATGGATCTCAAAATAACATACAGAAAAGGCTTTACATTATGTGTCCATAAATACCCAAAACAGTTTATAATGTAAAACGCACACTCATCACAAATTATAGAGAGTAAAATTCAGTTCAGTCGGATCTGCGGCTGGATTCTTCTGTAGCTCTTTCCTGTCTACCTTTCATTTCCGGAAACATGGCCTCTGGTGTGGCTGTCTCTGATGGAATCATCAAGGTGTTCAATGTCATGAAAGTTCGCAAGTCTTTAATGCCAGAAGTGAAGAAACGAAAGAAAGCATTGCTTTTTGTCAGAGTGAGGACAAAAAGAATGTCATCCTGGAGGAGGGCAAGGAGATCCTAGTAGGAGATGTGGGGCAGACTGTGGATAACCCCTATACCCCTTTTGTAAAGATGCTTCTAGACAAGGGCTGCTGCTATGCTCTCTATGATGCAACCTATGAGAGCAAAGAGAGCAAGAAGGACCTGGTGTTCATTTTCTGAGACCCCCGCGAGTGCACCCCTTAAGAGCAAAATGATCTAGGCCAGCTGCAAGGATGCCATCCAGAAGAATCTGACAGGAATCAAGCATGAATTACAAGCTAACTGCTACAAAGAGGTTAAGGACCACTGCACCCTGGCAGAGAAACTAAGTGGCAGCACCGTTGTTTCCATGGAGGGCAAGCCTTTGTGAGCCACCTCCAGCCCCCTATCTGGAGCACCTAGCAGCCCCAGACCTGCTCTTGGGTAGTGTAGGTTGCCCCTTTCCTGCCAGACTGGAAGGGCTGGGGGGATCCCAGCAGGGAGAGGATTATCTCTTCACTCCAGTTGCCAAACATCCCTCCCACCCTCTGGACAGTCCCTTTCCCTACATCCCTGACAGTTCCAACCTTCCCAAACTGCTTTTGATCTTCTGATTCCTCTTGGGTTGAAGCTAGACCAAGTCCTGTCCTAGGCACCCAGTTTTGGGGTAGCCTGTGTTTTTTAAGGACACCCTTACTCCTCATCCCTCCTCATCTCATGCTGCTAACTTCTAACCAAAATACTGACTCTGTGCTTGTCTGTTTAGTTCTGTGAGTAAATGAACTGTGGAAATGACCCTCCCTGCACCAGCTGGTTGCCCTCCCCTTTCCTTTGTTCTTGGCCACTCACAGAAGCAGGACCAGTAAGGGATCTTCAATTTAAAACATAAAGAAATAGATAAAAAGGATAATTAACAGAAAAAAGAGTAAAATTCAAAAGCTAGTTGAGAAATCAACAACAAAAAACTTAGAAAGCTGTAAACAGGCTATTCGGGCAACAAAAAATATAAGAGGCCCAAATTAATTATTTTTAAAAAAAAATGCATTCTGAATTCATTGTGTTAACTTTCTGTTTAAGCTCCACCTCCACAGTTACTTGGCAACAGCCAAGTAAGCTCCACCCCACAATTACCTGGCAACAGCCAGGCATGCCTGATACTGTAAAAGAGGCTGCTTGCCCGCTCCTCACTCTCTGGCTTTTGTTCTCCCTTACCCTTTCCCTCTTCCCCCTTTGTCCTTTCTCTCCCCATTCCCCCCTTCCCCTCCCTGTGCTCATGGTGAGACTCCTCTCCTTTTCTACTCTTCTCTCTTCCCTCTCGCTTGTCTCATCCTCACATTAAAACCTCTCCATATTGAATCATGTTGGCCTGGTGTGATTTGTCCAGAGGCAAGCCAAGATTTCTACCCCAACATTGGTGGCCCGCACAGGGAACTTGACTTCCCTGTGTCCGTGCCTGGTCACAATGACAGCCAACAACCAACAGCAAAGGGACAAAGACCCTTCCCACTGAGTCTCTGCCTCCCACCGGCCGCCAATCCCTGGACCCTTGGGCATAGGGCAGGGTCGCAGTCGCTTGGTTGCGGGCACAGAGCAATGGCATAGAGGGACAGAGATGCATGTTTCTGCCATTGCCGCATGCCACTCTACTTCGATTGCTACAGTGTGTCTCAGTCTCAGTGTCTTCTAGGCCTCCTCTGCGCCATTGGACCATCACCACCTGCTGGCTACCATGGGACCCAGGGCTTCCTCCACATGTGTTGCTGCTGCAGCTGGCACACATGCAGACTTCTGGTGCCAGCTATTGCCACGTGGGTCACTTAGTGAGACAGGCCCTCACCAACCACACAGTTTCACTTTTCCTGCTACCAGACCACCGCTAAAATTCCTGCACAAACACCAACAGTTTGGTAGGTTTATACCTCCAATTGGCAAGGAGGACCCCCGATTACCCAGATGGAGCCTGGCCAGCCTTTGTGGGGTAAAGGGGCCTCCTAGCTGACATACAAGATAAGACTTTGATCATTGTGTGGAGATTCCCTGGAAAGCGGTTCTTCGCTCCCCTCCCCCTCAAGGCTCTCACAGCCAATCAGAAATTCCCAGGCCTGGGTAGGCATGCTTTCTGATAGGTCAGAGAACCATTGTTAGCCTCCAGGAGTCTAAGTGATGACTCAGATACCTGGCCTGGTGCTGTTATTAATTATCCGCTGGGAAGCTGGTACAGATGGTACTGATAACTCGATAACTTCCCCCAATGGGTAATTCCATGTCTCTGAATGTACCACCAGACCCCACATCTGGATATCTGCTGGAAATTTCCAAATCTCTAAAACTAATGCCTCACTTGAGGACATCAAAACGGATACACTTGTCTGGACTCAGTATTCATTAGACAATGGTTCAAAATGGCCACATAATGGCTAGGTTCCTCTATTTTTCAGAATTTTCATACTTACTGCCAGCAGTCTGGTAAATGGAAAAAATTTCTTTATGTTTAAGCATTTATGTACCTTTGGTCTAACTCCTCTCTGTGTTTTGCCGTGGCATCCCGCTGAGGTAACTCAAGGCCAGGGTGCTGGGTGGTAAGTCCAGCAAGCCCCCCCCCCCCCATCACCGTGATGCCCTATGTGCAGCTGCCCACCAAGGAGAGCACCCTTTTCAAACATGTGCTGGTGAGCGGTGGCCCACTCGTCCTCTGTGCGCTTTCTTTACCTCAGAGCTTGACTTTCCATGATGTATATATGGTCCTTACTAATAATTTACTTCCTGATTCACGCCAGCAAGTTTGGGAGTAGGCGGGAATACATGCAGATGAGATCCATCAAATAGATGGAACATATCCATTGGAATCTGAGGCAGTACCTGACCAAGATCCCCAATGGAATTATAATTCCACAGGTGGTATTTAGCCAGAGATAGATTCATAACCTGCCTCCTGGCTGGTCTTCACAAGACAGCCTTAAGAGCAGAGAATTTTAAAAAGTTGCAAGAGGTCACTTAGGAAAAACAGAAAAACCCATTCCAATTTTTAGAACGCCTTACAAAGACTTCAATACATTACACTAATATGGACCCTGAAAACTCAGAAGGTAAACAACCTTCTGATGACCTATTTCTTTTCCCAGAGCTACCCCTACCTAAAAGACAAACTTAAAAAGCTAGACAGGGGGCCCCTCAACTCCACAGGTAGAAGTTTTGGCACTGGCCTTTAAATTGTACCATGGATGGGATGAGAAGGTTTGCAGACTAAAGTACCTTTCCACGTGGAACCATGTTGGCCTGGTGTGGTTTGTCTGGATGCCAGCCGAGGTTTCTACCCCAACACATTCTAAAACCCCGTCTAATGGGCAAAGTGGTATACATAGAATTAGCACTGGTGTACAACAAAAGCGACATATTGTCTGCTAATGTTATCAGAACTACTTAAAAATTGTGTATGCCGGCTTTGATGTATGTAGAGGACGGAAGGAAACCTCGTGTGTTGGCTCTCACTTTCCACCTTGCTCTACAAGCCCCTGGAGGCTGCTCTCACCACTCACTTTCTTGCTGTGTGTACTTTGAGATTATAGGCATGCACTGCCGCGTATGGCCTTACATGAGTTTGGGGATCCCCTCTCTCTTTTTCACTTTGCTTGCACGCAGCAGAAACTTCATTGCAGAGTTAGATTATTGGTATCAAAATTCCAAGTGCACAATACTTCAACTGAATGATTTCACCCTTAATAATAAATACTTATTGACCCACTTACCTGTATTTCATTTATAATTTCAGAAAAATAAAAACATGTCAAATGTAGATTAATAGACAATTTCCCCTAAACTCTGGTGTTAACAATTTCATTATTATAATGATCTGAAAAGTAGTCATTTTCTTGGGAGCAGAAGTTATTGAACTCAAACTTTTCTTGAGAATAGACATCCTTAATCACAAAGAATAAACATATAATATGATTATGTTATATAAATTTATTTTATATTATAATATATTGTATATATAATGTACATATGAAATATATATTTTATACATAATATAATAATATCAAATATAACAAATATAAATATATTCTATTGTTATACAAAATATATTTTACATAGATCATATATCATACATAATATATATTATATATACACTATATTATATAAACTATATAATTCTATGTAATATACCATAAAATTATAATATATTATATATCGAATATTTATGTTGAGTGTATAGAATTTCTACTATGTAAGTAGATTATGTGTATATAGACTATATAATTATATATTAAATATAACATACAATATATTATATATGATGTATATTTATAATATTGTATGATATATTTCATATACTATACATTATACTTTCTTATATATAGTATAAACTATGTAGTATAATAAGTAAATTATAGTATATAATGTATAATATGTAATGTAAAATATATGAAGTAGTATGTATAATGTATAATGGTGTATTATATATAATTATATATAAAATATTACATAACATAAAATATTGTATAATATAAAATATTATATATATATTACTATATTATATGCCATATATCATATAAACTATAAATGATGCATAATAACATAACTTATTATATATACCATGGTGTATATAATTGTGTATGTTACTTATATAATTATATAAATACAGTATGTATAATATATACAAATATGATATTTAATATGTAACATATAAAATATGTTTATAGAAGATATAAAATATAAATATGTTGTATATCCTAATTATATGTAGTTAATATAATATATAAAAATTTATATACTGTACATAATATATTATTCACATCACATGAATTATATGTTATATTTAACATATGTAATATATTGAGGGCAAATGTAATAACTTAATAATATAGGTGATTATGTACATATGGAAAAATGAATTACACCTTGTTTCAGAGGTATCGAGCATGTGGACCTTATGGATTATTTTAGATGACTATTAGTAATGAGCAAGGAGGGGAAATGGATAACTATTACCAGCATATAGTTTGGATCTGACATACTCTTGCTAAAGAGAACCATTCTCAAAACTTTTTTCTAGAAAGAAAACTAATCCAAAAAAATCAAACCTATTTGGAGCACTCACTTTATAATATTATTAAAATTCTAGTTTGGGGTAAAGAGTTTGGGAAACTATTGGTCATTCCCAGTGGTATGTGGCATTCTAAGAGAGAACAGGTTGCTCTGCGTCTTCTGTGTACCGCCGCTTCTGTGCATCTCACTCTGTAATACAAGAGAAGAGATGAGAAAAAGGTAAGTCAGGGTGCTGCAGAGATGGTAAAATATCATTCGAAATATTTTCATAGAATTGCAAAATAACTCAAAACAAGTAAGATATACTGTATGGATAGGAAATTATATAATTGCTTAAAGAAAGTACGACCAATCTTATTAAAGGTCACACTTTGTGGGATTAGTTTCAAGAATTAAATATTTCTAAATTTTGTTTTTCAGGGAAAAGTCACAAACAAATCTCTGGGTAAACTTTAAGCCTGCTTACTACACTAAGACATGAGTATAATTTATTCTTAAACTCTAAGAGTTCAGAAAAAAAGCATTAGCAATTTAATGTTTTTAGTAACTGATTTATTTCTCTAAAGAATTTAATTGCTTAAAATATGCTTCAAAACAGTGTTGGGCTGATGTTCATTCTTTAGAACTTGCAACCAAGACATTTGTAGCTTCCTCATTCAGTTCTGCTGGGTAACAGAATGAGGGAGTACAATAATGCCATCATAATTCTTTGTTGTGCTCCAGGAGAGTCCACAGAGGTATCCTGTCTGCTTTTGCCAGGCTTTGGCTAAGTGCTTTAGGACTGCTGGCACCCAGGCCCCATTTCCTGGGCTCCTCTATCTTCCATCAGATAGGGAAGGCATCTCCATGGGATCACTCTGCGTATGGTAAATTCTATGGGGACCACAATGCACCCAAACTGCCATGATTTCCTGGGGCATGCAACTAAAGCTGGGAAGTTGTTCCTTTCTCCTTTATCTGTTCTTTTATTTTTCTGGAGAATCTCATTATGTAGCTCATAATTGTCTTAATCTTACCAAATTTCTCCAGAATTCTCCTGAATCCTGGAATGAAATGGGTGTACTAACAGTGCGGTCTCATCTATGTTTTGAATTGAACATTACTGTTGAAACTCTGCAGACCTGTTTTTCCTTTTACTAATGTCTTCCCGTTGTTCTAACAAACTTAGTGCAAAACAACAGATCAAGTATACCTTCTTATAATTTTGTAAATTAGCAATATATATCAAGTCCCACTTGAGCTCAATCAAGGTGATATGGGGCCATATTCTTTACTCAAAGACATAGAGGAGAACTCCACTGTTTGGTGTATTTCCTTCTGCTCTCAAAGTAAGAAATGCTGTATCTTCCAGCATCTTTCACATTCATATGTCCTTCTGACTGCAGCTAGAGAAGATTTCTTGCTCTTAAGAGCCCATGTGACTATACTTTCCCCAATAGAGGGCAATCCTCCCTCCTACTTACATCTCCAAGTTCTCCTTTACCACATTTATTTACTTTAAAGATGGGGAAATGGATGACTTTGAGTGCACATTTTCCCAACCATTTCGTTGATAACAGCACATGGAGTTTTTAAGTACAAACAACTTCTTTCGCTGTGATTTCAAGTCCCTCTTGACCATTCTGCTTCTTTGTAGAATCCAGACATTAATCTATAAGACATTCAGTGTACAGCCGAGGGTACAACCTGTGAAAAGGATCTCTGTTTTGTCAATTTTCCTTCCATATACTTCTGGTCATCTTTCATTTCCTGTTTGAACTTAGATCCATTACTTCCGTCACTGCTTTCTAACTTTTCTGTTTCTGCTGTCTTATCTATAGCATGCTTTTAGGTTTCCAGTCACACTCCTCCGTTGAAAGGTGCTAGAGAGTTTCAGGGATGGATAGATAAATTTTGATCGTCTGTGTCTGTCTGTCTGTCTTTCTGTCTGTCTCTCTTTCTCTCTCTCTTTTTCTCTCTCGTACGTGTGTGTGTGTGTGTGTGTGTGTGTGTGTGTGTGTGTGTGTGTGTGTGTGTTGGCTGTGAGAGTGGCAGCGGTGTAACCCAGTGGTTTAATACTCTACCACTGGGCTATACCTATACCTCAGGTTATCTCTTGAGTTCACAACTACTGGCCTGAACTGTGTGCCCTTCAAGGAAGCTAGTATTACATGGATGGCTTGTATCTGTATAGACCCAACTCTTGCCAGACTATCCCTGTTAGTTCTTGCTTTTTGTGAATATCCTAGCCTCTGATTTATGATAACACAACCTTATTATATGATCATAAAGTTTCTAAAAGTTTCTAGTGTTTTGACACGATGGTTACCCTCTTTAATGTAACAGTGTAGCTGCTTTTGTGTTTAAGGTGTCCTAGACTTAAATCACCTAGAGAGAGTTTCATGTTTCTTCAGTGAGCTTTGATATGTCAACAAAGTATGCCTTTCATGATGTACATCCAGTTCAATCTTTTCTTTTATCAGTAGCAGAAATCAGGCAGCCTCAATCCTCCAGCCAAATATAAATGTAATTCTGGGACAATTTATGCTGGGAATAAACTCCGGAACTGACTGCAAAGTCAGTTGTGCTTAATAAATGTAATAGAGTATCTTGTCAATGTTGACTGAATATTTGTGTTGAGTCTCTGGAATCCTAATGTTCTGAAAAGAATAAATCAGTTTTAGTTTTACTTCCATACAGTTGGAACATGGAACAAGTCAAAACAAAACAATATTATCCATTAGTATTGAAGTTTCCCCTCAAGAGAAGCTGGCGAGTAGTGGAAGAGTAAGTAGAGGATAATGTGTCCCCACCTTCTCCTACACCCACTTTGCAATTTGAACTACACTCTTATTTCCTTGTTTCAGGTTAAATTACAGAAAAGAAAATGGGTATGAGTAGTGAGAACTTTGTTTCAAATACGTTATTATTACTTTTTAAAAGCACTGAAGATTTATTGCAAAAGAAGTTAACTGCTAGAGAGGGTCCTCTCCAGCTTTTCTCTGTGTCCTCTTCCTTCCTTCCTTCCCTCCTTCCTTCCCCCTCCAGGGGAGGTCAATGGTTCATGATAGAAGAAGTGTCTGGGAGAATGATATTTTTCTGAAGTTCTCCAAATCCTTCTAAATGCTATTGACAATCTTCTGATAGAAGAGATAGGAACTTTATCTCTTATCTCTGAGATACTCCATATCTATGTCCTTGGCAGCTTTCATCTTCTTTTGTTTGGGCTGTGGCTGACTAGTCCTGATTGACTCTCTCTCAGCCCTTCCTCTATCACAGTCTCAAACATCTGGCACTTCTGCTGAGGTCCCTGCTTAGTACACTACAGTGCTTAAACAAATTTTTTATTTAGCTCTGTCTTGGGACAATTGATCCTTCCTTCTGGAGGTCCTATTGCTATACTTGGAGGCTCACTCCTCAAAGGTATTTTAAGGTATTAGTCCAGTCACACCTTTAATTTTTCCTTGTTCTATCACTATTGCTCCTTACAGAATGGGAATATTTATTCTGTGCCTTTGTATTTTGGAGGCATGGAATGTTTGTTTGTTTGTTTTTGTTTATAGTGGGTCACAATTTAGAGATGATCTTAGTCTCAGAAAGAAGTCTACTCTTAAAATTTTGAACAGGGTTCGAACTGATAAAAATTATGGGGACTTTATCAAATTCCAACCAAATGCATTTTGCTTTAGGAGATAGATTGAAAGCCTGTGAGGATAAGGAGTAGCTATCTACAGCTTTACAGAGGTGTCTGTAACTCACATTGTCTAAGAGAAATTTGTTGTGGTTACCATTTTTCAACTGATGTGATCTGGAGTCACTTAGAAGACAAACAACTGGGCACATCTGTGATGGAGTTTCCAGATGGGATAGGTGAGCTTGGAAGATTTACGTTAATTATAGGTGGTATCATTCCATGGGCTAGAGTTTTAGACTGACCAGGAAGGAGAAAAGGAGCTGAGTACTGGCATCTATTTTTCTGTTTCCTGACTCAGAATGCAAAATCAACAATTACCCCAAGCTCCAGCCACCAGTCATCTCTGGCCATGATATGGGATCATGTGCTAGTTAATGCTCTGTCAACCTGACACTGACCAGGGTCAGATAAGAAGATGGACCCTCAATTTAGGAAATGTCACCATTGTATTGGTCTCCAGTCAAGTCTGTGTTTGTGGAAGCATTCCTTGATTAATGATTTAAGATATTATCTACGATTATAATTACAAATTGCCCTCAAAATGTAAGCTAAAATGAACCCTAAAATGCCTTTGTTAGTTTTGTTGTTATAGCTGTAACATTAGGAAATGAGGTTAATACAATTATGAATTTTACCTGTTAATTGTTTTACAAACTACATCTTCAAATGGGCTGAGTGACAAGGTCTTCTCCTGGGTTAAACTAAGGAAAGGAGTGAAAAATCACTCACGTTTAGTAGATTGAAGGAAAAGGAAGAAAAACTAATAAGGGCCAGGAGAAGTTATGGAAATATCCATTGGCCCAAAAAGGTACAGCTGTCATTGGGCAATCCTCTCTTTACAAAACATCTGCACTGCTTGTCTTAGTTTGCTTTTTATTGCTTCAATGCTTCAATACAAATCATGACCCAAAGGAGCTCAAGGAGGAAAGCATTTATTTCAACTTACTCTTCACAGTCCATGAGAGCATGAACCCAAGTAGAACTTCAAGATAAGAACTGAAGCAGAGGCCATGGCGAGTGATGCTTGCCCAGTCTTCATTCTTGTACAACTCAGGGACCCACAGTGGTATGGAACCTCTTCCATAAACCATTAGTCAGGAAATACCCAACACACTTGCCTATAGATCAATCTGATGGTGGCATTTTCTAAATTTGACTTCCCTCTTCTTAGGTAAACTTAGTCTGCATCAAGTTGACAGGAAACTAACCAGTGCATGATCTCATTTATATACATCAATATCTCACATTTTCTGTTAATTCCATTGTTAGGTGTCAGCTAATGAGATCTAGACAGCCATTATTCCCTCACAGAAGGGGTTGTTGCTATTCACTTCGATGGTCATTTTGTATAGAACACTTTGATTTTAAAGCCCAGCCCCCTCCTTGGATGACTTAGACTTAATCTTTGCCATGTTATGAGGAGACTATTGTGAAGCTAGCCCATAATCAAATCTACTTGGAATGCCTTTTTGAAATATGTTTAAAATGGCTGTCCTTATTTTAAAGTTTGAAACCATCCATTTTGTACACTGTCTCTAAGGTCTTTAGATCAAATGCTGCATTTCAAAATTGTTGACTTTAGGGGCATTTTCTTTCCATAGTAGTGGAATAATTATTTCCCAAGAAATGGCATAGCTACACATTGTCAATACAATTAAGAACACTGCTGTCAAATTCAGATAAGTCCATATTTCTATCATCCCTCCTGATGCCAGAACCAATGTCTTTTTTGCTTATTATTTTATATCCTCACCTGGAGAAGTGGAAAAAGCTTTCTGAATCCTGATAAGACCATAAAACAGATAGTCTACTATTTTTGCAAGGCCCTGTCTTTACTTTTTTTTTTTTTTGGTTCTTTTTTTTTCGGAGCTGGGGACCGAACCCAGGGCCTTGTGCTTCCTAGGTAAGCGCTCTACCACTGAGCTAAATCCCCAGCCCCAAGGCCCTGTCTTTAAACATGGTCATTTAGCCCACTCTACCATCTGACTTTGTAGTAAACACGCAAATTACATAGGGATTCAAATTATTCTCCTTTCTAACATTACCAGAAGAATGTTTTCCATGAGGTATCCTATAACTAATGGCAACATGAAATAATGTTGAAAACAAATCTGATCATCATTTTCTATCTCTTTCTTTGTTTACAAGATGTCATTTTGCATTAATTAAAATATTAAAATTGAACAATATCTATTTTATTTTTGAACACTTCTGTTTGTAGCTATATTACGAAATGGCTAATTATTACATTTTTGTCTAAAAATGTTTCATATAAATTGCATAATACCATCATAGATAACAATCAGTAGCTGGAGAAAATCATTAATATATATGAATAAATACAGGCTAGTGTATATCCTGGGTAGGGTTTTTATTGGTATATAGTGAAGCCATGACCAAAGCAACTCTTACAAATTAAAATATTTAATTAGTGGCCATGTTAAAAGAGGCACAGCCTGTTGGGGGAAGTGTCTCACTGTGGAGTGTGGGTTTGTGAAGTTTCAAATGCTCAAGTCAGGCCCACTCTCTCGCTCTCACTCTTCCTGCTGCCTGCTGATCCAGGAAGCATGGCAGCAAGCAGGGAGACATGGTACTTGAAGGGTAGATGAGTTTCTACACCTGGATCAGCAGGCACATGGCCACACCTCCTAGTAGTGCCACTACCTGCATTTTCTGTTTCAACCAAGCCCTAAGTGACTGATAAATAGACTTGAATGGTTTTTCTTGACCATCTCTATGGCAGAGAGATAATTACTGGTTTGATCTCTACATGTACTGCTTTACTCGTTGTGATACTTCTGATATCATAGTTTATCCTTGTGATGACTGAACAGGGAGCCTTAGACTTAACTTTGTAGAATGGCTCTGTCTCCCTATATACTGTCGTATGATGGGACATTGACTCAGGTGTATAGGTTTGTCAAATCAAATCAAATCTAGGAAGTGCAGTGCAGGAAGAAAACTGACATAGACCTATGGACCATTAGGCTGCTCACAGACATATTCTCCAGAGCACAGCACAAATGGTAATAGACACCTCTCTGCTGCCATGCCATGCAGCATGGATAAGGGTTTGTGCGTAGCCTTATGGTAACTTTTTACCCACATTTGCTTGCTATCCCTGGGAGACCTACTCTTTTCTGAAAGGAAACAGGAGTAGTGGATCTGGGGGAGAGTGGAAGTTGGGGGTAGGTACTGAGAGGAGAAGAGGTAGGAGGGAAACTGTGGTTGGGATATAATATATGTGAGATATATTATAAATATATATATATAAATATATATATATTAATATATTTAATATATTAATTAAATTAATTAATTATAAAGTGAAAATAGTGAGAATGGATTTAGGGGTAAGGGAAGGTGGTGGGAAGGACTGGGAGGAATGGAGAGAGGGAAAACTGTGGTAGAAATGTAATGTACGAGAGACAAAGAAAAGAAAAAATAAACCATAAAAGTACTAGTTACCTAATATGATCTTCATGCATTACATTGTTATGCCATATTCCATAAGTATGTAAAATTATTTTGTTAATAAGAGATTTTAAAAGGATGAATTCTAATGTTTGACACAATTTACCATTTAGCAGCCTTAGATTATGAGACAAAGGCATGGATCAGGAGCTAAATCCCAGGGACATTTGGAAAATTCAGAAAAATTCAGTTTCTATATATAGGATCTCACATATTTCAGTAAATAATGGTCCTTGTTGGCTAACATAGAGGCAAGAATCAAGATTTAGTGTCTTAGAAAAACCAGTAAGTTGGCAAAAGTTAAACTAATCTCTTTAGTTTGCCATGAGCAGATCTCACATGAGCCAACTCTTTGTTTTACATTCACCATCTCTTTCACTGGGTAAGAACACTGTGGACACAGTGAGAAGGGTGATGAGCCCAGATTGAGATGGGGAGTAGTGTAGAACAGACAGAGAAAATAAAAATAAGAAGAGTTTTACTGACTGGGTTCTAGAAAGAGGGAGGGACATATTACACAAAACCGTGTTCTCCTTATTTCTCCCTTTTGTTTGGTGCCATGCACTTGGATTTTCATAAGCCCTCCACCAAGAATGTGTGAATTAAAGATCATATAATGAAACTGAACTCTAAGAGACAAAGCAAAGTGCTCAAGATACTTCGATAATGACCAGGGCAGCCTGAATGGACTCAGCCAGTGTATCCTGTGACCTTTTTGTATCTGTCCTTTTAGTAATGATCCCCCTTTCCAATGGAAGTTCATGGGATAGACTTTTGCTAATTACCAAATAAATACAGAATAAAATGGAGGTAAGATAATCAGGTGTCTAAAGTGCCAGGCTCAGACTAGGAATCCATAGAGGCAATTTAGACACTTGAGGAAGACACCAGTACAATAGAAAGGATACTTTAGATGGTACCAAATAAAACCAATAAAAGTAATACCAGTGTCCCCAACACATCACATAACTCACATAAGCAAGGAAATGAGCAAAGAAAGGAAGAAGCCAGGTAGATGGAGAGGTTTGGGAATATGAATATTCTCAGTAATAGTTAAAGCAAAGGACTCATCACAGTGCCTGTGAAATATATCTGACGGGAGAGACAACAAAACAGCAGCTGAATTGATCATGTTCTACAAAATACATGTCTTGATATGGAGGACAGTTATAAGGAGGGAAGGGCTTTCCTTGATTTCCATGCCTCTGGTTTTGTGATGCACATCTCTGTGGACTGCTTTACTGGGATGCACATGTTGGCACTGTCTATGCCCTTTCTCTTTGTCCCGTTCTGATGCTGAATCCAACACAGAGGAGAAAAGACAAAAGAATTTTTAATTTAATCTTAACCTCATTGAACCGCTGAACTAATGGGAGTAAGCTTGTGTTTTCTTATTTTGGATCAAGATGTTTAGAACCCTGTTTTTTAAATTATTTCTAGTCAGGTATTATCAACAGCCCAAAACACAGCTAACAAATCCTTAAATTCCTCTCTTGCGTGCTCTCTCTCTCTCTCTCTCTCTCTCTCTCTCTCTCTTTTTCTCTCTCTCTTTCTTTTTCTCTGTCTGTCTTCTTAACTGCCTTTCTCTGTGAAAAGTTTTCTTTAGTATTTTTTCCTCTTGCATTTGAATTCCCTTCTGTTGTGTGATGAATCTTGGCTAGAGACATAGTCAATTTTAAATTCATAGAATTATTAACTTTATAAAATGTAGTGAGCAAAAGGGACTCCTACTCACTTTCTTAACCCCATTTGAAGGCAGAATTTGGACAAATGATTCATGTTCTTGCAAGTCAGTGTCTCGACACGAGTTCTGAGTACTAAGCAAGTGACATAGGAAAACTGATATTGACTTGTTCTTAAAGGAAGCAGAGTTCCTTGAGTTTCAGCTGAAGCAGTCTCTTGGACACCCTTTGTGTGCTTGTCCTGGCAGAGTACACTGTCCTCATCAACACATCATTATAGCCTCAGTTGGAGCATTATTCTGAGATACACAGTTCTGAACAACTTGCGCGCGTGCGCGTGCACACACACACACACACAAACTTACATATACATATGTATGTATAACTTATTTTTCTTAGTGATGTCACTTTTGCATATGAAGGAACATGTTCAACAGATTGTTAGGAATGTGTGTGCTGGGAGATTGCATGCATGGTTATGTATGAGCAGAGGCTACATTCAACATCCAACATCAGATACTATTCTTTGAGTGTAGTCTGTTTGTTTTATTAGATAGAGTATCTCATCTGAGCTAATTCCTGTAGGCTGGCCAACCAATGAGTCCGAGAGGTCTGCCAGTCACTGTATCCTTAGTACAGGGGTCACAAACATGCACCACAATGCTCCCTGTGTGCTTTAAATAAAACAAAACAAAATAAGTATTCTGGGCTTTGACTTCTGTTCTTTACATTTGTTCTGTATCATTCCAACTGAATTTTGTATCTCTCCACCCCAGAAAAGTCCAATTTGAATTTCTCCCTCTATTTTATATTTGTATTCTCAACCTAAGGGAGACAGGCTTTATGCTTCTTTTAGAAGAAAATTTGGGTAAAATAAAACTAAATTTTGTTTCTATCCTACATGCTCAGATTCAAATAACCTAATGTTTAAATTAGGTTATACTAATTGTTTTTTTGGAGGGAGACAAGAGACTGCTTCATGAGACAGAGGAGAAACATATTTGATTTCTTCATACTAAAAAGGTTTCTTGTCGAGAATTGAAGTGAGGCCCCTCAGGGCCATGGCAATCACATTTGCTCCTGTGTTGGTACATGGAAGAAAGGAGACTTCAGAGAGGAGTGCTAGAAATCCAAAACTTGCCAAAGGTTTTCACACAGACAATGTGGTTCATGGACGCACCAGCCAGGGAGAAACCTTGACTGTGTGTGCATATGTGTAAGCCCAAAAGATACTTTCAGGTGTCCTTCCTACGATTCTCTTTACTTTACTTTACTTTTCTTTTTTTTTCTTTTTGCCTGAATTGGGATCTCTAATTGGCCTGCAGCTTATCACGTGGGCTAAGCCGGATGTCAATGAGTCACAGGAATTTCTTGTATCTCCCTTCCCAGCAATGGGATTGCAAGCATGTGTTGCCACCTCTGTCTTTGTTTACATGATCAGTGGGTGATTGACTTCAGGCCCTCATTTATTAGCTGAGCTGTAACACCAGCCCATTGCCTCCTCCCTCCCTCTCTCCCTCTCTCCCTCTCTGCCTTCCTCTCTCCCTCCTTCTTTCCGTCTCTTCCTCCCTCCCACCCTCCCTTCTTTGATTTATCTTGCCGTTAGCCGTTATCTTCCTTTCCTTTCTCTCACCCTCTGTTTTCTCTCCTTTGCTCCCTCCTTTGTCCTTTCCTCCTCTTTTCCCCCTCTTTCTTCCACAGAGATCCATGTATCTCAGGCTAACCTCGAACACTCTGTGTAGCTGAGAATGGACTTTAACCGCTGATCCTCATCTAGATTTGCACTGCCCAGTGGAATTACTGCTAAACTTTTAAGCTTCTAAATGGTTGTGTTTGGTTCCACCAAAATGAAATAGAACCGTGAACCCAGAGAAGGCTCAGACATTGGTAGTTTTTGAAATCTTTTGAGCTGATCCTGACATAACTTCCAGAAATTCAAGCTTAAAGATCAGCACTCTGTGGGTCGAAGTATAGGATTGGTCCACTTCTAGCTCTGTACAAGTGAAACTCATGATTAATAAACTTTAAGTAGGGAAGACATTTATTTCTTTTAAAATAATTCTGGAGGTGGGCAATACAGAGGGGGTACAGCTTGGGATGCCACTTAGATTTCCAGAGTCACACTGTGTCCTTGTCAACCTGTGGCTTTCATCCACTAGGTTACCCTGATTTATGACTCATTCATGTAACCACTATTTATCGGTACCTATATTCTGAGACCCATTCTTGCCTTTAGTTGCAATTTTAGTATAAAATTTATTAATGCACTAAAAACATATATGCATACATACATTCACACATATTGTGTATTTTGGTATTCCCCACCTTCCCGCCCTCAATTTCATGTCCTATTTGTTTGAAAACAAAACAGTGTGTGAAGCATTCTAAATGAAGTATAAACAGACTGTCCTGAGATGGTAATATTTTAGCAAAAGAAGACTAGAAAAGGTAACAGAGAATATTATTTCTTCTTTAGTATAATTATATACTTAATGTACTCACTATCTCATATCTAAGGCAAGAGTTTTCCAGGCAAAGGAGAAAAGCACAAGTAGTTAGAAGACAATAACAGGTTTGACATAGTACAGAGAAAGCAAATAGGGCAATATGGCTGAAGTCCAGTGAGTATGTGGTTAAGCAGAAGGATATGGTCTAGATCTATGTAAAAATATAGACTCTACACTTTACCTAAAGACTTCTTCCATTATCCATAGACTCTATGTGGGCTAAGTAGGAGATGTTGAGCTAATTAATATTTTAGTTCGTTTAAGGGATCTTTGGTTTTACACTGTAAGAAAATAATGTTGATGGAACAAGGGAAGTGGGACCACTTAGCAATTTTGTCATTATTAAAGTGTGGCACATTAGTAACTTAGGAGGGTAGCTCTAAAGATGATATGTGTACTGATTTTCTAGATTGAATTTGAAGATGATGATAACATCATTTGTCCACAAGAATGTGGCTTTATCATTAGAGGATGTCAGTATGGATTCAAAGGTTTTGCTGTGACAAGTTGGAAGGATGGAGTCGTCATTTACTGAGCTGAAGAATGTATGAGGAAAGACTTTGAATTGAAATTAGAGTTCAGCTTGCAAGTGTCAAATTTTAAAAGAGGGTAAGTTAGAGGGAGAGACTGGGAGGAGTAGTGGGAGGGGAAGCTGTGGTCAGAAGGTAATATATGCGAAAAGAATAAATAAAAAAGAAGTGTCTTTCTAGCTAAACAATAACAAAATCAAAAAAACCATTCTGTGCAGTTTGCTGCCATTTAGCTTCAATATAAATATATTCATTGATAAACAATAAAGTTCCTTCAAGTACTTATTATTTACAGTAAGAATAATGTAAGGTGTTTCAGGAGAAGTAACTTAGGAGGGGGATTTATCCTTGACTTTTCTGGAAGAGTCTGATCATTGATATGGTAAGTGTTTGGTACTTCATACGACCCTCTGCCTCCCCAATCAAGCCCTGGTCTCTCCAGGTTCCTTCTTCTTCTGTTTATGTGGTCCCTTGCTGTCCCAGCCTGTAGAAGGAAAGCTATCTAGGATCAAAGATTTTGGATAGTATAATTACAAATTATAATGTTACCAGTTTTAAACTGTTAAATGTGTCATTGCAGGTAACAGTAAAGTCAGAAGGCAGAATGGGTTTCCAGTTAGGAGCAGGGGTTTGGGGAATTAGTGTCTCGTGAGTACGGAGATTCACTTCTATAGGCAGATGAAAGCTAAGAGAATAGATCAGGCTGATGACTGACCTACAATGCCATGAAAATGTACACTTCATGGAAATGAATGTACACTCAACAATATTAAATGGTAAATATTGTACTATGAATATTTTACTACAGTTTTGAAAATAATTGAAGTAGATGTCATGAATCCAAGGTGAGATCATTTATTATGTTTTTGTCTTTATTCCATGTGGGTAAGATATGAATATAGGAGCTTTTCAAGGTTCTAAGACCTTATAAAAGGGGTCAAGAAATTCTATGTGTATAATGGAATGTATTTAATGACTAATTATGGAATCAGTATAATTACAAAAATTCTATTAAGCCAGGACTAGTTAACAGGAGGAAGGGGGCAACAAAAGAATCAACTTTCTTAATTGCTCACTTTCCTTTGAATAACTTTCCTGGGAGTTTGATATATGACACTGAGTCATATGGGTATAAATACCTTTAAGGAATTCTGGAAAACGTAATTGTTTAGTCTAAAAAGAAATTATGTGACAATCAAGATATATGTATATATATATATATGGCAAGTCATCTCCCTTGTCATTGTATGAAATCATTTCTTGCCTATCTGGGGGTGGACTTCAGAGGTTGATTTATCCTGCGGAGGAGTTGAGAGTAGGAGGTAATGTTTTTTTAAAGCTAGGCATAGGGCCATTTAGGCAAGAATGTGCATTAATTAGATAAAAGTATATTTTTAGCTCATCCATCCATTTCTCTGTACCTTCTCTCTGAGGCACATTTATCTTCCAAGTCATGAGACGCTTCAGGTACTTTCATAAGTTGACTTCTGGAAGTTTCTTTCAGAAAAGGATCATATAAATCTAAGTTCATTGGACTTAAGAGACGAGAAAAACTCAGTGATTTAAACATAGTAAACATTTTAAAGGAAATAAAATCTGGAGGTGAAAGCTATAGCAATTTGTTGGGTGAGTTCTTGACTTAGGGTGTCGATATCATTAAAGATATGATCTGTTGAGCAATCCTATCTTGCCACTCCCTTCAGAATGTTCCTAGGGGTATCTTTTCTTCCAGACTGTCAATCTGGCAATATCCATTAAATTCCATGTGAGTCCAAGTGAAAAGGAGCAGTTTGCAATTGGACTGAATAAAGGTTAATGGTATAAAAGAGGCAGAAATCACGATCGGAGAGCTGTGGGACTCAGACTTCTCACAATCCAATCTATGCATGCCTCCTAGTTGACTTAACCTTATGCATCCAGTAGAATTGGCCCAGGACAAGTTTTTGCTTGTGACAGAAGCACAGCTTCTTCTCTGCTCTTTGAATAGCCAAATAGAATTGACTGATGATTTGCCGCATGCCACCAAGAGAAATCCTCGTTAGCACATCTGATAGACTACAGAATAGCAATGCTGCTTAACATGAATTTTATTGCGTCTCAGCACCTGCTCCAGCCAACAGTCATTACTGTCTGGAGGAGGCTGTGCTCAGATTATTATTATTCCTGTTTCTTTGCATTTGTATTCTGCCGACTACCGTGCCAGGTAAAATTGATAAATGGAGGAGCTGATTGTCAGCGGCACAATCCTGTGGCTGCAAATCTTCTGCGAGCCTGGGATATTAGCTGAGCTAGTGGGGGGAAGGATTGTTTACTCAGGTTAAGTCGTTGTCTATTAAACTAGCTTGCTTCTTGCTTACTTTGTCTCATTCATCCTTTTTCTTTTTGTCCCTCAAGTACCTGTCACCGTTTTAACTTTTGTAAAGATATGTACTTTAGTAAGAAATATAAAAATGAAAAAAAAAGAGGTATGAAAATTTGACAGTTTTAGGGCTTTATTTGCAGTGGAGAAATGCCATGACCACAGCAACTCTTATAAAGAAAAATATTTAATTGGGGTGGCTTATGTTTCAGAGGTTTGGTTTATTATCACCATGACAGGAAGCATGGTGGCATGCGGGCAGACATAGTGCTGGAGAGGGAGCTGAGAGTTCTATATCTGGATCAGCAAGCTGCAGGAAGAAAGAAGAGAGACTTGAGCTCTTCAAATGGCTTGGGCATTTGAAACCTTAAAGTCCACCCCCAGTGACATGCTTCCTCCACAAAGACCACACCTACTCTAACAAGACCACACTCCTAATGCCACACCTTAACCCTTCAAATACAATCCTATTGTTGGTGGCATTCTAATTCAAAGCCCCACAAAGTCGATAAGATGTAAAATCCAAGTGGGTCTCATTCCCTGAGCAGTAAGCAAATACTAGTATTTTTCCCCCCCAACACACTCCTTTTCTTCTCACAGTGCTAAGGATCAAACCCGGATCCCTGTGCTTTCTAGGTTGCATTCTCCCACTGTACTGTATCCTTAGCTCTACAAGCCCATTGACAAAACTGATATTCACTCAACTAAATCAGTTGTTAAGATACTGAAGATCCTCCTTACGAAGTTATCCATCTCTATCTCCTGAGCTTAGTCCTCTGGCTGCATCCTGATCCAGACTGCTGTGTTGCTTTCCTCAGTTCCCCACAGCTCTGAAGATTGCTTCAATATCCAGAAAGCAAAGAATTAGATCTTGACTTAATTGAGGGGCAGCAGGTGTCTAAACGGGTGTGGTTTGGCCTGTGTTCCAACAGTCTCTACCTGCTAGAATGCCTTCCAAAGAGTTAGAGAAGGGTGGAAACATAACGGGAACATAACGAAGGCGATTGCTTCTCTGTATTCTTGCTATTGTGTTTTGTTATGTGCAAACAAAGTTCTTGGTTGGAATCATGGGAAAGACGGGGGTGAATGGTGTGTCAAATGCTTTTTTTTTTTTTTTTTTTTTTTTTTTAATGTAAGGGAATAGCAACTTGGTATCAGAGTAGACGAGAGGAAAAGAGCAGATACTGTCCTGGGTCAGGATTCTCTCAGGCCTAAGTGATGATTCAACACATTTTGTGCAGTGGACTGTGACCCTTATTACCTTTGCTTGTTAAAATACAGAATGGATCACTACCGCCTATTATTACGGATAGGCCTGTTTTTCCTGTAGCATCTCCCAAAATGAGTTTGCATTTTACCTTTTGCTTATTGCTTCCCTTCACAATCCAGAATCATAACAAATGTTCATCTCTATAGCAGGTTTCCTGCATTTTCATTCCTGGCTAACAATGGTCTTCACTGACAGAAACCATACCCTGTGAACATTATTGTATACATTTCTTTGGACCCACCATTTGGGACCTGTGCGTGATTGGCTCCGCACAGATCAAAATAGCACCTAGAGAGCCAATTTAAGATACAGGATGAGTGAAACTGGGCATTAGAGACATGCTGGTGAGTGCACACCTTGTAATTCCCATTGTTCAATTGGCAGTGCCAGCAATAGAATGCCAGTTCTGCACTTTACCCTCGTTAAAGCAAAGGTAAATTGTAAGGGCTTTCATACAGCTCCAAGGGGCATAGAGACAAACCATTGGAAGAGGCTTTCTTAAACCCCAGAGTCAACCCCTTGGCACTGTGAGGAACAAATACACCTTCCAGAAAGGCCAGTGTCTTCTACTGTTAATTAAAAGTGTGGTGTCCTTTGCAAAAGTAAATCTGCATTTACTTTCACAAATCTCTCTCAGCTGCATTATGTAATCAAATCAAAATGGGGTATGGCCATAAAAATATTAGCAAACAGTTCATGGAGATGATAGAGAAAATAATTGGAAATTGACAGAGATTAGGTTTGGGAAAATGACGATAGTTTCTAGACAGAAGATAAAAGCAATCTCAACATCTATTTTCTTCAGAATTTCATGCTCTTAGCTAGATGTGGCAGCTCATGCCTATAATTCTAACCTACTGGAGGTGGAGACCTGAGGACTGAAAGCCCAAGGACAGCCAAGGTGTTATAGAAAAACCCTTAACTCAATTTTTAAAGAAATTCTGTTTGTAAATAACAGGCCTGCTTGCTCCACATGATCATCTGTTAGATCAATATTTCTCAATTTTATTGGTGCTTTGGAATTTCTTGGGAGGGGTTGTAAAAACAATACAACTATGTGGGTACTACTCAGGGATATTCTGATTTATTTGGTCAGGGGTGTGGTCTGAACATATCAAGGTTTTTTTTTTTTTTTTTTTTTTTACAAATCCCCCTAGGAATTTTTGCATGCAGTACAGATTCAAAGCATTTTGGCCAGAACCACTTTGGGCCACTTAATTTAGAAGAAAATGCATCAGGGTTATACAAGCTTTCAAGGCCCTTCTTAGCTACATACATTCAGTAGTCTTCAAACTAAACAGGAACCATAGTTGTTTCAAACCTTTTGGACTTGAACTTATTTGAATAACGAACCTATATGCTTCACTGGATACATTTCTAAGCCACCCTTAGATAACTTAATTGAGCACTATAATGCCTAAGATTTAGAGATGACTAGACTGGGTACACTTATATTTTATTCTACCTTTAAGAAAACAAACCTCTGGCTCTCAAAGGGTTAATAGCTTTACTGAGAAATATCTTCCTGTCTGCCCTTAGCCAAAGATGCTGTATTTGTGTATTATAATGTAGTATTTGCTCCCTTTTGGGAAAATGATGATAGTCTCTAGATAGAAGATAATAGCAGCTGAAGGCTGATGAAAATTTGCCTGATTTGATTACAGTTCATTAAGAACAGCAGCATTTCTGAGAATCAAACTTGCTTTATATCAGGTCATCATGTCGTAGCTTCAAACAGCCGGCACAAAGAGTGAAGTTTATAGGAGCACAGATCAGGAAATGGCTTTGAAATAAGTATTCAGCATTGGTTGGCTACCTGTCCTCACGAAGGACAAATTCACTTCATTGTGAAATTAAGCTCCATTGGTGAGACCATTCACACGTTTTCATTAAAAGGCAACTTGAGAAATGCCCCGTCCCTTATCAAAAACATTTCATATTTTTTCAACCCATCTCTGCTAAATCTCAATAGAAAAAATATGAATTTTTAGAATATTTATTCTCCAATAAGACACAAAATTTCAAAGTAAAGCATCCATGGGTGGTCTTCATCTGTCAGGAGCCTCCCTCTACTATAATAGTTTTGAGCAATCTGCGTTAAAAGAAAACTATATTCCACTCTACCTAGAAGCATACTCTTTATGTTGATGAACTACATTCCATGGTGATAGCAAATGTGTTTTAGAACTATTAATAGCTTAGGTTTTGAGGATACGATGCTATAATACAAGAAGTTCCTGGTTTATGGTTAATTTATGAAGCAAACTCTTTGTTTTATAAGTCTCAGTAAAGTATATTATAGGCATTTTTTACAGGATTGATGTTATTGCCCCTAAAGTGAATTCCTAAGGACACCGAGTAGACTTCATTTTTATTTATTTTTCTTTTAGTAAGCTATATATTCTCCTTCTCCAATTCATAAGTCATAAAGGAGCATAGGACCTTGAGTATTATTCCAAATTTTCCATGTTCTAGGCTCGCAGTATATAAATCTTCCATATAGGCAGCCAACAAGGGTTTCTCTGAAGGGAAGGGAAGGGAAGGGAAGGGAAGGGAAGGGAAGGGAAGGGAAGGGAAGGGAAGGGATGGGAAGAAGAAACTAAGATTTGACAAAGAGGAATGGTGTGGTTATTGGCTAGGAAATTTTTCCTGTTACCTTTACATTTCCTTCTAATATGATCTAATCTTCTTTAATCTTTCCCCATACCAAATCCGAAGTTCTGTTTCCCATTAATTCTAAATGATACTTGACATCTTTTATCCATTCCTATAGTCTGATATAAGGATTTTGACTTGTATCCCTTCTTTGGAGCAAAAAATGTTACAAATCAAGCTTGGAAACTTATGAGCTACTGTTGAAAGGATGCCACATGACAAATATTAAACAGACAACAACCACATGTGATAGCTAGTCTTTGTCATCAACTTGTCTGATTAGAGTCCATGGAAACCTATTCTTGGGTGTATCTATTGGGGAATTTACAGAAAAGGTTAATGGAAGACAATATGGAAGGCCAGTTCCAAGTATGAGCAATACTATTTAATGGCTGAATCCATCCAGGACCAAGTAAAAAGGAGAAAGTATTCTGAGCATTGGTTTAGCCTTCCTCAACTTCCTGACTACAGATACAATGTAACCTGTCACTTCACCCTCTTGCCATCATGTTATCCCTACTACAAGGGACCATGCACCCAAACCAAAAGGCAAAATAAACCCTGCTTTCTCAAAGCAATTTTTTTCAACTTAACTATGTTACCACAGCAATGAGACAAGTAACTGTCACATCACCCATAAAATCATAATGATCATGTTTTATCTAAGCTGAGAAAATTGTCCTACAGATTAAGGAATTTGACCCTCCCCCAAAGTAAAATGATTTTCAAACACAGGATCAAATATAGGTTCTTCTGAAAAATTAATCTAATGCTTTGTAACACATGCCCACCTCCTTCTTGCTTATGTGCTGTGCTTGCTAGAGACAATCAGGCATTTACTGGATCCTGCATCTCTTTCTTCGTCTATCCACCTAGGACTGAATTTTTTTCTTGATTGTAGAACCTGGGGTTGGGATTTGTGCCTCTCAAACTCTGTGTTGAAATACCATTACCCTAAGTGATAATGTCAGAGGATGGGGTCTTTCATTATAAAATTATGTCATAAATATGGATCCTTCAGAATGAGATTGTTACATATATACATACATGTATATACATATACATACATAAATATACACACATATAAACATATATATACATACATATACACACATATATACATATACACACACACACACACACATATATATATATCAAAGTGTGATGACTCTCCACCCTTTTTATAGCAAGAGGTCTTCGATTATGGTTGATAAATTATGAACTAGAAGGCAGATTTTAAGATCTTAATACACATCAGACCTACAGTCTTGAGATTCCAAACATTTACGCTATTAAAAGTAAATTTCTCTTTATAATTACCCTCATATTATAATATTTCTTATAGTGATCTGAATGTACAAATACAGATGTGTGATTAGCTTTTGTTTAGTGGAATAAGATCAGGATTGACATCAAATAGTGTCAAGACTGGCATCTGTTCCCACAGGATCCTGTCTACAATAACCTTTGTCTCTTCTTTGGAGACCTTAGAAACCAATTGCTCCAGAAAACAGCTCCATGTGCCAAGCTCTGGATTCCTGAGTGAATACTTGAAAGACAGCAATGGAAGAGGCTTACCTAGATTTGTTGGTATACAACATAAGAAGAAGGCAAGATTAATGTCTAGCAAGAATTTCATGGTTTCTTTGTATCTGTGCAATAAGCTCTTTTATATACCGAGGATTTGGCAACTGTGGTACAAACTTCCGTACAAATGTGTTTTCATGTAATGAATCTCTTTAGTTTTTCTCTTTCAGCAATGAAACAAACTATAATTCCTTTTAATGATAGAGGACTCTGATGAATTTTCTCCTGGTGTCTAAATTGATCTGTCTTTTTTTCCCAATTAATTTTAGATAAACTCTGACCTTTGGCACATTTCTTCCAAGCTCCTTACTTCAGTTTCTTTACTGTGAAAGAGAAATAACATTGCTTCCTTCTTAGTACTCAGGGCTGTCACAAAGATAAATGAGTTGATAATGATTAGAGGAGGGATGTATATGCATAAAGCATTATGTTATTATGTAATTTTCATAAGAATAGTAAAAATGTTTCCCTGTGGAGGATTTGGGAGATGTTATAGATGGGAGATTTATGATTTGCTCAGTGATTTGTTTTCCTTTGTGGGGTCGGAATGATTCCTTTAGGTTACACAGATAACCCACTTATCTCAAAACCTGAAGGCATCTTACCATGTCTACATTAATATTTAAAATGCTTCAGGGCATGGATGTTATGACTGTTATACGAGACAAAGTGATTGATTTAGAGAAAACCATGGGTAGCTTTTCATGTGGTTTATATCACAGAGCAAATGAGCAGTTGAGTCTAGCTTTGATATAGATAAAAATGTGGGCTCCTCCACCTAGGGGCTTAATAACTCTTATAAACATAATGAATAATGGCGGATCTTACCAGGGAATCAAAGATTTAAAATATTTGATTCCAACATAAGCCAGTGTTATTATTTAAAGCATTGTAATATCTAGTCATAGTTACTTTTTACATTTGGTTGATTACTTTAAGAAATTCTTTGTGACCTTGTAGAACTACATCTTAATTACATAAGATAGATTTATTTTAACATTAAGATGATAATAATGTATCCTCAAATATGTTTAATCTATTTGCTTAACCATATCAGTCAGGCATTAAGATAGAGTGATAAAATTAATCACAGAAATACTACATAATCCATCTGAGATAAAAATCTATATTCTCCAAGTTTCTCACATGTTATTCTGACAATTTTTTTTTAGAATTTTGGTCACTATGTGTTCCCCTTCTCCTTATATCTGGCCACTCACATGGAATCATCCTTTCTTTTTACCTTATCTTTAGTTTCTGGTTGATATATCCTGGCATCCAAAGCAGGAGCCAGGCTCTGAATGCATCTCAAAAGTATCCTTTCTTAACCTTGATGCCTATATACATGGTTTGATATTAACCAACACAGTCTCATGCATTCGATGTTTGCACCAATGGTGCTTGTACTTAATCAAGCCTTAGCAGTCAAAAATGCCAGTGCTGTTCAGTGTCATCTGAAAGTGATTACAGTTGCAGACAACAAGAATCCTGATCCAAGCTTACACTACTTGGTATTAAGGATGTCAGTTATGGTAATGTGGTAACATAGCTTTGATAGGTTTCCTACTTTTGGTATAGTTTTCATTTTAGACAATGAACGTATAAGTCCTTCAGATAGGATCTGGTCAGAGCACAGTTCTATGTGGTAACAACCATAATGTACACCCGATCCCTCCTTCTGGCTGCTGTTATAAGTTATCATTTAAAAAATCATAATTCTGGGGGCTGGGGATTTAGCTCAGTGGTAGAGCGCTTACCTAGGAAGCGCAAGGTCCTGGGTTCGGTCCCCAGCTCCGAAAAAAAGAACAAAAAAAAATCATAATTCTGTTTTGTTCTGTGGATGGGATGCATCATTTAACCCTCCTTACATGATGTCCTGAAAATAGTGTGGGCATGTAACAATAGCTAGACAAACTAAAAATCAAAACCCTGAAAATCTCCTGTAAATATTCTGAAAGCTTGAAGGATATAACTTGGCTAGAAATCAAAGGGGCAGAATTATATCAAGGTCTATGTGGAAAAGGGTGGAAATCTCTCTCTCTCTCTCTCTCTCTCTCTCTCTCTCTCTCTCTGTGTGTGTGTGTGTGTGTGTGTGTGTGTGTGTGTGTGTGTGTGTGTTGTAGATGGAAAACATTAGAAAATGTTTGAATGCCAATGGGAGTTATTAGGCTAAATAGGCATGGCCGAAAGATACTAAATGGACCACTAGAAACCTTCCCATGACTGGGCTTAGGCATCTAGAAGCCTATGACAATAACTAGCTTTGGCCAACAAAGTGGATTCTGGTACATTTTCTAGGATTGGGATGCTTGCACTGGAAGAATTCTGAATGTAACATCTCCACTCCATTGTTTCAACGTCATTCTGTTCCTTCTTTCAAATCTCCATTGCTTGTCCTTCACACAAAGGAGGGGGGTGTCTTTTACTTTTGCTCATACCATAGTCAAAGGATATTCTTATTATCAAGCTCTTAATATTGCAGTTGATAGCGATTTACTTCTCTGTGGCTTCTATCAGGCTGTAAAGTCCATGAGAACCTTCTAACTTATTTCTTTTATTGTAGTAAAATGTACAGGAAAATTTTGAGCATTTTAATTATGTTAAGTTCTGAGTTTTTAATACCTTCATTTACTTTATTATCTTCAGAAAAGAAACTCTTACTGACTAAGCACTAATCTCCTCACCTCTCCTCCTTTCTGCTAGAGACCTCTCAGGGATGGACACAGTGTCTGCCATATCAGGGGTAAGCAACATAGGTCAGTGTTTGTTCAGTAAATGCAAGTCCATGCTTAGTGATTTGTCTCTTTCTTTTCCAGAGGAAAATGTGGGCTGATATTTTTAAATTTGGAATGATGATTTCATTTCTATATTAATCGAACAAAATTTAATGTATCAATATTTGTTCTAACCCCATTCTACCCATATTTGATAAAAAGAATAGCATGATTAAAAAGGAAACTCAATAAAAGTAGATGACAATACCAACTCAAAAGATGGATGTGTGAGAAACAGCATCCAGACCGTTACGAGACACAAACACAAAGGTATTCAATGATTAGTAACTTTTAAGTGAAAGAATGAGAACACAGAAAATTACTAGTGTCAGAGAAATGACAAATAAACAACAATGTCGGCCATGATAATTATGGAATTAGAGCAATGGAGAAAGGATTAAACAAGTTAGCTCTCTCTGTTGTCTCTGTGACACTGCTCGGTTGCATGACTTGGTTGCAGGTGTTATTCTGAAGAACCAATGAAAAACAAGCAGCTCGAACCCGACTAAAATTTTTGGCTTTAATGAATACTTAAACTGAGCAACAGGAAGTAGTGTCTTTGCTACTCTGAGGCTGATTCTCAACTATTAATTGGACAAATCAGAAAATCTTGAAGGGTTTTGAATGGCTTTTAGTTTGAGAGTGCCGGGCATCATATTTTAAATATATTTTGTTTCCAGAATACCTGAGTTTGCTGAGCATCTTAAGGAGAGTTGCAGTGACATCACGAATAACAACAGATACATTCTTCCAGGGAACAAGTGACAATCAGTAGTGGTAGCTGCTGCATTGCAGGTTCCTTGTTTCTGGGGTGAAGACATGCAGTTTGGAGTTAAAGCTGCTGCAACAAGTCAGTCAGGATACAGCTGCTCTCTTAGGTCAGTCAGGATACAGCTGCTCTCTTAGGTCAGTCGGGATACAGCTGCTCTCTTAGGTCAGTCAGGATACAGCTGCTCTCTTAGGTCAGTCAGGATACAGCTGCTCTCTTAGGTCAGTCAGGATACAGCTGCTCTCTTAGGTCAGTCAGGATACTGGTGGCTCTCTTAGGTCAGTCAGGATACAGCTGCTCTCTTAGGTCAGTCAGGATACAGGTGGCTCTTTTAGGTCAGTCAGGATACAGGTTGCTCTCTTAGGTCTGGTAGAGAAAAAATAATGCAGTGCAGAATGTCAGTTTCCAGTGATGAAAGCCAAATCTGAGAGAATTTAGAGAGTGCAGCAGAGGGAGAACATTTATGAGGTTATAGAAACATATAGTTTCAACTTTTGATTCCCACCTTTTATAATGTGAAATCCACAGACCTTTTATAATGCAAAATGATGGCTTAAAATTTAGAGAGCCATGCAATCATATAATTTTGGAAATGATTTAGATGGTTTAAAAGCATTAAATAATAGCCCAGAAGTAGCAGGGTAGTGTTAAGAGAGGCTGGGCTTTGACAAACATGGTGGGTTGTAATTTTATTACTTAGCAGCTGTGAAATTTCTGCTACATTTTTTAATTTCAGAGTGGAGCATCGTGTCCCTTATCTACAAAAGGAAATGGAGTTAGATAATAAAAGAAACTAAAATTCTACAAAGCAGAGCAAACATTATATTGTTACTGTTGCATGGACTTCCTCCCAGTCTGGCTAGAGCACCAGAAGAGTGTTGAACTAACTGCGTTCCTTTGAGGCTCCCTGCTAGCCTTAACTATGGTGTTATTAACTTTGATGAACAAACTTAGGTTTATTACATATGGACACACACAAAAGAATTGGGTTCTATTTTTCTCACATCTGAAATATGGTGTATTTATTGTGCAAAGTTCAGGCACATCCTGATTTGGCATATCCTTTCTGAAGATAATAAGAATTTATTTCTTTAACCCAATCAAACCCTCTATTTCCAGGAATTGAAATTAAACTGTTTTAAATTTTGGGGATTTCTAAGCACCCAAGGGTATGGAGGTATTTCTGAGTTAAAAGTCATATGCCTTACATTTTACTCCTTTGTGAAGTAAATATGACTCCCAAGTTCTTAAACCCAAAGATCTTCACAACTTTTACCTCAGTTAACTTTATAAAGATTGAGAGATTGAGTGTAGGACCCATATTGCATCTAGAAAACTTTGAGAATTTATATATGTAGCACCTCTTTAAAAAAAAAACACAGTTTTACATTTCTCCAACACGCTACTCAAAGCCCTTATTTTTGTAGCTGTCTGTTTGAATTAAATGCTAGGAATAAAAAAAAAACAAGTCTGGAGATGAATATGTATACATTTTGTTTTTAGAAAGCCCAGACTTCTCTTTTGCCTTCACTATCAAAAGATGTTAAAATATATTTAGTGTCCAGTTGGGTTGATTTACTTAGTTCTGGTGGATGGTAGTTTCTTTTCCTCAGATGATCTTCTCCCAGCTAGCACTGCTTTCCAGTTTCATGACCTCCAAATGGTTAAATGCTACTTTCCAGGGTAACTATTAATTCAGGTATTGAAGGACTCTATTGTATTTGTTACCTTTTTTGTTACTGTAACCAAATACAGGACCAACAAACAACAAGCAAACAGACCAAAACAAAAAAGAACTAAACTAAGCAAATTAAGCAGGGAAAGGCAAATTTGGTGTTACAGTTCAAGGGTATAGTCCCTCTTGGAGGGGAAGTCACAGAGACATGAGCTTGAGGCAGCTGCTCAAACATCATAGCCACACTAAGGAAGCAGAATGTTGAATGTTGCTGCCCAGTGCTCGCTCTCTCTCTCTCTCTCTCTCTCTCTCTCTCTCTCTCTCTCTCTCTGTATGCATGTCTGATGACTATCTGTCTCCGTGCTTCATGACCCAAGACCCTAGCCAAGGGAATGGTTTTATATTTACTGTTTTTCTTTTATTTGATGAATTTCTAGAACAGTTTTTCTATCCAGAGAAAGGAGGGTTTTTATACCCCTCAGAAGCATAGGATTTTCATTCCTTAATTTTGCTTAAAAATTTATTTATTTATTTATTTATTTATTTATTTATTTATTTATTTATTCTATTTGTTCCTCATAAACTTGACTAGGTATGTGAAAACAGTTGGCCATTCAAAAAAGTGTTAATTTACTAGAGTCTGGAAGAACTCCTCAATCTGTCTTTACTGTCTGAGAAATCAGCCATTGCATTGATTCTGAACACATACCTAAATTTAATCTATTTTTCCCTTTTGGGAAAACTTACCTTGCATTCTCTGCAAAATGCTACAGAATCTGGCATTATATAACTTTGCATTCTTTTTTTTAATTGGATTTTAAAAATTTATTTACATTTCAACTGTTATCCTCTTTCCTGGTTTCTTGTTCATAAACTCTCTATCTCTTTCCCCCTCCTCCTTCTATGACAGTGTTCCCCCACCCATCCAACCACCCCTTCCTGCCTCCGTTCCCTGACATTCCTCTACACTGGGGCATCGAGCTTTGGCAGGACCAAGGACTTCTCCCACTGGTGCCCAACATATATGCAGCTGGAGCTATGTGTCAGTCCATGCATAGTCTTTGGACAGTGGTTTAGTACCTGAGAGCTCTGGTTGGGTTGGTATTGTCATTTTTATGGGGTTGCAAGCCCCTTCAGCTCCTTCAATTCTTTATCTAACTCCTTTAATGGGGACCCCATTCTCAGTTCAATAGTTGGCTGCAAGCGTCTGCCTCTGCATTTGGCAGAGCCTCTCAGAAGACAGCTATATCAGGCTCCTGTCAGCATGTACTTCTTGGCATCAGCAATATTGCCTGGGTTTGGTGACTTGATATGGGATGGGTCCCTAGGTGGAGCAGTCTCTGGATGGCCTCTCTGCTCCAAACTTTGCCTTCGTATTTCCTCCTATGAGTATTTTTGTTCCCCCTTCTAAGAAGGACTGAAACATCTGCATTTTGGTTGTCCTTTTTCTTGAGCTTCATGTGGTTTGTGGATTGTCATAAGTTTGCTTTCTTTGTAAACTTTTGATTCATGTTCAACTGAATTTTGATTGGATCTTGGAGTTTTATTTTTGTTTACATTTAAAAAGATTTATATCTAAATCTCTCTCTCTCTCTGCTTGTGTGTGTGTGTGTGTGTGTGTGTGTGTGTGTATGAGTTTGTGTTGCAGTTGATCATAGATGTTAGAGGCATTGCAAACCCCTGGAGTTGCAATTATAGGCGGTTCTGAGGTGCTTGATTAGGGTACTGGGAATGGAAGTTGGATCCTCTCAAAGAACAACAACTATTGTTAACTGGTAATGCAGCTCTCTAGACCTTGACTTTTATTTGGTCTGAAGTTCATAAGAGGTATATAACAATCAACTTACTCAGAGATTTGTGGTAATATACTAATGGCTTAGTGCAGGGAGAGGGTTGACAATTTGCATGACATACTACATGGACTACATGATGCAAAGTCCTACATGGTCATTTAAGGGACAGTGTGGCATGGTTCCTGCCCCTTGAACAGAGCCATTAGGGAATGGGCCTCCATAAGTGTTGACAGTGGCCGTGCATAAGGTTTGCTTGTATAATATCTTTATATCTATCTATCTATCTATCTATCTATCTATCTATCTATCTATCTATCTATTCATCCTCCTTCATGTTCCAACTTCAGGAAATATTATTCCTACCAAGGTTATTGGTGAATGTCCTCTCTGCCAAGGTTAACAACATTGTGATAAGGAGTGGCAGCATTAGTCTAGCAGGCCAGGGTGTGTCTATGTCCTTAGCAAAAGTTATAAACACCATAACCTTCAGGAGAGTACTTAAGGCTATGGGAAAGAACTCTGAAAACTAGAGTTCAGGTACATATAATTTCTCAACTATGTAAAATATAAGGATGTAATATGAACTATGTGAGGGGCTTCATGGACCTAAAAGAACAAAGGAAGCTGCACTATAAGCCAGCTTGTTAGAAAGATATTAATGAAGAAGAAAAACAGATTTGAGGAGTGGTGATCAAAATCCCAGCCAGCCAAGTGCTTACAAAGGCAGGTAGATTCCTGAGTTCAAGGCCAGCATGGGACAGAGTTAACTTTGGTACAAGTATGAGCAAAGTTGTGATCTCAGAGCTGGATCCCACCTAGCTATTTTATTGTCTGTGCTTACAAAGGTAGGCAGATCTCTGAATTCATTTGCCATGTTATAAAAAAAAATATACTTGCTATTCTTTTCTAAAAAAAAATCAAGGGGCTAAGGTAAAAAAATGCTGATTCATGGAATAATTAAAAAGGAACCTAGGTAAATGATTGAATCAAAATGCAAATGAGCTGGCTCTTGTCTGGGAGGGCTGAGATATCTTGATGAGGTGTCTGGAGAGCCAGCAGGAACAGAACACAAGGCTGTCATTTTGTACCCCATGATTTACTTTAAATCATTATTTTTGCTGCTCCCGAACACTGCTTCCTCAGGGCACCCAAGCAAGCCAAGGCAATAACTGGTAACATGTTATTTCACTAGGATTCTATGTGTCTGTGTGATATCTTATTGGCTAGCACAGACCTTGAAGGATGATCATGATTCCATCAGATTAAACAGCTAGTTGTTTGGCACCAAATGAATAATATTCTTAGGAAAGCAATAAGTTGATTCACATGAATCCTCTAGGAGCTCTGTTTATAACAACAATGGAGAAGCAAAGTGAAATGCAAAAGGTAAAACAAGCTTGTGTCAGGTATCATGGTTCCCCACTGACTTACTGTTGTTTTGTCCTGGGCTGGAAGAAAGAAATGCTGCTGTTTTCTTAAAAATTGAGATCAAGTTCCAATGTTGTACCATTCTGTGGCACACAGAATGTCTGCTGGGTGTAATGTGATTGCAAAAGACACAGGGGAAACCACTGTTGCACAGTTTCTGGGTGCTAAGGGGAATCCCATTAGGCTGTCAGATGCTAGAGAAAGTGCATTCCAAATGAACCAGTGTCTCTAGCTGTTACTCTTTCAGTCATTCTGCTTCCTGCAGGGACATAGTATCAATTCACCAAGGCGCCTACACGGTTTATGGATCTTTCTTCATCTTACCAAAGTTTTATTAAGAAAATTTATCTGAGCTGGAACTGACCTGAATGCCTCCTTTCTGAGGATTAGCTTTTATGGTGCCAGCAGGCACTGCGCAAGCTCCCAAATAAAGAAGCAACCATATTTCTACTGAGCTATAACACTTAAGAACCACAATATACCACACACACACACTTAAAATAAAAATAAATTTGTGGCTATTGTCTTTGAAAGATGTTTATTCATTTAATTTACGTGTCTAAGTATTTTGCCAGCCTGTATGTCAGTGCAACTTGTTAATGAAGTACCAGCACAAGATAGCAGAAGTGAGTATCAGGTCACTCTAGAACTGGAGTTACAGAACTTTATGAGCTACCATGTGCATTCTGGAAACCAATCCCTGGTCCTCTGCCTGAGCAGTAAGTGCCCTTAATTTCTCAGCCATTTTTTCCTGTCCCTTTTTATTCTTCTCACTATCTACATGTTATTTTTTGTTGATAATTTTTTTGTTGATAATTTTAGACATGTAGATACTATATTTTGATCATCTTCATCGCCATTACCTTCCTACTCCCATTGAATTTCCTTTACCCAAAAAGTTCTCCATTTTTTGTATCTCCTTTGGGTTACTCACTTAATTATGCATTTATTTATTGTTACTCATGAGTTTAATTGGGGCTACTCAAGGTATCTTTTCCTTTGCACATCATATGGAGGGAACCATTGTTTACAATATTATCACCACAATTTGGTCAAACCATTTCTAGAACTGTATACAGATAGAATAATATGACAGATACTTTTCTACAAAGCTTTTAATTAAGTGTGATGTTTTTGAGATTTCTTTTTTTTCTGTTTTAAAAGTTAAATTGATAAGTTTTATAGGATTGTATAAATTATATACAGCATGATGTTATGGAATATATGCTTATTTTTATTCTTATCTCTGAATATTATTCATCTATCTATCTATCTATCTATCTATCTATCTATCTATCTATCTATCTATCTATCTATCTATCTATCATCTATCTTTCCCACAGTTTATCCATTCTTATATTGATAAGCATCTGGGATGTTCATAGCTTTTTGGTATTAGTGAAAATGTTACTGTGATTTCTTGCATAAGTATATTGCATACATGTGAATTCAATTTTCAGACAAATATATAGAAGGAGGTGACCTATTAGAAAATATGTATTTTCCACATTATTTACCAGAGTAGTTGTGCAATATTTTTTATTCCTTCCACAATGAAAGAAAATGTTAATGTTTTCATATTCTCCATATTAGACCATATTACTATATTTTTTTCATATGATGATTCTTATTTTAGGTGGAGAGGAAACTGGAAACCATTTGTTGCCACTAAGGTGAATTTTGTTCTAGATTCTCTAAAAAAACAGATTAGCCAAATTACAGATTAGGAATAAAACTAAATTTGTGCCTTTTAATAGGAATAACAGTGCTTCAATATAATGGCAATTTCATGAATTCATTACTATTTTAGACGAGAGAACATACCTCTTCTCCCACTTCTCTTCTGTGAAGAGGACGGTCTTAGCATTGGTGTATTGATATCTGAGGACAATTCTTTATCATGAGTTTTTTGCAGCAATGCTGACCTCTGCCCATTGGCCTCAACAGTGCATACATTAGCTTGAAAAACAGTTATTAACAGTTGCTGGGGGAAGCCAGCAAAGATGTATCTTGTTTAGATGCCTCTGTAGATGCCTCTGTAGATGTCTACCCTGTAGACAAGGGGGATGTGATTACTCTATTATGTGAGAATGAAGAAAACCATGCTTGCTCCATTGAGAGGGAGCACCTTAGGCCTAATCATTATGAACACTCTTGCACAAAAATATTTATACACACCTGATTTTTAAGGATGTATCTAGAAATGCAAAGAGCCCCTAGGAACCTCCAAAATTCTACCTAGACACATATAGAGTCTGTTTACTCCTTGAGACTATTGCTTACAATATTTTCAAACTCATCTTAATGAATGTTCTTGGTAAAATCATGCTGCTGTT